>NC_052403.1:4804408-5473386 GCF_009389715.1 Phoenix dactylifera
CTGCGTTTCTTTTCTTTTCCTTTGAATACGCCACCGGTCATTTCTGTCTCGGCTCTCCTTGCCTCCCTTCACCGGAGGCCGGACTTTTGGTTGATGTCTGCCGCCGCCAGCGCTGGCCCTCCTCCACCCCGGCTCAAGATTCCAAACCTCCCCAGTTTTGTTTTGCTTTCCTTTTTCGACTTCATCCACGACCGCTTATCATGGCTGTTGCTGCCGTCGCAGCCTTCGCCGGAGGCGCAGTCGTATGCCACCGCCGTCGACCACCCTGGGCTCGGATCGCCGCCTCAGAACTTCACGATGATCTTCGACCCCGGTAGCTCCAAACCTCTGGTTCCCTCGTCCAGGTGCTACTACTTCTTGCTTGCTTGCTTGCTATATACATGAAGCGCCTATCAGAAGAATGGGAGATCTCCATATATTCACTATGAGACCGGATCGGTAGCAGGGTTTTTTAAGCCAAGACCGTGCCGTTTTTATTTGAAGCCACTCGGGAACCACTTTGTGGCAAAATTTGATGGAATACTTGGATCTAAAGAAATCTCAGTGGGAAATGTGGTGCCTGTATGGGATAACATGGTCGACCATAGTCTTGTTCTGGTCTAACCGGAACGCTAAGGATGGGAAGGAGGAGCCTGTGAAAAATTGCACTCGAATTGGGCTATGTGCCTTTGATGGGACTCGTGGAGTTGGTATGGGTATCGACAATGTGGTGCATGGCAGAAGAGAATTTAGTATGTGCCCATATTGTGATGTGAGATTGCAGTTGTATGGATGCAAAATCAGCTTATGCAAGACCCGACCCTATGGTAGGTGTCGGACTAGATAAGTAGACTATAGTAGCCATCTATCATGGTGTGAGCATATTTATGTGTTTATTATACATGAATATCAGCTATTGAAATATAATGATATAAATTATGATTCTAATTATTTTAAAATTATGAGGAATATACTGTTAAATTGGAATTGATTCCGCAAACATAACAAGTAATAATCAGATGAATAAGAAGGGGCTTCAACTAACCTCGCCATGGGATAGCCTCTAGAAGCTTATGCATGAAATTATTCTCCGTGGGCATTACATGTGGGATAGCCTTTACATGGGAGACTTGCGCATGGAAATTTTATCAGTCTTAAACTGGAACATAACCTTGGTCAATCTAAAGCCGGAAAATAAATTGCTACGGAATCTGAATTTGAGATAATGAGAAATAAATGACATGACATGGAAAACTATTGCTGAATAAATAGTTAAATTTGTTGGTATTTGAGACATATTTTTCGTTTGATGAGACATTTATATATATATATATATATTATTTTGAATAAGCTTTCTGAATATTGTTATAGTATTTATTTTATCCAATATTGTTTGTCTGATTATCTTTATCATTAATTTATTTTATTTATATTGGTGTGGCAATTGCACTTCTTACTGGGCTAAAAATCTCATATTCATTTGTTATAGTTTTAACTTCTTACTGGGCTAAAAATCTCATATTCATTTGTTATAGTTTTTTTCCCAAAATCACAAGATACGTAGTTTCGGACAGGTTAGGTGTGGAGTTCAAGTATCAGAGTTATTAGTTGGTTTATTTTCTAATATCAAAGAACATTTGAAAATTTTGTAATTGAACAAGTTTGATTCTTTGATTATGGTAAATTTATTTAGTTGGATTATCTGACTATTAACTGTTGGTTTAAATTTATAGAGTTATGGAAAATTTATTCATCTTAGATCTTATATGATCTTTAGGGCATTGTTCTATGTTCATGTGGCTCAGTTTATGTAATCGATCCTGGTGACAGGTTTGGAGCGCTAAGAAATTGAAAAGTATGGGGTTTGCCTCTTGTCAAGTGTGGACCCAAACCAAGAAGTGGTAAATGGTAGGCACTGGGGTGGGCATAGGTCAACAATGGCAGCATCGAGGACCACACAAAGGACTTGTCACCCAACAGTTGTTGGGAGTTGGGGATAGCTGAAAACTAAGAATCTTACAATTCAGAACCCTTCCCACACCTTTTGGTCAGAAAAATAGAAAAACTGCGTTGAATGGTCATGTGATACGTTAAATGGTGATTTGGAGCAAACAAAGAAAGTTATAATCCAGAAATGAGCGGCCATGAGAATTTGCTGCCAAGTTATTTGGCATCATATGAACTCCAGAAAGGTTTCGAAACTTTAGCTCCGACTAAGATAACATTCTCAGACCTAAGCAGTCGAACCAGCAAAACAAGGCAATTGCAGCAGAAAATGAAGAGACGAGAATAGGGTCCACCAAAGACTTTGGCTGTAAAAAAACTGGAATCCATTCGCAACAGAAGGATCACACTCTTCGTTTATCTACAAGCTGTCATCCTAACCCATGTCCACCCCTGAGGGGCAGACGGGGCCAGATGAACAGAAATCTTATATTTACTATATCTGTGATTGAAAAACAAATTACAAAATGTCAAGAAAATAATCAAAAATACCAAAAATAATAAGAGAAAAATCTATGGACAATTAGAACCCTTCCAACCCAGGCCTCCGCAGCGTGGCTGAAGGTGATTTCCTAACAGCATTTATGCTATTATCTTCCCATGAGAGAGCAGAACAAGTTTGAGGGGCAAGAGGCATGGTCACAGATGTTCTTGGTGGATGCAATGGTTGGATTCTTGACGGGGGTGAGGGTGAAAAACTTGATTGTGGTGGTGGGGTGATGATTCCATTGAGGCTTGGAGACTTCAGCATCTGTTTGCCTGCAACAGCAGATGGTTCTTGCAGGGGATAGCGGCAGGGGTACTTCATGTCCTGAACACTCTTGAGGGATTCCACGATGGCCCTCATGGTAGGCCTCTCTGAAGGGTCCTTCTGAAGGCATTTCAGGGCAATATCAGCAACAGTTCGGGCAGCTCTGGGAGGGAAACGACCTTTGATGCGGGGGTCTATGATAAGGGATAGACGGCAATCATCAGCAAGAAAGGGTCGGCTCCATTTGACGATGTTCCGCTCTTCTTTTGGATATCGGGGGTCAAGATTCTTCCTGCCGGTCAGCAGTTCGAGGAGGACTATGCCAAAACTCCATACATTACTCTTGGGAGTAAG
Source organism: Phoenix dactylifera (assembly GCF_009389715.1). Classification (NCBI taxonomy): domain Eukaryota; kingdom Viridiplantae; phylum Streptophyta; class Magnoliopsida; order Arecales; family Arecaceae; genus Phoenix; species Phoenix dactylifera. Next base: position 4,807,497 of record NC_052403.1, read on the forward strand.
CAATCCTTTCTCCAAGGTCTCCACAGATAGATTTGCAGTAACCTGAAGAGTGGAGGTTTGCCAAAGATTATAAATCACGAAGCAACCATGAGTCGTAAGAGAATCTTTCATCAACTATTTCTAGATAATTCGCACATGCAATAACCATATAAGATCAATAATTAACTTTCTTATGTAATGATTTCCAAAGTTTAAGGGCAGGCCTTGGTGCAACGTTAAAGTTGCCCCATTATTACCTGGGTACAAGATTTGGAGCATGGACACAGCCTCTCTGCATATAGAGGTCAAAGCTGTGTACTTCTAACCCTCCCCGGACCCCATAATGGCAGAACATTTTTATTTTTTATGATTTCAAAGTTGTTATGGTGTTACATGCTATTTTGCTCCGAGCAGATGGATAAAATAACACATTGCTGGAAAGAGTTCAGCAAAACTATTTGATAACAATTTTTCTGAGAAACAATAGAGGTAGATGTAGTTCTAATATGATATTTGAGAATAATTTAAGAATGAAATTTAATTGCTAATCTGTGGAGTCAAGAAGATCGTTCAAGAGTATGAGGTTCCATCTTATGCAAAAGGACCAGCAAATAAGAATTCCAAGTAACTGGTTGGGATGTACATTGATCTATTAACGCAAGCATTAATTTTTTAATTATGAAAACAATTCCAATAAGACTGAATATTGCATTTGCACATGCCCTAATTTACTAGAGTATAGCATGGTGGATGTGGTCATTTTGTTATCATATCAAGAAAGGGTACTTACAGCAGTGCCATTTGTGATATCTGTCTCGGGGCTGTAGTTTGCACATCCATATCCTGATAGCTTTGCACTGAAATCTTTATCGATTTGTATATTTGAAGTTGAGAACTCATTGTACATGGCCTATTAAAAAATAGCGATGCATTATGAGATAAGAATCAGAAGTATGCCCACAGTCCACAACAGAAATTGAGAAAACTGTCCTTAGATTCCCATGCACAATTCCCTAATTTACTAAGCGGGAAAAGGGCACAAAAAACCCATCTATCTTAATAAATTGATCATCCACAACTGGATTTGAATAAAAAATTAATTATATCAAAAGAAAATTCAGTGACGCTGCCTTCAGACGATAATATGATTCAACATTTATGTCATTTTAGGGTAAATTTATTTTCTAAATATATTTCTACATGCTACCTGAATGTTTAATCAGCAGCAAGGATTTCAGGTTTCAATTACAAGTTAAATTCACCTTATGATATGGCTAACTGCAACAGAAAAATTGGAGCCCAGAGTAGTCTGATGGTCAAATTACGAAAAAATAAGGTCACCCTTGTATAATGTAAAGCCACTTCAAAAAATTTTGGAAACCATATATGTCATGAATGGAATTTTCTTAATACAGGTTAAGTTGATAAGCAAGCCATCTGAAGTAAAACTGCAATTCTCTTTTGAGTTCAATTAGTATAACAGCAAAAGTAGCACTCGTAGCTAAAGTTCAAATCATGATGTTCAAATTAACAATAAAACAAGTCCAGGATGAAGTTCAGTAACCTGAAAAGGCCCTTCTTCATGCAAAAATGCAAGACCTCGTGCGGCACAGAAGGCTATTTTCATCCGTGTACCCCAGTCAATGGAAGGACCATCAGATTTCCCATAAAGTAGTCGATCTAAGCTTCCATGGTGAAGCTTCTCATATACCAACATCCGTTCGTCAGAGCCGCCACATGCATGAAACCCAAGCAGTTTACAAAGTTGAGGATGTTGTAAGGTTGCTAATGTGTTCACCTGATTCACAAATTCCTTCAACCCCTGAAAGATTTGAACCATATGTCTTATTCGAGATATCCCCAGGAAATTTAATCAGATATCAGAATCATAACTATACGAATAGGTAGGAAAAGCACAGTGCATACAACAAATGCAAGTCATTTCCTTCTGCTTCAAACATTCTGGTTAAGTTTTATCCAATAGTAATTGTCAGGATGGTGCAGAACATTACAAGGATGTTAATTACAGGTGGTAAATTCAGCCTTAAAGAACATGCCATTGGCAAGTGATTTCAAGCAAAATATAAGCACACGTCATAATTCATATACACATACATCTCTGGCGGTGTAACAAGTCAACCATATATAATTATATAAAATGATTAGCAATGCTACTAGCTTCCACATGTAGGAAAATACATAAAAAAGCGATTCAACTACACAGATTATGACTCCCGGGACGTCAAAAAAACACTGCATAAAGAAAACACTGCCGCTTGCTGTAAAATCAACATGCATGGCATGCAAGTATACCACAAAGTTTATTGAGGTGATGTCCTTCAAGTGGCAGAAAGTGATATCAAACAAGTTGCAGTAAAAGTCTTAGATTTTTGAAAAAAGCTAGAAATGGTATAGAGCAATTATGATGGTTATTAACTGGCTCTAGATGGTGGAGGATTTTCAAGTGTTATATTGTACAAGTTCTATGAAGGTTGGAGTCAGTTTGGTTGGCTAATTCAGGTTGTTATATGATTCTCTTTTCAAGCATGTGGTTTAGTCTTTAATGTAATTTAATCTTACTGTCCTAGTTAACTGGCATGAATCTTCATAATTAATTAGAAATAGGGTACTTTATTTAGGTGACCGTTTCACCTTTGAGGAAAATGTCAGAATAAACAAAAAATAAATAAAAGTAAAAATAAAAAGAAAATGAATGCATCAGTATGCATATGTTACCCGAGAGGAAGGCAGCAGACGAGTAACTGTGGCTTCAATCCTCTTGGAACCAACGGTATCGTCACCAAAGGTTGCCTTGTAAACCATAGATGAGATACCTTCTGACACACAGCGATCAACAGAGAATTGCTGGCAAGCAGAAAAAATCTCTTCGAATGAGAATTTCCTAATCCCTCCTCCCCCTGATGGAGGCAAAGGCAGAGGACCAGAAGTTAGAATAGGACCACTGGCATTGCTCAATTTGAAACTTCCCATATTCTTCAAAGCAGACATTCCCTGTGGTGATGGTAAAGGGAGAGGTAGAGGATTTGAAAATCGCTGTTCTTTTACTGCTCCTCCTCTTCCCTTAAATTCTTCTTGGTCATCCAATTCTATTGATGAGAAAGCATCCTGATCTGCCACTACAAGGCTAGAAGGAGCAGATAATGCTCGGGCTCTGCTGTTGGATACTCGACTGGCTGATTGGGCGGATTGGGTTCTGTTTCTGAAACTTGGAGGAGCTGACTGAAGGGACGGACCACAAGATTCTGGTTCAGGAAGTGTAGTAGCTGTATTCTCCTTAATACTAATAGGTTTCTTGTTACCAAAATGCCAACTTTTCTTCTTCTTACGTTTCAAGACGGTGAAGCAGCGCATCTTGTTGAATATTTAGGAAGCAGATTTATCCTGCATGTAGAAATCATAAAAAGTGCACTATGAGAACAAAGAGTAGTAAGAGGAGGAGTATAATGAGAAAACCTCGAGTAGAACTGTAGAGCCAAACCACAGGAGTCCATTGAAAATCGTTTACCCCATTTAAGAGAAAGCACCAATCCATCAAGATGATCCCCTTTATTATCATAAGAATTTTTGCACAACTACCACAATCAATAACCTAAAATCCAACAGAAGACCCCAATTTAATTGAATCCTTTCCTGAATTCTACAATTGGGAACTCGAATCCCAAGAATATTAGACAATTTGCTGTGAATTCTTATTTACTCGACAAAACCAATTCACTGCATCTTCATCTGAAGGACGCCCCAACTGCCTCCAAATATTTATTCAAATCTCCCCATGAACAAAATTCCAAATAACGATCAAGAAGATCCTGTAATTCTAACTCCACCAATTTTGCCTAAAAACCCCACAAATAAGCAAGAAAACCCGTGATTCAAGACCACTCCATCGGCAAATCCCACAAAAAAAAAAAAAACCCATCAAACAAAATTCCAGATAAAGCTTCAATCTTTATAAAATAAAGAGATGAACAAACCCTTACAAGTTTCAAGAATCCATCCTAAAACCCGATTCCACCAATTTCGATCAAAATTCCTCGAAAAGAAGTAAAAAAGGACAGAAAATCCAACCTTGGAGGAAAGCCTTCAGCTTCGCCAAGCAACGCCGCTCCAGGAGCAAATGGCGAGAGAAAAGGAGAAGGAGCGTGGGGGCGAGCGAGAAGAGAAGGATTTAAAATAAAATAAATAAATGGTAAAATAGTAACAGTATGGGGAGGAAAGAAAGGAAGATGAAGAAAAAGAAGAGAGAGAGAGAGAGGGAAGATGATGGTGACGGAACGGCACCGGTCAAAAAGTCGGATATATTGCGAAGGCTACGGCCAGACGGTATGCCCCTCGCAAAAAATGCCCCTGCCACTTGGACTGAATGCCCACAAGGCCATCCAGATCTATCCGGTAGATTTTTTAATTAAAATACAAATAATTTTTTAAAAAATTTATGATAAATTACATTTACATTCGATAACATAAAAAATTTATACTTATCTTTTTTATGTTTATTTTTATTCAATATTTTAATATATAACTTAATAAAAATTAGTTAAATAGTTAATTTTAAATGGAACCCAAGTACTACATTGAAAAAAAAATCAGAAATGATCAAAATAATTTACATAACAACAATAAAAAATATTAAAAAGATATGTGTAATCTCTACCCTCTAAGAACAATTTTAACTTTCTATTTGAAGTAAATAGTTGCACTAACACTGTTAATTTGATTGCAAATATAATAAATATAAATATTAGAGGATCTTTATAATTTATTTTTTACATATAATTAACTTTAACCAATCCCCACAAATAAGTTTTTCTTTAGAAAATACTATCAAATGATTCTAATTTTTGGATAATTTTAGGGGTAGAACATGAAGAGATTCAAAATAGATTAAAATGTCAAAAATTTAAAATTTACAGAGAATATCTATAATTTTTTTCATTGCTTCTTATAAATTTTTAGTAATTTTTCTTAAGTAATTAGTTTGGTGAGACTTTGAGTATAATCATTGAAAAAATGTGTGATTATAAGAACAGAAAAAAGAAGTTAAAAATATTTAAAAAAATTTAAAGTAAAAGATGATGTACCATGATGCTAAAGAAATCATTTGCGAGAGAGAGAGAGAGAGAGAGGGGGGGGGGGGGGGGGGGGGGGGGGAGGGTATTAAGAATGAATACGAAGAGTGAGTCTATTTGTGTAATTAAGAAAAATAGGAAGGGCATAAGGTAAATTCTCAGCGTATATTCGGGGTGACGCGGTTGATGTGACAACCCAGTCAGACGGAAAATTAATTCTCCGAGCCGTTCTAGGTGTAGTCAAAGCAACGAAGGACTCATGGGTTTTGACCTCTCTCCATCCGTTGGATCGTCTTTGGCCGGTGACATCAACGGCCCAGGATTTCTGGTCCTCCATAATGGGACCCAATTTTTTTGCGGTGGGGGCGGTCAAGGAACCCGCTCTAGTGGGCTTAGAAAAACCGCGTGAATTTACCAAAGAAAAAAAGTAAAAAAAAACGGCTCGATACACGTTCGCGCGACGAACACCACACAGTAAACGCAAGCATTATTAGATCAGTCTGATCAGATCAATCAAAAACTCTAGTTTATAAGCAGATGATGGAACATCGATCAAAGCCGTCCAATCGGGCGATCATTTGCTCCACGGAGGACTGATCTATAGATTTCACAAGGAATATGTCGTGCCACAATTAGACATTATAGTATGCGGATACAACGCATATGACTTGCTTTCTCACCTCACCACTAGTTTGGCTGTTTGGAAAATTCTTATCTTCAGTCCATTTATTTCTTCGATGGCCTCAAATTATACTTCTATCACGATCCATAGACATTTTGATCCATGGACATATTTTTATTATTATTCCTAGTTGTTGTTACAATGGTTGTAATGAGTTTTAAACAACTCTTTCAGTCATGAAAGTTTGCAAGAAGAGAGAATGGTGAATATGGTTTTAGGTGTTGGTGCAAGACCAGAGATAGGGGCAGATATAATAACATTGCAAATGTATGTAGATGTCTGTGATATATTGATTAGTTTTAAATTATATTACGATTATCTCCCACCTGGAGATGATTCAAGTTGAGGAAGGACTAACAAGCTCCCACTTGTCATTGATGTATGTTTTTTATATGTAAAAGCAATGATGTTTACCGACCATTGACCGGAGAATTCAAAGATGATGGTCTACTTCTGTTGGGCAATTAATTAAGGTTTATCGTAAGAACTATGTGACAAAAGGTTACCCCAACTCTTTGGAAGCATTCTCTAATTGATCTAGGATTTTTTTTAAATTTTATTTTTTATTTATAATTGTCATTTGTATTTGTCTATAGCGTTTTTGCCGATGTTCTTTATGACGATCATAGCAATCATTAAGAGATCGATTCTTTGCAAAAATCTTGGTCTAGCCCAAATATAAGGACATCAAAACTCAAGAGTATGGGAAAAAGAGAAATCTTTCCCTATTATATTCATCTAAATCTTTCAAATTCACTGCAATGTACTATATCGCATAGATTACATAACTAATTTCAACCTATAAAATGCTTGTTGATGGAAAACCTTCCACCCACAATATATTGTTTAAAATCTAGCTTGATCTAATGACTTTGGTGGTTAATTTAGAAAATTTCCAAAGAGAGAGAAATCAAGTTAACTTTCTACCATATCATTAAAAGTTTTAATTATCCTCGGCATTACTATTTGTTTGAAAGCTATTTGGCTTCAATCTAGCACTTTTTTATTACTAGAAATGGCTTTTCTTTGACGAAAACAAGATTTTTGCCCCTAATACACTTGGACTTCGAGAGTTTCCGATCTAATATCATTTGTTCATAATAATAACATTTAATAAGAAGCAATATTGACAACACAAACATGTGCATGACAAGGACATCATTCCAAATGACTTGTAAAGTCAGTGCTCTATGAAGGTCTTACAATTTGATTGTCTCCTAAGTTTATTTTATAGCTCCATTGCTCCCACCCTACATCCTTCTATGCCTGTTTTTGCATTAACCTTGAATTCATTCTCCACACAAACTTTGAATAACAATCAAAGTTCATGATGATAGCCCCATAGCAATTGATTTTTTTATATTGGTAACAATATAAAACATGGACAGATTGGTAACAATAGTTGCACTCTCTTAAAAAAAAAATGAATTACCGAGAAAGGATTAATTAGTGATGCATGTACTACATAGTCTTTTTCTATATGATACATATTGATCGAAAACACCAATTCTAGTTACAAATTTTTTCCTATCGATTGCTTTTAGGACCACTTACTACCTAATCGGGTTTTTTAGCACTTATTTTCTAGTCTGAGACCAAGTTTCAAATGCGTCAGTGTGGGAGGGCTAACCCTATTGTGCGGTCCAAAATTGACTAAAAACCCAAGAAAATATATGTTTATCTAAGGAATCCATCTAGAAGGGATGCGAAGTTTGGAAATACTCATAAGAGTCATAATTATTTATCAATACATTCAACTAGTACCAACCAATCACAAATGCACCATCCTCATCTAACCTCCATTGCAGGGATGCAACAAAAGCAAATAGCAGCCACATATGGTAGGCTAGAGTTTGGTTGGTTTAGCTGCCAAGGCTTCTACAGTTCCAATACAAAATTGTATCAACTTAAGTCAAACTTGAACTGAGGTTTGAATCCAAACCACCAGTAGTCTTTCGGTACCAAAGAATAATGATAGGTTTGTGTACTTTGTCATCGTCAATTTTTCCACAACCTAGATTTTACACGCCTTTTATTGAGGCGGCTTGGCAAGGTGTGAACATTGGATTTGGCTTTCTGGGACCATCTTCTTTTGGATTGAGTACAAGAGTCCTTGGATTGACTTCTCTTTTTGAATTTTAAGCAAAAGTTTTGTCGATCAAAGACATGTTGCCCTTCTTGTATATACAAGGACAAACAAATGTCCAAATCTACACGAAAGACAAATGAAAAGATGATGAACTTGGAGCCTCTTCTGCAGGATGGGAAGTGGGAACTACACCACTAGGATCCAAAGAACATGTCATTAAGCACCCGGATGAGGAACACCTTGTGACGGACCTTTAGAGGTCCTCCACCTTCCTTATTCAAAAATAGATCACTAGTGAGTTTGACGAGCGTATGTTGCAAGAACCAGCTTCGAAAAACTACATCATGTCATATTTTCACTGGGTTCTTACAATGTTTCTGCTTTTAGTTATGATTTTTGGATTCTTTATTTTGGGTACAGGGATGACAATGATGCTCGATTTAGGGTTAGGCTAACCCAAGACTCGAGCTTACACAATTGTGCTTCTCAGACCAAACCTTTTACCATTGCATAAAAAAAAAAAAAAGACCACAAGTTTTCTTTGTAAGTTGTGACTACTTTCATTAAAACATTTTGACTAGAAGTTGGATGGGCATATCCCCAACTTATTTGTGTGTATGTGTGCATATTTGTGCATGAGAGAGAGAGAGACTGTGTGTAGAAATCGGATGCTTGTATCTTATGGAAAGTTTAAATTCAGAAACTTTCAACTTGCCCTTGCATGATTCAACTTAATAGCGTGCATTGGTGGTGACAAAAATTGACCTGACCAAGGCAAACATGTTTAGGCTGTGTTTTGTTACGAGGAACTTCCGAGTTTTGGTCGGGTCATTTCCGTGTTAGACTTTTGGACATAAATATTAATGGGTTAGGTGCATGTTGGAGCTTTGACTTGAGTCAGCCTCAAGGAATCCTCTAGGTTTGGTTGTGTCATTTAGCTTAATTATGCTTATATCTTTTAAGGTTTGCTTATCAAATTGTTCTAGTAGTTTGATTCCCTGTGAATCATTGGAATAAAGTATAAGATGAGTTGAGCCATGATAGGTCGACTCAAGTTGGCTTGAATCAAGTTTGGACATTCATGGTGGGATGATTTTGGCAGCCAACACAGGAGCTAACTCTTTTTACTCTTTTTTTTCAATTTTCTTTGGTTGTAAAACGATGGATAAGCATATTTATTGGCAGAATGAAATAGGCAGTAACAAGAAGTTAAAAAGAATAGAGGAAAGGAGGGAGAAGAGTGAGGAGGGAGAACAGGGGAGCAACCAACAGTGGCGAGGGGCATCCTCAGAAGTAAAAGACAAAGCCACCAACAAGCTTGGGTTGAAGAGTCTTAACGCAAATGTAAGATCAGGCGTTGGTCAAGCTTTCAAAGGCATTTGTTTTAATGTTGTCGTGCTTTGACCCAATAGCCCAAGCCGAGCATGTGACAGATGGCCACACAATTCTAAAATAATCCCTCAAAGCATGCAAGGTCTGTTTTTTTATTCGTACACATGCCATTCCATACTTAGGCAGTGGTAGAAATGAAGGAATTAATGCATTTATTCAAAAGAATAATCCTCAACTACCAAAAAAAAATAAAATCAAATCATTCCAAAAACACTAATCAAATGGTTTCTAAACCCTAACCTCCTCACAGCTCCATCGCAAGCCTCGTCTATTCGGCTACATATGTAAAAAAATAGAAGAGAGGTCATGAGCTTCATGGTCCACTAAGTTACCAAAATCTCTAGCAAGATCAAGTATATTGTGCAAAAAATATAAATTTTATATAATTATCCATAAACAACAACATGCTGAAGAATACATGAAACATACCATATCTATTGATATAGATTTCAAAATATATAATGTATTTGGCTAAAAATAAATTTTCCAAAATAAACACCTAGTTCTCACAACTATAGCCACGATCGGCTTGTGGCAAGCTTCGAAAGAGACAAGATCCTGACTATAACATGCCGTCCATCAGCCATATGCTATTGATTATCCCATTGAAGGCTCGGAAGGAAATTAGCTTTGAAATCACATAGAGATATAAACTTCTATCAATATGTGCCAGCGATAAGCTCCGATTTCTGACTACATGTTGTCAACTGGTATGAGTTGGTGATTGCCCCATTAGAGGTCCGAAAAGAGACTAGATCCTAAGCTTGTATAACTATAGTCGGACTAGAAAGTAGCAAAACCAACATAGATACAATATTAACACATTTATTAATGCAACAAAATATAGTTCATGCCCAAGTAAAACATAACATCCTCAATCTAATTATTTTGCAAATTATTTTCACACAGCATACATACAATACTTAATTTAAGCATCATATAATAGCAATAAATTAATTTTCAAATAATGGAAAATAGTTCATGTATATGATTAATCACCCAGGGTAGAGGTAACTTACCATTTCATTCTAAAATCTCTCGAAATTGACCAATCATAAAAATCATCTAAAACCTAAAATAATCAAGTGTGTATTAAATCTCGATAAGGCATCATATATCTTGAAATGTCCTGAGGTAAGATCCATCCATATCCAAACCACCGACACTAGTCTAATGTCCAAAGGTCTGGACCGTCTGTTGGATCAACACACCAATTCGTTCAAGAGGTGGGGTTCATGCTTACCTAAATGCAAAAAAACCGGTCTCGATCATGCCTCCTCGCTAGCCGGATTCGGATTTCCACCTGATCAAATTAGCATTTTCAGGTTAGATTCAATCTATTAATTGAAAGAAAATTAGACTAATTAAAGAAAATTAGGCTCGGTTCGGGCAACCAACAAAAATAGGAAGGAGAGAGAAACTCGGTCTAGGTTCTATCAGGGCTGGAAGTTTGGCAGTGGTGATCGGCTAATGGAAATGAAAAAGAAAACTCTTTGTTTGGCCAAAAAACAGAGAAATGGAGTTTAGATAATGAGAAAAGGAGGGGCGACACTTGGAATAGGGTAAAACATGTCACACAAATTTAGAGATAGAAGGAAGATGTTTTTGGGGTGGTAGAGCTCGGTTGTAGTGGCACAGTGGTCTTCAAACATGAGGAAGAATGAAAAGGAGGCTCAGCGGCGGATCAATTGCAGAGAATGAGAGAGATTCAAAAGAGTTTTGGATCAACAAGACCGAACGGCTGGGGAGCATAGTTCCTCTGTTCAGAACCCCCCTCCCCTTCCTCTTTTTTTTTTTTTTTTGAAGTTTAAGCTGAAGCCGGTTGGGCCTGCCGACTTCAGCCCAATTTGGGACGGTTATCACAAATGTGATATATCTCAAACCTAGCGCAATCCAATGCATTGCCATCCCTAGATCGAATAAATGCATTACTAGTATCTTGTACGTGTAATGCATGTGGAGATGGAGCCAAAAGACTGGAACTTAGATGCTAATAGGGATGGTAACTACTTATTGCTAAATTGCAAATTAAGCATGATGTTAAGATCTTTCGGTCAGGAACAAATCCCCTTCTAGAATTATATATAATAGAGATAATCTCTCAAAAGGTGTATGGTGAAGATATTAAGGGAAATTGTTCGTGGTTATTTGAAATTTTCTTAATCACATCAGTTGCTTCCATGAATTTGAGGTCAGCCACAGATAGCCCAGGCCATGCAGAACTTTCAGCCATATTCCATTAGACTGCAAGTGGCCGTCCCTCTGGAGTCCTACCATACCCAAATTGCATGAAATTATGCACAAGCCTCAATTGCTGGAGATAATTTTCATACCATGAATTGCATGGATCCCCCTATTGGCTTGAAACTTCTTTTTCATACCATGTCATGGTTGGGCACATAGTTAGTGTTGCGTTCTTTATAATGTGCCAAGAAAAGAGATGCACTTTAAGACCATATATAGATTTTCTTGGGTTGGCCTTAGGTTAAAGTGACTAGCTTACTATGCTACTTTCTGAACTCTGAGAGAACTTGATTACGTCTAAGCACCGAGCGAAAATTTTCTTAAGGAAATTTGCTACGAAAATCATGAGCGAAAAGTGACCAACCTCGGCTGCTGCCCAAATCGAGCCCCCATTTTAGCGGGCATTACTTGGACACGGCTCAAGGTATAAACTGGGGCAACCTCTGCTTATAATGTCATATCTCATATTGGTATGAAGTATTAGTTTAGGGGCACCAGGGACCATAAATGTACTAATTTAATTGGTCAAGCCTTTCCCTGGGCCCACTAATTTAAATGTGGCCTTCTTCTTTTGGGTGTCACATACAAAGTTATGCACCCCCCCCCCCCCCCCCCCCCCCCCCCCCTCTCTCCCTCTCTCTCTCTGTGTTTTGGCTGGGCTGGGCTGGGCTGGTTAGCACAAGCACACTCTCACCTGCCCAGTCCCCACCTCTTAAAGGCCCCTCGCCTTTCTCTAGAACTGATCCTCCATCACATCTGCTGAGCTCTCCAATTTCTTGGCAACTTTGCCTCTCTTCTAGCCATTGAGTTCTCTCTCTTTTCATCAATAAGTAATTTTAGCCATCTACTTACCCTCCTTCCATAAAGTTTCACTCACAACCAGGTGATCCCGGTTTGCTGCTAAGTTTCTAAATTTTTGTTTTATAACTGTTTATATGTGTGCAGTGGGCTCTGAGATGGTGATGGTGGATGGAGTTCCATTCCCTCCTGAGGTCACCATTGCCAAACCTTTAGCTCTCCTTGGCCATGGTAAGCCTTCCATTCATATTGATGATTTTTTATTCTGGATATAATTTTTCTTTTAGTTGATCTGTTCTGGATCTAAACTTTGGTTGCTCACGATCTCGTTTCATTAAGGACTCACGATCTCAGAGTCCAAGTGAACCATATAAGCTTTGGGGCTGTTTCTTTGATTGGGAACCATCAATTGGATGAGCTCGGATTCAGGAGCGGCCCAATGTATTTGGGGGCCTAAGGACATTTTGTCTTTGAGGCCTTTTCTACAGTGGGCCGGCCTAAGGCGAATTCACAAGGGGCCTTTTTTTTCATTTTATCTTTGAGGCATTTTCTACGGTGGGCCTTCTTTGGGCTGGGGCCTTAGACGACCGCCTCAGTTGCCTAAGGGTTGAGCCGCCCCTGCTCGGATTAGATCAGATCTTGGACTTGGGTGTATTAGTTGTTCCAGCGTCAGATTGCACATATTGGCTTAGGATGGCTTCGGGACTGAGATTGCTTGTGTTGGAACCCAATCCATAATGCTAATGGATGGCAAGTGGGTTGAATGAGTTGAGCTGGTCCAGTTACAGCCCCGTCTGTGCCCCATAAATCTGTGCTCCAAACTTGGGATTCTTCCATCAATTTTTTGAAATCCCTAGCATCATTCCCATAAGAAAAGAGGAGGCAATAGAATTCCACCTGAAATCTCAACAAAAAAACTAACTTGGTTCGCTCAGAAGTGGAACATTGGAATATCTAATTTGGACTTAGTAGCCCCAAATCAATTGGGTTTGGTAGCAGCTTAATTAGATCTAGTATGAAAGGTGCACAAGTGCCTCAATCCATCTTTTATCCAATGCATTGGGGCATCCTTTGGCTAACGTTTTTTCTGTCATTGAGAATTTCGGTGGAAGCATCATCTGCTAGAGTTATCTAGGTCAAATATTTGAAAAATAACACTACCAAGATTATTAGGCATTCAATTTGTTTTTACTCAAATTGTATAATCTAGATTGGACATTAAGTGTTTGGTGTTCTTGTATCCAGGTATTACGGATATTGAGATCCATTTCCTTCAGATAAAGTATAACGCTATCGGAATTTACATGGAAAAACATATCGTCGAACACTTGGGGAATTGGAGAGGAAAAAAGGGAGCTGAGCTAGCTAAGGACAATCTCTTCTTTGAGGCTCTTGTTGCAGGGGAGCATAATGTAGCTACTTGATGACGCTGTTCAATATGGCAAAGTAGGATTGGTCTTAAAGTGCAATTTTTGCTTGTATTTGGGTGAGGTAATCTGTCTGTTGCCCTTATTGAGCTAGCTTATACTTTGTGCATAGAAGGTTATTTAATTACTGATATAAAACTTTTTAGAGTAAATTTTAGGCTGGTGTAGGATTCAATTCAGCCTAGCATGCACTACACTGAGTTTGTATATGGTAAAGCGAAATCGGGAACAAATAATGGATGTAAGTTTAGGTTTAAACAACTATGTAATTTATTTTCCGTTTTTCTTTAACATGCAACGGTAAAAAGGCATTTAATTCATGTTTTTGGACATATCTACTGCATAACAAGCTCTTAGAGTTGATAGTAAATTCCATCATTGATGACTACTTCCCCAAAACCCCAAAAAAAGAAAAATCCTATAAAATACTATGAAAAATCCTATGTAGGTTTAATTAAAACATTAGGCCAAATTCCAGGAGAATTCATCATTGTTAAGTTATCCTTTTTTTTTCTTTTTGCAGGAACAAATTTTTCTTTTTTATTAATACCATCATACAGTGTTTTAGTATCCAAAGTTGTAATTTGCTAATATGCTTCTTCATTACTTGATGTTCATCTCCTGTGGATAAATTTTTCAGAATCGTAGTGATAAAGGAGATAAAGGGCTCTCAATATGGTGTGCAACTGGAGAGTGCTGTCAGAGATAGATTGGCAGCCATTGATAAATATGAAGAAGAAGAAGAGGAAGCACTTGAGAAGGTTTCTGAATTTTTCCAAACCAAATATTTTAAGAAGGATTCTGTGATCACCTTTAATTTTCCTGTAACTCCTCGCACTGCAGCGGTAACAAATTTTGTATGCTTGTCTTAGTTTACTTGCTTATGCCAATAACAAGCGAGTTAGAGCTGAATAATAGTTTAGTTTATAGTGAAAGAATTACTGCTTGAGGTCTCATCATGGTCATGTGTTATGGTGAACAATAGCTATCATCTAATTCTTGTCAGTAACCTGAGGAGAAACACCAAGCTAAGAGCACTCATCTTATGTAGGACCACCTCATTTTGAACCTAAATTTATATTTATGGACTTGTTTTACAGATATCATTTGTAACAGAAGGAAAGGAACAAACTAAAATCAAGGTAGAGAATGCAAATGTGGTTGAGATGATCCAGAAATGGTACTTGGGTGGGAGCAGAGCTGTGTCTCCATCTACAGTGAAAAGCTTAGCTGAAAATCTTGGAGCAATGCTTTCACAGTAGACTTTTATCTTTCTACTCTGTAGTTCGGGTTTGGTTGCAAATAAATGCTACTTCAATAAATGTAAAAAAATTTTGTTCTTATTTTGTTAGAGGGTTGGATTGTATCTCCTAAAACAATTGAAAATCTTGTTTTTTGTCTCATCTCTTTTTGATTGGATCTTTTAAACAATTTTGGTTGCAGCCTTACGGTAGGGATGTTTAAAGAGTTGGCAAGTTTAAAGATTACTTTGGCAGTAGTGTTAAAAAGACTGCTAAGGACTGCAATATTTGGCACTAAAGGCACAAAGTAATTAGGGACCTCATAATGATCTCGAGAAACTTTTGAGTTTGAGAATTAGATAGAGCTCGCTTTTTTTGTCTTCTCTTGCCGATATAATAATTGTTTGTGGATTTAAAAAAGGTTGGAAAGAGTAATTTTGGTCATGAACAGGCTAGCCCTCTTCGAATTAGCATGACTGCCTTTATAAGGTCTTTATTACTGGTAATACGTAAATTTGGATAATTCTTGTCCCAAGCCATCCATGGATTAGTCTAGCAGGACCATTCAATGTCACATCCGGTGTTCTAAAAGGCTAAAAGAGGAGACAAATCCCTCTTCTATTTTTTCATGCATGTTCCGATCTCTATCTATATATATAAATGTAGATTAGCTCAACGATGGTTGTAAGTTGTAGCTTTTTTTCCAATTTAATAGGTTCTTACTGTACCTGAAGAGCGCACCAAGCTCGAACGAGTTTTAGCTTAGCAATTATATCACTTGCCATCAGAATAGAAATAAAATATAACCTCGTGGAGGTGAAGGGAAGGAAGAATCAAGAAGACTTGCATTGCTTTCATAGTTAGTCTTAAATGGGAATTAATAATTGCAAAGCAATCATAAAGTTTCTGCGCCCGCCCAAATAGTTAGAACATTTTTTGCTTTATCAAAGTAAATACTTGTAATGAGAGGACAAGTGGGCGCCCACGAGGAGTGTGGTGGAGAGAGCTTTGCTTCATATAGCTGAGATCACCAGGGCTATCATGACGACCTCATATGAGATAGCCAAAGACATTTGGGACCCCCACCTTGCTATTACAGTGCTTAGGATCGCTCTTGTCTCTTGCGAGCCCCCACCTCCTGGCCATCTCAAGCTGAACTTCGATGGTAGTATGTCCGGTAAGAGTGGGCTTTGTGATTAGGAGTCATGACTCAAGATTGATTGCAGCTAGGGGGCGAAGCATAGCTGGATTGACGGCCACTAAGGCAGAGCTCAGGGTAGCATGGGAAGGCATTACCTATGCGAGACGAGTGCTGAGGGCTGAGCATATTCTGCTTGAGGGAGATGCAGTTACAATGATCGATTGGATCGGGGAGGAGGGCAGGGGCTGTAAACCCTCTGCCAAGAGACATCCGGTGGATAGTGGATGAGTGCAATATCTTTCAAGTCGTGAATGCGTACCGGAAGACAAACAGGACTGTCGACTGGATCGCCTCCTATAATGCTCAGTATTTCGAAGAGGTCCTTTGGATACACCAGGGGGTCTCTCCTCCAATGCTTTGTCGCTATCTTTCTCTTGATTCTGTTGGCTGCACTTATACTAGAGTAATGTGAGCAGCCGTTGTATCCAAAAATAAAAAAAAAAAAAAAAAAAACTTGCAATGAAGCTGGCAATCTCCACCTTTAGTTTGGGCATCGAACTGGATCCTACTTTATCCCAACATTCTGTAAAGTCTGTGACAAAAATGATTGGGGTGATCAATTGACGAGGACGAACATGCGTGTCTTATGTACGGTGCACTGCACCTCTAGCGGCAAGAGCATGAACTGATACCACGTATCGAAGGGTGATTGCTGATTGCCGGCCTTGGGAGGGATTTTGTCTGATACCACACCATTACCTGAGAACAGGAAAATCTTGAAGATCTTGCTCTAGCTCACTTGCAATAGAGGGTGGTCCATTTGGTTCTAAAGTATGGCTCCCACTTCTCCAATATTACACCACTTAAAGGATTCCATAGTGACCAAACAACTTGCCCAAGGAGAAATTAAGCTTTTGCAGAGCTATCAAACCCAACAAGGAAAGCTCCCTTTGTGCAAAAGAAGGGAGAAGGGATCCTATTCCCCAACCATAAAACCTAGGTTCTTAGTGCTCCATATATGCTCCTACAGTCTTGTCATACTCATTTCTTGTGCTCACAATGAAGGGAAGGACAATATCATAGAGAGAGACAGAGAGCAATAAGTGAGGGGGCCCAGTATGGGGTAGCATTTATGGTTACGCCTCTCTAGCTTTTCTAATGGTTCAAAAAGACTCATGACATTTCATTGAATGGAAGAAAAAGATCAGAACCATTTGAAAGGAGGGAATCTAATGTCGTCTAATCATGCCCTTGCACATGTTCTTCCTGTTCCGCCTCCCAAATCACCAAATTAAAAGTAAGAAGGTTCCCAAACCTACCAATAAGATCTTACGTGGACCTCTATAAGCCCAACTAATTAAGATTTATCTTTTGGCTGTGCCATATAAAAAGAAAAACCCACTAATGGCAGGCACCTGTGCTCCAAATATATCTGAGAGCAAGTGTGGATGACTATAATCATCTGTTTGACCCCAGCTCTTTTTAGCTTTGCATGCGTAAACTTTCATTTATATAATGTACTTTTGTCTACTGCACTTCTAATTAGAGACAAATGCTTAAAGTTTTTAGGTTTAAGCCTCTTGATGTTCTAGACATAGTAAGAACATGTTTAAGTTTTACATCATATTGAAATAAATTGAGATGTAAAACTTAAACATGTTCTTACTATGAGCCAAAAACTATGAGCATGACTTTCAATTTTCATGGCTTTTTTCTTCTGTTCAATTTATTGTCTATTTAACTATTTTAATAATCTATAATTAACAAAAAAATGGGGGTTAGAAATATTTTAAAAATCCTACAAATACAAGTCAAATAAAGGAAGCATGCAGAAAAAAAGAAGAAAAAGAAATGACTTTTAAAGGACAGAGAGTGCCGCATAGCCAAAACAAAAAAAAAAAGTGGAAAAGAAAGAAACAAAAGGAAAAAGAGTGATCCTATGACTAGTGAATAAGAAAGATAATATTAGACTGAATGAAAGAAAAAATATCATCTATTTTTCTCTCAAAAGAATAACATATAAGAAATAAAATTAGAGCAAAAAGATGTTCAGGGGAAGAGAAACTAACAAAAAATGACATGTTCATTAGCTTTTCCCTCAAATATAGACAGCTAATCTTTGACAAAACATATAATATTGTACTGGTTACCGAAACTCTGGATTTCTTGGCAAATCACATATTGACTTGAAAAATAGAAAGATAAGAAAATTAACAAATTACCTACTACCTACAGCACAGAAAACTTCTTTTTTTTCAGAAATAAAAAGGCAAGATGAATCTTAGAATCTTTAATTATTGTAAATATGTGTCAAGAAAATGATCATTTTGAGAGGCCTTTTACAAATTTTCAGCCTTCACCTGCATCCACAGATGGCTTATCATGATATATATATATATATATATATTCTATGAGACTGCGCAAGAAATGTAACCACAGAATCAACAAAGAAAAAGACTATCTGGAAAAAAAAAATCTCCTACCATCTCCACTTTCATCATTCCTCTATTCCTCAGCCTAAAAATTTACAGTCAGAACAAAATAAAAGCAAAGAAAAATAACACAAAACTCTCCAATATACAGGAACAAATCTAGGAAGCTTTTAGAGGTAACAAAGACCTCCAATTGACCAGGGTCAGCTCACCTCATCCACCGCCACCGCCACCGCCACGCCGTCATCCTGCGTTGCCGTCCTATTTCCGGCGTCGGCCCCGTCGCCGTCAGCCCGGTCGAGCAGCGAGTGCCGGCAGGTCGGGCACGACGAGTGCGAAGCAAGCCACGTGTCGATGCACCGGACATGGAACCCGTGGTGACACTTGGGCAGGACCCGGACCTTCTCGCCGTCGGCGAACTCCCCGAGGCATATCGGGCAGTCGGTGGCAGGTATGTTGACCCCCGGTCCGTAGACCGCCACCGGGATGCGTCGCAGCGCCCGCTTCTTTAGCCCGGTGGCGGCGAGCCTAGCGGCAGCCTCCTCTTGGGTCTCGAAGGCGAGCCGGCGGCCGCACCGGAGAGCACACCTCACGATGGAATTGAGACCGAGAGCACATATTAAAGCGCAGAGCAGCGCAGCCAGGATGATGACCATGTTGGTGTCGAAGTTGGCATCCCCGCCGCCGTCATACCCGCTGCCTTGCGGCTTGCCCCCATTTTCCGGCGGTGGTGCCCCGAGAAGCTGACGCATGGATCTGATGGGAGGCTAACGTTTTCGAAATTGTGATAGTGGGCGAATAAACTCGTCAACTTGTGAAATTACTGATGTCTTTGAGTTGAGGGAGCACGCTTTTGGGGCTAGTGCATGTTTAATGGATTCTTTGGAAGATGGAGATCCTATTGATCGATAGGCATCTCTCCACTTAAAAGGGGAGGAAGAGTGAGTTTGGAAGAAGAGTTGGAGCTTGCACTAGAGCTTACCTCTGCCGTCCCCGGCGTGCCGAGATTTGGCGGTGTCTGAATTATCCAAGGATGGGGGATTTATCTTCTCTTTAATTTCCCGCAAGGGAAGAGGAGGCTTGGTGATATCTTTGTACCCTTTTGTATCTCACTTCAATGGTTTTGGAAGGTCTTGCGAGTTGATGACACTGGATGGATGCGTTGGGCGAATTAGCGAG
Organism: Phoenix dactylifera; assembly: GCF_009389715.1. Taxonomy (NCBI): domain Eukaryota; kingdom Viridiplantae; phylum Streptophyta; class Magnoliopsida; order Arecales; family Arecaceae; genus Phoenix; species Phoenix dactylifera. Next base: position 4,827,188 of record NC_052403.1, read on the forward strand.
GAGGTAGGGGAGATAGAACACGCTTTCAAAGACACACAAAGTGCCGGCAGATATCTGAGTTTAAATTCTTTCTTTTGATTATTGAATGATTTATATATATATATATATATATATATATATAGGGGGTAGCTACTTAACTTGGAAGTTTTGATTTAAACACGGAAAAGAAATCAAGGGTTATCCGAGAACCATGGTTTACGCACCGGATCCCACCTAATCATAGTTAGGGTTAGGCACCAAATCCACTTGTTTTGGTCTTCAAATTTTACTCAACACTTGTCATTGCATCCTAGAACGAATCAGAGGAGACTAGCTTTCAGTGTCTCATCTGGCTTCAAGTGTAAGATTTTTAAATATATCTTACATCATAGTTGCTAATAATTAATCATTTTTTCCTTTGCCACAGGAAGAGAAGTAACTAATACATCCCCTTATGTCACCGTTCGGTCCTTTTCTAAGTGCACATGATAGGATGAGGCTTGATTTTTAAGCTGTACTACTGCTTGATATTTTCTTCTAGCCTTCTGGGTCTTTGGTGTGTTTCTTCCGGCAGGATTGACATCTGTATCCACTTGTTTATTGAAGCGGGCCATGGTAGCTCATGTGACTGCCTCAGGATTCCGTGACCTAGATGCATCTTGGCTTATTAAGATGACAGGGTCCATCTCCTTTCATTTGCATCAAAGCCGCCGATCGATCAACATTGCACCAGCATACCCAGGGCTTAGGCTAAAGTCAAAACCATCACCATCTACCATTATCTGAAGTGTGTAATTGAGCTGCCAGCTCGCGAGCTACTCGTGCTCAACTCGATTTGACTGGTAACGAACTCAAATTATTCAAACAATTTTTTGAGCCAGGCTCGAGTAGCAAAATACTCAGCTTAGCGACTCACGAGCCTAATCTAGTCATTTTATTTTTAATAATATTTATATTTTATTTATAATATATTATTAAATAATATTATGTTGTATTTATTTTAACCATAGTTTTAATTATGATCAAGGCTCGAATACGAACTTGAGTATCGCTCAACTGATATTCGAGTCGAGCCGATCTTGACCATTACTTTTTTTTTTTTTTTATCAAGTTGAATTCAAACTGGATACCAAAGTTCAATCAATTCTGGGTCGAATTTCGAGTTAGAATATTTTGAATCGAGTTGGATTCAAGCCTCTAACTGTTCGACTCGTTTTGGTTCAATTGAACTTCTATATTATCTACTTTTCAGACTCTTAAGAGAGCATGCTTTTGGGTAGGATACTAACAAGGATATTTTACCAACCTTGACTTTGTTAACCATGCATTGCTTTCCTTGATAAATCTAAAAGGTATACCTCCTAATGACGGTTTTGGATAAACTAAAGCACTCACACAACCCGTGCCGCAGCCGTTCCTTGCCTCGCCGACGCTGACTCCCCTGTCAAGAGTCTTCAAAGCTTCACATCATTTGGACCGACCAGTATCTCCAAAGCAGGCAGGGCAAGTACACCGATTTGAAGTGGAAAAGATAGGACAAGCACGCTAAGCTTCCTAAAAAATTTAAGCAATTGGGTGCTTTATCTGCTATTATCTTTCCCTTATATCTTACTTACCATGACATTAGAAACTTGGGATTTTCCGTATGCATGTTCTTCAAATGGGAAATTAAAGATGTACCTTAGCCGAAAAAACTAAAAGAAAGAAAGAAAAATGAACAGAAAAGAAAAAGAAAAGGCCTGCGTTGCAGAGCAATTGGCAAATTTGTGATGACTTAGCGTTACAAGCAACCATTATATGAAATGAAGGCCACACAGTACTTTGGAATTTTTGATGCCGCAGGTTGTGACAAGTTTGTCGTCATAGTACCTCAGATACATCATCCACACTAATTAAAGCAAGATCGCCATCTATAAATGTGTCACCTTCCGAAGGCTCTTGCGCATGAAACGCGACGCACTACATGTGGGTGGTTGAGGTCTGCCTGGGAAAACATGGACACCATTTTAAAACCTTGATGGAAACATTTGTGAATGTCTGCACGCGAGTCTCCCTCGCTATGAAAACCCTACCGGGATTCACTACTGTAGAGGTGTTTGAAATATATATATATATATATATATTAAGCCTACAGAAAACCCTCCAAGTATTTTATTATCATACCATAAAAAAAACAGTCGTATAAATTAGGCCCAGGTCCTTATTAGTTTGTCTAAATATTACAAAAAAGCCAAATTAGGCCCAGTTTTTTATTAGTTTGGCTGGATATTACAGAAAAGCTAAATTAGGCTCCCTTTAGATACTTTGGAAAGAAATTCTAAAGAATAAGAATTTCTAATAATAATGCGATGTATCATACCAATATTTCCTGAAAATTTTGCTCTGGAATTTCATATTCTTGATCATTTAGATAAATAAAAATAATTCTCAAAAATATTTTTTCACCTAGCAATTCTCCAATTCTCCTATCTTGTTACTCCATTCAAACTAGCCCAAATCATGATCCATTGCAAGCATCACCATTACCGCCAGTTAGCAAAATTATCCTTCGATTATAATGGCACCTCATTTCTAGATGAAGCAGCCTACTCCCATAGGACAGGCCCTTATAGTAGGTAAGACATTGCAGGGATAAGAGTGAAACTCGCATAAAGATTTCCATTATTTTCAAACAGATTTTGTCAATAAAAGCAAGCCTAAGCATACAGAGCAATGGACCGCAAAACTGCCCCTTTGGATCAATCCACGTGCATGGTTTTCCCGAAGTCACTACCATTAGATGGCCATGGCCAAGTCCCCATCAAACCAGCCCCATTGCAATCTTAGAGGCGACACCTCCTTTGTCCCTTCTCCAAGCTTCTTCCTCGGATACTCCCACTGCCGCTATAAGCAGGAATTTGATTCTTGTGTAAATCTCGCATATGGAAAGTTATTTTGTATGGTTTCTGCAAATAATTAGTCCAAAATCTTATATTATATAAAATCAAGATTTCTGATGAGAAAATTCCAATACATCTGAGGTAAATGCGACACAGGTATAAAAAGATTGAGTATAATTATAGATCAAATAATTAACAAATAAAAGGAAATAAAGAAATGCAAGAGGGTCTATATTAGCCATCAATTTTTAAATATTTGATTTTCATATTTAATTCCCATTTTTTTGAAAATTATTAAATATCAGTTATTTATATTTTTAGATAAAAAGATTGCAGTCAGTCATATTCTCTATCAGATATAAAATATACACACGGTGTGAAAATCTAATAATATATTTAACTTTCAAAGGTTACTTTTCGTTTATAGATGGTTACTTTCTTTGTATAAGACTCACATCTTATCCTCCCCGCCCTTACCGGTTACCGCCCCACACGAGTTTCCTACTATCGGACCATCATCACCACCATATATTTCCTCCCCACTTCTTCTGCTTGTTGTTCTTGGGGAAGAACACAAGAAGAAGAAAGAAATGCAGATGGAAAATCTAAATCCTCCCGGAATCCCTAACCCTAGACCCAATCTCCCCCGCCCCAGTGCTCCGCCGCCCGCGGCGCCGCCACCGTCCGCGTTTGGAGACCCGCAACCCGCCCCTGGCTCCCCACTCCGCCGTCCTCTCCACCGGCGCGCCCAGTCCGAGCTGGCCTTCCGGATACCTGAGGACGTCCACCTGGGCTATGGCGATCCCGCGGTGTCGGGGAACTCCGACGAGATCGGGTCGGAGGATGACCCTATTTCCACGTATATCGATGTCAAGAAGATCGGATCGAGGCTCGAGGAGAGCGGATCGCGGTCGGACGGCGTCGGATCCGAGGATTGGACGGCTGGGAATGGCGCGGGTGGAGAGGAGGAGCCCTGGGTGGGGAATGCCGGTGGCGAGGCGGCGGCCCCGAGGCCGAAACATGCGCACAGCAGCTCGGCGGACGTATCGCTGATGGCGAAGTCGAGGGGTGAGGGCGTCTTTGGGGAGGTGATGGAGGCGAAGAAGGCCATGCCGCCGGAGAAGCTCTCGGAGCTGGCGGCTATCGATCCGAAGCGGGCTAAAAGGTTCGATTCCAAGGGAAAGGGATTTTTTCAGCAAAAAAAAAAGGGAAAGGGATTTTGTCATGTTTTAATTCTGGTTTGTTATATTTTTTGTGCCACTTTGTGTAGTTTTAAGTTGGGTTTGTTCAGGATGCTATTTGGTATGCTATTTAATTGTGAGAATAAAGTATAAAGTTACCTATCTTTTTCTTTTCTTTCCTGATCTTAACGTGCCTATTGGTCATTTTGGTCGAAGTTGTAGACCTACATTATTCTATGCAGACATGAATATGGAAAAATAAAATTTGAAGTGCCCACAAAAGTAGCAGCATGTCATGGTACGATCTCCTAAACCTTGTATGAACAATTCCATGATTTCCATCAGGTGCACTTACTAGTTCATCTTGCTAACTTCGCGCTGGATTTTGTGAGTGCCAATGATGCAACGATTAGATTGATCATGCTATAAGTATGTTTATCCAAGATGATATAGTAATCTATGTGTAAATTCTGGAAAGAATCTTGATTATCTTAGGACTATCCATTAGCTATGTAAGAGGGAGGGTTTTTAAATTGTGAGAAACTTGGATAGGAATTTCGAGTTCACCTTCAATATATAGACCACAATGGCTTCTCCGGACATTTCAGCACTTTGTCTTGCCTAGATGTTGGGCATCATTATGTGCTCTCTGAATTCCAAATCCTACACATGTTGGATTTTGCTTTGATGATTAAAAGGTGTAGGTTTATAGCCTTGAATTAGTTTAGGAGCAAAAGAGTTCTCGTATTATATAATGTATATAGGACTGACTATGAAAATATGCATGGCTGAACATATATGTGTGTGCATGTGTGCTGAGTTATGCTTTGTCAATTAGAAGGTGTAGGTTCGCGCGCGCGCGCGTGTGTGTATGTGTGATGTGCTGGATTTTGTTTCAACAATTAGAAGGCATAGGTTCATGACCTCGAACGAATTTAAGAGTGGTGGAGTTGTCACATTATTTAGGGCATATAAGACTGAATAGTATAACCAGCATCTCGTTCAAGGCTGAGTTTTTGACAATTAGAAGGGGTAGGTTCATGACCTTGAATGAATTTAGGAGTGGAGTTCTCACATTATGTAAGGCATATAAACTGAAATATATAAACCAGCATCTAGTTCAAGGTCAGGTGATCATTATTATGCCTCCTCAACCATTGTTCTGTCCTGTATTATTCCCCATGTTTTCCATCCTACAACATGTAAGCATTTTAATACAGTATATAAGAAAGAATAATATTGAAAGAATGATAGATTATTAAATATATTTAGAACCTAAGGTCTTAACTCTGAAAGAAAATCAAGTTATGTGGTGTGGCTTCTCTTTCTAACTTCTTGATGTAGGCAAGGATTGGTAAATTATGTTTTTGGATCACTGTCCCACTGCACTCCACTCCTCTCATGTTTCCTGTTCCATTTGAAGTGTTATGATAATAAGCATGTTTCTTCCACCAAATCTATTTTCCACTCACACTCGTGTTCTTATTTCTAGTTTATGAGTATAACCTTGTAATACTAGAACCAGTCTTAGGTGAAAGTTTTGTTAGATAATGTGGTGTCAGTGTTGGAGGTCACCATGCAACACCATAATTCTCTTTAATAAATTGAAACACGTTTGTCACCTTTGATTGCTAGTAGAAAACGAAAATTAAAGTATGTATACCATAATTACAACATGAAAGATTTGTCCTTACTTCCTGAATCAGCTTTAAGAATCCCTGCTGATTATGCCTCTTAGGAGTAAGAGCATGAAAGCTATGTTTTATTTCATATTTTGAACTTTTTTTGTGATTTTTTGTCAAGCTTGTTCCATCGTCCACCCCTATTCACAACCTCATGTCATCCGTCCAGAGTCGGCTTGGCTTTGCAACATCATGTGGCACGTAAAGTCATGGTTTCCATGCAATTTAAATTCTATTGTCCATCATTTCTTCTTAATCAGAAGATGCTGAAGTAAATGCTATGTATATATGCAGCCAGAAGTCAGTGTTTATTTACTTTAATATATGTATACTATCTAACTTTAAGTCAATATATAATTATGGAAATCTTGTTCAGTTATTTGCATTTCACTATATGCAGAATTCTGGCAAACCGGCAATCCGCAGCTCGCTCAAAAGAAAGAAAGGCACGTTATATCGCTGAACTTGAACGGAAAGTTCAGACCCTTCAAACTGAAGCCACAACTCTTTCTGCACAACTCACACTATTACAGGTTGGTATTGGTATGCTTTCCATGAAATGAAATATTCTGGCTTCAGTAGATATTTAAATTTTTCAACAGGCTATATATGGATTTGCTTTGCCTTAGCCCTCTGAACTTTAGTAAACTTTTGCCTCCTATGTTAAGAGGAATTTAAGCTCATAGTTCAGTCTTTTCCTTGCTCTGAATGGGCTGGAGAGCATTCATTAACAGTGCAATGCAACTTCTCTTTCTATTTTTTTTTAATCATACTTATAAAACTCAGATTTCCTTTTTTTTTTAACTCTGTTTACTTTTTCTTTGATTTTTTAATCATTTTGCATGTTCACTTTGTTCTCTTATCTTCATATATCTTTTTGCTAAATTTCCTACTTGACAAGGTAATAATTTCCCTAATTTTGATTATGTCTTCATTAGATGATGATTGCATGTGTTGCTATTATGTGCGCTAAAATGATGCATGTTTTTGAACATGCAAATATACTATATGTCATTTTAGCCATTTAAAATTTTATGGACTTATTCCCAGTGCCCATGCATTCTGGTATTGACATATTCGTTGTACTGCTGGCATGAATAGAAAGGATTAATTCAGTTTCTATTTTTTCTATAGTGGACTTTTTTTTCTAAAATATTCTTCTCTGATTAATCACTTATTAATTTTAACTAAACACTAATTACTCTGCTAGTTAGAAAGGTTACTAATAAGGTATACCGTACCGGCCCAAACCAGGCTGTACGGGACGTATCGTATCATACCGATTCGGTACCAGTACGCGGTACGGGTGGCGTACCGATACTCGATATGCCAATAGGTACGCCAAAAAATTTCGTATCATACCGATACTATACTAGTGTGGCACCGATATGGAGTCCAGTACCAAGACAGTGAACCTTGATTACTAATCTCTCTCTCTCTCTCTCTTGATTTTCTTTGCAGAGAGATACTACTGAGCTGGCTGCAGAAAATGCTGAGCTCAAATTACGACTACAAGCTATGGAGCAGCAGACTCAACTGCGAGATGGTGAGATTTAATATTATATATCATTCCAGAAATGATAGGAGCATGATAGCAGTTTTTAAAATTAATCTTGAAACAAATCAGTATGGATAAAGGTAATATGTATTGTACATTGCCTATAGAATGGTACTTATCATGTAATTGCAAATTTTCTTGAAGATTCTTTGCCATAAAAAAGTAAAAGTTGTATCTTTGTGCTTAAATTCTCTTGGTTCGATGACTCATTCATAATTGTTTATTTTTTCCTTAAGGTCCTGCCGACACATGTTCTCTAGTCTCTGGGGATCTAGTTAGCGCTTGTTTTTTTTGGTGGGATCTAGTTAGCTATTTGCCCCTATCTGTGTAAACTAAAGATGGAACTAAAAATTCACACAACTCAGCTTAATATTATCCCAAAAATCTGTCATTATTGTGATATTCCATGAAGAAATAAATTCAATGCACTATGTGGTGGTAAATACAAGGTGCAAAAAATGGGATATAGAGAGCATTCAATAGGGAGTGATGGTGTGAGTTGAAAAGGTGCGATATTCGACAGGCTTATAGAAGATGAGATTTTGAGGCTCTAAAAACTGCAAGCTGTTCTAAATTGTGGAGACTGAAATAGAAGTATATAAAGGGAGAAAGATCTATAATAAAAACTTTTAAGGAGGGACATTAGGCTTAAAATTATTGAGGGCATGTACCATATTGCTTGAAAATGGTCCTTTGTAAGTTTTAGAGCAAAACAACTTCCCAAGAAAAATAAGTGTTTGGTAACACTGCCAGAAAAGTGCTTATACAAGAAAAAAAAGTCAATAAAACTCTTTTAGGAGAAGCTAGGAAGCCTAGCTTTTGACCTATTTTGTAACAAGTTCTTTTTAGGAAAGCAGAAGCAACACCAAACCTGTCTTAGAATACTCCTTTGGCATCCTATCATAAGTGAGCATGCCATTAGCAACAAACCTCGTCTACACAACCACCTACCTTCAAACAACTATCATGCCATAAATCATAAAGATGACAGCCTGGAGAATTCTCTGGAAATATTTGTAACCTGTTCACTCTCTCTAAAATAACTTTAAGCAAGACTAAACATGCCCTAAAGCTTTTAATTGGATAGGGCTATTTCGTCATGACCATTGCTGACCCAAGGGTATCCAACATTTGAAAAAATAAACTAGCTTTACGGATTCTTCACTAGAAATGCCCCTTTTCAATACTAAAAAATGATTAATAATTTATGAGAAAAGTTCAAAGCACTTTTCCACAAGATTCTATTATGTAGGTCAATAAAAGATGGTTTTATATTTATATTTATATTTTAACTGGATTGTTGTCATTAATAAACTTTTGAATGTGCCTCCATTCAAACATAAATACTTTGTATGATATCCGAAGTTCTAAAGCTTCTTTTGATATCCTTGTGTTTGTTTTTTGGGGCAATAAAAGATGGTTTTTTTTTTGATACTTTGGTGGTGGTCAAATAAAAGATGGTTTTTATATTTATATTTATATTTCAATTGGATTGTTGTAAAACCTTTGGATGATATCCAAAGTTCTGAAGCTTCTTTAGATATCTTTGTGTATATTTTTCATTGTATTTTTTGTTTGGTGAATGAATTTTATGAATTAGAAGACTTGTATTTGAAAAAAGAGATGATGGAAGAAAGGAAACTTCTATAAAAAAAAAGTTGTGTAATTCCAATTTATTCTAAATGATGAATAAAATTGAAACCACATGAAGAAGGACAGGTTTGTATTCCTTTTTTATATTGAATATGATGTCCTGAAAAGGTGAAGAAAGCTGCAATTCTTTCTGTTTCCATCTATTATTTTTTCTCCTTCCTCTTTTTCATTATTCTTTTTTTTTGGTCAGTTGTGACTTGAGATACAATTTGTTATTGCATTTTATCATAGAGAGGGCTTTCTCCCTTATTAGAAAGTGTGGTGGTGCATCTGTCCATTATTGGTTGTCTTCACCCTGTCTTCAACCTCTTTGTGAATGAGTGGGGTTGATTCTTCCCTTTTGGATTTTGTTTCTGAGTACTCATCATATCTTCCTTCCAGAAAGCAGGAAAAAGCCATTCCATTAGCATTCCTCGCAATGCAAAGAGATAACCTTTTTCTTTTGGCAAATACCCAGCCTAATCCCACTACCATTTCTCTGCAGCACTCAATGAAACATTAAAACAGGAAGTTGGAAGGCTCAAGATTGCCACTGGGGAAGCAGCAAGCCCTAGTGGTACCTATAGCATGGAACTTTTAAATGTGCCGTATCCGTCATTCTTCATTCCTTCCCACCAGCAACCAGGCAATCATCAGGCAATTCAATTGCACCCCGAGTTTCAGCAGTCCCAGCCCAACATCTCCGGTCACCAGATTCTCACCCACTGCCATGCCTTTTCTGATGGGATGTGGCAAGACCCTCATGGGAAACTACAAGAATTAGATACCCGAAAGGGCTCGCAGATGGCAAAATCAGAGAGCTCCTCAATTTCTGCCAGTGAAAGCAGCAGCACTTTCTGACCAAGGCCACTTAAGAAATAGCACATTTGTTAGATTCATTGTCCATAGACTGACATCCTTGATCTTCTCTTGCTGGTTCTTTATTATTTATTTTAGTCATTTTTATTCAACCGAAATTATTTGTTCTTTAGGCTTAATATAGTTTTTCCCCTTTCTTTGTTAATTTTCAGGTTGATTGTTCTGGGAAGTTACTCGTGTTCAGGGTCATTTTCTGAGTGATGTCTTTTGGGGAATGAGATTGGTTAAGAGTCTCATCTTCTGATCTTTATATTGTTTATACTTCGAACTTTAAATTTTATTTGGTTCCATTTATTTTGGATTTCATGTCCTGTTTCCCCTCAGTTTCCTCTGTTGAACATTAGGCATGCATGTGTTGTACAATCAAGAAATACAAACTCAGTCATGATAGTCCCCAGTCATATTGGAGAGCTTGCTTTCTTTGTACTGGTTTTTTTTGTTAGATATGTTGACACCCACTACAAGGCTCGACCTAATATCATACTGTCTATCCTTTGACGTTTGTTTGAATTGTGACTATTTCTGATGCTTTATCTCCCTTTCCTCCTTCATAATCTATGTCAATACCAATCCTTCATTCATACCTGTGATGCTCTTGCCTTATTCAGTTAAGTTTTGCCTGATGGTTTGAGGTATGCAGACTAGCACATATCTACCGAAAAACAAGCACACGAGCTAACTTGCCTCTGTGTTCTTGTGGTCTCTCCTTTTTTTGCTATATGCTGCTCCCCTACAGGGATATCAGAAAGCCAAGCTTTTAATGAAAATTTCTTGTCCGGCAACTTCTGTACTTGCAAAATGAAGTATGGCTTGTGCAGGCCCAAGTTCAAGTACATGGACATCTAGGACGAAAGACATGATCATTATGTATTATGAGGAGAATATGAGTATTTCTTGGACAAGCTTTGCAAAAGTATGTGCAGTGTTGATCCTGTCTTCACAAAGCCGATTGTGCTTGAGTATCCATTAAGAAAATATTGCTTATGAATTACAAGTGATGCAGCGCCAGTTTTGTGCACATTAGCAACTCGGAGAACTGGTATGATACATAAGGGATGGGTATCAAAATCCGTAAAATGTAAGCCCATGAAAAAATTAGCGCGCACGAATGGGAGCCGCATTTTGTTGGGATTTAAAACAACCATATGTAGCATTCCTGTCTTTTGGCACGAGATTAGACGAAGACCATAGCGTGAACAAATTCATCACTCAAGTGGGACTTGCGTATAATCTTGTGTCCAATTCTGCGGTAGGGGAAAAAAAATCTCACACACATTGCATTATTTTTAAACAATGCTAACTTAGTAAATTTGGCAATTGTTAGGACAGAGTAGGGAAAAGGAATTTCGCTCCCATGAAAGTTCCGATTCCTCATTTATTATGGGCCCAGTGTCGCTTCATTTATTTAATCGTCTGGCCTACGGGCTCATTCCACTAGATAATGTTGACAGGTCTATTTTTTATTCCTAGATCTGGCGTGCAAACGCGCACTAACTCACAAGAAGTAGGTCGGCGAGAGAGATGCTTTTTAATACCTTAGCCTTTCTTATCAAGATGAGATCATAGATGATAAAATAGGGACAAGCATGCTATCACCGACACTGTAAGACCCGCTGTTAACAACTCCAATAATGGCACACACAGGGAGCAAGACAACCTCTTATTATTCTCTGGACTAGCTCGTTCCTTCTTCCACGAAGCCTCCTCAACAGCCACTTCAATGAATCCTGCCAACCAAAAAATCACACCCACATAAATACAAAAGATCGCTAGAATCCTCCATCACATCAAACCAGACAACAATGTAAAATCTGAAGAAAGAATCCAAGGGATGGGCTTACTTAGAGCAGTCCATGGAGGGGCTGAGCTTAAAAGGGATGGAGACGCCACACTTGCCCGGGATCGAGTTGGCCCGGCTGACATACCCGGAGAACTTCGCCGCAACGGTCTTGAGGCACCTGCAGGCCGTGCGGCGGTCATCAGCCGTGCGAGCCGCAGCCAGGAGCGATCGCACCCCGCTGCAGCACTCCGGCGCCACCGCCCCGCCCGCCTGGACGTACTCGACGCACGGCAGCAGATCCCCATACACATCCGAGCATGTCATCGCAGCCGCCCTGCGAGCCGGCGCCAGCAGTACTGCCATGGCCACCACGAGGACCACAACCATGCACGCACCGGAGCCAGCCATATGACTCTCTCTACAGATTGGAATCGGAAAAGAGGCTTTGTTTCTCTCTCTCTCTTCTCTCGGCGAGTGAGTGCTTTCAGGTAGGGATGGGGCTTGTATATATATTGGGAGAAGGGGTGGGGGGTCTACGGATGTTATTAAAAGGAGCACGGCGGTGATAGTTTTCATCTACTGGTTACGTCAAGGTAATGTTCCTGGCCTGTGACTGAAAAGCATATGGGATTTGAATTATTTTGGCTGAGCGTGGCGTAAAATAGTAGAGATGACGAGGCTGATGCTTGGATTATTTGTAGGATAGGCGCCCGTGAGTGACTGAGGCCGTGGCAGATTCTCGACGGGATATGGGATAATGGGAAATGTGGAGGTTGCAGTAGATTATTTTGCTTTTGTTCTGATTGGACTGCATTTGGATTCCCGCCGACCAAGCCCATACTGTAAAGACCAGAAATTGGGCCCGTTCTTGGGCCCAATGAACTGATGCCGACTTCAGTCTGTTCATCGTGGTCTTCCCACGATGAACACGCCGGCCGAACGGCCCGCGGGATCTCCGCACCCCCCCCCTCTTCCCTCTTCCTCTCTCTCTCTCTCTCTCTCTCCCTTTCTCTTTTCTCTGAGAGCCCATCCCCTCCTCTTCGTTCTTCCCTCTTTATGAGAGGATCGCCGGAGCCCCGCCGCAGCCGGAGCCGCCAACGCCGCCGGGGATCCTTATGTCGACGACTAGAGGTGAGAAAGGCAACCTATTTATTGTTTTTTTTTGGGATTTAAGGGGAGAGAAATGAGGGATGGCAACCGGTTTTCATCCCCTGTTTTGGAAATTTTTTTTTGATGGGTTTCGGCCGGCCGACGGTGGCCGGCCGGGGTCAATCCGGCTGAGATGAGTTTGGCCGGAGGTGGCGAACGGGGGCCGGGCTTCCCAGCCCCGATCTCCCTCTCTTTCTTCCCTTTCTTCTTCTCCTTCTTCTCTTCTTCTTTCCGTTCGGCGCCGCCCGTGAAGGTGGGATGGCCGACGGCGGCTGACTGAGCGCCGCCGCCGAGGGCCACGGTCGACCACCGAGGGCCGACCGGAACCACCAGCCACCCCCCCCCCCCCCCTTCTTCCTTTTCCTTTCTTCTTCTTCTTCTTCTTCTTCTTCTTCTTCTTCTCTTCCTTCTTCTTCTTCTCTTTCTTCTTCTTCTTCTTCATTCGGCCTGGGTTTTTCCTTGCTTTGAAATCCGTGCCTCAAGTGGGGATCAGACCATGAACCGGTTCCACCTAATTCTTGTATTTGGTTTGATCTGGATTTGAGTGAATGGGTTTGGGTTATGGTTTGGATCTGAGTCAGAAATTTGGGTTAGTCTGACTTGAGTCTAATTTGGTCTGATTAGACCTGGTTTGGGTTGGGCTAGGGACCTGTTTTTGGGCTGTGTTGGGCCTGATTGGATCTGTGGGCTGGTTTGGGTTGAGCCCGAATCTGATCTGGACCTGTTATCCGGTTTGGTTCAATTGGACCTAATCTGTTTTGGGCCACAATTGACTTGGCTTTAAAGGATTCTGATTTTAGGATATATATTTGATCTTGGGGGCCCATTCTTGGATTTATGAACTTAGGAGTTTAAGGAGTTGAAATTAGTTTAAATTATGTTTCTTAATTAATTAAATAATTAATATTTATGTTTAATCAGGGGTTCGTGATATCTGTGGCAGGGATTTTTAAGCGAGCCCAGGTAGGTGACCTATTGCTTTAAAGTAGAATTTTAACATGTACATTACATATGTTGATGTTATGATTTATTATTGACATTATATGTTAGAATTAGAAATTAATGTTTAATTTCATAAATTGTTATGTACTGTACTATTGGGAGTTTGTTCATGACTTGAGTTGGAAAGTTGATTTGTTGATTTTTAAAATCCGCGTGACTATAGTCTAGGCCCCGCCAATGGGATGATACGTTGGCCCTGTCGACTTGTACTGAGGAACTAGTTCCGACACCGCGACCACCGGTGATAGAATAGTGGCGGCACAGGGGTGCATTTTGCTCTTCGGAGCGGCTCAGTGGAGCGTGAGTTTGGCACCAGGGGGTGCGGCACAGTGGTGCGTTAGCTCAGTGGAGCGGCTCTTCGGAGAGTTGTATTGGCACTTTGGTGTAACCATGCCACTGGGTGATGTGGCCGTAGTCATGCGGTTGAGTTATTTTGAGTCTCGGATCGGGTTTACGATTGTCGTGTGAATTTTTGGATTCATGAGTTTTAGCTGCTTTTTATATGCATCATGACATGTTATATGATGACTTTATTGCATGATGTTGCCTACTGAGCTGTTAGCTCACTCCTACCATTTACATTTTTGCAGGTGATGATATATGATTATGGGGATTACGGGATAGAGTGATCATGATGTAATTAGCTAGTAGATATGGACTTTCTTTTGACTTATGTATACATGGACATTTGATATGAAAACTGAAATTTATCTTTAATTAGTTATTGATGGTTGATCTGATTTATCTGCCTTGCGTGCCTGCGGGGTCCGCCCTGCAGGTGCGCGGCGTCTGCTCGCGCCCCGGGCCCCGGGTTCGGGGCGTGACACATACTGTGTTTGATTCTTTTTGCTTGCTTTTGAATACTGTGAGGTAGGCATGTTTAGCTCTTCTAGAATATAGAGTATTGGCTGTAAACCAACCATTCGTACGCGTTGTTAAGATAGGTTGGTTGGTTGACTCCTCGCCCCTAAAAGCTTGTGTTTAAGCGAGGCTGGTGCACTACTTGCTCATTGCTGATTGGAACAGAAATTCCAAACAATGAAATTATGGATATAGCTGTGTCCTTGGAACTATATAATCTAGTAACCATGGTCCAAAAATCCTTTTACAGTATAAAGAATTCCTAACAAGGTTAAAGTTTCATGTACATGTTAGCTTCTCCATGGAAATTGAATATATTTTTTTCCACATGCATATTTGTTAGATCAAGCTTTTAAATACGATGAGATAATCCTGTTTTCATATTTACCGAAAAGTGTAAATGTCCAGGTCCGTATATCTTTTTTGGAATAATTAGCAGGACTTTCCTCTGTACTTTCATCTATCACAGATCAAGTGTTTCATGGTGGAGCCAAAATGCACGGCTAACGGGAAAAAAAAGAAGCAATTGGATGGAAACGAATTGAACCAGTGGACGACGCGATGCGCTAATTGGAAATGAGCTCTACGCTACACCGCCAGGTCATAAAAAATGCCTCGTCCGACCCACGAGACCCGGCTGTCCGGCCCTAACAAGTGGTGATAGGGTAACATATATATCAATAGGGTAACATTTAGAGCGATATTGTAATACCCAGTACCTGGCCCAATCCATTTGACCGATCTAGAGTAATTGGCTAAAAAAAACTATGATAAAATTCTAATAAAAAGTAAAATTTTGGAATACTAGGCTAGCTCTAAGAAGATTTTTTGGGATTAATTAGATCTATTAATTGGATTGTATTTGTAAGGTAAGTAATAATTTATCTTTTCTAGATTGTTTATTTATATAATATTATTTTTACATCAAATAAATTATTAATAGATTTATATGTGATTTATAAATTTTACAAGATGGCGATTTGAATGAAAAACTATATATATGCAAATTGGAGTAATATTTTTCGGGCTATTACTATATTGTTTACTGTTCTTATATCGTATATGCATATTTTGATTAGATTATATATTTATTATTTTATAAAAAGAACTTTGATGTGTATCAGATTTAAACTCTCAGCCTAACTATGTTCTGAATCCTCTTAATTGGAGGTTATACATTGGCACTCTGACTATTATTGATTACGGCCTTCTCCGTAGGGTATAAGTGCAGTATTCTGACTCACTCTGCACGATATAAGTGTGGTATTCTGGCCCACTCTATATGGTATAAGTGTGGTATTCTAATCCACTCCACAGGATATAAATGTGGTTCTGTTTCTGATTTGGCTACAAGGTATAACTGTGGCCATAGTTAAAGACTATTAAGTTGAATGTAATTCATTTCGAAGTATGATTACGTATACGAATATTTGAAAGATATAAATTTTTAATGAATTTATGTTTTGAAATGAAACTAATTATATCATTGAACCGATTCAGTATAATTTGTATTTATATTTATATTTTATATTATTATATAAATTGTCTAAGTAAAGTATCCATTACTTCCTGGACGAGAGGCAGGGAAGACGGAGACAAAGTCGGGGTTGGACGGGAGGCTGGGACTCGGAAGAAGATATGAATGCCACTAAATGTGCCACGGAGTCCCCACGTCGGCGTGTTACATTTCCATGTGATTTTTTGTTCTTTTTTTTCTTCTTTGTCTTGGTTACCATAGCAGAGGGATGCTGAACAATAAATCCAAAAGAAGAAGCGGCCAATTGGGCCTTGTGCACCGCCCATATTGGGTGGGTTCAGTGCCCGAGTCTCTCTCCGGCTTGCTCAAATTTCTCAGGGTGAGAGAGAGAGAGAGGACAGAAGCCAGTTACATTGCACTGACAATGACGACAGTTTTGAAGACCTATGATTTACCTTTGTTAGGTTGCATGATTAAGGGTTAGGATCTCTCGCATGATAAACGAATGGCAACCAGTTGAATTAAGGTGGCTTAAGCTAGATAGAGAGATGAAAATGTAAGCAGTAATGAGGATTATAGGGGGGATCCATTGTTTATGAAAACCAACGTTGGTGAAACCTTGGCATTTCCGTGGGCTCATCATTTCCTCGTCGCCAGAAGAACGACGCCGAGTTCGAGGATTGCTTCCCACCTCGGTTTCCATTATTCTACTGTTAGTGGGACAGTGGCAGCGGGGCCTACTAGAGCCTCTCCGTGCGATGGTTTAATGGTGTGAGAAGACATTACTTGATGGATCAATGGACTTGTTCCTCGTATTTTGCTTTCCGCAATCGAGAGGTTCATTGGTTCCAGTCGGACGTCGACCCCTCCACATCGCTGCTGGTTTTCCGTCTTCTGACTTCTGGTTCTCCTCAGTTTTTTCCTAATTTCTACTTTCCTTATCTCAATGAAGGTGATCAGACCCTGTCTAATTTTCTCTTCAGAAAAATAAGAACTGAACTCAAGATTTAGGAAAAACTACTTACTGTCCTTGTTGCATTGTTGTGTCCATCTTATACACAATCCCATATGGATTCAGACTACGTTCGGTTTTTGCAGTTTCTTTCTCTTTATTTTGTTTTTTACTGTATATAAAAATAGACTGTACCATTAAACTATTTATGTAATGTTACTACTTGCGCCATTTGAAGGATGAATATCTGGAGAGGAGAGGGCACCAACTGATCAAGATCTGACCGCTCCTGATCGCTTTGTTATGTTGCACTCTCACTCACAATGTATTCAAATAAGAGGCCAAATTCAGTAGTAGTAGTAGTAGTAGTAGTAACAAGTAACGATTGTATTGTATCTATGTAGCGATTGGACGGAAACACTCGACTGTCGCACAATTAGTTCAAATTCTTTCAGAAAAGAATGCTTTAAAATATTCTATTCTTATAGTAGCCACCGCTTCGGATTCTACTCCTCTATAATTTCTGGCCCATATTCTCGGTGTGCCATAGGAGAATATTTCTGGGATAATGGAATGCACGCATTAATAATATATGATGATCTTAGTAAACAGGCGGTGGCATATCGACAAATGTCATTATTGTTACGCCGACCACCAGGCCGTGAGGCTTTCCCAGGGGATGTTTTCTATTTACATTCCCGTCTCTTAGAAAGAGCCGCTAAACGATCGGACCAGATAGGTGCAGGTAGCTCGACTGCGTTACCCGTCATTGAAACACAAGCTGGAGACGTATCGGCCTATATCCCCACCAATGTGATCCCCATTACAGATGAACAGATCTGTATGAAAACAAAACTCTTTTATCGCAAAATTAGACCATCTATTAATGTTGGCTTATCTGTCAGTCGCGTCGGGTCTGCCGCTCAGTTGAGAGCTATGAAACAAGTCCGCGGTAGTTCAAAACTGGAATTGGCACAATATCGCGAAGTGGCCGCCTTCGCTCAATTTGGGTCAGACCTTGATGCTGCGACTCAGGCATTACCCAATAGAGGTGCAAGGCTTACAGAAGTGCCCAAACAACCATAATATTCACCACTTCCAATTGAAAAGTAAAATGTAGTGATTTATGCAGTTGTCAAGGGATTCCATTATTGAATGCCACTAAATAGAATTTCTCAATATGAGAGAGCCATTCCAAGTAGTATAGATCCCGAATTACTTAAATACTTATTCAAAAAAGGTGGCTTGACTAATGAAAGAAATATGGAGCCAAATGCTTTTTTAAAAGAAAGCGCTTTGGCTTACCTATAATGCCAAAAGCAAGAAAGAATGAAATTGAAAACAAAACAAAAAACATGATAAGCACCTTTGAAAGTGAGATATTGTATTGTGCCTATGTAACGATTGGATAGAAATGCTCGACTGTAACGATTGGACAGAAATGCTCGACTGTGGAACGATTAGTTCAAATTCTTCCAAAAACAAATGCTTTGGAATAGTCCATTCTTGTAGCAGCCACCGCTTCAGATCCTACTCCTATGCAATTTCTAGCCCCATATTCTGGGTATGCCATCGAAAAATATGTTTGCGATATTAAACCGAAAGCAAATGAACTCAAGGGGCACCTCTGAAAGTGAGACATTGTATTATGTCTATGTAGCGATTGGACAGAAATGCCCAACTGTAGCACAATTAGTTTAAATTCTTTCAGAAGTAAATGCTTTGGAATATTTCATTTTTGTAGCAGCCACTGCTTCGGATCCTGCTCCTCTGCAATTTCTAATCCCATATTTTAGGTGTTCATGGGGGAATATTTCCATGATATTAAACCAAAAGCAAATGAACTCAAAGGGGCACCTCTGAAAGTGAGACATTGTATTATGTTTATGTAGCGATTGGACAAAAACGCTCAACTATGGCACAATTAGTTCAAATTCTTTCAGAAGTGAATGCTATGGAATATTTCATTCTTGTAGTAGCCATTGCTTTGGATTCTGCTCCTTTGCAATTTCTGGCCCGTACGTATTCTGGGTGTGCCATGGGGAAATATTTTTGCAATATTAAATCAAAAGCAAATGAATTCAAGGGGCACCTCTAAAAGTGAGACATTGTATTATGTCTATGCAGCGATTAGATGGAAACACTTGACTGTGGCACAATTAATTCAAATTCTTTCAGAAGTGAATGCTTTAGAATATTCCATTCAGACTACGATCCATTTTGCAATTTCTTTTTCTTCATTTTGTTTTTTATTGCATATAAAAATAGATTGTACCATTAAGCCATTTATGTGATGTTACTACTTGCGCAATTTGAAGGTCGAATATCTAGGGAGCTCATATGGCCAGGGCACCAATTGATCAAGATCTAACCGTTCCTCGCTTTGTTATGTTGCACTCACACACACAATCCATTCAAATAAGAGGCCAAATTTAGTAGTAGTAGTAGTAGAAGTAGTACAAGTAACGATTGTATTGTGTCTATATATATAACGATTGGAATATTCCATTTTTGTAACATGCACCGCTTCGGATATTGCTTCTCTGCAATTTCTAGCCCCATATTCTAGATGTGCCATGGGGAAATATTTCTGCGATATTAAACCAAAAGCAAATGAACTCAATGGGCACCTCTGAAAGTGAGATATTGTATTGTATCTATGTAACGATTGGACAGAAACGCCAATATTCTTCTATTCACACCAAGTACGATTTTGCCGTTTCTTTTTCTTCATTTTATCTTTTATTGTATATAAAAATAGACTATACCATTGATCCATTTATGTGATGTTACGGCTTGCGCCATTTGAAGGTCGAATATCTGGAGAGCTCATATGGCCAGGGCACCAACTGCTTCGTTACGTTGCACTCGCACACACAATCCATTCAAATAAGAGGCCAAATTAAGTAGCAATAGTGCTAGTAACAAGTAACTGATATTCATATATCACGAGTGCTACAAAATGAACCCAATCACCACAAATACGGGCACTCGGAATATTCATAACATGAAACACACTAAAACACAAAAGCTCATACTGGCGGACCGCTCCCACACCGAAAGCACGTTGTGGTACAGCTACCACCTTATTCTCAAGTCTCAACGATCAAGTACGTAGTATATGGTACTCTAGAAGTTACATGGGAGATAGTCTTCCGAAGAAGAACTCAGTTCACCCTGCATACAAAATTAACCAAAGGAAAAGCCACGAAAATGGCCGGTTAGCCCCTCATCAAAATATGCATAAAAATATATTCTACTCTATTTTAATTATTCTATTCTTGTTTCAAATCTTCATCTCAAGTGATGAGTCATGGATGAGTTCTTTTTTAAATTTCAAGTCCTATAATTCCTTGCAAGATGCAGAGTGAAGTACGATACAGAGTTCTGGGGCCAGTTAAGTGTGGTTTGTAATGGTTTCAGGTGCTTACTTAGAGCAGTCGGTGGAGGGGCTGATGGTGTAGGGGATTCTAACGCCGCACTTGCCAGGGATGCCGTTGACAAGGCCGGGCTTGAGGCCTCTAATACTGGAGATCGCGTTCTTGAGGCAGTTGCACACGGTCCGGCGGTCGGCGGTGGTCTTCGCCCTCGATGCGAGACCCCTCACTCCACTGCAGCAGTTGGGGGGGATCGACCCACCGTTGCGGGCGTAGGAGATGCATCCCGCCAAGGCCGACGCCACCTGACCGCAGGTGATGGCGTTCGCCGCGTGCGGCGACGCCACCAGCAGCACGGCCAGCACCGCTACCAAGGCCAGGGGGGAACCAGAGCGAGCCATGGCTTAGCAGTATGGGATTCTTTTACCTCACTCTCGCAAACAAACGGAAGTCTCTCAAAGGCTGGGAAACAGGCAAGGGGATGGAGGAAATGAGTGGTGCTGGAGGGGATTATATAGGCCTGAGGGGGCCGGGGGTGGGAGCCGGGAGGAGAGCGAGCCAGAATTGTGGCGGGGTGTGGGGACACATGGTTGGCAGTGGGTGATGATGAGTTCCTGGTGAGGCAATGGTAATAATTTTTGGAACAATAACCTTCAGAGAAGCTCTATTATTTTATTATCATAACATTATTAAAACCAATTTATTGAGCCCTCCACGCTCTCCTGGCCCCTGGGTGAAAATAGCTTAATTTTCTACGAAGGATGATATCAGAAATAGGATGAGAATTAATGCATTTCGTTTCTATGGCAGATTAATAGGTTAATCAACATTCAGTTTCATAAACACTTAATAGGGTTAGGGTGATCGGTCTCGTAGGTTACCCGAGCGCTATGGCAGATTAGGGCTCTTTACAGGGGTCAACTCGGGTCCATCGGATAGGAAGATGAGACTCGGTTGATGGATCCATAAGTCTTTTTAGAAAGGAGAGATATAAGAGAAAAAGAAGAGAGAAAAAAATGAGAGAAATGAGATCATGCAAGAGGGCATAAATAGCAGATGGAGGTGGTGGCCGGAAAAAGAAAGAAATAAATCGGAAAACAGGGTCCAAAATCTAGCTAGTAACCATGGCTCAAAAATCCTTTAACAGTTTCCTCTCTAAAGCGTATGAAAGTATAAAGAATTTCTAACAAGGTTAAAGTTTCATGCACATGTGAGCTTCTCCATGGAAATTGCATATATTTTTTGCCACATGTATGTTTGTTAGAGCAAGCTTATAAAAACGATGAGATAATCCTGTGTTCAGCTATATATATATATATATATATATATATATATATATATATATATATATATATATATTACCGAAAGGTGTAAATGTCCACGTCCGTATGTTTTTTTTGGAATAATTAGCGGCACCCTCCTCTGTACTTTCATGTATCACAGATCAAGTGTTTCACAGTGGAGCTAAAATCACGGCTAACAGAAAAAAGAAGCAGCAATTAGATGGAAACAAATGGAACCAGTGTACGACGCGATGCGCAGCCTGGAAATGAGCTCTAAAATATGTGACTCTACACCACCAGGTCATAAAAAATGCCTCGTCCGACCCAAGAGACCTAGCTGTCCAGCTCCGACCCTAACAAGTGGTGATACGCCATATCGATGGGGTGACATTCAGAGCGATACTATAATACCCAGTATCCTGGCAGGTCCATTTGACCGACACGGAGTAATTAGCCCAAAAAAATTGACCCAAAAAAATTATGATAAAAATTAAATTTTTTGAATATTAGACTTCAAGAAGAATTTTTGGAATTAATTAGATATATTAGTTGGATTGCATTTGTGAGATAAATAATGATTTATATTTTCTAAGTTCTTTATTTATATAATATTATTTTTACATCGAATAAATTGTTAATGGATTTATATGCGATTTATGAATTTTACGAGATGGTGATTTGAATAAAAAATAGATATGCAAATTAAAGTAATATTTTTCGACTATTACTAAATTATTTACTATTCTTACATCGCATATCTATATTTTAATTGGATTACATATATATTATTTTATAAAAAGAGCTTTGATGTGTATCAGATTTGAACTCTCGATCTGATTACATTCTGAACTTTGCCAACTAGGGGTTATGCATTGGCACTCTCACTATTATTGATTATGGCCCACTCCACATAATATAAGTGCGGTATTCTGGCCTACTCTAAAGGTATAAGTGTGGTATTTTGGCCTACTTCACAGAATATTATTGTAGTTTTCTGGCCCACTTCGCAAAGTATGAACATGGTATTCTAGTCCACTCCGTAGAGTATAAATGCAGTCCTATTTCTGATTTAGCCACCGAATATAAATGTAGTCATAGTAAAATGCTGTTGAGTTGAATGTTATTTATTTTGAATCAAATTTATGATTGCGTAAATGAATAGTTAAAAGATAATGATTTTCAATGAATTTGTGTTTTGAAACGGAATTGGTTATATCTTTATACTGTTCATTACATACTGAGTTGTTTAGCTCATTATACAATTTTTTACTATTTTTACAAATTCGAAGAATTACATCGACTTGGAGATTTATCATGGAAGAGCGATTAGAGACAATATTTTGACATATTTGTTTAGACTATATTTTGTTTTAGAGTTGATGCTAGATTTTGGAATATTATTGGTTTGCAAGACTTGTATTTTTGTCATTTAATAAGAATTTGATTGGTATTATTTAAATTATTTTCGTTGTTTGGTTACGATATCATGATGAAATGCCTTACATGTTTGTGAAAAGAGTTTTTTATAAGTTTGCGGCGGTTGCCACAACTCCCCGCTGTTCGCGATCTCGGGTCGAGAGAATGACTGATACAGTTTAGTCATTTTAAGAATTTGTTTGACTCGCAGAAAGAATTTCTACTTACTAAAATATCTTTTTTGAAAAATTGATGAGTGAATATATGATACTTAGAAATATAGTTTTTATATGTTTAGTTACCATAGTAAAGTGACACATTTTAGAATAATTTCTATTTAGTTGAGCATCTACTTTTTTTAATATATATATATATATAATATTATATATATAATAAAAAAATATTCTATTCTATCTAAAATTAAAAAATATTATTGTAAAACAAATTTTTTTTTTCATATCTTATTCTCATAAAAAAACTAATTTTCTGTCTCTTTTCTTGACCCCACATTTTCTCCTCCTTTTTCTCGGCAAACCAAACGAGTCCTTATTTCTGGTAAGGCAACCGTTCTGCAAGCTAAATAGTCCAATGAACGAGTAGAGAGTCGGGCCAGCGCATATGCAGTAGCCAGGTTCAAGGGAGCCTACAAGAATTTAATCAGCCGGGCAGAGATATTCTAGCTGAAGACAAGAGAGGAACTCCTTATCTAAGGGTGCATTACTAGCCTAGGCTGAATATGTTGATCAAATTCAGACTCTTGCGGGGGCCGGGGAGCGTCGTCGGACGGGGACAAGGTGGAGGTGGTGGTGGGGAAGAAGTTAATTATATATGGAGGAGGAGAAAGAACCAGAAGAGAGAGCAAGGAATGCCACTAAATGTGCCACGGAGTCACCAGGTCGACGTGTTACATTTACATGTAATTTTTTGTTCTTTTTTTTTGTTCTTTGTTTTGGGTACCATAGCAGAGGGATGCTGAACAATAAATCCAAACGAAGAAGCGGCCAATTGGGCCTTGTGCACCGCCCATACTGGATGGGTTCAGTGCCCGAGTCTCTCTTGCTGGTTTTGGAACGTCTTTCCGGCTTGCTCAAATTTCTCAGGGCGAGAGAGAGAGGACAGAAGCCAGTTACATTGCGCTGACAATGACGACAGTTTTGAAGACCTATGATTTACCTTTGTTAGGTTACATAATTAAGGGTTAGCTAGGATGTCTCGCGTTATAAACGAATAGCAACCAGTTGAAGTAAGGTGGCTTAAGCTAAACAGAGACATGAAAAGGTAAGCAGTAATAAGGATTTTTGTGGGGATCCATTGTTTATGAAAACCAACGTTGGTGAAACCTTGCCATTCCAATGTGCTCATCATTTCCTTGTCACCAGAAGAACGACGTCGAATTCGAGGATTGCTTCCCACCTCGGTTTCTATTATTCTAATGTTAGTGGGACAGTTGCAGCAGGGCCTGCTTGAGCCTCTCCATGCAATAGTTTAATGGTGTGAGAAGATATTACTTGGCGGCAATTCCTCGTATTTTGTATTTTGCTTTCAGCAACCGAGAGGTTCATTGCTTCCAGTCGGATGTCGACCCCTCATCGCGGCTAGTATTCCGTCTTCCGACTTCTGGTTCTCTTCAGTTTTTTTCCTAATTTCTACTTTCCTTGTTTCATTATCTCAATGAAGGTGATCAGACCCGATCTAATTTTCTCTTCAGAAAAATAAGAAGTGAGCTCGAGATTTAGGAAAAATTACTTCCTGTCCTTGTTGCATGGTTGCGTCCATCTTAGACACAGTCCCATACGAATTCAGACTACGTTCCGTCTTGCAGTTTCTTTTTCTTCATTTTGTTTTTTACTGAATATAAAAATAAACCGTACCATTAAGCCATTTATGGGATGTCATGACTACCTACGCCATTTGAAAGTGGAATATCTACTTGGTCTGGAGAGCTCATGTGGCCAGGGCATGCACCAACCGATCAAGATCTGACCGTTCCTCGCTTCGTTATGTGGCACTCACACACACAATCCATTCAAATAAAGGCCAAATTAAGTAGAAGTGGTAGTAGTAGTAGTAACAAATAGCTGACATTCATGCATCATGAGTGCTACAAAATTAACCCAATCACCACAAATACGGGCACTCGGAATATTCATAACATGAAACATACTAAAACACAAAAGCTCATGCTGGTGGACCGCTCCCACACCGAAAGCACGCTGTGGTACAGCTACCACCTTATTCTCAAGTCTCAACGAGCAAGGACGTAGTATATAGCACTCTAGAAGTTACATGGGAGATAGTCTTCCGAAGAAGAACTCAGTTCACCCTGCATGCAAAATTAACCAAGGAAAAGCCACGAAAATGGCCGGTTAGCCCCTCATCAAAATATACATAAAAATATATTCTACTCTATTTTAATTATTCTATTCTTGTTTCAAATCTTCATCTGAAGTAATGAGTCATGGATGAGTTCTTTTTTTCAAGTCCTATAATTCCTTGCAAGATGCTGAGCGAAGTACGATACAGAGTTCTGGGGCCAGTTAAGTATGGTTGGTAATGGTTTCAGATGCTTACTTAGAGCAGTCGGTGGAGGGGCTGATGGTGTAGGGGATTCTGACGCCGCACTTGCCAGGGATGCCGGCGACAAGGCCGGGCTTGAGGCCACTGATACTGGAGGCCGTTCTCTTGAGGCAGTTGCACACGGTCCGGCGGTCAGCGCTGGTCTTCGCGCTCGATACGAGACCCCTCACTCCACTGCAGCAGTTGGGGGGGATCGACCCACCGCTGCGGGCGTAGGAGATGCATCCCGACACGCCCGACGCCACCTGACCGCAGGTGATGGCGTTCGCCGAGTGCGGTGCCGCCACCAGCAGCACGGCCAGCACCGCTACCAAGGCCAGGGGGGAACCAGAGCGAGCCATGGCTTAGTAGTATGGGATTCTTTTACCTCACTCTCGTAAACAAGCGGAAGTCTCTCAAAGGCTAGGAAACAGGCAAGTGGGGATGGAGGAAATGGTTGCTGCTGGAGGGGATTTTATAGGCCTGAGGGAGTCGGTGGGGGGAGGAGAGCGAGCCAGAATTATGGCGGGGTGTGGGGACGGGTAGTTGGCAGTTGTGGGTAATGAGTTCCTGGTGAGGCAATGGTATTAATTTTTGGAACAGCAACCTTCAGAGAAGCTCTATTATTTTATTATCATAACATTATTAAAACCAATTTATTGAGCTCTCCACGCCCTCCTTTGTGAAAATAGCTTAATTTTCAGACGAAGGTTGATATGAGAAACAGGATGACAATTAATGCATTTATTTTCTATGACAAATTAACAGGTTCATCAACAGCTGAGTTTCATAAACACTTAGACACTATTAGAATGATTGGTCTGGTAGGTTGCCTGGGCGCTACGGCAGATTAGGGCCCGGAGATCAACTCGGATCCATCGGATAAGGAGATAGAACTCGGTTGATGATCCATAGGTCATCTTAGAGAGAGAGAAACAGATGAGAGAGAAAGAAGAGAGAAAAAATAAGAGAGATGGGATCATGCCAGGGGACTTGGATAGCAGCCAGAGGTGGTGGACGGTCGGCGGCGGAGATGGGCGAAAAAAGGGGAAAACAAATCGGAAAACAGGAGGAAGTGAAGTTCGACTGATTTCCGGTGAATTTCTTCACCTGTGGCGGTAGTTTGAGGCTGTGGAAGGAAGAGAGAATAAAAGGGAAGAAGGCCGAGACATTAACTTGGCTCGGACAGCGTCAACGGCCCTGATTTCTGGCGAGCACAATAATGAGATGCAGTAATTTCGAAGTGAGAAAAAAAGAGAGAAGGAGTATCCTTCATGCAAGATGACCCGACAGGGGGTTTTCTGATAACACCGTGCACCTGACTTAAGTCCGGATTGCACGGCTTGCTTTCGGATGCTTTTTCTGGGCCCGCTCCCTCGACCCGCGCCCGGCTTATCTCATACAAAGATTGCCCCAAACGTCGACCTTTGGATTGGTTGCACCCACTTTGGGTTAACTTATAGTTTAATGTTACTCTTTAGGACTAATCAAGGATAATTCGAAGGGAGGGTTTCGGGCGGTCTAGCCCTTGCGCTTTCCAATTCGATGGTGTCACCTCATTTAGTTAGTTCCCTAGTTCCTACCAATTTCTTCAATGGACCGCCCCTTCTCATATGGAAAAAATAAACTGTACAGCGGGTGGAGGGCAATCGTATGGAGGATTTCAATTTCATGGAGGGCCCTTAGAGGAAAGGGGAGCTCTCTCTTATAGAGGAGTCCTAAAGTCCCTGCGGCCCTAGAACTTTTCTTTCCGGCCGAAACCATGGACCGGGCCAGTGAATGGTTGAATGGGAGGGTTAGTCTAACCGGTTAAACCACTTTTGGCCTCAGAACCCCTTCCTCCCTTTTCCATCTTCCGCTTTATTTCCCTCACGGTGAAAGGTTGCCCTCAACCATTATTAATCGATGCAAAGAATACAGCTGTTGTTTAGACTTCTACATGCTTGTTTTCTTTTCATTTTTTTGTTGAGAGAATTATGAACTTCCACATGTTTTTAAGTTCTTGTTTCATGCAATCCCTTCATAATACGACCCATTTCTGATAGAAATATAGAACCCTAGGCCCCAAATCCTGCAGTTAAACTAGGGCCTTCCGTTTGGGGCGTCCTTGCTTGGGACTTGGAGCGCTAACCATCTTCATCCAAGGACCAGCTCGTCTAATAGGAAATTAATGCCACGCCAATATTCCTGCTTAATCTGGTGTAATTAGGCTCCATTATAGTTTTACTTGGGAGGCTTGCTAGATCACTCAGTTGGGAGATTAACTCCATGTCCAGCCTTAAATTTTACTTCCCGGTCTTATTTAGGCTGTAATCTTCTTTTTCTCTCTGCTCTTTAATTTTGATACAGGTTTGAGACTGCTATGCCTCTCTCTTGTACTGGACGAACCTCAGGCAATCCATGTTTTTATTTGTTTATTTATAAACTGTTGTTGTTGCTGTAGCTTGATGTAAAGATGGGTTGCCCTGTATCTTGGTTCAGTTTCCAAGTATACTTGACCCGTTTGAAAGAGAAATCTTGTTCATTTTAGGAGTCCATATAGCCAGCACAGATTCATCAAGATCTGGCCGTCGCTCACTTGGTCGCGCATTTGCAGTCACATGATCCATCAAATTAAGACACCAAATACGTAGCAGCAACATGCTACGTACTGACATTTATATCCATATATGATGATAGGGGCTATGGAACCTGTCACTACAACCATGGTAGTAAATCACTATAACATAAAAACAAAAGCAAATAATGATGGCTGATTGTTCTCGTGAGGATCCAGGTGTCTGTTGTCTCACATTAGCTGTACACTAAATATATTTTAAATATTTATACAAGCTAAAAAAATTTAAATATTTTTTTCTACCCATTTTTTTACTGAGATTCTAAGTAATTATAAATAATATTTGAGTGGATCTGGCTTATAACTTATATGAACTATGAAACACTGCAATACAAATTTATCGGAGTTGGTCACAAATCAACTGTAATGTGCACTGAATAAATTTTGGATATTTATATAAAATCCAAAAATTCAAATAATATTTTGACATGCATCAAACGAACATGCCATATATAATTTAAGTATCTAATATATATATATATATATATATATATATATATATATATATATATATATATATGTTTTGACAACCGTTATCTCATACCTAAATTTAGAAGAAACATATTAAGATCCACATTTTGTAAAATAAAAAATATAAATATGAAAGTTTGTTATAAAATTAATAATTAAATAAATTTTTTGGTGGTGTTTGATTGGAGCATAAGATCTGCAATAAAATTTTGTGCAAACTAAACATCATTTGCAAAATCAGCATATTAAGAATTGGTTATGCCCGGCCTAACTTGTTTATGCTTATTTTTCAAGCACAGGTTATTCTCTGTCCAACTTAGAATAATTTTATGCCCACTTCATCCTCTCAAATTATACTCCCAAATTTGATTTACATTATCATTTCACCAGTGCTACAACAAAAATAAAGTGATATATTATGTAATATGATATAAGACTACATTATATTATATTATATTATAATATATTTTTGTATGCTATCATATTGTTTTAATAATTACTATAATAGTATATAATAAATATTTATATTTACTATCAATATTTTATAATTACTATAACTTTCAAAATGATATTGTAGATACGGTTTTTGCATCATAATATTAGATTGTAAAGTGCTATTACTAATGTACTAATGCACTTGTCAGTCTGACACCTGCTGCCATGACTAAACGGATGTATCTTTAAGGCTGATTCAAGGGTTGTTCGCTGAGCGCCATTAAGGTGGGGAAGAAAACAAAGTTCTAAAATAGCCATCAGTTATGACCATTCCTTTGATCAAAAAAAAAAAAGTTACCGCTAGGAGACATCCCAGTCAAATCGAAATTTATTGAAGACCTGTTTCCTTGAGGAAGTCAATGATGACTGTCGCAATATCTCTCCCTCAGGGCCCCACCCAGGAGAGGGGATTTAATGCCGAGAGAGAGAGAGAGTTTCCAACCCAACTGCACCCATTTAATGCCCGGCGGTGACGTCCGACCCAATGCGTCCCTGCCGCCCTTTGAATGCAGACAGGACGGATCATGATACGTGGCTTCAGTCGGGAGATCACATGCATGCACGATTTCTGACTTCGTACGTCCGTCTCTTGTCTTGCCCTCGTGTGGGCCCCGCTCGGGAGAAGATGGATGGGTACGTGTCAACAGATCGCGGTGACGATGGACTACGTGGCGGTTAGGACTAGTCTCCGAATTGGAATTGGGACCGCTGATCGGCCGATGGAGGGGGAATGGGTTGGCGATCGTCGGCCATCCATGAACCACGTGAAACACAGAGGCTGTACGATCCTAATTGGGAGAGGAGACTAACTACAGTATTTCTTCCGGTTATTACTTTAGTATTCTTAATTATAAATCAAGTATATTAGCGACAACGTGTCGTTTTCTCGATGGCTTTGCGAGTCCACGATGGGGGTGAAAACGGATGGGATTTACATTAGGTATTAATATATTCATATTTATATTTATTTTTTAAATAAATATAGTTAAAGATATAGATATTAAATATATATTAAAATTAATATTTATATTTATTCTAAATAGATACAAATACGAATCAAATATTAAGTATATTTATATTTGTTATAAACGGATATAGATGTGATTTGGATATTAAATATATCTATATTTTTTTATTCGAGTATAGATATAAATCAGATATTTTTCGGATATTAATCAAAGTAGAGCAAAATTCAATGATAAAAACTAGAAATAAACATATGATTATTAAAAAAATCAATTAAAAAAATATAATTTTAATAAGTATTTATTAATAGTGAAAACTAATAATTTTATAGAGAATATACCGCTCAACGTTGCTCGTCACCGAAGTAGATGAGATCTATGGCGCTTCAAAGGCGTCTCATGGCTGTCATCGGTTGCAACCGTCGGATAGAAACTAAGAAGTAAATGGAATCTTCGAAACTCTAATTGCTTGAAGATGGTGAAAAATGAGGGACGAAATGGACAAATAAGAAGTTTTAGCCTTTCAAGCATGCGGAATGGTTTGAAAGATTTTATTCGAATCAGGTAAATCGTATTCTAGTTACTGTCTTAAGAGGCAGCCATGTAATATCTACATTCCTTTTAGTTTAGATTTAGTTAATTACTTAATTTATTTTCTGATTTAATTTAACTTAAACTTCTTCTCTTTTCATTTATCCTTATTATATAGATATCTCGATCTAAATTTGGTTTGGAATTCGAAAAAATCAAGTGTATTTGTATCCGAGAGATTTTTAAATTGACTATCCGAATTTGTATTTGGATCCCCAGAGCAAAAAAGTAGTATCCAAATCCGACCCGAATTCCATGCAAAAAGAGGTACGACCGGATATAATCAGACATGCATTCAGCCATAGGCAACCAGCCTGGCTTGCCACAAATGGTCTTGGGCTAACAATGTCCTATACGTTTGGGCCGACTATTTGGGGTTGTGCAAATGTGGACGTCTTTTAGGAGGCTTGTCCTCCGTCCTACGTAAATTGCCCAAACTGTTTTCTATGATTTATAAGTTATTCAAAGTTTATTCAGGAAAAAAGAAATGCATATCCAAAATATTTGATTTGTTTCGATATTTGCTTGGAAGAAAGATGATCGCTAGAACAAGTCCTCGTCATTTTTTTAATTCTATTCAGTTTGTTGCTTAAGCTTTGGGTTATGTAACAGATAGAATGATTAGAAACATGGCCAAAGAAGAGTCTTTTCTCTTTTTTTTCAAGTATATTTAGTTCCATTTTTCTTTGCACTAGGAAGATCTTAAGATACTTATACAACATCAAGCTATCCAAAAATTACTTTTGGTTAGATTTTTTTGAACAAGATCTTGGTTTATGAGAAATGATATCCGAGTGGACATGATTCATAGATCATGTAGACCAGGAGATACAGTAAAATAGATTTTTTAGGACTGAGCACCAGTTAATTGCGATGTTTATTATTAGATTTGGTCAGTGAGCTTTGGCACATTGGTAATTGATTCGTCATTGCTCCTCATTTTCCAGCTCAATCCTAAAAATGTCCTTTTTTATTTGAGAAAAGCTACCTAACTTCTGGTAATTGGCACAAAATAATCCATTCTTCTTCTAATAACTAATTTGATTTATTGCTATTTATCCAAACTACAGCTTTCATTTTTATGTTATTAAAATTCAAATCTTCTAAAAGAAGAGAGAGGAAGTCAACTATTCATCCGATCAATTTACGTTATAATAATTATAAAAGAATCACAACTATTACTAAATAATAGAGATTAATCAAATAAGTCATTAGTCGCACAATCCAGAGTATTTTGTCGAAATACCAGAAATTTGATGAAAAAAAATATTTTGAAACTGTGCTAAAAAAAGAGACTAACATATCAATATATTTACATATATAATTATTGTATTTCAATTTCAGCTTCCAGCATCTTTCAGCTGTAATAGACCTCTTCGGCTTTTCTCTTGTCGTAGATTAAAGGTTTTGAGGGAAGATTTGTGTTTTTATGGATCATTCGAAAGCTTAATTGGGGCCGACCCAGACTACATTTGAACCCAATGTTTTGTTGATTTTGGCTCGTTTCACCTGCAGTCCAAGTCTGCAATCCTTCATTGGACTGGACTCGACAATACCCTGCTATCTATATGTGTGACAGGGCCTTCTGTCGAGGGAGTTGTTTGTGGGCAGCTTGGATCATTCCCTCGTTCGATTTGTAAATGAGCTGAGCTAGAATTTGGTACTTTGAGCTGGAAATGGTTCTGCAACCATGTCTGAAAATGGCCTAACTTGCTCTTGTTTGGCTTGATCAATATATAAGTTTCTAGTGGAACTACTAGCTCCGACCTCTTTCATATGCCATTAGTGAGTAGCTAAAGTTCGGCTCAAGAAGTGTTGCTCCATAACACCATCAAGCTGAGCTTGAGCTTAAGAGTTTGGCTTCAAACTATAGTGAGTAGACCTCAAACTTGAATTGAAATCCGGCATGCTGCTAATACTTACAATTTGGCCAGCTCAAGCTTGACTTGATGACTTTGCTCGAAAGGCTTCTCCCCCGGTTGCATCCCATTGCATATCCTTCTGAGTTTAGGTGCTGGACCAACGTTAACCCACCCAAAACTATTTGTGCACATTGTCACTAGCTAGTGTTCACGCGTGGCAGATGTGCTTCCAAACCGAACCTAACCCGTCTCTTTCAAGTTTCGGCTATTTTGGACGCGTCTTTTTTAGTGGGAAACAAGCATCTTATGAAAATATAATTGAAAAAGAAACAAACTAAGCACTTCTTTCTTTCACCACTTGTTGGCCAGCGTCTCTGCTCATTGATAGATTCCTCAAGGGTTCGGGGATGCTGAAAGATACTTACATGCATGCCCACAAGTTCTGCGCAAAAGAACTTTAATCAGTAGAAAGGAATAAGAATTTAGAATAATAAAAAAAAAAAATCGTTTCACTATGGTGTTTCATGAAATCCACACCATCCTTTTTCCTAGTTAATACAGACTGTTTGCTTGTTCATGGACCTCCAAGATAACTATTTTAAAGACAGGCAGTAGTGACCTAGATCAAAAGAGAACTGCCATGGCAGTAAGTGCTGTAATTGAAGTCAAAGAAGAGGAAGAGCATTTCAATTTGTAATGCTCTGTAGTCTGTACGCCTCTCCTCTTATTCAACAACCGTACTCTTTAACTCATGGCGGCGGCCTCCCTCCATCAACTTGACATCATCGTCGAAGCATCTTCTTTCTCTCTATAAACAGAATCACCGTCCTCATTATTTGACAATTTCGAAGAATTGTATCCTGTATTGGGAACCTTTTCTCAAAAGTTTTCATTGGAACAGAGGAACTTTTCATTGGGAATGAGATTGGTGTGATGCACCGCCGGATGATTTGGTGCACATGGTGGGGGCAAGATAATGCCTTACTGACAGCTTGCCCTGTCCTCTGGCCACCCTTAGAAAAAGCTGGTAGAGATCACAACTCTCCCTTCCGGGAACCACCACAGGGACCTTTCCAATGGACCACTGTGCTTGAGAGTGTTCATGGATAAAACCTGTTGCTGGAAATTGGACCCGGGGGCGACTGTGAGCCGAGAGGGGAGGAGCTCCGCTGCTGGAACAGTAGGTGGCGGCGCGTCGGCTGGTGGCGTCCTCCTGGAGAATCCTGGAAGAAAGCCGGTGGCCGGGGTCTCCGGCACCGGCCCTCCGATGCTTAAGTCAGAGGGGGGCTAGTATATGAGTGGAGTAAAAGAGGAGAATGTTTGTTCCTGTGTGTGTCCCCCTTTCCTTTCCCCTTAGGTTCTCTTTTATAGAAGGATATTATGTTACCTGAGAGGTGACAGGGTAGATTGTCTTTTTCGTGATAATTGGGCACGATCACGCTCATTAATGGCGTTGTGGAGAATAAGACCGGATCAGACCGGAGCCAGCGAACTGTCATGGTTGATCAGACCTATTGGAGTGGTTGAACCGCCGGCCATGGTGGGCCTAGGGTTCGTAGATAGCAAGTGCATTGATTGCTGAGTGAACCGGTGATCAGGAAGAGCCATACGCTTTGATGGTCCAGTGATCCGGAGATCATCTTGAGCCGTGTTCATTTAATGGTTGAGTGCATTGGAGGCCCGCAGGGGGTCACACGCATTATTGATAGGGCGTGCCGAAGGCCTGCGGAAGTCACGTGCCTTAATGGCTTGATGACGGTAACAGAGTACGGTGGAGTCGGGTATCTAACTGTCAGATCCTCTAGAGGATTAGGCGGAGGTCGGGTATTTGGTTAAGGCATGGGCTCGGCACGGGTGCCGAGCCGAGCCAGTTGCTCAGCAGGGTGCCTCCAGCTTGAGCGTTGTGAGGTCGGGCGCCTGCCTGGTCGGGCACCTTCTTGGTCGGCGCTTTTCTGGTCGAGCGCCTCCCTGATCGGGCGCCTTTCTGGTCGGGCGCCTTCCTAATCGGGCGCCTTTCCGGTTGGCATGACTTGATTTTTTCCCCCAATACTACGACTTTGGTTTTCCCCCAACAAAACCCACATGTCATGTGGAAGAATTCCCAGAGGGATTTAGTTCCATCTCATCTGTGGTCACAGGTCTTATCTCTTGCCACCCCATATATAAAAATTGTGGAAAAAGCTCACCTTTTTTTTTCTGAAAATTGTTTGAGAAAAAAAGAATAAAATTTGTAAATTTACGGCTGCTCTGACAAAAATAAAGGCCTCAACATGTAAATTGGAAATGATGTTGAGAGATATATGGCTTAATTTATCCATTTAACGCTTTGTTTGGGTGACTTGTACGAGTTGATGGTCCCCAAACGTTGTCTTTGGAGTTGTTTCATTGAATCCAAATCTATGATGTTTCCGACCAAGGGCGGGAAGACAAGAAGCAGAGCATAACCAAGTCAAAGTCTTGACACAGGACATGGTTAGGCGTGTCCAACGTGTGGGATTGAATGTAACTAATAAATTCGCGTTTACTGAAATATGAACCTTAGATTCTCCAAAAATTGTACCACCCACCGTTCAGGAAACGTACTCGTTAAAGTGAGAAGCTATTATATGTTTACCTGAGCAAATCATGCGAAGGAACAACAAAGCAGTCGGTGCCACCCGGAATGACGCATGCACGACTATCTATGTATCGGTTCAAATTGCCAACTTGTGTTCAATTAAATACGAGCTATCGACTGCTACTTATTTTATCTCCTAAGTTCCAGAGATTAGATTTCCATGTTATAGATAAAGCGTTATTCCTCAAAGATGGGATAAGTGGCACAAGCAAAGGGCACGTACATTAGATTTTTTTGGCTTTTGATTTTAAATGTCAATATACATTCGATGTCAACCAAGCTGGAAAGTTCTTAGAGTACTACTGAGACAACTAACTATTAATGATTTTTTTCTTTCAATTTATGGTTCCAATTTTCGGAGTTGCTTCGATTTTTTGTACACATAATGAGAGTCATATAACATGAATCAAGGCTAAAACAATTAATCTACATGGTGAAATTACTCTTGCAGCATATTTTGATCGAATGCATTGCCCGATGATTAATTCTCGATGCAGCAAAATTAGGATTTAGTGAATCCATAACTTTCAACGCACAGGACATCTGTTAGCCTGTCCTCAATCGCTCGCGCAAAATCTGGGACCGCTCCGACTTTATTGCACAAAATCCTTCAACTAACGACACAGAGGAGACTACAAGATCCGGTTTAGAATCTGAAGGATGTTCCATCATCAGAATTAATATAATATAATCTAATTGAAGTGCTTGACGCATGGCTTCCCCTATTGTCTTGTTCCAAGTCAATTATCATATTTCATGCAAGAAATTACAGTGCTTCTAAAGGCAAACTATACCAGACTATGATTTGTGTTTGGCTGCGAAGGCCAGGTGCTCTTAAGCTCGAAGAGGATGCCCTGGTTGCTGGTCTAAATTTCTGTAATGCACAAAGTCCTAGTCCTCGTTTGACAATAGCTCGGAGGATTTGCGGTATGGTTTTACTTATAAATTACTCAATAGATGATGTTATACTGCATTAATCTGTTTTCCATCGGTCTCACTTATGCATCTCATCAAACTCAGGCGGTACACAAATGGATAAAATTGTTGAGGGAGAAATTTGATTCTGTCGATCGTTGATATCATTTATAAATCTTGATCTCCTAATTATCTATTATTTTGAAAAAATTATAATATTCTTTAAATTTTCCAAATCAATCATTTCCTTGCACATTTTCAGTCGAAGCAACAAATGTTTTCTAGCTTAATAATGGCTCGTAAAATGCAACAAATCTTGGTTGTATAATTCATTCATGGTGACATGTTCACATAATTCTTGATTAATCAATGCTTTGTTTTTTGATTAAAATAAGTGGGAATTTATAATAACCTTTTCAAGTGTAAATAGAGGGGAAAATTATCACGTGCTATAGGATTAGCCATTTTTTTTCATTTCTTTTTTGATGAAATACAGCATTAGGGATTTTCTGCCCCCATAAATCTTGTGGAGAAAAGAGACCTTCCAAAATAGAGACAAGAAAGAAGCCCTAAAGTAGGAATAATCAAGGGTAGAGCTCACATTTAATTAATTTCAGGTCATGTGAAGAGGCTGGCGGCCAATCCCTCCCCCCCCCCCCCCACTGTTATCACGCGGAGTTCACGGTGGCCCGCGTCACGCGGTGGAACAAGGGATGCGTGGATACAAGTCATCCCGTTCTGTTGACCAACGTCACGTTTCTCTCCCACTAAATTAACCACTCCTTCGTATGAACACAACCCATAAACGAAGACCAGTCTAACTCGTACTATTTCCAGCAGATAAACCCAAAGCTTTTCTAAATGAAAGGTTAAAAGAGTGGTGTTGCCTCCTATGGCGAGAGTAGGCCGCTGTTCTTTAACATTCGTAGACTACTGCAGGTGCAGGAGTGTGGCTTCTATCAAACTATACACATCTACAAAAAAGTAAATGGAGTAGCTGATTGAATTGCCTCCTATGCGACTCATCATTCTGGAGGCTTCATATGAATGGGAGACGGCATAGTGCTGGATTCTTTATTTGTTCTGTTGTTTTCTGATTTTGTTGGCCGTATCCACATCTATAGGATATGAGCCGATGTTGTACAAAAAAAAAAGAGAGAGAGAGAGAGAGAAGGAATATGAAGCTAAAACGGTGGAATTCATTAGGTTATTAGAGCTTATGAGAGAATTTCCAAATTGAAAACTCTAAAAGAATTTAGTTGCGTAGAATTACATTTGTGAAACTTAATGGATTATTTCTTCCACTCTCGTGTGCAGTAAAAAGTGCCGTGAAATTTCGCTGCCTATGCAGATTGGGTGTCCCAAAACATTGGCATCCTATTGTTAGTCGAGATGTTAATTGAGATAACATGAGGTTTATAGACCTGTCCGATATATGTTAATGCCGCTTATCGATTCGATCCATAGATTTATTCCTCAAAGAATTTATGTAAATTTTTGATATATTCATCTAAGTAGACATAGACGTAGATATATGCATTCATTTGTGCAATCCCATGTGATTTTTTTTTTTTGGCTAAAATGGGCATTTCATACATCACGGGTACGAAAACACCCAATAGAATCGGAAAACAAAATGTCCCAAAGTACTCCAGGCATCTCTCTCTC
The DNA here is from genome assembly GCF_009389715.1 of Phoenix dactylifera. Lineage (NCBI taxonomy): Eukaryota > Viridiplantae > Streptophyta > Magnoliopsida > Arecales > Arecaceae > Phoenix > Phoenix dactylifera. The sequence goes on from NC_052403.1 coordinate 4,865,032, forward strand.
TCACCACTCCATAGGGTACCTTCCGAGTGGCTCGCAATGTATGCCACCACCCAGTCAGCCGCCCTATAGTCCTCACGATATACATGCATGGCCTGGAATGTGACACTCTCCCTCGCCATCTCTCAAATGTCACGGAGTAGGGGATAAACTCCTCCATAACTGCTCAAATTCTTTCGGGCCCAGCTACTCACAGTGGTTGAAACTCCCGTGTGATTTTTGTCGTGCTACACTTGTACTGTAACTGCTGTATCTGAGATGGACTAGTCACAAGACGAGGTGAGGTTGCTGAAATACTTCTATCAACGAGCATCCCAACTCCCGAGCATAGGATCCTAATTAATCAATATAGATAATACGAGATGTTAACATCTGAAAGGACCTAAATAAAACCAGACAAATTGCATTACAAGGGGTTTTGACTGATAGAGTTAAGGTACACCGGTATTTGTTTTCCAGCTGGACGATCACCTCCTACAACTCATGCATCGGCCATTCTTCGGTGAGTGCATTGATGAGCAAACGATGGTGGGTGATTGAATCAAACTTTTACGTGATTGTGGGAGAATAGAAGCTTCTATACATTCATATAAGGTGATATATGTATAAAAAAGCTATTAGTGCTGGAGATTAAATGATGATATATGTGGCTAATTATATACATTAATCTAAAATCTCATTTAAAAAAGCTAGCCGAAATGTGTTATTTAAATTTTTTGGTCCTACATAAGTACCAAAGATCTACTCAGTAAATAGCCGATGTGGGATTATATACATGCTCGTAAGGATCCTCACATATTCTCTATTTAAGCCTTAATGTTCTCGCCAGACTAAAAGTTCAAATCTATTCAAATTTAATCATAAGCACCACGATAAACCTATAATCAGCTCCAATGAGCTTGTGTTATAGTATCCCCTAGTTCCTATAAGCCATGAGCAAGGTCTGCTCTAATACTATTTGTAGCTAATATAGAAGTAAATATATGCCCGCCTGCTCAGACAAGTAGTCATCGGTTTCGCTTTTGTTTTCGTGTTCTAATGACTTGCGAGTGGGAGGAAAAAAAAAGGGAAAAAGAAGGAGAGGCGGAAGAAAATAACCTGCATATGGGTGTCCGATTAATTGTAAAGATGGCAACATTACATTGGTTAATCTAATATGTGCATCAAATACATGTGGCGCAGTTTGGAAGGTGACACGAGGAGGGTCGACGGTCGCAGCCGAGGGGCCCATGGCCTCACCAGCTGGCCTTCAACAGGCGCAGCTGCATGTGCGTCGGATTTGTTATTTTCTGTCGTCGGTTTCGGGGCTTTGCTCTGCTCTGCTCGGACGTGAGAACCGCCAGAACTGTCTCCCTTTACAGAGAAATTTATGAAACGCCCCTCCAACCCACTCTTGTCCTATAAATACAAGCCCCCTCACCCCCCTTCCCTTTACAAGTAAACCAAACACCCTTTTAAACCCCATCTTTCCTTTCTCTTTCTCTTAGCTCCATTCCTTCAGAGCCTCTCCAATGGCAATCCCGAGGTGCTCCCTCTCCATTGCTCTCTTCCTCCTCTTCTCCTCCTCCTCCTCCCTCCTCGTGCGCAGAACCTTCGGGGATTCTGGCTGGCAGACCGCGCATGCCACGTTCTACGGTGGTGGCGATGCGTCAGGAACAATGGGTAATTAATTACGCCTCCATAATTAATTGCACTAACAACGTCCATAGTTCTCGTTCGTTTCCATTAATGGAGATGTTGGTATGTCCTTGTAGGAGGGGCTTGCGGCTACGGCAACCTCTACAGCCAAGGTTACGGCACGAACACCGCCGCGCTCAGCACGGCGCTCTTCAACAATGGCCTCAGCTGCGGCGCATGCTACGAGATGAAGTGCGCCGACGACCCCACGTGGTGCCTCCCTGGGACCATTGTGGTCACCGCCACCAACTTCTGCCCTCCAAACTACGCCCTCTCCAACGACAACGGCGGGTGGTGCAACCCTCCCCTCCAGCATTTTGACCTGGCCGAGCCTGCCTTCCTCCAGATCGCTCAGTACCGCGCTGGGATCGTGCCCGTCTCCTTCAGAAGGTAAGACCCTTGTCCCACTTCGCCCTGAAGCAAATGCATCCTCGACGGCTGCAAATGGGTCGGATCCTGAATGACCTCAATTTGACCCAGTTTTTCATTTGGATTCTAATTTTGGACTCAGATCCGATCCGGTTGAAAATCGAATTGGATCAGATCGGATCCATGCCTACAAATTTTGATCTGACGGATAATTCGGATCCGATCAGGTCCATGTATAATTCAGACCCGATCCAAAAAGTAGGCCCAAATGATGTTGTCACTCTCTAACTTCCGATGGTTTAAAACAAAAATCTGACCCAAAAAAATGGGTCGTGTCGGATCGAGGTCTGGGTCGAGATTGGGTGGACCCAACCTGATCCGAAAAATAGAATAAGTCCAAATTTAGGACATGATCCGGCCCTGCAGATCCTAAAATCCGAATCGGGTCGGGTCAACCCAACCCATTTGCAGTCCTAACTCTAACTCGACAATTAGTCTTAGTTTGTGGGTTTGTGTCAGGACCAAATCTGGTCATGATCTGGTGGTGGGCTCGGAGGCTCGATCACTACATACTTGTACCATCTTGGCATTTTCTACTTTCGCCATTCTCATGTAATGTATCCATGGTCCGCTAAATAACGTGTCAATGTGCAGGGTGCCATGTGTGAAGAAGGGGGGAGTTAGGTTCACCGTCAACGGTCACTCCTACTTCAATTTGGTCTTGATCACCAACGTCGCGGGTGCTGGCGACGTGCATGCTGTGTCCATCAAGGGATCCAAGACCGGCTGGCAGGCGATGTCCCGGAACTGGGGCCAGAACTGGCAGAGCAATGCTTACCTTGACGGACAGAGCCTCTCCTTCCAAGTCACCACAAGCGACGGGAGGACCGTCACAAGCTACGACGCCGTGCCTGCCGGGTGGCAATTCGGGCAGACCTTCCAAGGGGGACAATTCTAATTTCTAAGCAGAACAAGGCTTCCAAGCCTAATATTATCGATATCTTGCAGTATTTGTATTGGTTAATATTGGATTAAAGGAGATATTAAAAGGAGCGTCTTGTATGGAGAGAGGTTTGGCTAATGCAGAGGTTGCAATCATTTAGCACCCGCAAAGGCTTAATCGATATGGATAGATATAGATAGATGAAAGATTGTTTTCAGTGTCTTGCTCTGTTAGACTGGTTGTCCGAGGCCTGGGATTGTGGGGATAGGGAAGTTAGGTGGGCTTCTTTGTGGGGTAGCCCCGGGTCTTCATTGCATTCTGTGGGGATTAGGCTGCTGCTGTACTTTTGAGATGCTTGTGAGAATGCTATTTTAGCCCGCATATGGGTAATAAAGTGTTCTGTAGACATATCGTTTGACTCTTCTCGCACAATTTATTACAAGGAGGACCAACGTCAAATTTTAGTTGAGCTCGTGGCTTTTTTTCATCTATGGGAATAACTTTATCAGGGCAGCCCACAGTTATCACCGACCAAAGATGCAAGCGTGTCGAGTTTTTTTTTTTAAAAAAAATGGATGTCATACAATTCTCCTCTTTTTTACATATAAGTTTTTTTTTTCTCTCTCAATTTTTCTGGGAGAGAGAGATGAAGACCCACACACACTAGATTCTGTCCTTCGAAAGTTAACTTCAGGCACAGGAGTACGACTACTAAAATAAACTCTAATTTGAGTATTAAAGAAGATAAGAGGTTGAGGGGCGGGGTATTTGAAACATGCCCCGCTATCCCCAACAAAATCCTGGTTCTTGTTGTCATCATTAGTAAGCAAATCTTTTCATGTGACATCTTATTTTTTCACTTTTCCTTTGTCGTGTTTATATGGTAGAGTCGATGAATTCAACTTGAGCACGAACGCTGGGGTTTGGAATCGTTGAAGGCCAAGAGATTAGGAGTCTGGTTTAAACTTCTTGGTTCTGGGTTATGCATAGCAGACATTTAAATGCTCTCTTGACACTGAGGATGCGAAGCAACATTAAGCATAAATCTAGAAGTAAATGAAACCATAAGCAGGTAGAGAAGGAAGAATTGGAGTTGTTATAACTTACATGTTTCATGAAATAAATAGTTATAATACTGCCTTATAAATTGAACCGTGCTGGGTGTTATGAATTAACCTAAGTGATATTCATGTATTAATCTATAAAAAAAATATCTCCACATTATCCCCCCAAAAATATGCTTTGGCTTGACGACACCAAGCGGAGTTATTACCTTCCATTCTTAAGTTTGGCATTGAAATCCACGCACATCAACATCATGCAAAAGCAATTCAATATAAACTTACGCTTCCATAAATTAAGAGAGCAGTCATAGAAGCCAAATGCTCAAATGCAAGATGCAAGGAGCATGCCTTAACAAGGCCTCTCCATGTAATTTTTATACTTGTTGTATAGCCTCATGCCTTGACCTCCAAGCAGTTCTGAAGCACCTGAAGGTAGATAAGATCGCCTCGAGTAAATCATTTCTTCCAATGACAGCTATAGGTAAACTCAAGAAAATAGCAAATCAAATTTTAAAAAAAAGTTAAATAAAAAGAATGCATGAATCAGGACTGCACATTAGAGTGATCTTTTCATGAGACCCAAAATTGAAATCTTGCAGAAACCACCATCCATGCAAGATGAAGCATTAAATTAAGACTCTCACAACAGGGGACCAATTTGGGTCCGAAGTTGGGAAGGTAAGAGATAATTTTGAGCCATGTCAGGGATATACATCTCTTCCCTCTTCTACAACAGTGCTCAGGCATCCTGGTCTTCTCTCCTTTGGGTTCTACCAGAACTAACATTCTACAGCAAGTTGCTTAGCCATAAAGCACTTCTTCAAACTTCAGCATCATCAGTGCTGTAAAATTTGATGAAGTGCAAAGAATACGAAAAACACCACTGAACAAAATCCAAATCCTCATCTCACTAACTTAACCCCCAGCAAACTACCATAATTTACATGCACAACAGACCCGATCCTTGCAACTGAAACAACTGATTTTAGTAACTCAACAGAGAGTACTTCACTCTCAATATAATCTTCCCTTTCTCAACTCCAAGCTTCCCACCAGTCACCAACCAGTGCCCTGGTATTTCTTCTGGGCCTTTGCACATCTCCGACGTCTCCACAAGCTTCATCAGTTTCCTCAAATCTCTCGAGCCTGAACTTGAGTCAACCGAGTCTGTAGAATCTCCCACGGACAGTCTCCTTGATTTGTTGTTTGGACCAGCAGGGTTGTGATCCCACAGGGATCTTCTTATGGTGCATCCAGGCACCTTACAATAGAGAAGTTTCATGTACAACACATTCTTTGTTCCAAAGTCCCAGACTCCAAGCTGAGCCCCAGTGACTATATACGCACCAGAGATGTCACCAAGAAAAGTCTCGTCATCCTCAATTGGCACTGTACAGACATGAGAGAAGTTCTTCCACTTCACATGCTCAAACCACCGGCTATCTTGCTCCTCAGGTCCCTGCCACTTCGCCGCACCAATGGCTACATGGGTGCCCCAGTAAGGTTGAAGGATCTTTGGAAGAGATGCCAAGTGCTGGACCTGAATATGTAGCCGGTTCTGCTTGGCTCCTTCCAGGCACAATCTTAGGCCAGTGACAGGCTTACGCCCAACTGATACCTGCATGGTTATTCAAATGGCATCACAGGGAAAAAAAGGATTAAAAAGAATGTTTATTGCCAAAACAAAATTATGACACCACGTCCTCTCTGTATGGTAAAAAATTTTAAATTAGCATTGGCTTGGGGTATAAGTGGACTAGGAGGAAAGCAAAAGGAAATATCGTTGAAACTTCACAAAGAAAGGGTACCTACTGCCATGAAAAATTATTCGCGACAACATGCCCAAGACCCTTTCTATATTAAATAGATTCATATGGTCAATAATTCAGATACACCGATTACTGATAGAAATTATATGACTCAGAATTTACAGTTACTGAATGTTGGGAGATGATGATGGCAAATGATCCTTCTGATACATTTCTGACTTGCAAGTAGATGCCATCTAAAGAAGGTATGCCAATCTTCTTGACTGGCTTAACAAACACAAAGATAGCATGGCATAGACTGGCAGCATATTAGAATAAGTAATGTATCACAATGCGATCATAGTTTCAAAGCAGGTACAATGCCAAGGACTGCTCATTAACAATCAACTTGACAAATAAAATATGCAATGATATAGAACATTTGCTCTAGTCCATTTCATCAAGAACCAGAGCTTTATTGATTTCAAATGACACTTTCTAATAGAAGTTATTACTGATCAATTGGGTATGAAATTCAAATATTATTTGCATGCTCATGCATAGCATTTACATATCATTAAGGGAAAGATGGAGTTTCACATTCAATAGTAGAAGCTAGTATCGACCCGATGTTTCTAATGGCTCTATTCAATTCTATGTGCTGCATGAGAAGCACACCTGCTCTTGGCTGACATGAAGCTTCGGCCCCATAATGCTGAACTGCAAATATGGGCAGACTGGCTCTTTTCTTTGATGTCCTGGAAGTTCGTCGCGAATTGGGGCCCATATCCTGGGGACCTGAAACTCCAGAAAATATCGTAGCTCTTCTAGTGGAGGCTTATCTACAAATGAAAACAGAGAATATTTTCAGGTTAGGCATACAAGGATCCCATGAGGAGTAATTTAAAAAGAAACAAAAAAGTGTAAGGGTGAGATATACATTCCAGATAAAGGTTGATAGCACGCGTGAGATGGTCCTTTCCTGGGATGCTTTCAAGGAGAGAAATGATTGGAAAGAAGGTTATTTCAATAACATCAGGAGCCGAATAGACAGTTCTTGCCCAGTTAGTGTAGCTTTGGACTAGATCATCTCCACCCCTTCTTCTGAAAATGACAGTAACATCCTGCATCAACAATTGCATGAGAAAAATGGAGGCGCAAACATTAGAGCATACCTCGACACTTTAAAACTGCCAGGGATTAGATGTAAGCCACAAGTTTTTTTCCAGCACACCTTTATGTTACCATTAAGCTCATGAAGAATAAGCATAATGATGAATATTCCATCCACATTAAACAAAAGACCATTTGACTAGCTAGACTGATGATAATAAAAATAAGAGCAATTAGTTTTAGGTTTCTGCTGAAACTGACAAATTAATTTAGGTCAGCTCTGGTGGTTTGGGCTAATCTTAGCCAAAATTGACAGTAATTTACTAGGAGGGCCAAATTCAAATCATGTATACTAATGTCTGCTAAATACAATGCATGCAGAGAAAGTGTGAATAACTGCGTTCGCCATTTAATTAAAATTTTTTTTAGTATTTATTGATCCGATCGGGAGAAGAAAGATTTCCTTCAACCAATTCAACTCGAATCTCTCGAAAAAATAACTAGAAGAAAATGGAGAAATCTCGAAAGTAGGGCTTTAAATTCCCTTTTCTTTCATTAATGATTAAAAAAATGAGGTACATGGCCTCTATTTATAATATGAGGTCCGTCAACACAATTTGGGTCGGATTCCTGTTCCTAAACCTAGTGAGACTCTTTTTTCTAAAATAGACATCTCTAATAGAAATCTTCTAGAAAAAGCTAAAAAACTTGATGAGATATAATTATTTTTATTTTTATCACTACAATTATTTTTCCAGTTGAGATTGCAGAAATTGTTAGTAAAACTCCTTTTGCATAGCCAAAACTGAAACTAAATTTTCAAACATTGAGGCCAATTATATGATAATGTTATAAATGTGGTATTATATGAGCTAATATAATATTTTAAGGTTCAATATTTGGAGAAAGAAAATATCAAACTTCATTGGCAAACTTGCATGGTGTGATGTGTCCTTGATCAACAGCTTAGTTCCAAAACACATGGTGAGGTATTCAAAACTTCTTTCTTGGTAGCACTCCATCAAACCAATCATGCATTTCTTAAATCAAATCAATTTCGAATCAAGTCAATCATCACATGTGGCACATTGCTGTTCAGGATTATTCATAAGCATGACAGGTGAAGATTAAGGTCTGGCCATGGGCCTTACACATAGGCTCCTGTCTGCTTGTGGCCATCATAGTGTCAGCACAAGCTTGATTATGGTATCACTCATGTCAAATTAGGACAAAGCTGCAAGCATCACATTTGTGACAAGTGATTACGCTATAGGAATTCATTGGTCGCACACACGTGCCACCTTGAGCAGTGATAAGTTACAAATGAGCATGCAATAACAGCTATGTAGCATATTTCCAAAATGCATGTTTCTCGGTGGTCCAAGGTCACTTAGCTGGTGATAATCTTCGGATTCGGGCAATTGCTATGTAGCTATCCTTCTCTTGGAGGTGGCTGATCCACCTCTTATAAGAACTTTGCAATGTAATGCCACTGCTGGTTTCTTTCAAGAATTCCAAGCAAGGGAAGAACCAGAAGTATGCTTGTGGATTTGAAAACCATTATTATGGGCATGGCCACACAGGAGACCCCCTTTGAGAGATCAAAGATTCATTTTCAATAACAAGGAGCCCCTTTTGCAGGTCCAACCACTACTACTAGTTGATTTTAGTTATCAAAATGAAGAGAACCAACATTTGACAAGACATTTTCCTCTAACCACTTCTGCAATAGCAATATACATTTTGGAAGAAGATATTTTGTACCCATCCCAAAAGAGTTATAAACATTAACAACGTATTAGTTTAATACATATTTAACAAAGATATGCAATGCTAATATAATTTTTCTTATGGGGAAAGGTTTTCCTCATATAGTACAGATATATTAAATCAAGAAAAACCATATATCTGCCAGCTTATGGATACTAGAATACTGTTCATTAAATAAAATGTCTGTAATTTACATATAGTGCATATATCAAACAAACATGTCATACAATAAGCAGCTTGGTTTGGTTGCCATTTACATATTACAATTTTTATTCATAATAATATTATCATCTAGGACAACCACCATATTAGTCTTATATTGCAAACATATAATTGTAGGAAAGATGGTGATATATGTCATCTTCATAGAAAAAAATAATTTCCATAATTCGCTAATTTCATTCCTTTTTTATTTATTTACCAGTCATAACTCTTTTGTGGTGATAAAGAAGTTTTAATTGTTGTCAAAAATGGAAGCAATTTGTTGCCTCTATATGTGTATGTAAGTGAGAGATAGAACAACGATTGTAAAATATGAATGTTAAAGTAAGGGCCTACTTGGCATCACTTTTATTTCTTTTTTTTTTATTTTTAAAATAGAATCACTGAAACCAAGACAAAAAGCATGTTTGATGCTATTGTGTTTATATTCTATCTCTCAAAAGTCATTTTTATTACTTCTAAAAAAAAATGAAAGTAAAAAATTCTTACTTTCACTATTTTCAAAAACAAAAAATCTCATGTCTTTTACCACGAGAACCACCACCACCACTATTTCCATCTCAGCACCATCGCCGCCGCCACTACTGTTGTCATCTCCACCACCGCCATTGCCATCACCACCGCCACTACCGCCATCATCTTCACTGCCACTACCGCCATCATCTCCACCGCCGCCATCATCGTTGCCGCCACCTCCACTACATCACTATCACCACTACAACCTCTACCATGTCTATGCCACATCACCACCACCATTATTGCCACTGTCACCACATTGTTGGTGCCCCCACCATTATTCTCTTTGTCGACGCCATGCCGTGCCGCCACTATAGTGCTAGCACGTACTAGCACCACTATCGCCGCCCTTATCCCCGCCACCACTATCGCCGCCATTATCCCCGCCACCACTACCGCCGCCTCGGTCACCATCATCATATTTATATTATTAAAAATAATTGACCACTAAAAACATATTTATATTTTAAAATTAAAAAAATAAAATAAAATATCTATTTTTCTATTCAAAATAAACAAATAAAAGTGATGCTAAACGGCACCTAAATAAATTGTATTACCTCCTTTGCAGTCAGATATGGAGCATTGGATGGTTGCGGGTATATTCCCTGACTGTTGAACGCAAAAGAATCTACAGCCTGGAAATCCATCCACTACAAATATGTTAAGCCAATGGGCAACACAGGCTAATTAATAGGTTAATGAGCAGTTTCCAAGAGACAAACATAAAGCACTAGCCTTATCCTTCAGTTTCAATGGACCCGAACTTGTAAACCTTTCAGTTTCTGAGAATCTATGGTCTCCAATGTCCTGGATATAGTTCTTTATTTCTATGGATGATAAGGGCGACAAGCTGTGCTGCTTGACATAAATCACATCCTTTCCACCAATAGTGATGGATGTGATGACATGAGTCCCATAACTCTCAATAAATCTGCAAACAAGCATAACCGCTGAAGATCTTCCATTGTTGTAAAAATATTGCTCTTTTTCACCACAGATTATGTATATTTAGCTTACCTCGCTAAGGACAATGGTTCCCATGAAAGTGGCACAGCATGCCTGACCTCTTCTTCTAATGATAAAGGTCGTTTTATCAAGTGAACCTTACATAAAGGAATGAACATCCCTTCCATTGCGAGGCTTTTTGTAGCTGCAGCATCAATTTTCTTTGACCCAGTAAAACTGAATGCAGAATTAAAACTTCCAATGGGAAAATTTCCCAGTAGATGAGCTTTTCTGTTAAAATATTCTGCCATCTGCACTCACTCATTGGGGAGGGGATCATAAGTGACGATCTATGATAATCGGCATGCAAATAGCACATCTTATACAAGACAATAATCAGCATATAATATAAATACAGCAAAAAACATCATAACTTTTGGAAAAATAATGTAGCCAGGATGATAACTTCTACAAACCACAAGCACTTGCAACTCTCTTTCCTTGTTACAGTAGAACAGGAAATATTAAAGTAACAATACTTCATTGTCTGCCTACATGTCATATTAGAAAATGCATTCCTTGTGAATGAAGTGACGAGAGGGAAGGCCAGGAGGGAGGATGAGGATTGGGAGATTCTGAACAATGGTCAAAACAACTGACTACCAAAACAAGCGATACATTGATAGTGTTCCTTTCTCCTCCATGATCAATATCCATAATAAGTAGTTCTCCAAAGTCAAGGTGAATAGATGCTTTTAACAAGTTGTGTATTGTTTTGGTTCTATTGTTTTGGACACATGGATATCCATTCACATGATCAGCAGGTTTAATATCTCTATTTTAGGACCAATTGGTGACTCATTTAATTCCTTCTGGATATGAGCTTAGAAGGAAGGCTTGTAAATTTTCGTTTGAAACCCATTCACAAACTGTACTCCCACCCCCTCTATCCTCTGATGCTTTGAACACTAAGCAACATAAAACTTATTGTTCCCCTAATCAAGACAAAATCCTGCTTCTGTTCGCAGTCCTCTCCTGGTTTTAAAGGTATGGAAATCTATTTCCTAGAATTATTTGAGGTGGTCATGTCCTTTTGATGGCACGGAGAAGGAGGTCATCATCCTGTTTGTTGAATAGTAACCATTGAACCCGAAAAGGATTAACAATCCAATGAGGAAACCTGAAAAGCTTCAAAAAGGTCAACAAGTAATAGTCTGACATATGTGGCTTAGCTAATACATAGCTGCAGTCTACAGGCCTTACCTTGTCATTTTACAAAGCTAATGTACCAAATAGGAAATTCTATAAAGAGTTATGTCCTTCCACCATGTCGATCAACCAGAACTGGTACGAACAAGGTGTCTATGACAGAGACAAGATTCTAGAGAATATTTCAAATAATCTATAGCACAAATTGATATGTCCTTAATATGAAGCAGCTTTATGGACGCTTTTTTTCTTTTCTTTTCTTTTCCTTTCCCCAGAACCATGTGTTTTGGTTGGCTCAGTCAAATGGGTCATCTTTAGATTCGATGTTTAAGTTTCAAAAATAACTTGTAATTATCATTCTGATCATACGCTGCAAAATATGGTCATTAAGAATAACAATGCATGTTCTAGAATAATTTCACAAGTTTGAATATTTCAGTCTAGCTTCTTTCATCATGGTGCTTTATAAAGTCATATATGATCTCTGATGTATGATGCTTCCACTTGGAAAAGGAACCAGCCTTTGAGTTGACTGTGCATTCTCCCCTACTGCATGATACCTTGAATAAATCTGCCGTACACCATGCACTTGGTACAACAACTTGCATGTTTTCATTACTCTTTTTGACTATGAACCACGAAACGTCCCTGGTTCTTTTCTTCTTAGTTATCATATATGCCCACAAGAACACACTCTTTAACGATAGAAGTTCAACTGTTAAATCTAAAAATATGATTGCTACTAAATCAAACTAGTTTAAGGACCTTACATGACTCAAACAGACTGAGATATAAACATAGTTACATTAAAAAGGCCCGCGAGCAATATAATGCATATGATGCAGCAGTACATAGCTTATTCTTCAAACACTTCCACATTAAACTTCAAAAAAGTTGACATACAGCTAAAGTGTAATTAAATCGATGACCAAGTGGATTGTGTTTCTATATATGCTACTGGTGGTCTCAAAAGGGTCCCTAAATACAGGCACATAATTTCCCACAAATCCAGTGCTATGTTAACCATATTTCTTGAAATAATATCTAGAAGTTACAAATCCTTTTTCCAATCCTTCATGATTATTATACACTTCTAATTCACATTGCTTACATAACAGAACTGAGGGTAAGATTTTCTGCAACTTGCATCACTGTATTCTGAAAAAATAACCGATTCAACCACATGCAAATGAACCTACCAATTTTTATAGACTAAATTTGCTCACAAGTACATACTTCCCACCATCAATCCATGAATAATGATGCAGTGGCATTTCGTAAGGATGATAACATCGAGGACAAGTCAACGAAAGGAAAAAATTAGACAAGTCAAGCAGAGTTAACACCGCACCTCGTAGAAACCGCAAGAGCCAGCGCTCTCCCGCCGGCCGCTCTCCCGCCGGCCGCTCTCCCGCCCGCCGCTCTCCCAAGAGCACCTCACGTCTCTCGACACATTGGGCACGACCAGACTGTCGGAAACCACCAGATCTCTCGTGTGCTCCTCATCCACCTCAACGAGCCTCGACCCGGCAACCCCCTTGCAGTAGAGCAACCTCGTGTCGTAGTTAACATCAAAACCCCTCCCCAAAGCTTCGATAGAACTCTGAAGAGTGCGAAGAGCTGCATTCTCCTCCATCCTCACCACCGTCCAGAGAAAGCTAAGAATCTAGAAACCCTAATACCCTAAACCTAAATCAAAATCTAAAAAGATCCCTAGGACGGGACTCTCCATCCGAGGGTTCCAGGAATGATTAAAGAACGAATTTTTTTTCCATCAGCTATGGCGTTCCTTGCAATTTTTCTGCCTTAATTTCTTGGATCTTGTGAAAGAAGACGTCTTTCCTCCTTTTTCGTTCCTTCTACAAAGTTCAAAACCTTAAGCCCTAAATTCCAAACGGCGGATGTCGCTATCCACAACGAAATTAGAAGATATTGAGACAAGGATTGACGGACTCGAAGCTAGAAGGATTTCGAAAACCTTTTAAACTTCCTCAATGTGAGGGATTCCCTTGACTCTAGAGGCTAAAAAGACCTCATTTCTCCCCCCCCATCTAGCTAGCTCCAAGAAGTTGCTCTTGGAGGATTGGATACAGGTCTCTCTCATTATAACTGTGGATTGACTCTGGGGAAAGGTCTTTTTCGGGAAGAAGAGGTTTAGATTGATGGGAATCGCTAGACCATACACTCTCTTTTGACTAATCCCAAGGGGGGTTGGGTTTCTTGCTTAAAGAGCGGTGAAACGAGCAGCAGGAAAGAAAAAATATTGCTCTTTTGACTAATCCCAAGGGCTGTTGGGTTTACTGCTTAAAGAAGGATGGAAAGAGGAGCAGGAAGAAGAAAAAGCAAGATCTATTTAAAGATTGCGTCCTGCACATGGAACCAGACATGGGAACCATCTGTATATATGCCAAATTTAGCAAGTCTCGGTAGGGACCACCATCTGATAAGATATTGACGGTAGGCATGTCCTCTTGACACAAACGCACTTCTAAAACTAGTTGTTGGAAAGAATAGCGAGGTTTCATCAGTCTGGGTACGCATATTCTGCGTCCCCATTTTAAGCGAGCAAATAAGGTGAGATTCTTCTTACAAATTGATGCGAACTCTCGAGTCCAATTAGGAGGCATCTCTTTTTAGCTTGATTGTCTATTAGTTTGTTTACCTGAAAAGAGTCTCAAAGTTGGCATATGTATGCATCCATCCACTTTGCACACATGAACCTTCAGCCTTGGCCAATGTAACCAAGTTCTATTTTGCCCACCACGCAATATGACATGGAAATGTACGAGAATTTGCGTGTCGTGAGCATTGTAACTTTCTGTTGGCTATGTTGGTTCGCTGTCTGGTTGCTTGACTTTCCCGTCGAGGTAGAGATGACAAGGGTGGTCAGATGAGGTGGTTTAGGGTTTCAAATTTCTACTTGGAGGCGAGCAAATGTGCATGCCCATGGGCCGAGTTTTTATTTAGGACTTGTTTGAATAATTGAGCTAAAAATCCTATAAAATTCATGAGTTAAACTAATACATCCAAGAGATCTTTGTTTTTTTTTCTCCCTATAGAATTTAGGCTGATCGACTTTAAATCAACTCTAAGTATCTGTGAATAGAGATCAAGCCTAGTCTTTTAATCTTACAAGTTTGCTGGTTGTATTGTGCTAACCTAAGAATTTTACAGAATTTTCAGCCAAATCATCTATATTCCAAACTATGGCCTTCTTCTTGATCACCATCACAAACTAAAGAATTTGTTGTATTCTAATGCTACGGGTTGTATTTACACTAGGGTTGTGTTCTCATGCCGTTCTACCGAAGAAAAAAAAAATATATTGTGCATGCTTCGAGGAGGGAGATGGTTTGAGGGATAACATAGATCGGCTTCAATGAAAGCTCTCTCACACATGGCACTATAATTCAGCTTTCACAGTCTTTTTTACTCAAAAAGCCATTCCTCTTCGTTTTTCCACTTTCGGCCGGGTCCCTTTAGACCTTGAATGAAGCAAGAGTCCCTAAGCAAGGGATCTATCACCTGCGACTAAAAGTCGGCAAGCATAGTGGGGCAAACCCCATTACCTCACAGATGCAGCTCAATTGCGCGGATGAGCAACTCTTAGTGGGATATGCAATGGTGGACACTCGACAAGGTAAGAGAAGAAAAGAAGAAAGTTGATCATGACCAACCTTACCTTCTGCTTTAACGATAAGAAAAAGAATGAGCAGAAACAAGAAGAGACTCCAGCATCCGTGGACACGACAGGTTGAAATCCTGCTGTTCCACCTGGAACCAATAAGATAGAAGCCTTTTGCTTAGTCTAGAGATTATAATCTTTGGGACGAAATTTTGCAAAGATCTCGATCATCATGCTGCCGCGTGGTATGAGACTGAAGTGAGACAAAGTTGGAGAGCTAACAGAAAACAATAAAAAAAAAAAGCCTTTTTGAGGGAAAGATTAGGCGGCAGCCTGATCAGTTCCATTAACAAATGAAAGTATAACAAAAGAAGCGTTACAGAAAATCCAGAGTAAGGAACTAACAGTTTAAACCACAAATTGAAATAAAAACATTACAAGAAGAAACTCTCCCTCCTCTAAAGATTTAGATGTTGAAACAAAGGATTCAGCTTCCTTTTGATCTTTGCAGAAGAAAATGTAGTCCACTCTCTAAGTAGGTGCTTCAAGAAGATCCGCAGCTCTCCTCTGGAGAAAATCCTTTCATCTATCTCTAACCTCACGAACCAACATACAGCTGAAGCCAAAGACATCCATCCAAACTGCAAATTTTTTTTTCCTAGATAAGTCTCCTTGCAGTCTTGCCAGAGACCATTAACACCACCAGGGAGCTGAGTTATATAAAGAATCCGGCAAAAATGCAACCAAACTGACATTGAATAGGGTCTGTGCTTTCTCCTGTTCGCATAAGGGACAAGTCACCCGAGCCAACCAATTCCTTAAAATTCTCAGGATTCGGAATCTGTGAAGAGCAGAACACCAGTGCATTTTGATTCTCTGGTAGAGGAATGCTCCAGATTTATTTTGATCTGGCGAGAAATGATTGCGCTAAAGTTCAATCCCTGCAGCAGCTGTTGACTGTGAAGATTCCATTGGCATTCCATTCTCACTTGATTGTATCCATTTCGAGAGAAATCACCACATCCTGCAACAGATCTATCGAATTGACCCAACTCTCTATTGACACCTAGGGAGTTGGGGGGAGCAAATTTCATGTTCCAATTTAAATACAATAAAGGTTGATAGAGATAAGAAATAAAGGCCGTCTAGCCCACAGTTGAGGTCAGTTGTATAACGGGCAAGACCCGAAAACATATTTATATTCAATGGGTCATCATTACCGGTAATCAGATGAAGTATTGGGTATGAATTACAATAACACCGTATCACAGTGATTTCAACAAGACAGCCCTCACACACAAAGATGCCAATTGTCATCTGAGCCACCCAAACTTGGAATGTTAATTTATAGACAGGAAACATAAAATAGAAATCTAAAAAATAATATAAATGATTAAGTGAGAAATAGATGATTCCATTATCAGCATTAGTGACATTAATGGATCAAAGTATGAACAGACTTCCCAGAAAAAAAATAAAAATAAAAAAACATCACACAATGCACCTGCCACAAAAAATTGCTTATGAGTGACAAAAGTAGGTCCAATATCCATAATGATAATATAAATGAGTCATCCACCTCTCTGCTATCATTGATGTATAAAAAGCCATTTTCATAACCATATCCCGTAGTTCAAACAGAAAACATTGAAGTACAGGTCATGAAACTAAAAAAAGCCATACAACTTGAACAGGTGTAAACCAGTCTCTGTTTCAAGGAAACTGGAAGTACTCAGCAGATATCCAATTACTGAGCATCTAATGCTGATTATTTTAACACTCAGTTAAGAATGATTTCATTGCAATGAAACTCGGTATCACTTGTCAGTGAAATTCTATCAAGTTTGACACTATCTAGCTATAGACATCACTCTGAGCAAAACTAAACCAGAGATGCCCGCTGTCAACTGTTAGATTAGAAGATCAGGAATATTCAACTTGTAATTTCCGCTTGCTTTAGTATCATTCCCTACAATTTCTCATAAGCATGATAATCCTGTATACACAACTTATAATACTTCCCCTTTCCAAGAACAAAACATCCGAAACCTTTACTGCTCATGTCCTGCTATTGCCTGACTTCTTTGCAGCAAAGAGCTGACGAAAAAAAGAAAGCTTGCCACCACCACGTGCGGAGGATGTAGCTGTAATGGCGCCCCCGTTGTTCACCACAGAAGGAGCAGCTTCAGGCTCTGGCAAGGATGGTGGAGGGAGTGTGAATAAGAAGGCATTTAGCATCCGTATGATCTGGCTGAAACTGGGACGTGTATTAGGGTCCTCAACCCAGCATGACTGCACAATGAACATTAGCTCAGGAGGGGCATCCTCTGGAAGGGGTGGCCGCATTTGCTACAGGAGAAACAATTAGTTCACGTCAGCAAATAGTAACGATAAAGATATAATCGCTTTGTGTACTATTAGAAAAGATGCGAAACTTTCCACAGCTAAGAGAATTCAAGCATCCGTTTTTGGATCAAGATACCACTGATCTAATATAGCTTTGTATATCACTTAATGTTGCGGACAATCTTTAGCTAATGATGCAACAACAGCAACAGATGGCAGACATCACACAGATTACAAATGCATATATAGTAATCAAAGGATATTAATTGACAGTCCGCAATCTCTCTTTTTTTCCTCGATAACTATTTAAAGATGTTTCTCTGGTATAAAATAAAAATAGAAAGAAAACAATGTAGAAAAGGCATGCATGTACAGCTTGCAGTATTCCAGTGTCTGAATTTGGCCTTTCTAGATCTATGCAGTATGGAAATTGGAAAACAGAGGCAAAGTTTTAGCAGCAAGATTCACCATACTGATACGTACTGTCCATACTAGCCATACCATACCATACTGGTACCGAACCAAGACTTAATACAGGGTGTGCCAAGTCTCGGTATGCCAAACCGATCCCCGTACTGGGTGTGCCAATATTGTATCAGCATGGTACTAGTACAGAGTCTGGTACTGAGATTGTGAACCTTGTTTAACAGCAATAATAGAACATCTTACAGAATATTAAACTTCCCTTACATAATTCTTCATGATCCATCTGCCATAATATTTGGCAAGGATTCAAAAACAATGATGTGGGACCACTACATACCATGATATGTATCATACCAACCAGCAAACTGAATGGACCTGTACTATGATTTTTAAAAACCTTCAATGATTCCAATGAACAAATTATATCACTCTAAGATGATCATACAGATAACCAAACTTTGTTGCTAATAATAACAGTGTCCTTGTACTCCATTTATCATAAACTTAGGTGAACTTCCTGAACGAGCCATCTCACTCTAATATGTCCAAACAAAACATCAGATTTTCATTAATAATAATCTTTTCGTTATATCTTATTGAACATTTTAAACATACAAGGAGATGTTCTCTAATGAAAATAAATTCCATAATTTATATCTGCTTTCTTCATTGTGTTGCATCACGGGTCAATGATAAAGGGCAAAGAACTCCAATTCAAACATGTCTGCATAACCAAATTGTTCCTGGTACTGACCATTCAACCAATAGCATACAAATTTTTGGACCATCCCAAGACCATCCACTCAGGATCAGAACTTCGCTGCAGCATATGGATACTCGCAGTATCCCACTACTCAGCCATCTTTCTAAATATACCTAAGAACTTTGCAATGCTGGCTGATTCCATCTCATTATTCATCTCAAAGAAAAATTTCATCATGTTGGGAAATGAGAACTAGGCCTGTCAAAGGACAGGGATGAGCCACATAAAGGTACCAGCATTGCATTAGAAGGCAATAGACACAGAGCATTACTGTAAGAACCCGACCAATCTCTGAACCTACATTGACCCACAAAACAAAGTTACGACTACCCCAACAAGAAACACTTTCAGCCTTCTAAAGATTTCACCATCATGACATATATGATTTTCCAATTTGGTCTATATAATACAGTCCTTTGTGGCCTGAGATTTCTTCAGCAGATTAAGCACCATTGTGTAGCCCATCCATACACAAACCACTAACATCCGAGGCAGTGACTTACTCTGACCCAAGCACACACCCATGCCAGCATGTTCACTTGCTAGGCACATTCTGGATGTGGATGGGATATGCAGTGCATGCTCCTCTGGGTACCCATTCGGCTGCTTCCTGTGGCCGGCCAAAGAGCCCTAATCTACTATTTTTTGCATGGGACAAAAGATTTTGCATACTTCAAGAACATGTTTGTACCCTCAGACTGGCATAGTATCACATGCCCCTTGCATGGTAAGAGGCTGACTGTCCTGCTGCTACCCTTCTATCTTAGATACTAAGTCAAACATTTGAACAAGTGAACTCGGGAAAAGACTGGAAGTGCAAATGTTACTATGAAAAGAATTACATATTCCATGTAACATAAAACCAAGCCCCGTATCATTTTTTACAGAATAAACGAACATTCAACAGACATGTTCAGCTGGTAACTCTTCATGTACAGAAGACTGAAATGGAATCTTACAAAAATATTTTATGTATCGGTATCTTCATAAAAGATTTAATTGGTTATCCAGTCAGTTGTAAATTATAGATTTATATTGAGCAATTTTAGTTTATATTACAATTACATGTCCAATTGAATTAGACCGAGTATGGGTAAGTCCCCTCTGCCCCAATTCCCGCCCACCCAAGAAAGATGTGTCTAGACTCCGCTGTCTGTGCTACCAGCTGTAATATGAAAAAGAGATTGGATAGTTAATTTTCACCTTAAAAGCAGCAGCATATGCAGCCTGCAAGTTGGACATGCCTTCAAATGGCATTCGGTTGGTCAATAACTCCCACAGAACAATGCCAAAGCTGTACACATCAACCTTGTTGGTGTAGTGCTTCTTCTCACCACGACGCAGTGTAACAGTGCTATATAACTGCAACATCAATTTAAATTCAGATAAGAGGGTCTGGGGCTCATACTATTAAATCTAAAAGCACAAACCACAAGCAAGAGTTTACAGTTAAGAAAAAAAAAGAAAAGATAACTGAACAACAGCAAGAAGTGCAACAAGAGGGCATCAAACAATATTTTCTAAGATTGTATATTAAATCATAAAGCCAGTTGCATAAAATTCACAAATTTCAAAGTATCAGACTCATTCACAAAGCTTACCCTATATGGATGGCATAAGGCCATCAATTTAAGGTTTACTCCAGGAAAATATGGTACAAAGTAATTTGTAATGAATTAGATAATAAATGAGAAATTTGACTAAAAACTGAGTCTAAATCCTCAAGGAACAGACAGAGAGTGTAGGACAAGAGGCTACAGAGAGATATTACCAGTTAAATAAATAAACAAATGGAACACAAAACATGAGAATTTCTATACAGCATAGACACATTGATGCATCCCACTAGCCAACAAATATACAGCTCCTCAAGATTATATCTGCACAAAGGGGAAAAAGTAAAAACAACAAAAAATGCTTTTATATAATGAAATAGGTGATACACAAATTACACATTTTTCAAAATGTTAAGAGGGTGTCTTCTGTGTTTATAAATATAGAGCAAACTATGAACACCACCATCCAGCCTATCAAGGGTCACCTCTGGCGTTACTTAAAGCCTTTTTCAATCTTTGTTCATAAATATGGACAACTATGAAAAAAGATTATAAATATTTTTGAGAAAATTTATAAAAAGAATTTATACATTTTTTGAGAAAACTGACAAAAAATAATTTACAAATATTTATTCAGCTGTCTGGAAGTTATAGGGTCATGCCTTTAAACCCATCAATATAGACTCCCTTTTACCCTCTAAAACACACCCGGTATGGAAGATCTTTTAATACTTCCAATAGCTACAACATCTTTGATGAATTTATTGCACTATCCTATTGAGCTTATCTTCTACACATTAATTTGTAGTCAAAACTCTTTATGACAGGATAGAAAACAGATGTGGCAACCTTCATCAGTTTCCAATCGAATTCCCAAGGATTTAGACTCAGTGACATTAATAGTAAAAGTCAATAATTCTTAAATAATCAAATAGTTAGAGATGCATCACCTCGGGAGCCATCCAACGGTATGTACCAGTTTCAGCAGTCATCATCTCTGTCACAGTTTCTTCTCTTGCCAGGCCAAAATCAACAAGCTTGACATTCTTCTGATGTGCAGTAAGCAACAAATTATCTGTGTATTTTGAATCATATTTTGATAAGCAAAAATATGGAAAATGTACCGAAAGAAATATAGAGCTAACACCAGATAATCTTGTATATGAATGATTGTACAACAATAAGATGGACAGCAAAGTTGATATTCTCATTTTGGTGGAAAAGGCAAGTTCATAGAAGTGGATACTATCACTTCAAATTATTGAGACTTAGAGTATTTCATACACTATTTCTTCCTATATACTTGATACAGCATCAAAGAATATTTGCATAAACATGTACTCTAGGAAAAATTGCCAAAATCCAATAACTGAAGTCAAGAGTCACAAACTGACAAAGACTACTAACTTAAACATGGTTGCCCTTCCCCCTTTCTGGCCTGCAATAAGAACATATGAATATCAAAATATCAAGGGCAACTAGATAAACATCATTGTTTGTCTTATCCTTGAAGCATCAGACTCACTTGATCAACAGAAAAGGCACATTCTTTTACAGTAAAAACGTATTGGGATACAACAAAAAGCTTGGAAATATTATAAAGATTAAGAGATGAGAACAAGAATTGGTCAAGTGTACCTAGTTGTTCTTTTACAGGCACTGTACATCAACAAATATCTTCCCTAAACATGACCCTGAGCACAAGAAACAATTTACAATGTAGGAAAGCCACACTAATAACACTTGGCAGACAACCAACAAGAAAAAAAAGAAGGAAAAAGAAAAAGGTCTTCAGAACTTCAAACAGGAAGGATGGCAAAATAAATAATAAGAACAGATCCAGCATGCTAAAAGAATTTTCATTGAGCTACTAGAAGGGTAGATTTAAATGTGGCATCTTCAAATGGTTGAAACAAGGGATCCTGCAACTGCAAATACCTAAAATCAGCACCAGCCAGGCCGAAATATCAGAAGACATAAGCCAATAAGATGAGATATCGACAAGAGAGATGCATCCATCAAGAAACAACATTTGATAATGTGTTCCCCACAGACCCAGGTTGCTTCTGCTAGCAGCCAGCTGAATATATGCTTATAGTCAGGATTTCTTTTTATCTTAACAGTCCCTTGGAGAAAGTATTTATGAACAGGCAATTTATCAGTTGCTACTAAGCTCTCTAAGCTTATGACCTAATCAAAATGCTGATGGAGCTATGTTTAAAGTACTTCAAGGAGTAATTCAAGATACAAGAAATAAATGAGCAGATCTATACCAGGTTTCAAGTCTCGGTGTATCATGCCATTAGCATGTAGGCAGTCCATTGCACGAGCAATGTCAAGTGCGAAGCTAACTGCTTGACGAAGATCAAGCTTTTGGGGACGAATGGTCAATAAATACTTTTTTAATGACATTCCTGGTAGTAGCTCTGTGGCAATTACCATGATTGGGTCCTTGCATGCTCCAATAAACTACAAAAAGGGAGGAAGACAGTCATGAGTAGCGCAGAAAAATGTTAAGCCAAAAAAAAAGTACTTATCGGATAAAAGAATTAAATGAGTTGGCTGACGACAATGGGCATGACAAGCCTGGAACTTTTGCTCCCAATTCGGAAGTAATATATTGTGCATCCAGTTAACCACAATTACAAATTATCGAGCAGAAATCACACCTTGACAAGGTTCTCATGCTTCACTCTGGACATCATATTCACTTCTCGAATAAAACGAGCTTCAAGTGTTGCCTTTTCTTCAGGAGTGTTGCCACTATTGAGTACTTTGATTGCTACAATCTGTTCCCTATACCTGATTGAAAAGAGAAAGATTTAGCAGACAGGTTTAATTACTGCTAATCATATCAACTTACAAGCAATAAATATTTTCCTGGAAAAAACTTACTAAAAAAATTACAAAAAGTTATCATCCTTCTTCATGATCGACAGACAGTTTTATCATGTTAACAAAATATAATAAATTTTAAGTTCATTTGAACAAGAATTGTCAGAAAAATATTTATAGAAGTCACTGATTAGATTTAAAATGACTAATTGTTCCGTACCTCCCAACAGTATCAAGAGAAGTTTTGCATGTTAAGTCCATTTCATGAGGATTTAACCTCAAACAAGTTTCAAGTCAAAATCAAAAAACATTCCACAGTAAAGTTGCTCAAACTTCAAGATCATCATGTGATAATCAAAAGCCAAATAGCACTTCCAATTAGAATGGAAATAATGAGTCACGTAGGCTCTGGGTTTTTTGTGCAGATTGTATCAGCTTTCTGCATGAGTTATGCTACGCTCCACTTGACATGAAGGTGTTGTCAAGAAATTGATGTGCATACTACAGTTTCTTTGTAATTGAAACTTACTATCTGGTTACTATGATATTATCAAAATTTACCAACCACATTAATTCTTTGTTCATGGTTTTATGGTTTCTTCCATATTCTAGTTATCTCATATTATGTTGTTTCCTAAAATTAACAAGGAAATCATGAAAGTTAATTTATAAATCTTTTACTTAAAATTCCCGCCATATTGATTTAGCAAACATGTGATGGTTCTTCTGTTTTCCATGTACTTTTATTAATTAGATTTTTTATTTAGATTCTTGTGCATGTCGAACTGCTTGAATTCTTATGCCCTGTTCTCCTTTTTCTTTTTTGGAGAAAAAAATGGTCATCCCGTCTTACAAGCTATAACCATATATTGTTGTTCCTGACAAAACATGCCTGTATATGTGGAAGAAGACAATTTGCAAGTGAGAAGTTCGTGTAACCATGTTGATAAATCATGGGTTCACGGTTCACCTGGTAACTAGAACTGTAAAAAGGTACCAAAATTTCTTTTTCCAGCACAGAAAAAAAGAATAAAAGCAAAAGTCATTCAAGTAATCAGGATTTTGCACTTACTTTCCCTCGTAGACTTTGCCATGGGCTCCTTCTCCAATCTTTGATCCGATAAAAAGCAAACTTGGGTCAATCAGTAGGTTGTCATCGATATCAAGTGATGGAGCTGGAACAGTACCATGCTTTCCAAACGAGTGCCTTCCAAGCTGAACAAAATCATCCGCCACTTTGTTTGGCCCTGGACGCTTGAACTCCTCACACTCTTTTCTACGATCCTTACAGTCGCCACCGCGACTCATGTTGGGTTAAACAATCACCACTTCAAAACCCCCAAAACGTATAAAGCAACAAAATCCAGTCGACCCTTCCACGAGTTGAATAAAACATCTGCCCAAAAAACACACCTTTTCGCTCTACTTCACAAAAAAAATCGAATTCATCCCCGATAAAAACTCCCTTCAGATCCTCTTGGAGTGCAGCAACCACTATTCTATTTACAAAAAATCGTCTTTGTAAAAAGATCACATCCAGGCATCAAGTCCAAGAGAAGAAAAAACCAACGGATTCACCTCTTCCCCAACTAGAAGCTTTACTCCACATACCCAAATCTTTACTGATACTGAAATCTCTTCCCCAGTTAATAACTCCAGAAATACACCAAGAAATCAGTACCTATACAACAAAAGAGCTGCCAAACTCTCAAATTCGAATCCGTTTCTTTCTACCTCCACAAGAACTATCCAGCAACAATTGCGAGCAAAGAAAAGCAGTAAAAACCGGGAAAAAAAACTTCGAAATTTTTTCTAAAAAGAAGTCAGAAAAACCTAATCTTCTTTGAACTGGAATCAACGGACTCTATGGCCTCTAACTCTGTTAACTCATCTACAAACTTCAAACCCGAGCCCTAATTTTAAGGGTGGTTGTCTCTCCCTCGCCCTCGTTCTCTCTTTCGGATGGACGGGGTAAGAAAGAGGCCGTCCGAGAGGATTTTCCGCGCATCGTTCCACCACGACGGCAGGCGCTTTTATACGGTGGCAAAAGGTCGGGCTCCCGGTGGGCGTCCCGCGACCAACGACAGGACGCCAGGTGGCCCCTTGCGGAAGGCGGGCTGTGGTCACCGCATCGGCGATCCGGGAGGACACATTTCCCTTCAGAATATCAAAACGCGTGTTCCGAATCCCGCTGTCTTTTTTTTCCTACTTCTTATTTTTTAAACAAACACAATATACGGACACAAATATAGATACATCCAATAAAATTTAAAAACAAAATATTACAAAAAATATTAGACAATTTTTTCTCATTAATCTAAAAAGTACCATTCAAATAGCTAGTTATATAAGCTGCCATCTAATCTGCGGCTTCATTGGTCTCTCTGAATACATATGTCAGATTTTGAAGATTTTTTATTACCATTCTCTCTTCATTTTTGAATTAAAAACACAGCAGCACGTGGGTCGCGTGAGGGTTAGGCGTCCGGCTTATATATTGAAATGGGGAGTTGTGGTGGATTCACATGGGTTGTGGAATAGCGATTTGATGGTTGGAAGAACTGGACGGCCGACGATTTTGACTGGGGTGGGGATCCGTGGGCCCCACGGACGTGAGGACGGGCAGTGACGGTCGTTTGACTAGAATGCGCGGTAGATGTTAAATGTCGCGGAAGGCAGGCAGCTAGCGAAAATTGTTATTCTATTTTTTTATCTAAAATTATTGAGATATAAATAAAAATTTAAATATTTGACTAATATTTATTAAATAAATAAATATATGGATGGACATCTATTGTATCCAAATAAACCCGATTTTATTTATAATATGATTAAATTTTTATTTTAATATGCTATTAATTTAATTCATTATCCACTTAATTATTTTTGATTATATAGTCATAAAATTTAATTATTTAATTTATATCTATATTTATATTTTTACTTTAGGTATCTGATTTGTATTTGTATCTATTTAAAACAAATATGGATAAAAATTTTTGTATCCAACTAATATCTGTATTTGTATCTGCCCAACAAAACAAATATGGTTTAACTTTTAGCCCTAATATAATTTGATGAGATCCACATAGTCTAGATAGTTTGATTTAACTTTGTTTTTTCAATTATAGTTTTTCCTCGTTCATATATTACATGTGAACTTTGCACGGAAAGAAATCTATTTAATTATTAATTTTACGTGAAATGATTTTTTTTTTGTAAAATGATATACACCGAGGCTATATTTGGTGGAATGGATGTGCGCTTGGAGCTTATGTCTTTAATGCATGATTTTATCTTCGATTGTTTTCAGCATTCGTCTTTCGCCTTGAGCTTGAAGACAATACTTTATGAGTTAACCAAATTTTTCTTTTGTAATTGGTCTTGTCTACTCAACATATAGCTCTCATTCAAGCTATTGAGATTCCACTCCTATAAAAAATAGCTAACATAAAGTAAAAATAATAATTAAATGCTAAATAAAATAAAAAAATATTAATATATATAAGCCAAATATCACAATAGTCAAAAATCAAAAAATAAATAAAATAAAAAATATTAATATATATAATATAACAGAAAGATAAATAATATAAAAAAATAATATTCCAATATATGACCCGATAAAGTAAATAAATATACTGAATTAGCAATTCTTTGCCATGCATTACTTTGCCACATATAAGTAATGGAATAAGAATTATGACTCAAATTTCCTGTCTACCAGATTTCTAGTCTAATTCAAGTTATGGTTACCAAATATTTTTTATGTATCCATAAATCACTTAATGCACATATTTTAAATGCCTGCATTTATATATTTAAATTATTCAAATCTTGTATTTGCAATAATGACATCATTGAATATGTTTTTTTATAAAAGTAAATAAATAACTATGAATTTTATTACAAAGAAATAATTAAATAGTTTTATTTTGTTTAGAATTTATTCTCTTTTTTGTATGGAATGTTTAGAATGTATTCTCGACTTTTTTTAGAGAGCTTACAGAAATATCGCTTGCTGATGTCTATGGTATTGTTTATTGCCATGCTTTGTACCTTTGTTAAGGTGGCTTTTGCGGATTTTCTCTTTAACTTTTTAGAGTGGGCCACTAAGTCGAAGTGTAATCTAGTGGCAAAAGTGAGAGAAAATGCGATCGTTTTGAAACGTATCAAATGCGGGATGCCATCAAACGCGGTTTGTGCTGCAGATGCCCGAAGTAGCAATCAACTACAGTATGAGCCATGTTCGATTCCTTAACCTTCTACTATTATCTTAAAGATTGATTATATTGCAGTAAGATACTGCTGTGAATTCTTTATGCACCGCTTGCTATTAAGCAAACTAAGTTACTAAGTAATGCAACTATATTTCAAAACTCTAGACGTTACACCAGAAGATTTTTAAATCTAGAGATATCAGCTACCTCGCTGAATGATCGAGACAGGGATGAATCGAAATCTTGGTTTATCTCAATCAAAATGATAAGTGAAAAAATTTAAGAGAACAACAAATTTTTTTTTCCAGAACCCAGCCATATTTTAGAATTAAGATATTTATGCATCAATCAATATAATAAATCTAGCATTACCAACTATATTCAAATACCATTTTTAAAAATAAAAAATTAAGTTAAAAATTTAAAAAATGATTAAAAAAATAGATTATCAATATGAGTGTATTATATCAGCTGATATTTTTTATTTCATTGGTTTTAGCGTGCTCGACTCTAGTGTGAATGGAGATTCATGATCTCGAGAGCAATGCATTGTATGGTCTACATATATGAGTGAAAGGATGTGCCTTTGAGTGTTATTATTTATATAAGCAATAAAGCAGGCTGATGGCCTTTGCTTATTATTACTAATATATAATTTATAAAGCTAGTAACTCTTGATAAATATACTGTGATAAAAAAAAAAAAAGCCACACCTCCATATGGCAAGAAAAAATATTTATTTTATGACCATGGCTGGCAGGCCATAATCTCCAGGAGGATGACACATATCTAAATGAACCAAATGATGAGTACACTAGCACTAAAGTTCCCACGGAATACAACCATACCTTTTAATACTTTGCAACAAAAACACTGGTTTTCCTTAACTAAATGAGTTTGTTCCGCACATTTTCAATCCACGTAGCTAACCATAGGTATCACATCGTCTACCTTTAGCATTAAACCACATAATGCAATGTATGTATATCAAAAGTAAAATTGAGTTCAAGGTAAGAGCATTTGTTTTGCTGCTATACTTCCTATGCATGACATGGACATCATAGTTACAAGATGCCCCATGCATCAAGCATACTATATGTCCCACAAGTATTTAAAACTTAATTAGCTCATTCTCTCCAAAATCTAAAAAGAAAAGCTCATACACATCGCAATGACCATTTTTGAAGATACGAAGAACCAATTACATTGTACCATGCAGCTGGCCAAACCACACACAATCTAACCAACATTATAAGGAAAAGACAAGTTACTTTTTTAAAGCAAAAAAAAAAGGTGCAGTACTTAACATATTTTTTTTTTTTTTCTCGTATCAGTGTAGCCTTGGATGCCAGATATCCTGTGCATGGAATCTACCATGACTTAATGGAGACTTAGAAAAAGCCAAAACATCTCCCATGCCACAAACTTCAAAGTTCCAAGGTATTGCCATCAAAGAACAAGTGCACAAACACCTTGCATGGGTTTGGCTTGATTTGCTTTGTTCTGCACCGTACTCCACGCTCGAATGAGTCACATCAGCTGGACTCGTTCAAATTCTACTAGAATATCTTTATATCGAGATTCTTTGTTGCCATGTGTCATTATTTTTATGTTGTTGTGACTTCCATGTCTATCTTTTACTCCTTGGTGCGTGCTCCCGAGCCTCTCATGGTCACACTCCAAAAACAATGAAATTATCAAAATAATGGAAAAGTGTTGATAAAGTTGATGGCGACATTCAAACTTAAAAAAATAATGAAATCGATAGGTAAATTCGCTCTTAGATTAAGGTTGTTTTCTACTGTCACCTCCAGCGTCAATCGAGGAATGCAGTCTCACATCAGGAGGCGAAGATTTTTAATTACATGATAGATGGTTGATTTGAGAGGACTCTTTCGTTAGATCGTCAAAACTCGCATCAAATGTTCAAGAGAAGCTTCATACAGATTCATCACCTTTACCTGATCAACTTTGTTTTTGAGAGGACTCCTAATCCAAACTTTGAATTAAATTGCTATCAGAAATCGTAATAATTATGCACATCGGAGATCATTTTATAAATCCTGCACCATGAAAGAATTGATTAACTCGTATAGAGCTCGAAATTATTAAAAGGTCACCTAGAGCCATTGTTGTTCAACATAGTGACGCATAAATAAACAATGGAAAAGGAGTATACTCGAGAAGCACTATTAGGGCCTGCAAAAGGAACATAAACATAACTGATGTAACACCG
This sequence comes from Phoenix dactylifera, assembly GCF_009389715.1. Lineage (NCBI taxonomy): Eukaryota > Viridiplantae > Streptophyta > Magnoliopsida > Arecales > Arecaceae > Phoenix > Phoenix dactylifera. Next base: position 4,894,615 of record NC_052403.1, read on the forward strand.
CTGCTTTCATCACTACGCGTTTCGTAGCATCAGCAAGGCTGACAAAAATAATACTTCAGTTGCGTGAAGGAAATGATTTGTAGTACAAGATCGATGCTGTGATTTTTATCTCATTTGAGGATGCAAATGGCATCTCCCTTGGAAAGGAAGATCAAAATTGTATAGAACTTTGCCAACAGGAGGACATGACCACTGCTTCTTATTAAAATTGTACATAATTTTATTTTTGTGCAACTATGCACCCCAAGATCCAGATAAAAAGCTCTTTTGAATGATTTTGTTCGGAAAACAAGTTTTCTTTATAAATATATTAAATAGAAGTTTAGGTAAAGAGATAGCGAGAGTAGAGATACAAAGCCAGAGCAAAAGAAACGATGCTGAAAGGAAAAACAAAAAAATAGACTTTTTAAGCAAACACGATCTTAAGCTTGAGAAAAAAAAAAAGAGCTCTTCTTTTTCGAGTGAAATATTATACATTGGAACTAAATTTGAGTTTTGCTTAGCAAGTGTATCAGAGGGTGCTTTCTCAACATAAATCTTATAAGGAAACCAATTTAACCAGACTCCGAGATCGATGTCAATGCTATCAAAAATGCTCATATGTTCAAGCTCTCTATTTTCATACTGCCATGCAAAGATCAAATTCTTTTTTCTAATAAAAAAAAGAAGTATAGTGGTCGATCATCAAGAAAAAATAGTGGTCCTCCAACTGGATGGCATGACTTTAAGCCCTTCATCCACCAAATTTGGAGTGGTGGTTTGTCACTTTGAAGGCCGTGGCCACAAGCGCACAAGCAACTAGAGATTTTTTTTTTTTTATGGTGGCTCGCTTTCGGCGTACATATTACGGTACTTCATCCCAGAGAGCGTGACTTCTGTTGCAAAGGCTGAAATGGCTTCCTCCAACCATTTCCATTAGCTCGTCATGATTGGAAGCTTGAAACTACAGCAATAACCAGATGAAAAATTGCTGTATCCAGAGAATTTCATCTCACTGATATTGTAGTTTGACAAATTTAAAGGGACATGTCACTTTTTTTTGCAAGGATGAACATGACCAAACCCCCGGCATAAGGAAAAGAAAACAAAAATAACCAACCAACCCCACTGCGAAACAATTTACAAGTATTTCGGAGAGTTTTTTGGACCCAGTAGTCCTTAATTCATGTTACTTTCTGTAGTCTTCTGGATAGTGATATAACTGGCTGTACTCAAATAAAAATAATTTGAGCAGTCGACCCACCAAAACAAAAAAAAAAAAAACGATTTACAAGCATCAGCTTGTACCAAGTATATATAATAGCTACCAAATTTCATGGCCTAAAAGTAGTATGCATCCTTTACCATTATAATGCAGATAACCTTGACACTTTGTCTAACCATCATTACATATGAAAGGCTGCCAATTGTCCATTGATATGACATGGTATGAAACCTTTTTGTTGATAAATATGCATCCTAACAAATTTATCTATATTTGAAGATATAGAACACTTTGGGTTGGATCATGTGAGGTCTAACTCAGAAACTTGTGGAGCCTTGACCTAATTAGGTGTTTGAGTTACATGTTATATTTCCCTAAAAAAAGATGATACAGGAATTGTAATAGTTTGAAGTGTCCAGAGTGTTATTAAATAGACAAAGGAATGCACTAGTTTTGCTTCTATTTTTTTGAGCTTTCATATATACTACATGTGAGGACCTATCCAACCATGTGTTTAGTCCCCCATTAGTTATATAATAGATAGATCCTGAATACTTATATCGAAACAAAGAATTGAAAATAGTGCATTCTTGCCAGCCTTTTGGGTGAAATCTTAAATTATAGTAAAATGGTATTAGAGTGGATCCGACCCATGACCTATATGGCTATGAAACATTGCAGCATGGCTCTAGATTGGATTTGAGATACTTATAATTGGATTTGAATGAATTTAGATCTTGAGCATGGCGAGGATGCCAAGATTTAAATGGGGCGAGAATGTGAAGATCCATATGAATTTATATTTTGTGACACATCTACCATGGGTAGATCCTGGGTACTTATCCAAAACCAAGAAATCTAAATAATGCTTGATAACTAGCTTTTTGGAATGAAGTTCTGGATTAGGGCACTACGCCTCTAACGTGCACCGCAGATATTAAAAATATCTAATTATATTAATTCATATGATCCTTTTGATTCCCAATCATTCTTTTTTAATTAAAAATAAACGATATAACCTATAATTCAAACTAATCGAGGATTTGAACCCGTGGTCTCCGATTTGCATGGTTACGGCTACAAGAGGGAACGTTAGCGTCCTGGAACGGCACGGACTCCTCACAATGAGCCAAGTCATTAATTTGAATATAGTGTGTCCTGATTTGAATGGCAACCCTGATGTGAATTTGATGTTTGACGACTAAAAGAGGGAAATATAGAGCGTCCTGGAATGGACTCCTCACAACTTTCTATCACCAACGATGATTCAGGACCATGGACAAAGTTTCAAAGTTGTTTGCATACATCCTATTGCTGGAAATTGGACCCGGGGGCCGCCGCGAAGCCGGGGAAGGAGGGGCTCCGCCGCAGGGACGGTGGATGACCGTGCGCCGGCTGGTGGCGTCCTCCTGGAGGGGTGCAAGTCCGCCGACTACTGGTGAGCGGTGAAGAAGGTGTCCTGTCCCGTCCGGGGAGGAGGGGCTCCGCCGCAGGGACGGTGGATGACTGTGCGTCGGCTACTGGCGTTCTCCTGTAGGGTGGAGCTCCGCCGCAGGAGCGGTGGTCGATGGCGTGCCGGCGGGGGGCGTCCTCCTGGGGGGCGTAAGTCCTGCAAGAAAAACCGGTGGCCGGGCTCCCCGGCGCCGGCCCTCCGATGCTTAAGTCAGAGGGGGCCAATATGTGGAGAGAGCAAGGAGGAGAATATTTGGATCAGATAAAGAAGATGAAGAGGATGATGTCCTCAATTGTATCTGTGCTGTTCACTTCTTTCCACCCGGTCTAGGAGGGTTCTCTCGGGCTTCGGGTTTTTTTTCTCCCTTGTCCCCCCAGGTTTCCTTTTATAGGAGGATTTTTGTTACCTGGGAGGTGACAGGAGGTTTGTCCTGTTTTGTAATAATTGGGCACGATTTGGCCCATTAATGGCGTGGTGGAAAATAAGGCTGAATCAGACCGGAACCAGGGAGTTGTCACGGTCGATCGGACCTGTTGGGGTGGTTGAACCGCCGGCCGTGGTAGGCCTGGGGTCCGTGGATGGTAAGTGCATTTATTACCGAGTGAACCGGCGGTCAGGGAGAGCCATACGCTTTGATGGTTCAGTGATCCGGAGATCGCCTTGAGCCGTGTTCATTAAATGACTGAGTACATCGGAGACTTGAGGGGGTCTCATGCATTAATGACAGGTCGTGCCGAATACCTGCGAAGATCTTATGCCTTGATGGCTCAAAGATGGTGGCAGGTTGTAGTGGAGTTGTCAGGTTCCTTAGAGGGTTAGGTGGAAATTGGATATTTGGCTAAGGCATGGGCTTGGCCTGCTGTGCTCGGCCTTCTGGTCTCGGCCTTCTGGTCTCGGCCTTCTGGTCTCGGCTCTCTGGTCTCGGCTTTCTGGTCTCGGCCTTCTGGTCTCGGCTCTCTGGTCTCGGCTCTCTGGTCTATGAGCTCGAGAGCGGAAGAGCCCGATCACTTAGGATGAGCTCGAGAGCGGAAGAGCCCGATCACTTAGGATGAGCTCGAGAGCGGAAGAGCTCGATCACTTAGGATGAGCTCGAGAGCGGAAGAGCCCGATCACTTAGGATGAGCTCGAGCTTGCTGATGGATTTGGGTGCTATGATTACATTTGTGGGGTGGTCCATTTTTCCACCAACACTACTCCCCGACTTCCGAGTCCGAGCTGCTTTTTGGCTCGGGCGAAGGAAGTAGTTCAGTCATCGATCGTCCTGGTGCTGTGAGCGTTCTTACACCAAGGCGACTGAAGACGCTTTTTCTGCTCGGAGTCCGTTCTTTGGGGACGTCGGCAGAGAAGAATCCAAGTAAAGATAAATGAGAATGTAAAGACATTAAATGAATGGGTACATTGTACCGTGTGCGTCCTTGCGCCGAGGCGACTGAAGACGCTTCTCTGCTCGGACTCCGTTCTTTGGGGACGTCGGCAGAGAAATCCAAAAATAGACAATATGGAGACATTAATGTAGAAACATTAAGTAAATGGGTACCTTGTACCGTGTGCGTCCTGGCGCCGAGGCGACTGAAGACGCTTCTCTGCTCGGACTCCGTTCTTTGGGGACGTCGGCAGAGAAATCCAAGAATAGAATAGACAATAGAGACATCAATGTAGGAACATTAAGTAAATGGGTACCTTGTACCGTGTGCGTCCTGGCGCCGAGGCGACTAAAGACGCTTCTCTGCTCGGACTCCGTTCTTTGGGGACGTCGGCAGAGAAATCCAGGAATAGAGAGCGAACCGAGCTCGTTGGTTGAAGTCGATGGAGAACGGCCGAGCTCGTTTGGCCAATAAAGACCACATCCCAACGTATCGGGGCATCCCAGCAAATCGGGGCATCTCGACGCCTCGAGGCATCCCGGCCGAGGCCGGGGTAGGAGCACGAGCCGAGCTCGTCCGGTCAGAGAGGACCGCTACTCATAGTCGATGGAGCACGAGCCGAGCTCGTCCGGTCAGAGAGAACCGCTACTCATCTCGACGTCTCGAGCTTCCCTATGGTCGGGGCATCCCGGCCGAGGCCGGGGTAGGAGCACGAGCCGAGCTCGTCCGGTCAGAGAGGACCGCTACTCATAGCCGATGGAGCACGAGCCGAGCTCGTCGGTGGAAGCCGATGGAGAATGAGCCGAGCTCGTCTGGTCAGAGAGGACCGCAACTCATCTCGACGTCTCGAGCTTCTCGGTAACCGGGGCATCCCGACATCTCGGGGCATCCTGACCGTGGTCAGGGTAGGAGAACGAGCCGAGCTCGTCTGGTCAGAGAGGACCGCAACTCATAGTCGATGGAGCACGAGCCGAGCTCGTCGGTGGAAGCCGATGGAGAACGAGCCGAGCTCGTCTGGTCAGAGAGGACCGCAACTCATCTCGACGTCTCGAGCTTCCCTATAGCCGGGGCATCCCGACGTCTCGGGGCATCCTGACCGTGGTCAGGGTAGGAGAACGAGCCGAGCTCGTCTGGTCAGAGAGGACCGCAACTCATAGTCGATGGAGAACGAGCCGAGCTCGTCGGTGGAAGCCGATGGAGAACGAGCCGAGCTCGTCTGGTCAGAGAGGACCGCAACTCATCTCGACGTCTCGAGCTTCCCTATAGCCGGGGCATCCCGACGTCTCGGGGCATCCCGACGGATCGGGGCATCCCGACGTCTCGGGGCATCCTGACCGTGGTCAGGGTAGGAGAACGAGCCGAGCTCGTCTGGTCAGAGAGGACCGCAACTCATAGTCGATGGAGCACGAGCCGAGCTCGTCGGTGGAAGCCGATGGAGAACGAGCCGAGCTCGTCTGGTCAGAGAGGACCGCAACTCATCTCGACGTCTCGAGCTTCCCGGTAACCGGGGCATCCCGACGTCTCGGGGCATCCTGACCGTGGTCAGGGTAGGAGAACGAGCCGAGCTCGTCTGGTCAGAGAGGACCGCAACTCATAGTCGATGGAGCACGAGTCGAGCTCGTCGGTGGAAGCCGATGGAGAACGAGCCGAGCTCGTCTGGTCAGAGAGGACCGCAACTCATCTCGACGTCTCGAGCTTCCCTATAGTCGGGGCATCCCGACGTCTCGGGGCATCCTGACCGTGGTCAGGGTAGGAGAACGAGCCGAGCTCGTCTGGTCAGAGAGGACCGCAACTCATAGTCGATGGAGCACGAGCTGAGCTCGTCGGTGGAAGCCGATGGAGAACGAGCCGAGCTCGTCTGGTCAGAGAGGACCGCAACTCATCTCGACGTCTCGAGCTTCCCTATAGCCGGGGCATCCCGACGTCTCGGGGCATCCTGACCGTGGTCAGGATAGGAGAACGAGCCGAGCTCGTTGGCCGATGGAGAACGAGCCGAGCTCGTTGGCTAACCTGAAAATAGATAAAATATTGAATTTATTTGAAGCCAAAGTGGCGTCCTGTACCTTTTGGAGATATTTTGATAGCTCTCGAGCTTTGAAGTCCCTCAGGGCTTGGTTCGGCACCGGCCTTCTTTGGCTTGATTTTTTAGGTGTTTTGCGCTCGGGTTTCTGAGCTCAGTCTGCATGAGCTCGGCGGGGGCTTCAGTGATGGCGACGCTCTGAAAGGGGAGCAATGTTGCGGGCGCCGTCCCAAGGACTTACGCCCGTAAGGGGGGAGTACATGCTGGTTTCTTGCTTGCTGCCGGAAGACAGAAGACTTGGAAGGATAATGGGATTTAATGGGGCTGTACCCTTTGTCACAGAGGCTTACAATCCCATTTTAAAGCTCCATAACTCTCCTTCTCCAGACCTCAGCTTTTATTTCTCTTTCCCCTCAACTCGTTGACGTGAGACTTGGACTACTACTTCTCACTGGTTGCCCCCACATACGTCGTTGCAGCGGGAGCCATGCCTGATTCGAGATGGCTCGGGAGTCAGGAGAAAGTTTCTTCCTCTACTTAACATGATTCCGTGGAGGCGGCACAGGAGGGGCCTCCACTTGTTGCAGGCTTTGGGCTGCAAATAGCTAGCGCTTGGACTTGCTGCACAAGCGCATCGAAGTGCTCGAGTTGGACTTGTGGAACTTGATCTACCGGAGATCTTGATGGTGAATTTTGGACTGAGCGTTTGGGACTTGGAGCATAATACTCGAAGGGGAAACCCGCTTGTAGGGGGCTCCGGTTGAACTGGAGCCGGAGGAGGCGGTGCCGTTGGGATGCCCCTGGGTTGCAAGCTTTGGACAGCGGTAGCCAAGGCTTGCACTTGTTGCACCAGGGCATCAAACTGCTCCGGCCGAACTTGATGAACTGACTCAGCCGGAGGTGGTGAGTTCCGGACGGAATGCTCAGGACTGGGTGGAGGACGTCGAGAGGCATTGGAAGCCCCTTTGCTTCTTAGCTTCATGGCAGCGAACTCGGGCCCTTCCTCTAGCGCCAACTGTTGCTGGAAATTGGACCCGGGGGCCGCCGCGAAGCCGGGGAAGGAGGGGCTCCGCCGCAGGGACGGTGGATGACCGTGCGCCGGCTGGTGGCGTCCTCCTGGAGGGGTGCAAGTCCGCCGGCTACTGGTGAGCGGTGAAGAAGGTGTCTTGTCCCGTCCGGGGAGGAGGGGCTCCGCCGCAGGGACGGTGGATGACTGTGCGTCGGCTACTGGCATTCTCCTGTAGGGTGGAGCTCCGCCGCAGGAGCGGTGGTCGATGGCGTGCCGGCGGGGGGCGTCCTCCTGGGGGGCGTAAGTCCTGCAAGAAAAACCGGTGGCCGGGCTCCCCGGCGCCGGCCCTTCGATGCTTAAGTCAGAGGGGGCCAATATGTGGAGAGAGCAAGGAGGAGAATATTTGGATCAGATAAAGAAGATGAAGAGGATGATGTCCTCAATTGTATCTGTGCTGTTCACTTCTTTCCACCCGGTCTAGGAGGGTTCTCTCGGGCTTCGGGTTTTTTTTCTCCCTTTTCTCCCCAGGTTTCCTTTTATAGGAGGATTTTTGTTACCTGGGAGGTGACAGGAGGTTTGTCCTGTTTTGTAATAATTGGGCACGATTTGGCCCATTAATGGCGTGGTGGAAAATAAGGCCGAATCAGACCGGAACCAGGGAGTTGTCACGGTCGATCGGACCTGTTGGGGTGGTTGAACCGCCGGCCGTGGTAGGCCTGGGGTCCGTGGATGGTAAGTGCATTTATTACCGAGTGAACCGGCGGTCAGGGAGAGCCATACGCTTTGATGGTTCAGTGATCCGGAGATCGCCTTGAGCCGTGTTCATTAAATAACTGAGTGCATCGGAGACTTGAGGGGGTCTCATGCATTAATGACAGGTCGTGCCGAATACCTGCGAAGATCTTATGCCTTGATGGCTCAAAGATGGTGGCAGGTTGTAGTGGAGTTGTCAGGTTCCTTAGAGGGTTAGGTGGAAATTGGATATTTGGCTAAGGCATGGGCTTGGCCTGCTGTGCTCGGCCTTCTGGTCTCGGCCTTCTGGTCTCGGCCTTCTGGTCTCGGCTTTCTGGTCTCGGCCTTCTGGTCTCGGCTCTCTGGTCTCGGCTCTCTGGTCTATGAGCTCGAGAGCGGAAGAGCCCAATCACTTAGGATGAGCTCGAGAGCGGAAGAGCTCGATCACTTAGGATGAGCTCGAGAGCGGAAGAGCCCGATCACTTAGGATGAGCTCGAGAGCGGAAGAGCTCGATCACTTAGGATGAGCTCGAGAGCGGAAGAGCCCAATCACTTAGGATGATCTCGAGAGCGGAAGAGCCCGATCACTTAGGATGAGCTCGAGCTTGCTGATGGATTTGGGTGCTATGATTACATTTGTGGGGTGGTCCATTTTTCCACCAACACATCCTTTCAAGTTCTTGTGCTGCTCTATACTTGGTGTGAGTTTTTTTAAGGTTTGCCCCAATGATTACAATAAAAAATTCCTCATTTGAATTCTGGATAGTTTATTGCTGAATTATTATACTGTAAATAATTATAATAGCATCAATAGGAGAATGAGATGATGAAGTCTAGTGGAACATCACATCCTCAGCAATCTTAGCATGTAGAGAAGCTATAATCGAGTTGGATGGCGTCGCTATCTATCTCTGCGTTCCGAGGTAGATGCCTAAGAAAAAAAAAAAGGATCCCACAAAAGTCGCCATGCTTGTGGCTATAAGAAAAAAAAAAGCTTCTCTCTTTCTTCGTTGCTGCCATTTGGTAGGGAGTCACTTTCATCTCTTCATGTTGTCGCATGTTCCATTTGATAAGTCTAGATCATGGTTGTTGCTTTCTCACTCTCATTTGCTCAGTCTCTTCAATTTCATGGTAGAATTCCAAAAAAGTTTGACATATGAAGTGCTTTAGCCAAAGGTTGGCACCTAAAAATACGGAAGATGGAAGCTTGTAGATCAGCTATACCACATGTCTCATGGTCATGTCCTCGAGACTAAGTGGTAAGACTGCAGAAAATGAAAGCTTGTGGAATCCATAGCACATGACATGCAAAGTCCTCAAGTAATGTATGCAAAGCTTTGGCTACATTAGAAGACTTCCACATTATGCATATATGTGGTCCGTATTTGAACGAAGTGCAAAAAATACGATCTTTTTTGTCTAATAGAACAAACACAAATACCAAACCGAGTAGCAAATTGGGTGGCTAAATGTATGAACCAAGATAAAAATGTACAAAATTAAATAAGACATATGTCAACCGATCGGGATTGATCGTTTGAACTTGGGTTATTTAGTCATGCTTCAATGCCTTCCATGGGAACTACCATCATAGACCTTTGCTATGAAGTGAAACATCCATTGATCCATCTATAATAATGCCTCTTTTGTCGGCAATTTTTGATATGATAAATTAATTTATCATTGCAAACAACATGACATGATTTACTGTTCATTATATGGTATATCACCAAACAAGACTAATTGGGAGGTTTTTTTCCCCTCTTAAGAAATGGCATGCACACATTGATAGTGCTTAGCAATTAGCAAAAGAAGTTACCAGCAAGTTCCTGCTAATAGGCTTTGGAGCTTTAATTTTATCATTAATAATAATAAAAAATCATGGTCCCTATTAGCCATTATTTTTAGAGAGGTGCTAAGTGAGATTGTCTTTGTGAGTAGGGACGTTTGTAGAAAGTATGGACAAATAGTCCTTTTTTTCTAATTTCATTTTTCTCTTATTTTTTTCCCTTTTGCTTTTGTTAAATCAGAGAACTATAAGTCATCTATCGGCAAATAAAGCAGTAAAAAATAAATCGTATGCTCTGTACTAATTATTAATGCAGGGTCTGTTTGTGGTCTGATTCAAAGTAGATATATATCAGTAAAAAAGAAAATATCTCAGTAGAGAATCAGTTGTTTGATTGATTTTGGAAGCATGAATTGGTTTTGAGCTAGATCTAGAGGACCTTTTTAGAATTGTCCATGGGCCAAGCTAGCTGTATAACTACATCATTTCATGACCAAACAAAGGTAAAAAGGCATGCTTAAGCTTAAGCCTAGCCTGTCAAGCATGTCAAGCATCATTAAGAACAAAGTTTATATTTACATATTTCGATATATATATATATATATATATATATTTGATACATTGGTCGTGTAATGCGTAGGTTACGACCACTGCATCATCCAATAGACTATTAGACTTACCGAACTGCACTTAATCGTTGGCTTCGACTATTAGACTTTATCTACTTTCACTACTGCACCTGTTGAACCACACCTTATTACTGAACTATAAATAAAAACTTTTCAGGCTCTTGGCCTTCATCCATCTTGCATAACTTGGACACTTGACATGTCATTGGAGTTCAAAACTTTTTCCTCAATCTAGTTGCATGATCAAGTTGAATCATACTTGATAGTGGGCTTAACTGTGACCAGAGGTACTTGGAAGAGATTTGCATGGCCAATGTCGCATAAGGGAATAGTAAAGTTGAACTCAAATTAATAGGTTAGGAGAACTTCAAACTATTGAAGCTTAAACCACAATAACTTAAGTGATACACCCATATTTTCAAAGGATCAGTAGGTTCACAGAGGGCCAGTCTAAAAATTGTGGTAGAAAACTGTTGCTTCAGTTCTCCACATTTTTTCGCACGTATATTTAATTTCTAATAAATGAACATTAAATTCTCTTATTTGCTGAGTATGGGTAATTAATCAAAATTTTTGAAGTACTGGGGACTTTTTCTTTTTTCCCTGATAGCTTATTCCTCAGATTTCGATATCATGGTTTTGCCCCTGCTAGGTTATTACTCAGATTTAGATATACAGCCGCCATGAAGATCATGTGGATCAATGAAGTTATATCATATGAGAGTCAGTCAACAACATCATCATGAATACTACCATTGCTCAGTTCATCAATAACATTTGTGGTGCCACTTACCCTTATAGTCCTAACCTAACTACTAGGGGAGCACAGAGAAAGAAGGAGAAGGATTACCTTTGCATAAGCAACAAGGACTGATTTGTGTGTTCAGATAAGAACAGAAATTAGGAGAATTATTGCAACCATGGTAGGACCCATATGAAAAAAAGCATGAGAAAAAATAAGGCATGCCGATTTAAATTGAAAAACATCGCCCATATAAATCCAAAACAAGATGGAAGAATTTTATTAGGATAAAACTACTTTAAATTGACCTAAATTTGGCAATACCAATGTCAATGAGGATGTAGAAATGGTTCCAATCAGAAGTTGGTGTGTTTGGTATTCTTAGCCGTATTTGACCAAACAAGCAAAAGCATTTAGGAACCAAAATTTATATATTTTTATGATCTCTAACTTACACATCATACAAAAATAAGCGATATTTATTGCGCTAGTAGGGTAAAATACCTAATAGAACATATATATTACAAATTTACTTTAGAGACGATGATTTGTATATCATAAAATATGGATAGATTTAAATCTATTGGACTTTGATGGTTATCTCATAATGAAATATTGCATCATGCTATTAAAATTATTAATTTTGATATTTATTTGATGATTAGCTTAAAGATTACTAAAAATACATGAATTTTAACTTTTAGAATTTTTTTTGCAATGAGGCTCAAATTTAATAGATTGAATCTTGAATTTGAATTGTCCATTGTTCATTATGTGTTGTAAAATTTATTTTAATAAACTAATGCCGAGTATGTAATCTATATACACACACTCACGCATATATCTAGAGAGAGATATATAGATACACACACGCATATATCTAGAGAGATATATATATAGATATATATACTTAGATATATATACATATATATACATACATACATATGTATGTATGTATGTATGTTGTATATGTATGTATGTGCGTGTGTGTATATGTATATGTATATGTATATGTGTGTGTGTGTGTGTATATATATATATATATATATATATATATGTATATGTATATGTATATGTATGTATGTTATAGATTTATTGTTTACATATTACATTTATGCCCGATTGAATCTAATTAATCGGAATCTTAGTCAAACCCAATCTCATTTTGTCCATGCTGGTTTTCCAACGCTGCATACTCCGAATCTTTGTAGCTGCATCCAGACTTTCTATTTCCAGTTGCATTTTTCAAAATTACCGGCACGCATGCTTTCAATCTTCATTCATTCCATCTTCTTCTCTCTCTTTTATTCCTCGTCCGAACTCCGTCGTTGCCGGCGACGAAAAAGGGGGGGAGGCATTACAAAAAAGAGAGAGAAAAAGCGACGGGAACAAGCCCGCTTCGCTCACAGATCTCTATACTTATAGAAACGTCTCTGCTCATCGCCAGAAGAAGAGATCAAGAAGGTAGTGTTTCGATTTTACCAACAAACAGGTAGCGTTTCGATTCTCTCACTCTCTCACCAGATCTAGGGCTTGGAAATGCTGGATTCGCTACTGAGTTTTTGGTTTCAGTTCATGTTCTGGAGCTTTTCTTGATTCCTCCTTGTCGGTCGAGCTGATTCGATCTTGATATCTCTGCGGATGAGGTCGGTTTTGTTCTCGGTTTATGGTTTCTGCTCCAACTTTTTGATGTTTCGTGATTTTTTGCTTCCTCGCTTTTATGATCGTTTTTCGATTCGATTTGGTGTTTGTTCTGGGGTGGGGGATTCGATCTGACAATTGGGGTGTGCCTGTGTTCCAGATCGCGGGAGTGAGGTCAATCTTGGAGAGGGGATGGGGGAGAGCAGGCTGGGGACTGTCGGCGCGCTGAGCCTGTCGGTGGTGTCGTCGGTGTCAATTGTGATCTGCAACAAGGCGCTCATCAGTACCCTCGGGTTCACATTTGGTGAGAAAGCGAAAGTCGAGCCAATGAGATTGTAGTTTGTTTGGGGTTGCTTTTTGAGAAATTTAATGTATTGGTTGCATTGGTCAGTTGGTTCTTATTTGTGGATATTGCTGTCTTGTCCATGCTTAGATCTTTGTTGCCTTTGGAGGCTTTTCCATTGCATTCTTTGATTATTGGCTGGGATTAGCTGGCAGTATGTCTTGCAGGATTACGCATCATTCTTTTCAACTCTTTGTCAGCCAGTAATTTCTTCTGCCAAAGAATGATCGAGTCCTAAATTTATAACCAATATTTTGTTGGCTAGCGTGCAAACAATAATATAACTTAAATTTATGCTGAAATGTGATTTTCCAAACCTTCTTAACGAATAATCTATTAAAAGTAGAATATAGACAGTATTATAATAGATTAGATCTTGGAAGTAAGGATCACTAGATAGTAGATATTGTCTCGAGTATATTTTCGAGCTGCTTTAACCTCTGCTTGCACTCCTTATGCCATTGTAAACTGTAACCAACATAAAAGTCATTTCCCTGATTCCTTCTTATACTTGGTTTCATGCTTTGAACTCTCAATATATATTATGATAAATGTTTAGATAGTGTTGCTTTATAGATAAGATATTATACACTTACTGCTAGTTTTTGTAGCAGATGATTAAGAAAAATATCATCTTCTCATGTTAGGCTAATGACAATGCTCAGATTTTGCTCCATGCTTGTTAGATAGCCCATTGACTTGATGTTCTAAAGAGATCGGAATGAACACATAATCATCAACCATCACACTTTTGGAGCGTGCAATAGTATTAGCAAGGTGGAGAGTGAGTTCTCCATGGTAAAACTTGGAGATTGTCCAAGAAAATGTTAGTGTTGCTTGCTCTGAGTTTCTCAACTTTATTCCTGTGTCTGCCCAAACCTTTACCGTATAACTAAAAGCTCTTATAAGATTCTGTTAAACTTAGTTAACATTGAGCAGTGCACGATTGGTGTATGTATGTGTATCTTGGGACACAACCTGATATGATTCCTTAAGATTCAGTGTTCACATCTAAAGCAATTGCCTAAAAGATTTCATGGATCCTCTCTAGATATCTTATTTCGATAGAGTTAAACAAAAAAAGCTAAAGGGGGAATAAGGGTATCCGGGATTTTAGGACTTGTAAAAATTAGCTGTGCATTAGAGTTCTATGAAGGAAAGATAATGAAAATTAAAGAATTTCTTGGGTATTATAGGTTTTATTGATTATATTCTAAGAAAAGAGTGAAATAACTGTAGTGTTAACTGGACACTTTAAATTTTGGTTTTCTTGACATGTTCAGTGCTTTGACAATCGGGATATTTCATGGCACTCCTTGACACTTGATGCAAGATCATCGAATTATTCACATGAAGTTGTAAAGTAAGATAGGCATACATGCTAAACATACATATTCTTTAAAATGCCTAAGATCTGCGAAGGCTACATGATACGGACTATCACAGAATTTCTGTTTATTATTTGATGACATGGCATAATGAGCACAAAACTAAAATATAATATAAAAATGTTTACATAGACAAGAATTGTTTCATTGCAGTGACCCCTTTTTAGTATTTCATCTAATTCTCCGCAGGGGGGCAAACCCCTTTGACCGAAGTGGTCAAATCACTGGGAACGTGATCCTGCTAAACTTGTTCCTTTTGAGATTCTCAGCCTGTGCTTGCAAATCAGTTTCAGTATAATGTCTGCCATATGGATTTGATCAGGTTTTAAAACTGCTGATAAATTTCTGAAAAATTGCTGATACACACACATACACGCACACACGTGCACATACACAAACACTATATATATGTATATATATTAGTGGCAAACCTAGTTATGTATGAGTGATTCCCAATAATGGAGGCAGATAAGGTAGTAGAGACTTACTTAATATTAGCTCAAGATAAATATTGAATCAAATGACTTAAAATGCCGGCAATGCTGGTCCCAAGCCCCTCCGCTCCCCCCTACACCCCCCCCCCACCAAAAAAAAAGGGAAAAGTTGGTTCACAACCGTAGTACGAAGGATGTCAAACTATGAAACAGATCCACATTTGGTCTTCACAAATATTAGGGAATCCCTTGGCATCAAATTAACATCAAAGATAGTCGTAAATAGGAATGCTTGGCGAATTAGGATTTGTAGAGCCAACACCAAATAGTTGGGGCAATGCTGGACGGTTATATATGAATATTATAAATGGCTGCCTGACTACTGCAACTATGGTTTGCTTACAAAGTGAATTCTGTTACCAACAGAGTTGTACCCTTCATCACAAAACACGTTACTCGGAGGTGCATTGGATGTATCTCTTGGATTCAATTGTGTCATTGAAGCTTTTACATTCAAAAACTATCGTGCCAAAGAAATATATGGCTGCCTGGTATGGTTTGAGTATTATGATGTGCTTACCTCCTGTCAATTGTTTGCAGCTACTACTTTGACAAGCTGGCATCTTCTGGTCACATTTTGTTCCCTTCACGTGGCACTGTGGATGAAATTATTTGAACACAAACCTTTTGATCCACGGGCGGTAATGGGCTTTGGAATACTTAACGGAATCTCTATTGGGTTATTGAACTTAAGCCTGGGTTTCAACTCTGTTGGTTTCTATCAGGTGCTTCTTTCTCTTATTCAGCTGTTATATTGCAATAATGCTCGTAAAAACATCTTTCTCTTAGACAAATCATTCTTCATTTATTAGGAACTTTTACTGAATTCATGTACTTGTTAATCAGATGATAATCTCATCATCAAAATTCAAAAATTTGATTTAAAACTTATTTTAGTTTGTAATTTTAGTTCTGCATAAATTCAAGCATATTTTGATTGCACTTCATTTTTAAATCTTGATATTGATTTCTGTTTTTTTTAGAGCAATTCAGTGGTAAGCCACCCTTATGAGAGTCAAGCCAACCAGCTTAGCTAACTGTTGCTGGCATCTTGATGTTGATGCTTAAAAGCAAGGATAGTGGATTCAATATTTTCACTGTTTACTCTCATTGTTGGCAACAAGACTGATTTTTCTTCGATATTTCATATGAAAAAACAATATAGCATGATAATATTGTTGAACTTACCAATCTTTCATGTTATATTGGAAAAGAATGAAAGAAGTTTACCTTCAAACTGCAATACAAATTTTATTTGCATGAATTTGATGCTTTTCTTGCATACTCCTTATGTTCCAGATGACAAAGCTGGCGATCATTCCTTGCACTGTACTATTGGAGACTCTTTTCTTCAGAAAGAGATTCAGGTCAATTTTTAGTACGTTGTTGACACTAAAATTATTAAAGAAATATAACTGTTCTTTGATTTCCAACAATCTTGTTATATATGAAGTGCCATTTATTTCCATCATAGCCAAAAATCCGAAGGATCATTTTAGTATGACACCTTGTTGAATATTTGCTCTAGGATAGATATATTCTTACCTCGAACAAAGATTCGAAGAATCACATATCTTGATAAGAGCATTGCTTTATTAACTGGAAGATATAGGGATTGCAATGGTCAGGTCATGTTGGCCTTAAGCTGGATTAGCTTTACATGCGAAGATGTGCAAGCTTAACCTGGATGCACTTTAACTTGTAGGTAGTTGTTTTTGACCCCTTTCCTTTGCAGGTTTCCTTGTTGACCAGCATTTGCTTAATCAATTGGTCACCAACTATCTTATTCTTAACCTCTATCTGACCCACTTAATTGTTCACATCGAACTAGGGTATCATTATGAAGTTCTTTATCTCTTTGATAATGTAGTAACATGAGTATAATTTAATAACTATCGTCTATGGAACCAAAAAAAAAAACAGAAGACTGTAGGAGGTTATAAACATAATGCAATATTTCAGATAAATAAAATTATACACCAATATTAACTGTCATAATTTTTCATCATGAATAAGGTTTCAATCCCAGTTTTGCTTAAGTTTCATTAACCAAATGCTTATTTAAAATTATCTGTTTCTTTGACCATTCGTAAATGCTGACTAGTATGTTCCCCGAGCATGCGTCATGTTATTAGCTATCATATATTGATAGGTCAAGGATTCTTTAGGCTCTGTTGAATAAATAGCTCCTATTTTACTTGGCATTTAGCTGGATCTTCACTGGAACTGCAATGCCTGTATGCCTTCACTAGGCTGTGCATTAGTGGTTGCTTGTATGCCTGCATGCCTGTGTTTGTCCATGTGATAATTAACATGCCATTAAACTACTTAGAAAATTTCCTCTGGTATGATCCTCCAAAGCATTTCAAACATTTTTCCTTGAGCTCCAACCTTGCATTCGGCACATTGGTGATGTTAGTCCTTGTTGAGTGCTTATGATAACTAATTTATAATGCCTTTTTCTTCTGAGGTGATTGTAATTTTATTCATTCATATTTTATTGCTTATTGTTGCAGTCGGATTATCCAGCTTTCACTCATCATCCTTCTATTTGGTGTCGGCGTTGCAACTGTGACAGACCTACAACTCAATGTTCTGGGATCTGTCTTATCTCTGCTTGCAGTTTTTACAACATGCATTGCACAAATTGTATCCTTCATCAACAACCTTCGATAGAGTTCTTGCTTTGTTTTCTTTCACAATCATGATAGGCAAAATTAAACAAAAGCTGTTTTACTGGGAAAAAAAATTGAATCTTCAGATTAGCAGGATCTTCTATCAAAATAAATGTGTTTGCCTATTATATATGTTGGAACATTAGTGTGCTTTTTTGTTGACAGTTGAAATATGCCTTTTCAGACAGCAACAGACACTACACTGCTGAATTTAAATTTGTGGTCACCAGTTAATGTCTCTTGCATCACTTCAGCTATATGGGCATTCTAGAGGAGCAAGAAAATTTGACTTTGCAATGCCAACAGCTTTACTGTGATAGTATTATTATAGAGGCCCTTTGGATGTCTTTGATGGTTCACTTGCTTATATTCAGATGATTTTCTCTTCTGGCTTGACCCTTTAAAAATAAAAATATCTTCTGACATGATATCCTATTTCCCTCGATGAGGTAGTCATGAAAAGTGACATTGTACAGATAAGGAAACTAGCAATGCAAGGACATTTTAGCTAGGTGAAGTTTACTTTGCTTGGTGGTGATTGAATGATAACTTATCTTGAATATGGATATTCTACTTGAGTCCAGAGCAAACATTAACTAATGTTGTATATTCTTATGAACAAGAATAGGTAATGAAGCAAGACTAGTTGGTCAAGAAAAAAGTTTGCAGTATAATCTTGTAATAAAGGAACTTCACTATTAAAACAAGCTGATTTAGTCTAGTCATCCAGTATCTAGGCCTTATACACTTTTGCATTTGAAACATGTCTATATCTGGATATTGATTTTTGTTTTAGACCTTGACCAGTTCTTAACAGATGACAAACACTATCCAGAAGAGATTTAAAGTCTCTTCAACTCAACTCTTGTATCAATCTTGCCCTTATCAAGCGTTGACCCTATTTATAACAGGTCCATTTCTTGATGGGCTTCTAACTAATCAGAATGTCTTTGCTTTCAATTACACACCTCAAGTTCTGGTAAATGTTATTTGGCTCAATATTTTACTTCTTTACATTCTGCTACCAAGATTTCTTGTAACTGTTTTAAATTTGTTGCAGGTTTTCATTGTACTGTCATGCCTCATATCTGTCTCTGTCAACTTCAGCACATTTCTTGTTATTGGAAAGACATCCCCTGTGACGTATCAAGTCTTGGGTCATCTGAAAACTTGTCTGGTCTTGGCATTTGGTTATGTTTTACTTCATGATCCATTTAGCTGGAGAAATATACTTGGAATTCTAATTGCAGTAGTTGGGATGATACTTTATTCTTACTTCTGTTTGGTTGATAACCAACAAAAGGCTACAGAAGCATCCGCACAGCTATTACAGGTATCACTAATTTTTATCTTTTTCATTTGTTAAATCACTCATCAGGTACTGCTCATTTGAACATTTACTTGAGCATGTCTCTTTGAAGATGTCTTGAAACATTTGTTTTATGCTTAAGGCCTTTTTCATAGCATTCTAAATAATGTTTCTTGGTCTTTAGATGCTTTTATATGAATGTTATTTTTGTCAAATGGTTTGTTAAAGGCACTATTTTATAGTTTTTCATGTTTAAACCAGTGTTTATATATGAAGTCAATTAGTTTCAAAGGCTAGTTTATGATTGGACTAAACCTAACTACTCATGCTTGAATTTTGCTTTATATGGTAAACTAACCCTACATAGATGGGACATGGCTCGTGGTTGTGGGTCTGGTTGTGTTCAAGGTTTCAATTAGTACATTAATATGGTTAGCCAACCAAAGACAAAATTATGAAGATCAGAAAAAAATTCTCCTTGGCAGAAAAGAGCATCAAACAAACTCATGTCAATTTTTTATAAAGAAATTTTTGTAGTTGTGGAAAACCATTTGAAATGAGTTCAACAATTATAACGAGAATTTGGGTCTATGAGATTGATATTGACACGTTGACTAGAGAGGAAGAAACTTATAAGTTGTATGATGCAGTCCAGGATTGAGATAAGTAACAAGATGCTTCTTGGAGACATTAGCCATCTAGAAAGTTTTCTGCACATGTAAGATTCTGCTGTTATTCTATATTCAACAAAAGGGTGATTAGTTTTTCTACCCAGCCCCTTTGAACACCAGGAAAGGAATAAAGAACAGACGCTTCTCTCTATTAGAGAGGACAGGAAGGGGGAAAAAAGAAAGAACAAAAAAAGGGAAAGATAACAAGAGAGTCCAGTACTTTTGGTAACTTCAAGTAAGTGTAATTTATGCTGTGGGGTTATACAAAATGAGAGAAAGTTCTTGCGAAGTCTTGACAATTTTTTGCTTAGAATCATTAGGGTTGAAATCATCTGGACTAGAATGGGGTTTATTTTGATTCTAATAGGGTCCAAACCTTCTTTACTTGTGTTTGTTAGGCATTACATATGTTTGATATCTCAAAAATATTCCAGTTCTGGTTTTTCATGTTACGAGTCCAGTGCTTTCTCGGTTAAAATTGACACAACTGTATGACTGTTGCTCACTTATTCCTTTTTTTTTGAATTACTATATATTGAAAAGTGCTATTCAGTTTGTCTATTATTGTTTATAATGTGAAAGTCATGAGCCTCCTTTGCATGGATGACTGACATCATCTCTTATTCTAATAGAGAAAAAAAGGGTTCTCACTGACATTTTTTTAGGAAGAAACCATGCAGAAGGCACCTTGTCCACTTTTCACTTTCTATAACTTGTATCTTTAACACATGCATGCGCACGCTCTCGGTTTAGTTCTTACTCATAGAGAGGGAAGAAAGAGAATGTAACCTCTCAAAAGAAGTTTATCAAAAGAAAAAACCTCTCAAAAAAAAGTTCATTTATCAAAAGAGAAAAAAGAATAAATCAGATGCAAATCACAACCAGACTTCCTTCCTCTCATGTTCATCCCCACACTGGTTGTCTTTAACTAGAATTATTCTTCCTGATCGTCATTAGTGAATGGTCATATCAATTTTCTCTTATTTCTTTCCTTTTTGGCCAATGATGCCAGGTGAAGGAAAGCGAGTCTGATCCTCTACTCAGTGCAGAAAATGGAACCAGTATTGCTGATCCTGGAGCCCCCAAAGCCCCAGTATGGAGCTTAAAAAAAGATTTTGAAGCATAAACTTGATTATACCTGCAAGTTATTTTTTATCGGAGGTCATGATGCTGAAGGTGGTTGGGGGGAAAGACCTCTTTCTATCGCACAATCAATTAGGACTCTTAAGAACTTGGCAGAGTCGGATGGTGTATCTTTCTTTTTCATAACAATTTTTATTTGTTTTATTAATTAAATGTGCAGAGTATTGATTCTTGTTCAAGGTATATGTTCTTGTCGTCGGCCGACTTGCATCCAAACTTGCCCTTGCACAAATATGAACAGCTTCTTAGATCTGGGTAGAAGCTTCATATCTACTTTCTTTAAAAACCGAGTTTGTTTTTCCCAATATTCGGTAACTAATCAATTGTAATGATAGATAGGGAAGCGTGCATGCATTGTATTTCCAAAAATATATTGTATCTCAATGCGAATATTGTTTTGTATTTGAAAGGTCTTCACAAAATTTTGTGAAATGTTAACCTCTTCTTCTTTGTGCTGCTTGCTCTGATATCTTGTTGTCATGTATGCATTCCTCGTAGTAATTTCTACTGGATCGTGGTCAAAAGTTCGCTGTGCTCAGGGAGACAAGCATTAAAAAAAAACTCAGGAGATTTTGGATAACTGATCAAATATCATAAACAAGAGATGCAAAATTATTTTGGTGCTATAATTATTTATTTGTTCAAACAAGCTTAGAGAAGGCAACAAGCCAATAACAATACCAACAAGACCAGCTTCTTTTATGAACTATCTCTTTTATGAACAAGGCATAAGTGGAATATCCTTGCTGCAATATTCACTCCAACGAAAATTCTACTGTGCTTTACCATTCAAGCATGTGACATTTCAATATCACTTATGGCCCGAGCCTGATGCTGGTTTTCTGATGGAAAATTCTTTAAATTGTGGTATGTTGGATCCTTTCTCCTAATCATTCACCAAACAAATAGATGTATCTACTCAGCAAAGAGCAACATACAACAATTTCTTGATGCAAAATAGTAACATAGATTACATCAAAACTATAAGGGGCTGTTGCAAGTAGTTCCGAATTAGACAAGTTCCATCCGTTTCAGGTAATATGGGTGTGAATTTAGCTAATAATACTTCTGACTGAGGTTTTTCATTTAAAGAGTTTGATGTATTTTAGAAAGCCAATCATACTCAAGGATTTATTGAATTTGTGTGACAAAATGCAACACTTATTACTAAAGCAGAATACTTGGGCTCTGTATAAGAAAGAGTAAACATCAAAATAGAAATACCACGCTATAAGACTGTTTCATTATCCAAATAAGCAAACTAACTACCAGCTACTAATTTCCCAACTCCACCGTAATACTTTAATATTAGCATCATCGATCGTACACGAATCTGAAAGTAATTTCAGCGGATCAAACTAGCCGGACGGCTAAGATGCCCCTCCCCGGTATATGCCGATCGCCTATAAAAACTCGCTTACCGCGCGTAGGCTCGTCCGCTTCGAGCACCAAAACCCTAGACAACTAGCAGCGAAAAAGCCGTCCCCTATCTAAGGTTAGGGTTTCGTGAGGAGCAAGCGTTCGGCGGCGATGTTAAGTACCCTAACCCTAGCTTACCTTCCCTCCTTCACCTTCTTCTACCCTCCGTGGACCTGATTCCTTTGGTTTGTTTCGCAGACTTTCAAGCGTAGGAATGGAGGCCGCAACAAGCATGGCCGCGGCCATGTCAACTTCATCCGCTGCTCGAACTGCGGCAAATGCTGCCCCAAGGTCCGGTCTCGTTTCCCTTTTCAGATACTATTTGGATTGTTTTACCCTTTATTTCTCTATCCTTGGAGATCAAGAAGATTAAATCGCGATGCTGTTCTTGATCTCTTGTATGTCTTTTTTAATTTTAAAACCGAAAAAAAAACCAATCTTTGTTTTGTTTGATCTGTAGAAAGGCCCAAATAACGCCTCAGATGATATTTTATATGGATTTCTGTTTTGTTTTGGACTGTAATGTTGTTATTAGAACCCTATATCTGATTATTTGTTGGATTGTGTTAAAGGATAAGGCTATCAAGAGGTTTCTTGTGAGGAATATTGTGGAGCAGGCTGCAGTGAGAGACGTGCAAGAGGCTTGTGTTTATGATGGTATTTTTTCCCCTTTTTCTGGTCTTTTCTTCATTCTCGTAGTTTTATATTTTCCTTTCAGTTTTCTGACGAAAAAATTGTTTTTTTTCCTAGGATACACTCTTCCGAAGCTTTATGCTAAGATGCAGTACTGCGTCTCCTGTGCCATCCATTCTCATGTAGTCAGAGTTCGCTCTCGCGAGGCCAGGAGGAACCGCGAGCCTCCGCAGCGCTTCAGACGCAGGGTATTCTTTCTATATCTTAAAGTCGTTTTTTTTAATTACCGCTGCTATTTGTTAGTGCTTTATATAGTTCATTGGTTCCTTAGAAGTATGACCTCTTTTTCAGGTAAGAAATGCAATAATTTTTTATTGAGAAGACATTGTTAATTGAAATGCACATGTTAGCTTTATTTTTGTACTCATGAGTGGCAACAACGACCGCTTTTCTAATTTATAAGTACAGAGAACAGTTTATGGTTCCGTGACTTCTGCCGGTTTTTGTTTTATCTGAAATCTTGGACTGTTTACTTGCTTTGTCAACCCTCACTTGTTACAAACTATTAGATTGTTACTTGTATGATTTCAGATGTTCATTTTTCCAGTAAATTTCTGATGAGGTTTCTGAAAAATGAAAACATGAATTCACAAGTCCAATTCTCCTTCAAAAAAACATGATAGCTAGGGGGCATTGAGATTTAAATTTGCTGCTTCAACTCTTGCTGAGCTTGTATATATGATTTGCATATTCACTTATTTTAAAATTGAAATGATGTCCCATAATGAAGAAGACATGTTTGCAATTTTTTCATTTTTGAAAACAGAGTCTATGAAACATTTCCTTTTAAGTACAAAATAATTTTAAGCCATCGCTTTTGCAAGGCGTTGTGTTCATTGGGATTTTTTTAACAATGGATGTGTCAACAAAAGCGTAAATTAACACGTTTTAGTGGTGCAGTACAGGAATATAAACTTGACAGCTAATGTTTTTGTAGTTGTTGAGCTCCTGCTTGCATTTATTTGTTTTGTTGATAAAATTTTCTTATTTTAAAAGAGGTCTTGTACTAGATTTCTTCTAATTTATTGAAGTTGGTAGCAATTAGTACTGAATGCTGTTTCATTTTTCAGTTATGCTGCTGTATAAGGCAACAGTTTAACCCATTTCATGATATTTGTATGCCCAAGCATTTATAAAAAGTTGATACTGTAGCTTCTCAAGTATGTTATCTTGGTTGGAACCATGTTACTTTGTGATTATGTGGGACTGGATGTCTGCCCCACTGGTTGTTACATATACCTTTGGGATGAACTGGTCCCTGATATGTGATCACCATCTTCTTCACTTTGTCAGCTATCTTGGTTCTAATCTTAGCTGATCATTAAGGATGGGACATTAAAATTATAATAATTCTGACAGCCAAGTACTGCGTGGTTCTACTAGTTAAACTATTCGTGGGAAGCATGAATAATTTTAGCTTCAGATTGCCAATCTAATGATCTAGAAGATCTAGTATAATTGCCCGCTTGTAACTCCAGATGTATTTTGCATTAGTCATGTGTTTTTTCGTACTTGTCGTGCTTGGTGCACATTTGATATAAAGCATGAAGCAAAATAAAACTAGAAAAAATGAGTCCAAATATATTTTGTAATAAAATTTTAGCTTAATAATTGAAGTTAATTTAAAATGAAACCTATAAAAATGCATATTCTGGATAGTTCTGAGAGATAGTATGAATAAAATGAAAATTTTGAATTGATGTCAGAGATGTGAATGTATTTTGTAGGACTCGATTAGTAAAGATAGA
Source organism: Phoenix dactylifera (assembly GCF_009389715.1). NCBI lineage: Eukaryota > Viridiplantae > Streptophyta > Magnoliopsida > Arecales > Arecaceae > Phoenix > Phoenix dactylifera. The sequence continues at coordinate 4,919,081 of NC_052403.1, forward strand.
CGTGGGGGAAACTTGAAAGAAATGGAAACGTGAATCTTCTTTTTTAAAAAACTAACTCTGGTGATGATTACTATATGATAAGGTTTTATATTTGATCCTTACAAGGGTAAATTTGACAGGCCCTAAGACTTCCTCGTTGCTTTCTTTGAAATATTTTAGGTCATTGGATAACTAGAATTGTGAACTTTGATGGTTGCTTTTGATACTTTGTTACCTCTGTGAACTTTTTAAGCGTTCTCTCCATGAGTGGACTATGCTGGCATCATTCCTATGTTGAGATTAGGGCATTTCATAAACAATGATCATTCTAATATGATGCTTGAATTGGCAACTCAACTAAAATAAGCCTTCATCCCAAATTAGTTGGGGTTAGCCATAGTTAACCCTAGTCCATTTTTTGCTGCACCTGGAGTTTGATGCAGTGCATTGCTAATAGAGAATGTTCCTATAATTTTCCCTTTAGGATTCATGTTCAAGGATATGGCTATAGTTTTAAGTTTGTTGCAACCTTCCCTTTTATCCGGGCTTGGGACCCTGCTTTGTACACTGATTATAATCCTTGAATTAGCAGTTGACAGAACTTGTATATGAATTTTATTTTGCAGGATGATATGGCGAGGCCTGGGCAAGGCCCACGTCCTGCTGGAGCTGCTAATTTGGGACGCCCATGATGCTTCTAAGTGCATGGCTATCCCAAGAGTGTTTCTCTTTAGTCGATTCCTGCGGGCAATCCTGAACTGTCTTCTTGACTAGCAAGTTAATAAAAAATTTTGAACTTAATGTAAAGAAGTTAGTTCAATTTTGATGTTTATGTGATTCAGTTTTTTTTTTGATTGTACCTGATCAGATGTTTCTTCCTTATTTGTGGCTTATTTCGATTCTTGATCTTTAAAGACTTGAGCCACATCCATTTCTCATTAATAACAGTAGGACCGGATCTGCCTGAAGGAGGTGCGTTCTTCTTCTTCTTTTTTTTTTTTTTTTTTTGTTCAAAACGGTATTTCATTCATATACCTCTAACGTGAATACAACCAGACATGTCAAAAGAAAGAAAACAAAATAAAGCGTGTGGGATACAGTCTAAACTAGTCCAAAGGACCGCCTCAGCATGCCGGGCAACATAGGAGGCGACCCAATCTGCTGCACCGTTCGCCTTTCGGTATATATGAACAATCTGACAGGTGATCAGCTTCTGCACCAGCCTGCGAGTGTCCCGTATCAGGGGATGATTATTTCCATGCGTATCCACTCCTCGTATCCAGTCAATCATCGTGGAACAATCACCCTCAAGGAAAAGCCTGTCAACCCCCAGGATCCGTCTCGCGTACAAGAGGCCCTTCCAGGCTGCTCGCAGCTCCGCTCCCACAGCCGTCATGCCAGGTGTGCTCCACCCTCCAGCAGCAATAAAACTATCCACATGGTCTCTGATCACAAATCCTACGCCCCCAGAGGTGCCATTCTCTGTCATACCACCATCAAAATTCACTTTAAGATAATCAGGGGGTGGGGGTACCCAAGAGAAGTAACTGATCCTGAATGCTGAAACAGCAGTACATGTACCTCAGATGTCCCTGGCCCTCCCAAGTGGTGTCGATGTGGCCATTATAGATGCCTCCGCCATCTGTCGTAGTGCTCTCTCCATCACAGCCTGTGGTGACGACTGCCCGCCCTCAAAAGGCGGTCGTTCCTGTCCAGCCATATGTGATAGGCTAAGTAAGCCGTTATAGTACCTATCTCAGTGATGCTCGGCCTCCGAGTAGACTCACTCAGGTACCAGAGCATATCCTCCAGCGACTCCCGCATCGGAAGGAGTAGCGCAGAAGCATATCTCCAACACTGCACAGCTATATGACATCGAAGAAGTACATGGCTAATAGTCTCCTCGGCATTCAGGCACCCCTCGCAACGCATATCCATCCTCATCTCCCGCCTAGCCAGCATATTCCTGGTCGGAAGGTAGCCTCAGGCCACCTTCCAAAAAAAAGCGCCACCTGGGGATGCATCCTCATCCTCCATATCCAACCACCATCAATCCGCCTATCCGGCTCTCTACTAGCCCAAGCATGAATATCTCTGGCTCGTACCCTCGACCGACCTGATGGAAACCAAATCAGTCTATCTGGCTCCGCTTGAGATGGAATTGGTAAAATCCGAATCCTCTGCACCAACTGCTATCCAAAAGCCTTCCGTATTAGATTCTCATCCCATCTCCCCTCATCTGGGACTAGCAAGTCACAAACCCTGTGTCCCATCAGTCTGCCCGAGTCCACCATAGTCGGTAGTCTACCAATCGATAGCTCAGTCACACAGCTGTCCTCGAGGATATCCACCGATGTTCCAGTATGGTTAAGGCGGTGTATTGGGGTTCTCTTATGATTAGTTACCGTATTGTGTTTGAATGGATATTATTGAAACGAGTATTACCTGGACCTTGGATAACACTATGCCTTTCAAAGGCTCAGCTGTTTAAGCGACCAGCTGAATTGCATTACGAAGGAACCATACGTGGTTTTCAGATAAACTATGGGTTTCAAAGGCTCTTCCGTTGAAGTGACCAAATTTTAAAAATGTATCAAGTGCATTACGGAAGGCTTCCAATCTAAAGCTTAGGTAGGGCAATCAATTTGCTGTTGACAATAAGAAATAATGAGTTTCCACGCCAACGGTGAGGAGGAAGGAACAAGAATTCCACACTCCGGCTCAAAGCATGGGTTTCCAGGCTACTGTTGCGTAGTATTTTTATAGGCCACAGAATAAGGCGTATTAGATTTGCACCTTTCATTTTTCCTCCTTTTTAAGCTTCCTGCTGCTGTCTTATTCCACGGAAGGCAGAAGATCACGACTTCAGGACAAAAAAATATCAAAGTCTGTCGTGTTACTCGTGTACCTTGTTGTCTTTCTCAACAGGCTTCATCCTTATGCTACAGGTCGAGGTTGGTGTCCGAGGCGGCTCCGGACTCTGGAGTTCACACGGATCTCAATCTGTAAGTTTAGACTAACCATTTTGTGCGAGGTTAATTAAGTCACATCAGAGCTCATTCAGTCTGATCTCTTTTTGGCTAGGATAAACCGTAGCATGGGTAAGTCCGTGGTCCACGCGAATGGGGCAGTTATAGTACTAGCGTGTTTAAATAATCAGATTTTTTATTAAAAAAATAAACTTATCCGAATTTAAATGGGGGAAAATAAGCTAGAATCCGTTTGGTGAAATCAAGGATCTCATTGTTAAATCTTTTTGGCGAGCCTTGGAGTCACACATGCTGAATGGACGGACACAAATCAAAAAAACAAAAAAAAAGCAGCATAGGATGAGAACGTGATGACCAATTCTTTCTTCTGTTGACATCATGTTTCATAATCACAACGTTTCATATACTTCACGGAGGATAGTGATACAGCAGCAGGTCTCGCTATATTATGGAACAATGATCTCTGCAACACGCAAAAAATCTTGTGTTTTGCATGCATGGGTCATTGTTCCACGAACACCATGAGCCCCACTGCACGACCGTGATGGATGACCATGGGACCATCAAGTTCGCTCTCAAATTTGATGGGATCTGGACTCGAGATTGGGGTGGGTAGGAGAAGGGGTCGTCCTTTCTCTTAGGAACCAGTTTCGTGCACAGGAAATATTCTTCATGACATGCGATACCACGATAATGTTGTAGCTTAAAAGAATTATGTGAAATATAGGAAGTATTTTAGTATCACATTGCCATGACGGTATTAACAGACTGAGGTACTCTTGGCGAGCCTGCTCTCCTCTCTAGCGTTTCTCATTCATCTTTATGCAGAATTAAGTTTCTCAAGAAGAAAATCTCAGAATTTAAAGAAAATTGTGGGAAACATGCCGGAAGCTCAACAAAAATTTGAAATACATAATTGTATATTAATGTATTATATATGCCATTGCATGCAAGAACAAGTTTAACACAAATATTAGAACGAAGTGAGGCTTGGGCCTTGGCTGGGTTCGGAGGAGATGAATCTGGAGGCTTGGCCTAGTGATATATTGACCAGGACACCTTGCTTTGATTGCTACGGCTTCGTTTATGGGAGTAGGGAGGAAGGAGACCTGAAATCCTCGTGCTGTCATTGTCTATCTTCAACGTCGAGATATATAGGACTCGTGAAAACCTATTCGTCTGAAAGATTATATTTGGTTACAAGGTTGAAAGTATTCCAAGATATATGCAAAGTCGAACAATATTGTTGACTAGATGGTTTGTAAAGGTTTTCATTTGTTACCACTCAGGATAGAATTCAATAAATTTAACTAATAATATGTTCCTTCAACTCCTTGATTCATGATGAAGATATATAGTCTACTGATATCTGGCTGAAGTTTAATATACAGTAAAGAAGTAAGCTTAAAGAAATGATGATTCAAATATATATGTATATAGCAAAGTTTTCGGACATTCTCTTTCTACTCTTCAAAAAACTTGTTTAAATTTTGAACCATTTGAAGGATTCGAACAGTATACGTCATTGCGACGTTGGAGGCAAGCAATTGTTTTCCCAAAGAGAAGCAATCCTTGAATCTAGATATCATGTTTCTACAGTTTACATCATATATTAAGCTTAACAATGTCATCCCCACCCCACTTGGTTCCCCTCTTCTCTCATGGATATTAAACAAGTGGTTGGTTAAAATGACAATAAAGTCAGTTAAATAAATAATTAACTTAGAAGGGATTTGAAACTACCATTTCTTGTAAACTTGGCTTTGATATCATATCATCTAATCACTTAACACAAAAAGCTTTAGTAAATCCGTCCACACGTATAGAAGAAGACTTAACGAAGAGGGCGATGGTCCCTTAGCCCGTTCTAGGTATATGGCCTTACAATCTCCAATCGAGAAGTCTAGCTTAGTTTTGCTCTATTAGACCTAGGACAAGCACATCATATCACGAATACGGAGTTTTCTTGCATTACGAGGCATTTGTATGTGATCTAAATTTAGTAAGGTTTAGGATATGCTCCTAGCAAAGAAAAAAAACATCTCATACTTTCTCATAAGACTTCAATTTATTTTCAATGCAACTTTTATGTTTATAAAAAATAAGTAGTTGTAGAAAAGTTTGTGTTAATATTAGGGAAACTAGTTGGACCTTTACATGCTTCATCCGTACATGCTTAAAAAAAATAGGAGATAATCTAGAGCTGAAATAAATATTTTTTAAACAGTACATGGTTCCTCAATCTTGAGGCAACATAATGTTTTAATAACATTCTTTTTTATTTTTCAAGAAAGGAAGATAGAACAACTCATACTGTAATTACTTTTTAAGAAAGGCAACATAATCTTGAGGTTTGAATTTTGGAATATGCACCACCTAAAGTTTGATTCTTGAACCTCTAGTTACTAGGCAGAGAATGCGACCACCAGAGCAAACCCTAATTCACATCTTAATTATATGCTATTAAAAAATTGTGAATCCTACTATTCATATTTTTGTGTGCTTGATAGGCAAGCAAAAGCAATGTGGAGGGAATGTTTTGTTTTTTTGTTAGTCACATCCAAGAAAATCAAAAATTTTGATTTCATACCAAATTTGAATAAAGCCCATTATCTACTAAGATTTAGTTTAGATATATTCAGCTTGATATAGATACTCTTATGTGCGATATCTTAGAAATCACATAAAATTCTATAGCTCTCTACCTCCGAAGGAGTTCCACTTAGAGAATCGTTGAATGCATGGGGAAGGAAAAAAAAAAGAAATCTATTGGCTCGCGTCGCATACAACTAATCTTCTTTTACACATGCTCTTATATATAACAACTCTAATCGAAGAACGACCGCACGATACTTTTGGATGATCATAGCTTTCACCTTTTAGCTTGAAGTAGATTTATCAACAAAAATGAATGAAACGGTTGGCATGGTGTGCAAGAAAAGATTGCGACAAGTAATACATATTTACACGATTCTAAGTCCTTGTCGGAGTGGCATCATGTATCATTTACTGCAATTTCTTAGATATCTCTTTCATTCCAAAAGACATTTCTGCTGGCAATTCCTTATTTTTATTTCTTAATGTTAAAAATGTTATCCTTTGTCGATATATTGATTTTTTTTAGGGTTTATCTTCCTGTCTTTTGCTCTTTTTTTTTTTTAGTTAGTAATGCAAACTCTTCCTTCTTTAGGGAATTGGGAGCTAAGGGCGTCGTCAAATAAATGTGGCTCCCATGCCAGAGCAAAAGGCTGAGGAGAGCTAGGGATTCCGGCCAGTAGCCCCTTGGAAAGGAACGGACCATTTCACCAGAGTTAAAAGGGAGGTGACCAAAAACTAGGACCAACCCAAACCCACCATTTCCTCCCTTTTCTCCCCTAATTTCTCAGAGAGAGGGAGAGAGAATAAAAACGAAGACACAGCGCTTTGGGTTTTTTCCTCCGGGGGTTTTCGCCGAGGACGCGACGCCAATTCCCCCTTTTCTCCCCCAAATTCTAAGAGCGAAGCCAAGTCCTAAAGAACCTCGGATCGGTCCCCAATCCAAATCCTCCCTCCCCTCAGCTCCAATCCCCCATTTCCTCCAAGAAAAATTCCTCCTTTCCTGCCTTCTGAGGCGTTCTCGCGCTTCTCCGCCGGTCCTTCTTACGGCCGGAACCTATCCCCTTCCGGACGGCTCCGGCATGGCTCCGGCCGCCGTTGATGAGGTTTTGCTCTAGAAGAACAGATTCCTCGATCCCCGGATGGTTCTTTCGCCGTTTTGGGTATCGGGGTTTTGAGAAATTTCTCAATTTTCCTTTTTGGGGTTCAATTCTTTAGCATGGACGACCTGCAGGCCTGGGTTCCGCAGTCGAACGGCGCGGCCGGGGACGGCAACCGCCAGCCACCCTCGGCGCAGCAGTCGAACCCCGAGCCGTCAGCGATCAGCGCCGAGCGCTGGCGGCAAGCCGAGCAAGCCACCCAGGAGGTGATACAGTGCATCCAGCCCACGGTGATCTCGGAGCAGCGGAGGAGGGCCGTGCTGGAGTATGTCCAGAAACTGATCCGAGGGTATCTGGCCACCGAGGTGATTTTTTTGTTGTTTTTCTTTTCTTCTTTCGATTCGGGGTGTCTAATAATGTCTTTCTTCTTGTTTACATATTACTTTTTACTGTCTTGGAGTTCTTTCGCTCGATATAAATTCTATTCAAGATTGCATTTTCTTTCTTGGATGCAGTTAATTGTGTTCTATTTGAGATTAGATAGGTGATTTCCATGTCCTTTTGATTTTATGGGGCCTGCCTCTTATTTGGGGTTTGCTGCCTGTTCCGTTCAGCCTCATTTTAGTCACTTTAATCGTAGAATTCACTTTGACTCTGAATATGGGAAGTTGCAAAATTTTTGATTTGTTCATGGTGTTCTTGTCTGATTGGAGTTATGCATTAATTGGATTTCCACTGAGTTTAGTGAATGTTTCTTGGTGCCTGTTGATGTTTCTTGCTTGCAGCTCTGAATTGCAGAGACCTTCAGAGTGTTTTCTGTATTATAGCATGACAATATTACCTAATGTGAATAATATATGTCAAGATCTCCATCAGATTAAGTGAATGTTTTCTATCATCTCTTCATGTTTCTTGCCTCCTGGTAAAGTCGATATTGACAACACATTCTATATAATTGGCATTGTTTTTGAGCATATGAAGGTGTAATAATAGAAAACTTCAAGATTTCCACTCCAGCATGGAAGGACTCTGTTTATCTATCGTGGTCTGGTGTTTTCTTTTATAAGAACTGCTGATAACATGTTACAATACAATCTTGATATTTGGCACACATATTTTAAACAGTCCATGTTCAAATTATGCTGTGACAATTTTCATGTCAAGCACATAGTTAATTCAGCTCCCCCCCGCCCCCCGAAAGATGCTCCAAATTCTACTCTTTAATTTTTTGTTTTTAAGATCATAAAAACATTAACATTTTCTTTGGACAAATTGTGATAAACCTAACATAATATATATGTTAGATATGTACAAAATTAACATTGTCACTACTCAAGGGCAAATGCTAGAAAAATTGAATTTCAAAACTAGCAAATGTAATTGATTTTTAATTCTTGAGCAATTCATGTTCGAATTACAGTTGGATGTCTTATGTTTAAATTGAAGTTGTGCAGTAAAGAACTAAATTGTTTTTCTGTAGTTCTTTGGCCAAGGGAAAAAAAGACAATTTTTGATGGCAACAAAAGAGTTAACATTCATGAATGCGTAACACTTGAAATCTGGAATCCTGCATGCTGAATAGTATTGTTCTCACCATACTGGACTGGAAACCGAGAAAATTATGCCTCTTCACTTGGGGCTGCCTTTTGGTTTCTTCGCTTTTTTCGCTTTGAACACAATATAGTGGTTGATCTAAGGTTGCTTTAGCAATTTCCTTTTCCTCTGTATTTAGGGGAAAAATGTAGGAGTATAGTTTATGGACACGTGTCTCGAGAGGATCCATGTTATTTTGGGTCTGATCTTTTTGTTTCGTCAAAGCAATTCTATTTTGGAAGTAAGAGTCTATGTTTTCTTCGATACAGAACAACCCTCGAAATAGGCTAATCTGCATTCTGAAATCTGAATTGTCGGATGCTTTCTTTCCCCAACATGAAATATGTAGGCTAAAGTTTGAAGTAGTGCTTGATTCTTATTCTGCTGCTTGATTGGAGCTTTTGAGGTCCTTCTTGGCACTTGCCTTGTTCGTGCATCTTGATATATATACTATCAATTTAAGAGCATGCTTTGGCCAATGTTAATGCCGAACAATTTGTTTCACCTTTTGGCAAAACCATTCTGTCATTTTTACCTGACAATAAACTACTCTGACCAGAACTGTTAAAAACTGAGAAAAGTAAAAATGTGAAGTTTATAAATTAGAGAAAATGATTGTTAGAGAAGTTGTGAGGATTATGAAGAAGCTATTGTAATAATTGATTTTGGTATAAGTATTCTGTATGCTGTAACTTGGATACTACATGACATAGTGAAGATGAATATATTGGGAAAAATACATTAGAAAAAGCAAAAAAGTAGCTAGTTATGTAAGATATGGGCATATGTCCCCATAATCTGGGCAATTACTTGATATATTCTTTTGTTAGTTGAAATTATGTTTTAGATGAAACCACCTTTTTTTCACTTGATACAAGGTTAAAAGTTCGGTAAAAAAAATCTGCACATACTTGATGTGCTCCTAGTATAAGTTTTCTAGGCCAAATGTGCTTGATGTTGAAATTTAAATAGCATGTTCGAGGCTAATGACATGTGAGCTTAATAGATTTTCTAAATCTTGCACTTGACTCTTTCATTGAACCAATGTGTGCATCTGACATCTCCAATTTAGATTGATTTGATAGATCACTTTTATTTTTAACTTGGAAACAAGTTTTGGTGCATCATTTGCACCTACAGGATAGTTGAGTTCATTTATCTTATTCCTGTATGACACATTGATCTTACTAAATTCTTATTAGGGTGAAAAAAGAAAAGATGAGTTACTTGAGAAAGATATGACCTCAAGTCATCAATATAAAGTTCGGTTGTCAAGAGAGAGACTCAAAGTTATAGGTTGACATTAGTTGTTAGTAATATTGAATTGATGACAAAGCCTCTATGAAGAAGTAGCCTACAATGCATGAGTCAGTTTAGCAGGGGAATAGAATGATATCTCTACATGATGGAAATGTACTGTAAACATTGCAGTTGTGAGTCTTCCTTTGTGTACATACTTATGTAATATACCTATATAGATACATTGTAGCCGCATTTGGATTTTAGTGGATTGAGGAGGCAAATCCTACCACTCTGCTAGTTGTTGGGTCTAGAAACCAATAGCCTATATACATCACAGCATCATACCTAGACCTCACGTCTCCCTTGCATGAATGATATCCTCCTCGTTCCCAAATTTGTTGTTACCACACCCCCCCTGCACCTTTCTCTTTCCCCATTCAAGCAAGTTAATCCACATCTGCTTCTCTTCCTCCACTACATAGCTGAGAGTACATCATGTAGTGTTAAAACTTGGCTAGATATGATCTTCTCGGATATGGTTCCATGTTTTAATTGGGTTAAATTCAGATATTAGTTTGTATATCCGACCCATATTTGGACACGAATCTGGATAATGCGTTTCTTTTAAACTTCCCGGATTTTGGTACGGGTTTGGTCACATTCTTGGACACTAATTTGGATATCTGGATATCCAGATCAAAAAGTCCCAAATCCCCTCAAGCCCAAATCCCTCGATCTTTCCTAGGTACCAAATCCTTCTTCTCCTTTCCCATTGCTCCTATCACTTCACCTCTCGATCTCCATAGCAGTAGCTTTACCTCAGTCCACTGAGACTTGGCAATCAGTGAAGTCTAAGGGCCACAACTATCACCCTCTTCACCTCTCTCCAAGGACCACAGCCTCCTTCCTCTATAGCACACCATCATGGTTGCTGGCACCCCATTTACAACACTAACCATTCATTTCTGGTCCTCCATCTCCTCAGTCTATAGCAATGCGGTCCATGAGCTCCCTTTCTTTCCTGTAATTGTGCCCTAACTGCACCTTACCTCAAGGGGATAAGGAAATAGAGGCATGAGGGTATCTTCATCATCATCGTCATCATCATCTTCTCTGAATATAATGGCAGTACCGGTTTATTAATAGAGCTCTTTTAACCAGGATGGCATTTGGGCATGGAGAAGATTAATACTATTATCTATTAATGATTCTATATTGTTATATAATAATAAGGTCACGAGGAAGATTTTGTTCTCAGAACAAGGGCATGGAGAAAATTCAGTTTGTGGACTTCCCCTTATCGAGTGTGACTTGTTGGTCTGTGCCATTTTCCCCCTTTCTGCCCTTTGTGAGTCATGTCGGCAATCCACACCCACACATCATATTACAATTGCTACATAATGTATCGTAGGAGATGATTTCTTTCAAGTACAGATAATACTTTGTTTTCTTACTGCTAAATTACAGCCAAAACAAAGACTGTTTATTAAGAAACCACATTTGAATAAAGGTAATTGAAACAAGCAAACAAAGTATAGAAACTTTTATCGTTTATTCTCAATATGTAAAGAAATAAGCATCTTTCTTGTTGATGTTCTCTATATCTTATTTGCAAAAGTTGAGCATAATTAGATATTTGCCGACTTTAATTAGTTGTTCATGGAGTTCATTTAGAAATGGAGGCATCAAAGGCTTTGCGAATTCTCATACAACTTTGATGCTTTATTTAGATTTTTGGAGTTTTACGTAGGAACGTGTATTTTGATGACAACATTAGATAAAGATACCAAATGATAAATCTTAAATGATTTATCCTGGTGACCACTTTTTAAAGGCTATGAATCATCATCAGTTTTAGTAGCATTAGTTCTTTTTTTAACATATTTGTGACAACTTTCTACACATGAAATCAAGTGACAATATCGTGGCTATATGATTTAATTAATTTTTTATAAGTTAGCGCTGACGTAAAAGAAGCAATTGTCAATTATATGTAAGATGAAGCAAATTAATATATATTGCCCTTTAACATTGTTTATTCTACAATAACATAGACCTAATTCAACTTTCAAGGGGCGATAGAACTCCTAGTTATTGAGAATATGTATACCCATGCACTCTTCCACTTTTTATGTCATCAACGATATCCCTTTCTTCTAGAATGCAATTTCACTTTCTTCCTTCGCATGATGAGCTGCCATGCATTGTTAATTGAGGCCTTGAAAGCTCACTGTTTGATATCATTGGTCAGTTGAGAAGAAATCTAGCATTTTCCAGTTCTCTCCTCTCTTTCCTATTTTTTTTCTTAAGTTTAAGTCTTAATCTTGTTATCAAGGTTTGCGGTATCGGTTAATATCGTATTGTACCGTACCGGTATCGAGCTGCTATGTAGTCTCATACTGTATTGACACTTGGTACGTCTCACCGTCTCGTACTGTACCATATACCAATATTGTAATGGAATGGTACTAGTACAAGGTCCTATACCAACACGGCAAACCTTGCTTGTTATTCTTGCTTTTCAGCCCGAAACTTGCATCTATTGCATCACTTATTTCTAATCATTGTTTTTTGCTTTACATAATGCGAAAATTGTAGCGAGAATAGTTAACACAATGCACCTACCTACATTTTATAGACCTGAACTGGTTGGGCCATAACTGGTCTGAATTGACTTGTTTTGTTGTAATCTAACTTGATAGGACATGAGATTCAATTGCAAATATTTTTATCAAATTGATTTACTAAACAAACACAAGTTGGCCAGATGGACCTATAGAGCCAACAAGGTGACTTATCCATAAGTTTGAAACAAACACTCACAATTATTGAAACTATAGATCAAATATGATTGATGGAGCTGAAACAAATGTTGGAACTGAGGTTGAGCATTGGAAAAATGGGTAAGGTTGCTCCACTGTGACATGGAGGTCACGAGTTTGAAGCATAGAAATGATCTCTTTGCATGTTGGGGTAAGGTTGCGTACATCTAATCCTCCCTGGTGGGAGCCTCGTGCACTTGGCCATCGTTTAAACAAATGTTGGTAGTGAAACTATATTTCACTAAATTGTAGTTTTGATACTTGCGAAGCTGATTTAAAAAACAGCTCCTGTAATGTTTTGCTTTTCATCATGTAATTTAGATGGTCTTGTTGGTGGCACTGTTAATTATTAATCCATATGCAAACATTATAAATTATGTAAACTTTGCCTTAGTGTTTAAGGGTATGAGTGGCATATTTAAGTGTTGGATTCGTGCAAAATAACTTTGGAATATTTGGAAGAGTTTTTATTTATGAAATTCGAGTCTCTTTTATGGTAAGGTTGCTTCACTGTGACTTGGGTGTCACGAGTTCAAAATGCGGAAACAACCTCTCTGCACGCAATGTAAGGCCATACTTCTGATCCTCCCTAGACCTCGTGCATTGAGACACCCTTTGTATGAAATTCAGGTCTTTTGCTGCCTTTTTGCTTTAATAAAAAGTTCACATGTTTTGAATGCTTCTGATGTTTGATGCTCTTTTTATATTATGTCAAGAATCACTTTTGACTTTTTTTATGCAATCTCTCCACAGATATTTCCATTTGGATCAGTCCCACTGAAGACATATCTTCCTGATGGAGATATTGACCTGACTGCACTTGGCGTGCCGAATTCTGAAGATGTTTTGGCCAATGAAGTGCGTTCTGTTCTTGAAGTTGAGGAACAAAATAAGGATGCTGAGTTTGAAGTGAAGGATGTGCAATACATTCATGCAGATGTATTATGTTCTAATAAGCTTCACTTTTTTTTGTTGTTTAAATGGTCATCTTGATTTATAGGTTTTCCTTCTGTCTAATTGTGTGCCGTTATGTATCTTTGCTAACTTTTGGTATACTGCAAATCTTTGTTGCTATAATCAAAAAGAGTTCAAGATAAATCCTGAAGCATTGGAAGTTTGTACGCACTGTCTGGCTGATCTTTTGGGTCACTTACATAGAAATTTTTGCATCCTATCTACATAAACTCTTGTAAGGAACTAGAAGTATCATATAACTTTTAGTTTAAACTGGAGGTTCCATGTTCATCTTCTGCCTTTTTCTAACCGATTCAGCTGTGTAAGTAGGAGGCGAGGGATTGCTTTTACTTGATTGGCTACTTAAGCACCATTATGCGCAAAATTTTGATAATTTACATAAACATACATAAACCTATTATCTGCTTAAGCTTTCATTTTTTTTCCTTTTATTCTCTTGTATGTCATGTACTTTATTCATGTACTTTTTGACATAAATTTTCTTAAGTGTCACAGTACAGGGAGGATGCTTTTCGTCCTCATTTCTAATTGCTAGTAAGCACGGGGATACTTGCTTAATGAATAAATAATTTATTAAAGTTTTGTTTTAGATGTGCTTAGCATCATTAGTTCCTCATGCTGCTAAAGTTTTATTGTCATGCCATGGTCAAGTATCTAACTCTAAATGCAGCCTGTTACTCAGTAGGAAAATGCTGTTAATTTCTCCTAAATAAGATTTGGTTTCCGTGCCTTGAGTTGTTTGTAGTATATCCTAGTTATGCTGTGACTCTCATAAAATCATCGTTCTAGATGCTTCAGCTCCCCCACTCAAGTTTATCGCTACTGCGGCATGTTCCATTTTTTGTTTGATATGTGTGTCCGACCTCTATGTTAACCCTTAGGCAATATCTTTTTCTTCTCTTTCCTGTAGCCTTTTGGTATATTATTTGGCAAATATTCTGTCAATTATGGGAAAATTTTTCTGTGCATACAATGCAAACCAGCTAGGCGCAAGAGTGAAAAATGTTGCAATGAAAGGTGACTCGTAATTATTGTTGGTAGGGTTATTTATTCTTGCACATTGCAATCTAAGGTCCATAGGATTTAAGGCAATCAAGATTCTATTGATAGCCTGCAAATACTTTTGTGATTTCTAGCTGGAAGAGAGAGTTTACAGCTTCAATGTATCCTTTCCATTTCGTAGTGTTACAATATTGATTGATACTATGGTGTTGGGTCAAATAGAAAAAGTCACACTCATATGGACTAAGCTGCATGCCACTCTTAAGTTTCTATGCCAGAGTGTATCTGTACCTGTTTGCTAAAAACTATCTATAATGATATGCAAGTACATGTGTATTGCCATCTGCATAGATGAAATCAGGTCATATGTCAAAATTCGTTATATCAAAGCTTCCTGTCTAAACAAATCTTTCTACTGTTTGGATATACATGTATGTTATGCATGTGCAGTATCTGAATGTGTATTTTTGTATTGATAATCTGAGTTCTGATGGCAGGTCAAACTTGTGAAATGCATTGTTCAGAATATTGTAGTAGATATCTCGTTCAATCAGATTGGTGGACTCTGTACGCTTTGCTTTCTTGAGCAGGTATGGAGGCTAAATCTTGCCCATACAACTTCAAATATAAACTTGTTCTTTATTTTCCTCAGAATTCATGGCACTTCTATAAACATATCATGTGTGACATCCCATCCTCTGTTACATTGTTTTCTAGCTCCTGGTTTTATGGTCCTTGGTAGGAAATTATACACAATCTCTCATTTGCTGCTCTAGGTTGACAGCCAAATTGGAAAAGATCACCTCTTCAAGCGTAGCATAATACTGATCAAAGCTTGGTGTTATTATGAAAGTCGCATTCTTGGTGCTCATCATGGTTTAATTTCTACATATGCATTGGAAACTTTAGTGTTGTACATCTTCCATCTCTTCCATATATCTTTGGAAGGCCCTTTAGCGGTAAGTTCATGGTGGGACACAAGCATCACGGTGCGAGAATTCTGAATTTGTTGGTTCATTACAGAATTTGTCTATATCAATAAAAGAATTTTCTTCGGTCATACGAGGACAACTGCCCTTTTGCAGGTTCTGTATAGGTTTTTGGATTATTACAGCAAATTTGACTGGGATAACTATTGCATCAGTTTACACGGTCCAATTCCTATTTCTTCTCTTCCAGAATTAGTGGGTAAGTGACTTTTCATTGGCCTTCCAATTTTCCTAAATAAAATATGTGGTCTAGAGTTGGCAATCTGTTGTTTCTGCTGTCACAGCTGAGCCACCAGAAACTCATGAGAGTGATTTACTGCTCAGTAAGGAATTTCTCAAAAAATGTGTGGATATGTTCTCAGTTCCCTCAAGGGGATCAGAGAACAACTCTAGAATTTTTTCTCAGAAGCATCTAAATATAGTTGATCCACTGAAAGAGAACAACAATCTTGGACGGAGCGTCAGCAAAGGTTGGTAGTATTTTCCTTCCAGCTTCTCAGAATCCTGATTGAAAGATGATTCCTTCTGTTGATTACCATATCTTTTGAAAGTTGACTTCTATTTTTTTTTATATGTGCTTTCATGTGCGGTCATTATTGCAAATAGGTAACTTTCACCGCATACGTAGTGCATTTACATATGGTGCCCGAAAGCTTGGGAGGATACTTCTGCTACCAGCTGAAAATATGGCAGATGAAGTTACAATGTTCTTCACAAACACACTGGACAGACATGGAAGCGGTGACAGGCCTGATGTACAAGATGTATTTCCCAGTCATTCAGACAGTTCCATGATTGATCATGATGGTCTTGGCTCTATGTCATCGGACTTAAAGGTTGAAAAATGTGACAAAGATAAGTTAATTTCAGGTTCCGCAACCACTAATTCCTATGAAGCACTGTCTGGGAAAATTAATAACATCAAGATTTCAGTCTCAGAGAAGGAGAACGGAACCAGAACACAATTAAGCAGGCATCCCTTCAATCATCTTCTGGAGACAAATTGGCTGCAGAAGTGTCCCAAGACAGAACCCAATAGCATCATGGAGGGCAATGTTGTTTCAGGCAAACGTTTGGCCGGTGATGCCAGAGATCTTGCTACCAGAAGAGCCTCTGATTTGGGAGCTGTCAGCGAAAATTATAAGGTTTCACCATCAAGTAGTGAAACAGGTTCCTCACCATCTGGAAAAGCTTATCATGCACCCCATCTATTCTTTCATCCAGAAAATGGTGCTCAGGGTGAGGTAATTGATCAAGTGACTTCAACAAACCTTGGTGCAATGAACAAAGTGTTTACAACCAGGGCTCCATCCCCTGATGAGGAATTTATACGGTCAGACTTCTATGAGACTGAGTCATCAAGAAGTGGCAGAAGCCATGTAAATTCTATGTCTGCTGGTTCAGTTGATGGGCCTGTGAGATCAAGTTGGAATACTTATTTATCAGAAGATTCACATCTTGCAGACCACTTGATGGCAAGAAATCAGAGAAATGGAAATAACAGAAGTCCAAAGTTGAATGACTTATCAGATCTCTCTGGGGATTATGACATGCATATTAAAAATCTTCTATATGTTCGGGAATGCCAAGAGTTCTTTATGGGCACTTCTTTTATTCCATTTCAACAACTGTCCCCTTCCCATTATCGTAACAAAAATTCATGGAATACCTTTCATCAGCGGAATATGTATACGCATATGGGTGCAAATGGGGCAATCCCTGGGCCACCATTTTCTCCTCCTGGTTACCTGATAAATTCACCTATAATGTCTAGTGCTTATGGCATGGAAGATCTCCCAAAACCAAGAGGAACAGGGACATACTTTCCCAACATGGTATGCTTTTTGGAGTTAAATAGTTGGGTACTTGTTTAAGTTCAATATTTTGGTTATTGTAGTTGCAGTCAGAACTGCAAATTGGTCAGTATGGATCAGGCCTTTACTTACCTTGGCCTGCTCCATTGAATCCATGTTGCTTCTTCTTCTTCTTCTTCTTCTTCTTCCTCTTCTTCTTCTTGTCCTAAACAGATCTCCTAGAAAATGGACCCAACATATGGACCTATAACCAAATATCCAATTTTAATCCCATGTCTGTTTGTTTTTTGGTCTAAGTTCAGGTTTTGTATATGCAGACGTAAGATGGGGTCCCTTTGGAGTATTGGTGTTATTATTTATTTTTTTTATTTTCATTTTTTGGTGAGAAACCCATCTTTGGCTGGCATAACCTTCAGTTGCTGATTTGTTCATTCATTGGTTTTCATTCATCTCATATCAATATCTTTTCTGTTCGTTGGGTTTTGTAGAGCTTCCGTTCATTCAGAGAAAGGCCGTCACCCAGAGGAAGGAATTCAGCGCTTGCTAATCACCAGCCAAGATCCCGCAACAATGGCCGAGTGGAAACATTCACTGACATGAACTTATCAGAGGAGAGCAATCAGGAACCACCATCACAGGCACAAGTTCCCGTCTTTAGTGGAAATGGACGTGGGAGGCCAGCTCCCTTGGATGTATCCCAGTCTTCACGTACTGCCTCAAGGGGTGGCTCCCATGCTAATGGCTTTGGATATCCACCAGATGGAAAACTTGCATTTGGATCCTTTGGTGCTGTTCCAGTAGAAGTGTCCTCACCAGAAAGAGGCAGCAGAGTGGAATCTTTCGGTACTCAGGGATCTGGACCAGCGTTCCCTGTATCAACAGAGCAGAGATCTCAAATGGGCCGAAGCCGTGAAAGGTAATCCATTTTTTTTAAACTGTAAGTTTTCATAATACAGTTTCTGGTAGTTTTGCAAACACTGGCATCAGACATGGATAATAAGGTGCCTGAATATATTGTCTAACTTGAGAATTGACTCTAGTGCAACAATGCCCCATGTTTTCTAGATTCTCCCATGACAAATAACCATAGTGGAAGGAGAGAAGATATAAGTTATAGCAGACATTAAGTTTTACTTGTTTGCTTACTAAAATTAGTATATGAAAAAAAAATCATGGAACAGACAACTAGTCATAATTAGTTCAAATATTAATAAACAAAACATATTATCATCACATTCATTACATGATTTTTGACTTTAAAAAAATACTAGGCAAGGTCCATTATCAATACATACGGAGAGGCACCTTCTAAAAATTGTATGTTTGACTCTTGAGCTGACACCCGTGCAGTTCCCTATATTGTTTTATTTACATACTGAATAAAAAAGTGGGCATTTGGCATATTACCGACTCTTGAGATCTCCTTTGTGCTGGAACTGTATGATGTTTTGTATAATTTTCATCTACCTTTCTTGTATACTTTCAAGCTAAAAGAGTTGCTGTTGTACGCTGTGAAGAAAGAGAGGACTATATGGAATTACAGAGACCAAGAAAGGGACTGCTTTGCTCTTTAGTTGTTGTGGTGGTAGTGCGGTGGTGATGTAACAATCCAGAACCTCAAGCAAAAAAGGCTAGCTAGGAGGTGTTACTTGGGTTCCTTGGCCCTTACCCAAGATTTATTTAGTGCATAGCTGATGTAGGACTAAACATATACCCGCACGAGTCTCACATACTCTCTCTATTTAAGCCTTGGCATCCTTGCTAGGCTAAGGATTTAAATCCAATCACAAAATCAATCAAATTCGATTACAAGCACCATGATTGGCTCATGATCAGTCCTAATAGGACTTGTGTTGCAGTGTTCCTAGTCTACATGGGCTATGAGCTTGGTCTACTCTGATACTATATATAACAATTCAGGATTTCTTTCAAAAAGACTAGCTGGAAGGTATTATCTAAGTATTTTGGTCTGTATAAGTATCCAAGATCTACTCAGTGCATAGTCGACAGGGACTAGCACATCCCACATGGTTCTCATAGATGAGCGAGAGATCATGAAAGTTGGTGTCTATTTTCCGAGTATAAAGTCCTCGAGTTTTCTTTTGATTGTTAGACATCCATTTTGGGTCTCTAAGTCTGTGCGCGTGCACTCACACACAGACACACACACTTATAGAGAGATCATGCAAAGTCAATGTATGTTAGTTTCCATCACAAACAATGGGGCTTAGACAAAAGCGAAAGCAAGAGATGTGGACACATCCAACTCCTAGTGGATGTGGAGTTGGGGAGTCCAAGAATTTAGCAGGAGTTTAATATTAGTGTGGACACACATAAATTGGATTACCACATATCAGAACAGCTACCATTTATGAAAATGTATTGGTAATATATTCATATACATGAATTACGTGCATTGATTGTGTGGAGGTTAACATTCCTTTACCTGGTACTTTCTTCCTTGCATAAAGAAGGATTACTGCATGCACTAATACACGAATTGCATGCATTTTATATGTAGACATTAACATTCCATTTCCTGATACTTTGTGCTTAACCAGTTACTACGATCTACTAGTATTAGTTGTTAATTTTAAGTAGTTTCATTAATGCAGGATCCATTCTATTTTTGTATACATAAATAGATAGACTGTTGCTGCACATATTATTGATTTTCTGAATTATGTTGTTATGTACAAATTTCACATTTAAAATATGAAAGACATCTGTGAACTGCGACTTGTACCAGTAGTCACATCCTTGCTTAGCGATTAGAGGTTTTGGGTTCGGTTCTTGGGTGGTGCATTGATTATTATAGTTTGGGTGGTTCTGCCACGTAGAGTTACAATAGCATGCAAATTTGTTAGTCAAATGCAATGGATTTTGGAATTTTTATGCAGCAATACTTAAAATATGGGATTCTTGTTACATATTCAAAATTTCATCAATTAAATGTGCAGGCCAACTCAACCATATCAGCTGAAAGATGAAGCCGACTTCCCCCCTCTAGCCAGCTGAGCGTAGTGGAGAGTGGTTTTTTTTCCCCTTACATGAAATATCATAGGAAGAAGTGAAACAGAGAGATGCTAAACAGTTGGAGCATGCATGCTTGAGCAGCATAGCGGGAGGCGTACAAAGGAGTGTTTTCTCTGATTGTTGTGATGAATTAGCCTTTTGTACGTTGTAGTACTTTTTCTGTTTTCTTAACCCTCAAGGCCACCGCATCAGGTGGCTTTAAACAGGTTGCTAAATTTTTGCCCCTTTCTAACAGGGCTTCAACCCCATGCAGGTGGTGAAAACACTCATGTTTGATATCAGTTTGTTGTTGTAATAGATAATTTTCTTGGAGACATCTGAGCGATGAGTTCCCATCATATTCTTCATCATGGCAGACGGCATTCTAGTTGTAACTTTTTGAGAGCAGGACCTGCTCTCAGTTCTGTTCAGCAAGTCTCTTCGAACCACAGTTTTTGAGCTTCTGATTGCCATGTTTGTTGCCCAAGAGAAATTGTGAGACAGACCGCAGCTAGCTTAGTATCGAGAGGATTTTACCCAGGAAGGTATGCAGTTTCATCTTTGACATGAAGCTAGCCTTTCATTTCCAAATGGCTTACGGTAAAATGTGTGTTGTTTTGACGAAAAATAGAGCTGAAGTGCTTGGTAGGTCGTTGTAAAGAGCAGCGACGGTGGGTGTGAAACGGAAGCGGGGAACTTGGCAATGCTCACCCCAGTGCGTTAATCTCTTCAGTGCGTGAATGTTGAACGTTGCGGTCTTGTCGGAACCGTGTGACGTGCAACCATCCTTGCGCCGATAATGCCATCTCTTTTTTCCCTCTGGAGAAATTCACAGAATTATTTTGATACGGATGGAAATCGAATATTAAATATATTCATATTTATTATTAATAGATATAGATATAAATTAAATATTAAAAATATTCATATTTTTTTATTCGAATATGGATATCAAATTTGAGCAAAATTTAATGATGAAAATTAGCAATGAAGTTACGGTTGTTAAAAAAAAATTAATTAAAAATATAATTTTAATGAGTATTTATTAATAATAAAAAGTAATAATTTTATAAAGAATATAGTGTTAAAAGTTGCTCGTCGCCGAAGTAGATTCGAAAAATTCCGTATTCCATTTGTTGTCTTAAGTGGCAGCCATATGATATTTGGGTTACTTTTAGTTTAGATTTGGTTAATCACTAAATTAGTTTTTTAATTTAACTTAAACTTCTTCTTTTCACTCATCCTTTTTATACGGATATGCGGATCTTAATCAAAAAAAAAAGATTTATTTGTATCCATATCTGAAAAATTTTTAAATTGACTATTCGAATCCGTATCTAGATTTGACCGGACCAAAAAAATAGTATCCAAATTCGACCCGAATCGGATTCGAAAATGAATATAATCGGATATAATCCAACCCGCTTTCAATCCTAGCTGTTATATGCCATTTAAAAGGACAAAGATATCTTCCAAATGTTGCGCGCGTAGAAATTTCTCTGTGAGTTCTTGATATTGTGCTCTAATCTGGAACTGGGAATTAAATGTTGGTCCATCCAGGTTATATACGGGATTGGCAGCTAGACCTTATTAGACCTGATTCGAAACCCTAAGCTGATTCAGATCAGATCCAAGATATATATGGTGGACCAAAGCTACTCCACTTATTTTTCTCGCATTAAAATTTTTAATAAGCGGCAGTGAGAATTGGATGAGTATGCTAATGGGGCCGAACCTTTTTTCGCTCGGATGCAAGGTGCTAGAAGCCTGGAAGGAGATTAGTGCATTTTTTTTCAAGGAGTTGGTGGCTTAAAGAATCAATCTCCTAGCACTATTGTTGCAGGGAAAATTATTGGTAAAATGGCAAAAGGGTCGGTTTGGGCCGAGTTTTTTTTTTCATTTTTTTTTCTTTTTTCAAATAATATAATGTCCAGGGAATGGATCCAAAACTTAATGACTATCTTTTAAAAGTTGAATTGGATTCCGATACGTATATCTAGACCTTCTCCCTATAAGTGGTGTGAGAGCCAAGAGGCAGTGAAGTGAAGCCTGGTTCTTGGATCAGGAGGGATTGAAAAGCAGTAATGGATCAAATTCGAGGGAGAATTAAAATGGTTTTCTATGTGAAGAGGAGAGTGTTGAGGATCACGCATGAGGTTCAATCCTACGTGGAGAAATTAGTGGACGAATTGGATTTCTACATTCACACAAAATAATTAGTGGGTGAATTGATTCCTGGTTAGACTGGCGCAGTTGATTGGAGAGTAATAGCACATGGAATAATTAGTGGGTGAATCGGGTTCAAGGCTTCTCATGGTCAGTTGTAACCTTAAAACAAGAGAAGTCCGTGTGCAATGACTTGGTATCTTATATCATTTCTGATGTAGCCTAATATTGACTTGTTCCCAAAGTTGATCCGAATAAAAAAAGCTAAGAGATAGTCTTCTATTGGACTGAACTCTACAGCGTCCAACCTTAGTGAAACAAGGACTCACTATTCGTAAAAATGGATCTAGGACACCAGATTTCTACATAAGACTATTCCCCAGTTCTCTTATTTTTTCTCTTATTTGTTGTTCCTCAAAGCCTCCCCGCCCGGCCGAATCAGCTCCGGCGATCTTCTTTGTTCGCTTCTTTGTGTACAGATTCACATCTTTCCACGAATAGACCGGCACTCCATCCTCTACAATAGGCTGACTAGTGTTTCCTAGACCTCCACTATCATCAGGCGGATTTTGGTGGCAACAATTTCCATGGATGCCATCCATGTGCAAGCAGAATCCTTGGCATCCAATGGCACCGATACTTTTATATTACAAAACAAGAGCAAGTAGCTGTACAATGATTATCTACAAGATGTTGAAATATGGATTATGTGAGGACCCAAGTGCGAGTGTATGTTTAGTCCCATATCAGTTATTCATTAAGTAGATCTTGGAAACTCATACAGGATCAAAAAATCCAAATAATACCTTCTAGTTAGCCTTTAAGGGTAAGGTCCTGAGTTATTATAAATAGTATCAAAGTGAACCCGACCCATGGACCATGTAGACTAGGGGGCACTATAGCATTAGCTCATTTGATGCTAACTATAGGCTAATCATGGTGCTTATGATTAGATTTGAACGGATTTAGACCCTTAGCTTGACGAGGATGTTAGGGCTTAAATGAAGGGAGTATGTCAGGACTCGGGTGTGAGCGTGTGTTTAGTTGCACATTAGTTATTCGTTAGGTAGATCTTGGATACTTATATAGGATCAAAGAATCCAAAAAGATATCTTCCAGCTAGCCTTTTTGGGTGAAGTTCTGGATCGCGATAGAAATGATATCAGAGCTTAGGTTTAAGATCACTGGAAATCGTGATAGAAATGATATCAGAGCCTAACATTTGAGATCACTAGGAAATAAATTTAGTGCTTAGGTGTACGATCACTTGGCATTGTAATAAAATGTAGGAGAACAATCTTCAGGAAAAGAGGACGTCAAGCAGGATTCTGCGCACCTCAGTTCGTAGATCGCAGTGTAGACAAGTGATTAGTCTGTCTGGGTTGTCAGAAAAGAGGTAAAAATCTTTGTACACTTGCCTACATGATTATAGTTATTTGTGCACGTATATATGATATGCTATTGATTAAGATAAGTAAGATGCAAGAATTCTTTTATATGTATTAAACAATATTTTGATCATGTATGCTTGTGATTGATAGTATGATGGATGCATATATGAGTATAACTTATACTTACATAATTAGATTAATGGATGTGGTATTCTGGATTAACTATATTATTTTGATTGCTCCGTCATAGGCTAGAAATGCAACACTATCAGATGCTCTGTCATGGGCGGAAAATGTGACACCTTTTGATTGCCCCATCACAAGCATAAAATGTGACCATGATTAATCTAAAGTCGAAAATAAAAAGAATTGGTGTGCGGATGTGAAATTGATCGAATGAACAAAGCTTTTGGGCCGATCTCATTATCATTGATTGCCCCGACACTGGCAAAAAATGTGACATTATCAATTGCCCTGTTATAAGCGGAAAATGTGTCACCTTTTGATCGCCCATCACGAGAGAGAAATGTGATATCTTTTGATTACCCCATCATGGGCAGGAAACATGATTGAGATTTGGCCTAAAGTCAAAATAATAATTGATCTTGGATCCGGATCAAGTTAAAAAAGAATGGAATGAAAAGTATTGAAAACACTATTGATGTATGATTCTTGAGTGGCTAGATTTTTATTGATATTTGATGTATATATTTATACTATTTATTAGAGCATTATTGATAGTCGATTTGCGATTTCATGATGCATGCAACGATTTTTTGCTTTTTTTAAACTTACATTATTATTATATTGGTGTGGATGTGTGGAGATTCTTACTGGGTTGTAAAGCTCACACCACCTCTTCTCTTTTTCTTTTAGAGTTTCAGGTCGCTTGGTACTAGTTGGATGATTAAATTTTGTAATAGTACCAGTTTTGTTAATTGTTATGAATTGAGATCACTATTATTCAATGACATTGAGGTTGTAATACATTTTCAAGCCTTGAATATTTTCTAGGACTTTGCCTTCGGGAGTACGCGGCAGTGTCACGTAGCTGACCCGGGTGTTGGGTTCGGGGTGTGATAAAGTAATTTCTATAACAGATGATGTTGCATTATTGGTAGTAAAATAATAATAATCTGAATATAATAACAGCAATAATTATGAGGAGCTTATGATGCAGTTATGGATTAATCTTCTTAGAATTCATTAATTGTTCGCATCATAACTATTCGTCATGTGCATCATACCATAGTTTAAGACTACATCATAACTATATAAATATGAGAAACTAATACTGTAGTTAGATTTATAAAGTTATCTTATCTGAGTGAACTGTGATTTAAAAACACTTTGCAGCCGCTAAGGCACGCTACAAACCAATTATTTTTTCCATATTCAAGTCCACGCTTTATTTTAGTAGTATTGTAACTCTGCTCATGCTCATGCGTTTCATTTCCGTGTCACCAAACATTTTTTATCCAGTAATATATTTCTTGCTGCCAACAGCACTTGGATTTGTTGTTGTGCGTGCGTGCGTGCGTGCGTGCGTGCGTGCGTGCGTGCGTGTGTGTGTGTGTGTGAGAGAGAGAGAGAGAGAGAGAGAGAGGATGTGAAGGAAGATTAGAAAATCAGAATTCACTTAATAGATCAATTTAATTTGACCTACATGATTTTTTTATTATGCCATGCTGCTGAGCCTACTTCCAATGAAATAGTTCGTTATTTTGTAACAGCCTTCCTTGTTCATATCAGAGAGTTCTTTTTATTTTTTGGGTCAACATCTTAGAGAGTCTTATACATCTCAAGTTCGTAAATGAAGTTTTGCTGGGTTTTAGTCATTTATCTCAAAGAAGAAAAGGAGAAAAAGAATTAAAATTTTGAACAAACTTGTTTTCTTTTATTTTATCTTTTTGATGTTAAGGGAGGCTGTTTAACCAATCCAAATCTTTGTTAAGAAGAGGAGGTGATGCGGGATTTGCACCCCGTCACCAGCATAGCCCCCCACCGATCCGAGCAGCGAAAGCGACTGCATTCCTCTCGAGGTATTGTCTGCTTTGGGGATGCCCTGCTGGCGCGGAGCTCGCACAGAGGTTACCTGCTAACGCCTCTCACGGTTTTGTCCCACAAAAGAGCCCTCGAGAGGAAAGGCTTAAGCCTCCTCATTATAAGGCACAGGCCTTTCCGCTATTCGGTCGATGTGGGATTAAATTCGGGGACCCCCCACAACACAGCCCCCCCAGTGGGAAAGTTTTGTGCTGGGTTAGAGGCTCCTTGCCAGGAAGGCGAAGGGCAAGGCCCTCCTTCTAGCGCCATCTGATGCGGGATTTGCACCCCATCACCAGCATAGCCCCTCACCGATCCGAGCAGCGAAAGCGACTGCGTCCTTTCCGAGGTATTGTCCGCTTTGGGGATGCCCTGCTCGCGCAGGGGGTGCACCTGTCTATGGGCGCGGAGCTCGCACAGGGGTCACCCGCCAACGCCCCTCACGGTTTTGTCCCACAAAAGGGTCCTCGAGAGGAAAGGCTTAAACCTCCTCATTATAAGGCACAGACCCTTCCGCTACTCGGTCGATGTGGGACTAAATTCGAGAACCCCCCACAACAGGAGGCAAAGAGAATATACATCAGCGGATCAGCATTTGAATAGCTGACTCAAGTCGTAGGGTTGCATGACTCCAAAAAACTAGTTTCTGCAAACTAGATAATAGGCTCTGTTCAAAGATGGACAACAGGGGAACAGCATCAGGTTGGGTTGCAGGATTTTAGAATAAATACAGGCATCGCATGGACATGATTTCATAGCTTCAGAGGCGAAGATCCAGCTGAGTAGCAATACTTCTTCAACCGTGGAGAGGGCAACAGGGGACCAAGAGACATGCACACAACCGGAACCTGATGCCATGGTACAGCCGAAGAGAGCCGCTATGTTTTGATCGAGCTTGATTGCCAAAAATTTCAATGAAGAAGACGACCTTCCAGCATCGTTCAACAGTGAGGAGAGGTTCTTAACTTTAGCCTAAATCTTCCCAAATTCAGGTAGCAGCTGAGGGCAATGAAGGGAGGAGGATCAGCCATCAAACATATAGTAAGCCCTATCAAATGCAGTGGAGATGATTAGAGCCTGCTTATTGAGGAAGACTATTGCATTCCTTTCCTCCCAACATGCTTGCACCATAGCCGCAAAGAGCATAAGAATGATAGGTCGGGCTGATTTAGAGAATGATCTCCTTCTCCAAGATGAACATAAATCTTCAAAAGTGGATTGAGGATGTAAAACTCCAAGAGCAGATGGGCCTTCCAAATTGTGGAGAATAAACTTGTTTTCATGCTTCTTAATCAATACATACATGCTTAGTGTTACATGCCATATAGATATATGTATACATGTATGTATGGATGTATCTATGTATATGCATATGCATGCGTATTTTATATATATATATATATACACACACACACACGTGCGCACGCGCGCACATATGCATATGTTATTGAAAGAGTGTGCCCATGTTGATATTTCTTATATTACGTGTACGTAAATATTGAAATAAATTATTAGGATCACTGTTCCCAAATATGAAAACAAGATCATCTCACTAAATAAGCTAACAATGACATTTACTATCACAATAGTTACATTGTAATGACATGGTCAAAACCTTTTGAGGTTAGCCCTGAAAAACAAACTGATCACTGGAGAGATGATAAACAAATAGGGTTGGAGCTAGGATTTCAATTGCCTTCAGTGTCTTTTTGAAAATTGGAATCAATTGACTACCTTCTTCTCGGTTGTTCTTTCGCCACCCGGTTTTGGAGGAACATATATATGGACATATATGAAGAAGCTAAAAGGCTTTTTGGTTGCGTGGGACTCCCATTCTTGCTGTTACTCCCGGTTTTGGAGGAACATATGGACAGATATGAAGAAGCTAAAAGGCTTTTTGGTTGCGTGGGACTACCATTCTTCCTGTTTATCCCTCTCGAGGGAAAGAAGCTACGTAATCTTCTTCCTCAAAGGTCTCCAGCTCACGGGGCATCCATAGGAAGCTGAGAAGTTATCACAAGAGACAAAGCCAAACCCTCCTTCCACTCTCTATTCTAAGCTGTACATCATACACTACTACTTTTGTACTTCTCCTTTATTATCTTAAGGAAGTGCGGTGGAGCTAGTCTTTTCCATTTTTCCAAAATAATTACATCATAATGTGATAAAAATGTAACAAGAATTTCAGAATGTGATTATATTAGAACTATATACCACCCATACTGCAACAGTTACATTAGTAGATGGCACATTCCCGTCGAATAGTCAAAACAAAGAGATCTATAAAATGTTGCAAAACTTGAAAAAAATAAAAAAAAAAACCAAATAAATCTCCCACTGTAGTCCGAATCTAGTTAAAAAATTTCAACCTAGGTTTGGGATACATGCTAAGTCAACAATCCAAGGCCTTCATTACCTTTTAGCCCGCCAGGTCGCTTGCCTCCTAAAGCAGTAACTCTGGTCCACGCTATGGCTCGCACGCTAGTTAATTCTGACATAACTCTTGCATGGGTCCCATAATTTAGGGTGCTATAACAATTAGTAACTTTTTTTCCCCTAATAATCAACAACTAATAACTATGAAAGGTTGCTCCCTTGTTGGTTGATACTAGGATACGAGTTCTAAGTGGCCCTAGTAAGAGTGTAGGGTGATAAGATTAGAGCCGCAATATCAAGCTGTTCAATCCGTTTAACTTCTTTTAATTTATTAAAAATTGGGCTACATTACTTGTTTAATAAAATAGTTAGATTCTGACCGATATCTTTGATCTATTCAACAAATAGAATAAATATGGATTGATAGACTTTTTTTTATTTATCCAATCCAACCGGATTGCCACTCCTACAGCATGGCCTTATGGCCAGAAAGACTGTCGACCGTTGTTTAATTACAATAAAAGGTCCGAGAGTGCGGGCCCACCGCTATCTAAAATGGTGGGTCCCAAATAACTCCATTATTGTCGAGACATGGGACCCATCCTCCACATTATTGCATTATTTCTTGCACCGAATGATGGCAGCCACAAGGCCAGGCTATGTGCAAGTTAAAGGCTAAGTATGCCTGATATTGTCAACCTAAGGCGAAGTGCATCGGATATGCATCATATTTTCAAGCAACAAAAGGTCAAACACTTTAAATAAAAATAAATGTTAGGATGCAGGATCAAGGAGAGACAAGTCGACAATAAACTTCCAGCAACTTTATGAGGATGAGATGATTGGAGTAAAACCAAAATCACGCGTGATACAAATACGAAATAAAAGCAAAAGGTTGCTCCCTAAAATAATTCTTTGGGCTAAAGAGAGGTTGCTAGATTCTGTAAAGCTCGATTAAGGTTAATTAGTTACATGTGTTTGTGTTAATTACTAGGATTTTATGGGCTAGCCGTTTGGACTAAGCAGTAAGAACGGCACGCGCCGCAGCCTTGATTAGTCAACCCTCGTCTCTCAAATTTGGATCGTCAAAAGCTTGTCCATTAATGCATGAGAACCGCATATTAAAAAAGTTGATTTGAGAGTAGAAGAATTTATTAAGAGGGGGGACCTTTTCTGAAAGAGCAAACGGCATTGTTGGGGAAATGTAAATCACCCCAAAGCACGTGAGCACATCGCCGGCACGTGATCAGAAGCGCCCTACCTCGGACGCCCGACCTCGAACGCCCGACCTGGTGTCCGACCAGACGTCCGACCTCAAAACGCCCGACTTGACGCCCGACCTCGGAGCTCTCGACCTCGGAAACCCGACCTCACCATCCGCCAGCCGTGGTCACATCCTTCTGCAGCTCGACCAGATACCATGCCCTGCCACAGCCGCTAACAATTAATGTGCATGGTCTCTGCAGACCTCCGGCTTACTCAACAATTAATGCGCATTGTCTCTGCAGACCTCCAGCTTACTCAACCATTAATGCGCATGGTCTCTGCAGGCCTCTGGCTTACTTAACAATTAATGTGCATGGTCTCCGCTATCTACGGATCTCAAGCCATCCACGGCAAATCTGCTCCGCTGCGTCCGATCAGCCATGACAACTCCTTGGCTTCGGCCTGATCTCCTACGGTAAGGCATTAATTCATACGATCGTGCATTAATTCATACGATATGCTCAATCATACGGTAACTTCGCCCCGTCATATCACAGGTAATCCAGTACCCCTCTATAAAAGAGGAACCCTCCCATCTTAGTGGGGGCTGGACGCTGAAACTCTGGACATATATCTTCTCTTATACGTTTACCCCCTCTAACTTAGGCATCGGAGGGCCGGCGCCGGAAATTCCGGCCACCGGTTTTTTTTTGCAGGCTCCCCGGAGGATGCCGCCCGCCGACGGAATACCACCTGCCGACTCTCGCCAGAGCTCCACCTTCTCAGCCGATGGCCATCCCCGGGTCTAATTTCCAGCAACAGGCATCAAGACTAGGTCTCTGGCAAGTGGTTAGAAGGGAACAAGGGTTAGGTTTTCATTTGGAAACTCTTCATCCAGAAGGAGGGCAACTCATCAATACTCAATTTTATTTTTAGCGGTTATGTTGTTAAGTTTTTTTTCACTTCAGCCATAATTAAGATTTAGTTAACATATCATTTAGCTACCACTTTCATAGCGATAGAACGAAGATTCGTAAACATAACATTTGTAGAAAAAAGGGGGAAAAACAATCTATTAGTGGGTGGGAATACTAATGGCACTGTTCAAGAAGTTTTCATGTCTATAATTTGATTATATTGTTAGGATTCAGTGGCCATGATCTATTTTATATGGACATAATGAAAAGACTTTGTGAAAAAGTTTGGACTAAGGAAGAAAAGAAGCCCTCAAGCGGAAGAGTGGATGGCACGCAAAACCTAGCCCGGCCCCCACCAACCTCCAACCGTAGATGCTAGAAGAAAACCGGCGCGTTTCACAATTTAATGAATCCTCCACTTATTTGATGGGATGGTTAAGAGATTATCTATGGTTAAACTCTTCACATCTTGGTGGCAACAAATTTTGGACCAATGGTAAATTTTTAAGATTCTTATATCAGCAGCAATATAATATAGTTCCATTTGCAATATTTTTTAGGTTAAAATATTGTTAAAATATCATAAGGTTTGACTAGAAAGATGGACTCATGCATGCCAAGATATTACCCTTATTAATTGCAAAATCATGCTTTCTTGCATTACATTGTTTAATGATTATGATATTTATTGTTTTGAAAGTAATGATTATGATATTTATTTTTTTTACCAAAAAAAAGTAATGATTTTTTTCGTCGCATATACTGTTGTTAAGCAAACTAAATGATTAATGGAGCAAGGAATAAAGAAATCATGATATTGAAAAATATGCTACAGATATATATATTCCTTTTTTTTTCTTTGGTAAGCAGAACTTCCTAATTAATTGCAATGTTTACTTTTGCCATCTTAGAAGTACACACCTTCCAGTTAAATAAATACATGAATGATCAACATATCAATTCAAGGTAAATAAAACTGAGAGTATTTTTTCAGTCAACGTGCTTTGGTAGTTCAATAAAAAAATATCACCAGATTGTAATAAATTATGAAGCAACGCCAAAACGTCAATATTGGAGCAATATTTGGATCAATTTAATAGACCAAACTATGTTGAGACAAAGTTTGAGAAATCTCTAGATCAATTTAATAGATCAAACTATGTTTAGATCCTTTAAATATTTTTTTATGATTGATTCTTGACCACACACTTTTTTAAAAAATAAAATTTAAGATAATTTAAATTTTTTTATGATTGATTCTTGACCACACACTTTTTAAGAAAAATAAAATTAAGATAATTTAAATACTTTTTTATGTTTGATTCTTGACAACACACTTTTTAAGAAAAATAAAACCTCAACATTCGATCAATATTTGGATCAATTTAATAGATTAGACCATGTTGAGACAAAGTCTGAGCAAACTCTAGATCAATTTGATAAATCAGAACATACTGAGTGATCCAAAAAAAATTATCAAACTCAATATGATCCAAAAGTAAAACCTAGCGTAATCGGATGTTGAATCGTGTGCCAAATTTCTAATAGCCCTAACTTATCAATATGACATCCGATTAAAGTATTATTTTTTTAAAATTAGATAATTTTCGAGTTTTACGGTATGACGCTTCTCTTTGAGAGTGTGGTGCCTTAAGTGACCAAAATAAAATTCTATCATTTGGACCACAAAATGGGCTGGTTAACACAATTTTTTTTTAGAAAAAGTTTTGATTGGACATATCTTCTAATATGAGAAAAATAGACAAAATGAATGAAGACAAAGACAATGTAGAATTAAAGATCTATTTTTTTGTAAAATTTTATCTTTATTATTATTATTTTTAGTACTTATATTTATTTTAGAAAACATGCATCATCTTTTAATTAAAAAGGAATCCAACCAGAATTATACAAGAGTAATTTTTTTTTTTATAAATAGGACTATATAACTCAATTTTATTATTTATTTATGAAAGAAAAGGATTTAGAGCCTGCTTTCATCAATTTTACTAATTTTCTTAATCTTTTTTAAAAAATTTGAGCTGAGCAGGTTAAAAAATTATTTTTTTTGTCTAATCTAATCATTGAGGCAGTTTGATTACTTCTTATGATTGTTTCTTGGCCACACCATTTTTGAAAAATAAGGGAGGGAGGTGTGCACCTGCATTATAATTAGTCATCTAGACTAAAATACTTGAATGCGTTACTGAAAACTCGAAATAAAAACTTTTAGTTGTTAAATAGAGAGGTGTAATAATTCACATTCTTGAGCGCGTAGATGCACCTACGAGCTAATACACGATTCTTGGACAAGTTAACCTAGTGAGAAAATGGTTCACACTTCATAACAAAACCTTATAAATGAGATATGAATGAAAGCCTACCATAACTGCCTATACCATTTAAACTCTTCTGGATGGAGAGCATCTTTTAGAGGCTTCTCAAAATATATTTTTGATAAAATTCCTCAAAATGAAATAAAAGATAAGTTTTTGTGCCAAGGTAGGTTTCAGTTGATGGTAAGCAAAACCAAAACACAATTTATCTATATTATTCAATTATCTAACGTAAAAGACTATCCATCCAATCAGTCGCGGTCGATATCATGTCAAATGGTGTGGTTGGTACATGCGTTGACACCATGCACTAATATTGTATGGTCACGGTCTTTCGTAAGGAGAAATACATCCCTTTCTTTTGTGGCTTCCATATATTTAAACCCGGAGGGGAAAGGAAAAGAAAAGAAACCTAATACAGCCACTTGGTAAGTTACAGTGAAATATATATATATATATATAGCGAGATGATAAAATTTACAACTCTGATGGGCATCATATGCGCCCAAATCTAATACTCTCGGTGTGGTGGGTTCATTCAACGGCTACCATAATCTTAAAGAAAGATTCAAGAAGGGTCCTCAACTAGTTGTCCTATCTTTCGATGGATCCTCATATCTCTTACTCTATTTTGGATGATATAAGAAAAATAGTCTTCATACTGAGCTTCTTTGAGGCTACCCATGTTTGAACTTCCTGATATGTTTCATGGCGATCAATAGTTGTATTTATTCTAGGATGATGCAGTAGGATGGTTTTACCAAAAACAAAAGGATAAATAATAGATGTAGGTGAAAATCAGGTATTAGTAAGAACTAAAGGAAATGATCCACATATAAACGAGCCGAAGGTTGTCAAAAAACTCAAAAAGGTTTACAGGAGATCGAAAGGTGATTAAGGCAAAAGCTAAGTTAAATTAATACATGGGTTAGCCAAACAAATGGCTGACCGAGACACCAACGTACACTTGTCCTTGAGGAGCCGCACGAGCCAAGAGAATCTTCCGTCGGATGGGCAAATAACGCCGTCACATCTCGATGTCACCTTTGACCTCCTCCACCCGCTTATAATGGCGACAAACCCGTAACGGGCGTGGGCCCCAAGGTTGAGTGCCGTCTCCCACCCTCTTATCGACGCCACGTAGCCACCTCTCCTCTCCCCCGCCTCCCGAGTACCACCTCCTTTATCCCCCTCACCTCCCGAGGTTTCCTTCCCACAATCCTCTCCCCCGTCGCTGCCTCCATTCCTTCTCTTCTCTTCTCTTCTCTTCTCTTTGGCACATACCACAAATGGTGTTATCAAAGAGTGGCTACGGATTCTTCAAGTTCAGAGCCTCACACTCTCAGAACTCCTTCATTCCTCACCATCTCTAAACTTTGGACGTTCCCATAACAGGCCAAAAAGCCCCCATCTAGCCCGCCACCACAGCCACCAACCCAAAATCCTCTGGAAAATTCTCCTGAGGGGACAGATAAGAGGAGGAAAAGATCTGCACACCCTCGTCCATCCAAGTCTCCTGCTCCACCCTCTTGTGGTTTACATCAATGATCGGAAGCTTCTTCGACTTCTCAAGTGCGGCGGTCGTCGAGATGGCTTGGATCATGCTGAGAATCGACTACTCGAGGCTGTTCTGGCTCCTCTTCGGCGTCTTCTCCTACGAGAACCATGAAGGGAAGCCTCGGATTTAGCAAAGCTTCTGCCGCAGAACTCGACACTCACCCGATAGGCGATCCGACCACTCGGGAAGCTGCCTTTGGTTTTTGTTTCTTGGTTTCTTCTAAGCTGCAAGAGTTTTGATAGGCTAACATGTATGAGTC
Source organism: Phoenix dactylifera (assembly GCF_009389715.1). Lineage (NCBI taxonomy): Eukaryota > Viridiplantae > Streptophyta > Magnoliopsida > Arecales > Arecaceae > Phoenix > Phoenix dactylifera. The sequence continues at coordinate 4,953,449 of NC_052403.1, forward strand.
CCGGCTGGGGGAGCGGGCCGCCGAGTGGGGTGGGTACGTCGAGATCGATCCCGCCGGTCGGTATGGACGTGTAAGTTCTCCTCAAGCATCTTATCTCTTAAATCCATCTAATTTAGTTTGCTCAGTTTTGCTTTCCGTTGCCAACCATTGATGAGGAGGTATATGAGTTTATACTTTGAAATTATAAGATGTTATACTTTGAAGCTATGAGATCTTTTATTGCCCAAGTGGTTGGTGTTATGCTATCATTATTTTGTTCTCCTCTGGAAAAGCTTCCTGCGATGTGCATGTTCTGCCCATACCAATTTGCTTAAAGATTGTCGTCAAATTTGTACTTTGATGTTTGTAGGTTTTTAACATGCTAAGTATGAGTGTGCTTTAGATTTTGCTTTCCCCATCTTTAATCGGACTTGGGGCTGTTGGCTTTTGGTTTAATTATGCTTTGTCTAGACCTTCTCTGTGGGAGGAATACATGATACCATCCATTTGATATGATAAACTAGGAATTGCATGCCATCTTTTATGGTCTAAATATGATTTGGATGGTTCTGGTAGATTTTTTGATGAAGTACTTTAGATCATTTTCATAAATTTTCTCTACATCTGAATCCAGGAGGCCATCCATAAGTTATAACTGAGCTTGAGGATTAGCCATGCTAGTATCCAATACTGGAATTCTTTTGTGCTTCTGGCTCTAGACTTGTGAATGCAAACTACTTCAATAAAAAATAAGAGGTGGTGTTAGTCAACAGATTTCTGAAAGCAAAGTTGTAGACCTCGTTGTGAATTATCTTAAACATCACGATTCTGTAGTTCTTGTATGGTTGGTAAGCGTTGATGTTTTTTATTGTAACGGTAAATTATTGCAAGTCCTAAGATGGAGTAAAATTCAAAACTACAAGACCACTATAACCTTTAGGTGTACACTTGATGTTAATCCTTGCAAAGTATAAACTGCTAAGACGGCATACACTTTTAATTAATTTATGGTGGACTCCACTCATGTCTCTTGTTCTTCCCCATTCTTTTCTGTTTCTCTTAATTAAGCGGTTCTCACATTCCTATACCATTGACAAATAGTTAAGATCCGACTGATCCTTTAAACTCATTTTCGAATGACTGATGCTAAATTCTCATTTTTTTCTGCTGCTACAAGCACTGCAGTTTGATGAGGTACTTGGAAAAGGAGCCATGAAGACAGTGTATCCGTCTTTAAATGTAGCTCATTATTTGATAATTTTTATAGCGTACAACTTAATGAACTAGATATATATATATATATATATATAGGCATTAATTCAAGGCAAAACATCTTGGGTTGTGTGACATGTCTCCCTTAATTGAGGACCTCAGCTACAGAGCATTTGATGAGCGAAATGGGATGGAGGTGGCATGGAACCAGGCCAAGCTCTGCGACGTGCTGCGATCACCGGACGCACTGCAGCGCATGTACTCCGAGGTCCACATACTCAGCACCCTCCACCATGAGTCCATCATCAGTTACCACACCTCCTGGATCGATGTCGGAAAGAGGACCTTCAACTTCATCACTGAGATGTTCACCTCCGGCGCCCTCCGAGAGTAAGTTCTGCTGAACCTGTTCTGCTAGGGTCAGGCCATGCAGGAGGACTTGCACCTTTTTGGCCTTCATCCAGATTTGCCCTCATGGCTGAGAATTTTAGCTAAGAAAGAGCTACTTTAGATCTGGGTGTTCTCTTGGTGCAGGTAGTTCATTAGATCCTACAGTTCCATTTGAATGGTAGATTAGCTTGAACCTAGTATTTCTTTAGCTATGGCTTTTCTCTTGGGTACAAGAGTTGGCCCAATAGCGATAGCAGTCCAAGTTGGATGCAATCTAGTTTTGTTGTTGTTGCCTTGGGCTTGTTTGGCCCAGGCCCATCAAAGCTCATTTTGTTTCTTGATGAAAAGGATTTTGGTGAAAAGGAGGAAGCATCAAATTAATTAAGACTTGAAAACCAGGTAAAAAGAAAGGTAAAAAGAAAGAGGAAGGAAAAGGAAAATAAAAATAGCAAATGACAGAAGAAGGAAAGTACAAAATAGAAATACCATAACTTAGGAAGGTAAAAAATCTCGTAGTACATGAGATTTAGGAGCTTGTGATGAACATATCTCTCCCCATTTTCACAACTAAAGTTTGAAAATTGTAGTAACAACTCTCTCTAGGTCTTCCTTAAAATTTATTTGATATGTATCGGACCAATTGAAAATTTAACCACGAAAAGAACCAAATAAATCTTTCTTATATGATAAGTAATAAACGTTATTAAAAACTATAATTGTAGTAGAATCTACATGTTCTTAACATTATAGTGTTATTTTGAAATTATGAATACTTATAATCTTTGGAACAACCATTAACGTTTTCTCCCTTCATATACATAACAATATTAGCTTCTAATTTAAGAATACCCATGTATGAAAACCCTAAAATATTTTCAGAGTTTTCATTTTTTATTTTTGCTGATAAAAACCTGTGAATGGTATTTCTTAAGAAGGTCTAGGTTCCCAAAGGCCATGACCTGCATAGAATTCAAACCGATCAACTCTTTACTATTATGTTTTTTCATCAAAAAAAAAACAGAGAAAAGGATCAAGAAATAGAACATACAGCTAATTTGATGATGTGTTTAGCTCACAAAACATTCGATTGATGAGTATTAGAAAGTGGGATTTAGGTACCGGCAGAGATATCGACGAGTTGACATTAGAGCCATCAAGAACTGGGCCTGCCAGATCCTGCATGGGCTTGTATATTTGCATGGCCATGATCCTCCGGTGATACACAGAGACCTTAAGTGTGACAACATCTTTGTTAATGGCCATCTCGGGCAGGTCAAGATCGGCGATCTCGGGTTAGCAGCCGTGCTCCGAGGGTCCCAATCTGCGCACAGTGTTATAGGCAAGTAATCCTTGCCATGCTTTAAATTTAATTTCTTCATGTATTTAGTTTTCGTTTATAGTTTCAATCCTACTTTCCTAGAACTAGTCAGAATATCAAGCACCTTTATTAATAATTAATAACAGTATGCAAACTGTGCAAGTAATCATATATATACCTGCATCTATCTATCTTGTTGTCCAATTGCTCATAACTGTCATGGTACTGTGCAAATTAGCTAGGCAAGGGGTGATGCCATATAAAAGTTGGTTTATGGACCAGGATTCTTTTTTAGTTCAACCTTGGATTAGAGAGGGACAGTTCTCAAACACAGATCTTTTATCACACTGATGATCTATGATTCAATGGTTTTCAGATATTTCAATTACGATTGCTCATGTAAGGCATGGCAACCATGTTGTCTGTGAGATAGTAGAACGGCCTGTATTGTAGAATTGATCAAATTGCCATTGCTCATGGAATCACGGGCTGTTCGTGAAATGGTCGGTCGGCCGATCCATCTGTATTTGAGAATTGGTCCACTTCCAATCCATAAACCAATATTACACAACTAATTTAATACAATTTATATATTCCAGTTATTACAAATGGCTATAATTAGGATTGCAGAGAATTCACACTCAGTGATATGGACCAGTGGTAAGGTGCACAATCTCAATTGTGTGTTTCTCATTAGAGTGTAAGCAAATGGCTTATAGCAGGCTGCATGTAGGTGCGGAAGTGGTTCCTTTGTGAACCATAGCTGACCATAGTCTGAGTCAACCAGATTTTTATTGATAAATAAAGAAATAAAAATGAATGCAAAGTGAGCTACGTACGAAAAGTCTGGCTGTTGCAGCTAATAATGGCCTCTGCTGCTGCTCTTTCTTTCAGGGACGCCCGAGTTCATGGCACCGGAGCTCTACGAAGAGGATTACAACGAGCTCGTCGACATATACTCCTTCGGCATGTGCGTGCTCGAAATGCTTACCTCCGAGTACCCCTACAGCGAGTGCTCCAACCCTGCCCAAATCTATAAGAAAGTCACTTCGGTGAGTCATCTATCCAGTCCCGAGTAGCATGACGTCTTTTCTCCAAATAGCTTCTTGCCCAACGCCTGCATCGCTTCATTTTTCTACAGGGCAAGCTCCCCGATGCATTCCATCGGATCCAAGATCCTGAGGCCCGGCGTTTCCTTGGTAGGTGTCTAGAAACCGCATCGAGGCGGCCATCGGCCAAGGAGCTGCTTCTCGATCCCTTCCTCGCATCCGACGACCATCACAATCCTGTTCCACTTCAGAAATATGCCTCAAGAATCAAGGTTATTAAGGACGCCCCAGAGATCTACAACCTGAAGCCCACGAAGAAGAGGACCGACATGACCATTACCGGGAAGTTGAATCCAGAAGATGATACCATCTTCCTCAAAGTTCAGATAGCTGATAAAGAAGGTAAGCATTTTTTTTCGCCCCCGTATTATAGGCATGATCATATCAACAGTTTAGTGCCTCTAGGGTGTAGATTAATGCATGGGAACTGAACTTGTCAGGTCACGTAAGGAACATATATTTTCCTTTCGATATCGTGATCGACACACCGAGTGATGTGGCCAACGAGATGGTGAAGGAGTTGGAGATAACCGATCGGGAGCCGTCAGAGATAGCGGAGATGATAGCTCAGGAGATCTCGGTTTTAGTGCCGGGTTGGAATGAAGGAGATGTACCTGAGAACAGCAACAGCCATCATGTGTACAGCTTTGGGGACGATGAGGAGGATGGATGCAATCACCCTTTCTGCTATCTATCCTCCCCTACTTCCTCCCAGGGATCATTGTTTGGGACGAGGCCTTCTCAAGGGTGGTCTCATCAGCAGCGCCAGTCTCACCAAGAAGACTGGTTTGGAGGTATGCAATTCTCTCTTCTACTGCACTCCATACGTGCGATTCTTATGCTTGAGCTATGAAATAGTGAACAAAATTCGGGTGCCGAGATGTCTTCTGAAACTAGCTAGTTATAATGCGACATGGGCTTTCATAACCTTGGAATTTATGGGGCGACTCTGGTATCTAGACTCTATTGGTTGCTCTCCCCAACCTGTTCCTGCACTGGCTCTCATAAACTTTCAGGAATTTAGGAAGTATTTTAGTGATATCTACCTCTAATTATGCAGATGATCTATACTCTGACGATGACGACAAGAGCTCCATGCACTCTGATAAGTATTCTGCTGCGAACTACACCTCAGATAACGAACTAGAAGGCGAGGCAAGCTGTCATCGAAGAGAAACTCAGCCCATCCACCACAAGTCAACAAGGTTTTGTACCAGAGAAAGCCCTCCAGTGGATGCCTCTCTAGCTAGCAAATTCCACAGGCAATGTAATGAAATATTGTCGGAATCCTCAAGAGCTTCCAGCTCTCGTGCAGGCAAGAGGGCAGTCGATGGCTGTTGTATGATGAGGAATTATTCGATGGTTGACATACGAAGCCAACTACTGCAACGAACGTTCGTGGAGGAGGTGAACAAACGGCTATTTAAGACCGTCGGAGCATTCCAAAACATAGGCTTCAAGGATCCAACAGAAGGCTCCCGTAATATTTCATCATCTTCGAAAAGAGATCACAGGAAACAAAAGGTAGGCCATACATGGGTAAGGAGTTAAAAACTCTTTGTTGAGGACGGCCTGTTGGCTCAGCTTGTGATGATATGGTTTCATGATATTTGGAGTTGACACCTGAGGTGATACTAATAAGTCTCTAGTGTGCTAGTGATGAAAATCTAGCAGCAAGCACGTTTCTGGTGCTTGAACAAATAATTGCTTTTTAGTCGAGCAAAATGCTTGTTACGTGGATCACCATTGGATAAGAGAATGCATGTCTCTTCTAGCAACCTCAACAGTACATGGGAACTGATGAGACCATGACCTCGATTCAGCCTCTTCCATTGCCAAGGCATTGCCTTCCTATGGATCAAGATTTCAATGTTGTCGGCTTTCCATTAAAACGGACTCCCATTGAAATTGACAGTCCATTATAATGATATACAACCACCGTTACTTTTGTAAACTTCATACACTAGGAGCTTCTTTCGAAAATTCAACAAGATTGGACTGTATTTTCTATAAAATTATGAATTACACATACAATCTATTTAAGTAAAGCACATATCAACCTAATATTTTCTAAACCTAAATCTATAGAAAGAAAAAAGAAAACCTCCATAATTTTTTTTTTAATCCTGCAGTCCAATATGCTCATAGATAGGACACAGGCCAAAACTAGAATGGCCCTTTAAGAAAAACTGTTCTGAATGGGCTAACAGGTCTGATTCCTATAGAAAATCCAACTAGAAGATCCAACTGATTTTTTTGAAATTTTCAAACAGGCCCTAAGATTTTTTTTTTTTCGAAGTTGCTTGATTGACAAGTTCTACTAAACCAAGTTAATAAAAAATTTAAAAAAGAATGAGCTTTGTGAATATGATTGTTTGATCGTTTTTTATAAAATCTATTTTTGCCAAAACCAGCGAGTCATAGAATCTAAAAAATTTGGTTTTATTAAAAACCAGTGTTCCGTTGCCTATTTTTCCAAAATTAATTGGCAAGTCATAAGATCTCGATTCGACGGTACTTCGGAGAAAGGTGGATCCCTCTGTCACGCGAACGGCTTATTTTCTAATTTTTTAACATAATATATTTTATAAATGAAAAAAAAAAAATAAGAATGGTACATGGCAAGGTTGGTGCTTTGTATATAGTTTGAGCAACGCTAGTAAAACCCCAAAATGAGACGAAGCAGGAGACAGACAGCGTGGAAGGCCGTAGTTGCAATTACCTGCGGACATAACAAATGCATTAAAATAAAAGTAAAAGGGTGGAACCTCTATTTTAATGAATGCATTAAAATAAATCCATTTCGAATACCTCCACCATTTTCATGAATTGCAATAATTCCCTTGTTTCACATGGCAGGCCATTGGTGCATGTAGAGAAAAAATAGTAATAGGATGGCACCTTGTAGCATTAGCTTTGGTACTTCTTGGTTTGAAAACTAAACAGAGGACTGGCTCAGTATAAACTTTATGTCAAAAATCTGCATAAAAGCTCTCATATCTCTTCGAAGACATCCGATAAAACTGGAACAATACAGAGATCTAAAAGCTCTCATTTATGCTTGCATTTTTTATATATTATAGCAGAAAACATGTTGCTTTGGAGTTATTATAAAATATGAGAAGTCTTTTCTGTCATCTATACTAATAAAACATTTATAATAAAGATCTCTTGAAAATATTGCATCCATGGACCATTTCTTCGACATATGGCTTTTATCGCTTTGTACATAATTTTTTAGAGTAATGTGACTATATATCTAAATTTCAAGTTGAATGGAAAATATGACTGAATTCACCCCAAAACTTAATGAATGTTGCTATACATATCTTTGCATGACATGGATTAATTAATAAGTGGAACTAGAACCAACCCATGATATAGAAGAGAGGGAGAGGGAGATTTGGACCCTACTAAATAATCATAAGATTGGTGGAATGTCAACATTTAGAGGGCCACACGAGTTAAAGACCGTTGCTATTTTGTACACCTCCACATAGGCAAGGAGAGGGAGAGGAGAAGGTATGGTAGGCCCTTTTCTATTCCACAACTATCATGAGAATAGTGAGCAAATCATAAGGATTGCTAAGCCGAGCTCGCACAACAGCTGGATTGCTGTTTTTCATAACTACGTGACTTCCACAATGTCTCACTAACTGCCGAAGGGTTTCAATCCAATAATCTTACCCTAATGGAATCCTAGGCCGCTTGATTTTTTTTAAAAGGTAAATAAGTTCGTCAATAGCCAAATGGCAATCAATAGGCATATCAAATATGACAGCTTAGTGCTGCTCTTGGTCCAATTTCTGAATTTATACAAATGTTGAAATCCATGTTAAGTCTTCAAGGACCGATCTATTCACTGTAATCGAATTTAATTTTGTTTGTTTTTCTAAATTATGGTGCAAGAGATTGGAACAACGGCAGCGCAGTTGAAATTGAAGGGCCAGCTGACCTCTTTCTCTTTTTTATTTGTTCTTGATGTTGCAGTATCTTTTCCCCGGCCCTTAATAAATTGGGTGGCATAAACTACCTTTCAGTGGGATAAAAATAGGGTTTACTGCTCTTGATCGTGTTTAGTTTTGGGCATGCGAATCAATCTCAGTGTAGCTTTAATAAATCCCTTCCCATTTTCTTTCTAAAAAAAGAGGAATCGGCTAATATTTTTTATTAATTTTAAAAAATGATATGAAAATTGTCTAAGCCTAACGCCTAAGATTTCTTGTGATTTGAACCCAAAATCTCTGAGATAACTGAAGAATATAATTGTTCAACTATGTTTTACTTGGTTGTCTTAGTACATAAATTGATTCAAACCCTTAGACACATTTACTTTTTTGTTTATATTATTAATCCTCAAGTTCTAGATTTTTTTTTTCTCTGCTATTAGTTTTAGCACCAATCACATGCAATGCAAGTTTGAGAAAAAAAAATTTAAATTTTTATGGAAAATAATATTAAAAGTAATTATATTTTTTTTGTCTATTTATAATCTTTTTTATGCTTTTTAATATTTATCTACACTCAGAAGTATCATAATAACTTTTTTAAATCCACATTTAGCTAGAATTTTTAATTTTTCTAAATTATTTGCTCTCATAATTTTTTAATAATGATATTTCACCTATTTATCTGCAGCAAGATGCCGGTGCCTTGAAGTTTTGTTATTCGCTTTGGAATCCCAAAATATTGCTTTTGCACTGCTATATCAATGCGGGCAAGTGAACAGAATATGCCAAAATCCTAATGAAAATATGATCAAGTAGTCCAATTAGAATCGCTTTTAAACCTGAGGAAATCCAATGAAATTAGAAATAGAGCACTGGCCATATAGGCAATGTTAAAAGCAATACAATACGGAATGCTACTCATATGTTTCTTGTCTTATCTTAAATTGGATGCAGTCCACGTAATAAGAAGGGACAATCAAACAGCTTTGCGCGTGTTTATCGCATTGATATGTTTACTTACATGTACGTATGGTGTACATAGAATGCAATCCTAATCGAATAACCTCAGAGTATTGGCGCCGCACGTTGAGAAATATTGATCTATCTTTTTAGAAAAATACTGGCTCACATCAGGATGCATAGCTTATATAGTTGCACATTGAAGATACAGAGATCCTTCAAATCACTTATGAGATTATTCAGCTTGTTGAATAGTTCAACATCAACAGATCTATTCTTTTATAAAAAAAATTTATTATTTTTTAGCAAATTCTTTATAAATAATTTCTGTAAATTCTATTTTTCTAATAAAGGCCGGGTGGCTTTGCCTCTCTCTTCATCAAAAAAAAATAATAATAATAATTGACCCAAGCGATCACTGTCACTCTAATAGCCTCCGTGTGTAGCTAGCTTCTGCCGATCAATTGGTGATCAACATGTGGAAGTGCAAAGCTATCATTCAATCGAAATTGCAGCAGATCGGCTTGGCTGTGACCTTGGGGTCCTTCAATAGGACGGGGGGGTTCCATGTGAACGTGGCTTGTCATTCATTCCGTTTCCAAGGTCTTAATACTTCACATGATGACATTGGACCACATCTCTCGTACACGTACTCGTTAGACGACGAAGGCTACCTATAGCTATGTTGTTGTTCAAGCTTTGCGTCTTCCATTGATGTAGTTGGAGACGAGATATGGAAGGATGCGAGCAATGACCATCTCGACTGACTTCTTGCCGCCAGCTATACCATGCATGCAATGGTCCTCACGTGTCAGGAGAAGGGCTTTTGGATGGTGGCTGGAGCCGGTGGTTGAGAAGAACCTTTCAATATTGGTTTTATATGTTTCAAATCTAGTTTAATTCAATGATGAGTTTAAATTATAATACATGGTTGAATAGTGTTGGTCTAAGAATTCATTTAGGTTTTTTTTTGTTTAGCTCGACGCTGGTTTTGCACCGAAAATTTTTTGATATCTATAGAGAACTAGAAAATTGAAACAAAAATATATATGTGACGGCCTATGCAGCCAGATGTTTAGTCCTGCATCAAATATAGACTATACAGGATAAAAATAATTATGAACCGATATAATAATCTTTTGGCTAGCTATTTTTAAATGATGTCACCGGTCAAAGAACCTCGAGGAGAAGATTTTGATTTCTAGTAAATTACGGATCTACTTAAAATTAGTGGATTGTTAGATGCATCTTAGCGCACACTAGGGATTTTTCCTTGTATATTATTCATTTACACGAGAGTCAGCTACCATGGTACGTTTTGTAGGCCCAACAAATAATCCTTTACAGCTTAAGGTGACAGCTAAACGAACCCTTGGAGAGTATATTTGTCTCTGTACCCATTGTCATTGCCTCTCCTTATGGACATCCATAGAGACAAAAAAGATGAGTTGTTTTGATGAAATGTTTTATGCACTAGAGATATCCCGGTAAGTTAGAAGTTATTCGATGACCGCATGCCTTGGGCCGAGGCCATTTAGATAAATTAGATATGCGAGGAAAAAAAAATAAAACTCCATTTAAACATGAGCTACTAATATATCCTGGAGACAGAAATTCTCCAGAAATATGTTCTTATTTGCAAGTTAGTGGATTAATAGCCCTAAAGTTTTTTACTTGCCATGCATATTTACTAGATGGGTGTCTACGACTCTATCAAGATTTTTTCAATTTTGAAAATTCATTGAGCCTTCGCTATATACAACTTGCTCATAATAACTACTGGTATTCTGTGCATGAACCTGATTGAACCTCTCTATTTTGAGAGCGACAGATGCAATGTATTGACGAGAAGGATCTACTCAATTAAATGCAGCCTTCGTGAACTGTAGCACTAATGCAGGCTTAGATTTTGTCAATAATCTGTACACAGGATTGAGCTCTAACATCTGTCTGCAATCTATTTTGGAAAAACTGTCTTTTAGGAATCACTAGAGTTTAAATTTATTTCTTGCTATGTAGCTCATTCATTTGATTTTGTCGAGTTTCTGTCTGCCACATGGAGCTCAAGAAGGCTAATGCTGTAACTTGGGAAATTAGAAACCAAAAGAAAGCACACTCAAACCAAAATATCTCAATAAATTAAAGTCCTGTGATTGGAGAGAATTCCGTTTCATGGTAATAGCAACTTATTCAACATAGATTAATACAAATCCCATGCTGATGGACTCTGTTTCTTACTTCTTTACAATCTAATGTTAGTGAGATGAAACCAAATTTGCTCAAATGCCTTGACGATCACCTCGTGATACTCATCCGAATTCAGCGACAAGTAGCAAGCCAGAAGCTCCTCCAGATCCTTCGATGCCCGGATATTGTTCTCGACGATCATCTCCACCATTGAGTCCCTGAAATCCCTCTGAGGGTCTGATGATGACTTGATGACCGCAAAACTCTCCCGTAATGCCTTCCTCTGCATTCTCGCTGTCGTTGACAACCGGCTGCGCTGGGCCTGGACCCTATCGCCGACGAGCCTTGGAGAGCTTTCCCGCATCCTGAGTCGATGAAGTCCAGGCGGGGACTTCTTCACTGGGCACTTGCTCCGCTCCTTTACAGAACAACGATGGCGGTAGATCTCCTGCTTTGCATACATGTTGGGATTATCAAGTTTAACAGCGCCGGCTTCCTTCTTCGCCGGCTTTGTTAGAATCAGCGGGAGTTCGTGCTCTGAGACCATGGTGCAGTCCTTGACCTTTTCGAGTTTTCGAGAGATGCAGCTCTTGGTGCCCAATTCAATGATTATATCGGTCGCAGAGGTGGTGACCCAGAAGCTACAAGAGCGTGACCATGACGCGATGCCGTCAACACCATCGAATTCGATTCTGTTGCTGATAATGGGCTTGTGGAGGTCATTGCCGAAGCCATCGATGCAGTGACGGCGGTCGCACGGCGGGCTCTCGAGGGAGGCCACTGGGAAGTCGGTCGCAGCTTCAGACTTCCACGCTCTGCAGCTACGAGAAGCAGAGACAGAGGAGGTGACTAGCTTGGTGGTGGGCGAAGAAGGCTTGACGGCCTTCCTTCTGCTTCTTCTCTTGGATCTCCGTGGAAGGTCTATGAGGAAGTGGGTCTCGGAAGCCTTGAGGTGGAAGGGAGAATTGGGGAGCTTCTCCGTTTCAGCTCTGCTGGAGATGTAGTAAGAGGCTCTTCTGGGAAGAAAGGCCGGTTTGGGTTCGGGGGATGGTGTTGTGGATGGCTTTGGTGGTGTGGGTGGTGATGTCCTTGTAGTAGGATAGCACTTCTTCATGGAACGTGAGTTGCTTTGGCTCTTCCTTCCTCTGTTTCCCATGTCCTTGAGCTTATAAAACCAAGCATTTGGCATCATGTCAGATAATCTAAACCTATAGTTTCCCATCTCTCAGACACCAACTTCACCAACAAAATAAGAAAGCTCTTTCTGTAGGGGGTCGACACTCGCACAAGAGTGAAAAAGCTAGGAAGTCTGCTTATCTAGCATTGGCATACCCGCCCGTCTGCTGAAGCTTGGAAAGAACTCTCAACAACCACACAAAAGCTAACCTACTGCAATCTAATTCAGACACGAGGAAAGACCTAAGAGGACCATGAGAGAAACCAATTTTACAAGAGGAAGCAGAAAAGCTCTCGTGGTTGTTCTTCTAGCTTTGTTTCCTCCTCCTTTGTTCAGGGTCTACACACAAGAAAGGAGAAGCTAAGGACCAAAGAACCTGCCATTCCTGTAAAGATTCCAATCTCTTCTTTTGAAAGCACTTACAATGATCACGAAAAGGCTAAGCTATTTTAGAGTCATATACACAACAAAGTAAAAGGAAACCCTCTCTCTCTCTCTCTCTCTCTCTCTGTGTGTGTGTGTGTGTGTGTGTGTGTGTGTGTGTGTGTGTGTCTGTCTCTCTCTCTCTCTCTCTCTCTGTGTGTGTGTGTGTGAAAATGCTCTGTGAAGGTGAGGGGGTGGGATGGAGGAGGGAGGGAGTGATAAATAGGAAGAAGAAAGGTGGTGGTAGGGAGAGGAAAGAGACGTGGAGTGTCTTCAAGCCGATGGTAGGGTCCAAAGAATAGAAGAGAATAGAAGAGAGAGAAGTGGACCTTAAGCAAACAGAACAGTGGGTTGGGTTCTTCATACAATTCCCCTTCTTATACCTAATGAAACCTTGCCGGTATTTCACTTAATTCGGTTGTTACCATGCTTTTTTTTTATATATATAATGAAGATAACCTACAGAAAACTTAGGGTTGAGTCCACAAAATACCGTTTTCTTAACGGTGCTGTCGGGGGAAATAATGCAATGCATCTCCAACAACCACGGTTCTGCCAATCCTGTTTCGACCATCAGCACATAAGATTGTTTCGATACGGTGTAGCCATAGACAAGAAGTTTGTGAATGCTGCCCTTGGAGTTTTGGAATTGGTTTGATAAGTAAATGCTAAATTGGTATATAGAGTATTGTTATTTGTGACAATGTGCTTCTTGCTTAGTGGCACAAGAGATTTACAAAGTGGAAGAATGGATAGGTCTGTAGATGATGTGGAAAAAAAAATCAAGATTAGCTCAACATGGCAGTCCCTGAGAAACTAAAGATGGCAGCAGAGGTATATATGCAGTTTTAAATACTAAGAAGAGGTACAAACAATTGTAAAGGAGGTCTGCTCTGCTTTACCTGCTACTCAGTGGCTGTAGGACTGTAGTTAGCTCTGTAGTTTGGTTTATAAAACTTCATGATTTGCTCTGCAATTTGGTAGCAACTTTTGAATAAGATTTGAAAGTAACTTTCATGTTCTGTTTGTTTAGTTGATGTGACTTTCGGAGAATTTCATATTCTGAGCTTCAGGCCACAGAGCATCTCAAATAAATCTCATTGGGAAGCCATACCATGACCAAAAAGAAAGATGGGACATCCTTTTGTAGATTTTATCTAGAAAAGAATAAAAGCAAACCTTATAGCAAGTGAAAATAAGAATTGAAATGATGACAGGATTAACTGAATAAATAAGTGATCTAAAAAATAAATAAGTGATCTAAAAAATAAATAAAAAAATGAACTCATGATCTTTAGCAAACTTTGCTCGATTACCATGCTCGTTAGCAAACGGTTCGACCCTCAAAGTTTAAACTATTAAAACATGAGTCAACGATTAATCATCTCTCCCACTCTGATTGGATCTTTTGTTTTCTCCACAATTCATGAATAGAAATGGGGCGATCCTTACTTGAAAAAAGAAACGGGGTTATACTCGAAGGAAAATATTTTCTATTAATCTAGTTAAGTTCGACGATACTATAATTACTAAATCTGTGTTTAAAGTGTTTTAGGAGAGAACAGATATAAATCAGAACTGTCTCTTTGAGATGCTTTTAAATCCCATGTCACCATTTTTTCCCCTCCAGAGCTTAGTCGCCTAAAATGGATTGCTGCCTCCATTGAGGCTTCTTCATCCTTCGCTGCCATAAACCATGCACTACCATTGCTTTGGATCATCTACCAAGGAAAAAGAGAGAAAAGCCTGCACCCATAAGCTTTTTCAAGGCTTTAATCATAGAGAGAGAGCCCTTCTTGAGCTCAATTGGAATGGCCCAGTTTCCCTTGGGACGGCCACCCTCCAGCTCAATTGGATGGCTTTAATCATCCGGGCTGGTCGGATGGATCACCGTGTGCATGCAGGCAGGAACCAGAAGAGTTGTGCTGGTTCGCTAAGCTCAGCTTTCTTATTTTAAAACGGAAACAGAGAGCATCCGGCTTATAGCTTTGGCCAGAAATGGTCGTGGAGCAAGCATGAGGTAATGCCTTGGCTACACATGGCATTGGAACAGCCACATAAATATGTTTGGTTCGGGCTGTCAATAAACTTTGGTGGTCTTTGACCTCCTTTATTCCAAAAAAAAAGAGATTCGGGCTCTAAGATATTGTCTGTGGTCTGATCTTTATCAGGCTAAGAACAATCCTTTTTGCATGGATGAGCCCCAAACTTGTACGAGTTGATAAACCATAAGAAGTCATACTCATGGAACTCAAGTATCCCATGGAAGACCTTCGTTCTAAGCAACTGCAAATGCTATGGCTGCTATTACTCTTGTCACACTGGGTGCTACTCTTCAGCTGCAATATCAGAATGGTATGGTAATAGTTTGTTGTCATGATACAAACAGAATACCTTCCATAAAAAAGAATGATATGAACAGAATACCAACATAATAACACTCTCTAGAGAATGATCATTAGATGATTGCTAACGTAGAACGCAAATGTTTGATGCGTGTATATGAGAACAGACAACGCCATGTGCTTCAGACTTGGACCAAGCATACGAAGATTATAGCACCAACTTGTGCATATGCTTGAGCTATTCTCGAGATAGATCTCAGAATTTTCACGTCTTACGACCTTCCCGATTTCGTCCTCAAGTGGTCCTCGGTAGACTTCTCGAACACATTGTCCAAGGCCTAAATTGCTCGGATTGAAGCGGTCCCAAAGAGGTGACATGGCCGAGGAGGGATTAGCCTACCCAGGGCCAGGGTCTATTAGGTTGGCCAGGACTCGTCTCGCTCTCACATGATGCCCATGGTGTAACCGGGCCTACCATAACCAATGCTCAAGTCAAGCCTAAGCCTTATTACAAGTGTTTTGGCTCAGAAACCGGCCTAACACTTCAACCATGATGTAGTACGTTATCATGCTGCTTCCACTCCAACTCCTGAAGTTTACTGACCACCAAAATTTCAATCCTCAGAATGAACTGCTTTTGACCCTTGCTGTAATGAGTGTTATGCTGACGTTCAAAATGGCAACCATCTGAGCTATTTTTTGGCTCTCTTGTCCACTATAACTTGCATTCCCTTTCTACGTTCTGATATTTTCCTTATAAATAATCTGTATATATACTTTTGTTTTAATAAATTCGGGTGGCTCTATGCTTCCCTTTCACCTCAAAAAATGAATTAGTATATTAAAACTCGAATAAAAGCATTATGGAACAGAGAGGTTAAGAATGTTAAAATTATCAGATCATAGTCACCTTTTGGGGCGCATTCCATCCATATAATATATATACGAAGAGTCCATACGGATGGTCTTCTTATTTAAACTTGAGTGCCCGGAATTAAATGAGTACGCGTCGACGGTGTTTAATTCGATCCGAAGCTCGAACGCAACCGGCTCCCACTCGAAAGGCGTGTGGGCCCTGATACCCGAATTCGTTGGTAGGAGGCCGAAGCATGGAAAAGGTTAAAAATTTACGGTTGGACTTGGATATAGTTAACGGCCGCCCGAAGACCGGACGGTCCGGGAATCTCTTTCCCAGAATGTCCCTCTTTGTTCCCATACTATCCCTTCTATTTGTTGGTGTTCGTCCTTTCGTCTCCATAGTTTCTCATAGAATATTTTCAAAATCTATTCAGGAAGGTTGTAATTACTGGAATATGAGAGAAAACTATGCTCAATATATACAATTTTTTTTTTGATGTAAAAGGAGGCAAAAAAGGAGATATCTGATTTTTATTGAAGATTAATCATATTTACAATAGAGATGAGGAGCAGAGATGAGTTATATTGTCGAGGAAGAAGAGAAACAAATACTATAAAAAGAAGCTAAATGGCTTCAAACCAAGTATCTGCTAATCAGGACAGAAAATAATGATCTTTATAAGAAGAAGCAGTGAAGAAAAGAACCCCATTCAGACCTATAAGCAGAAGCATTCATTGCCTGAAGATCTCAAGCAATTTCACAAAAGTTTTCAGGCCAATATTGTTAAAAAAACAATATTACTTTTTCTTATTATCATTGTGTTAGAAGTGTGCTAGCTTTAATAAAAAGAAATGTCCATATTGAATGATTTTTTTTTTCTCGGAACGTAAAATCAATATGCCGAAAACAGTGACACTGAGCAAAAATACGTATAAGAGAAAATCAGATCAGGATTTCTAATCTGATATTATATATATATATACATCTCTTTTCCTGGCAGTATAGCTGTAGATCAAAGGTTCTGCAATCTTGCTTCCTCTAGCCGTTGTGGTCGTTGGTACCTTTGCTCGGGCCGGAGGGCGGCACCTTCCCTCTAGGAAGGAGGTTGAGCAAGAGTGGCTTATACTTCTCCTTGAGCTCCACTTTTAATGGTGCTGAGCTCCTAGGGATCACTGGTGATGCCATGCTGCATGGAGAAAAATTCAGAGGATTGGACTCATGAGGCGGAATTTGGTGGTGGCTTTCTTTCGGGAGGGGGATATTTAATCGTGGATCTGTGGCCGGTGTACTGGTGGAGTGAAATCCATCTATAGGTCTCGAAGTCGATAATTGTGGAATAATGAGTAGGAGGAAAAGGAAGAGGAGTGAAGGGTGAATTTGGTGGTGGATTGCCATCCGCAGAGAGGAGGATGTCTGAAGACTTGTTAGTAGATAGGCTTGTGTAAGTGAAGGGAAGAGAAGAAGGTTTTGCTGAAAACGAGGGAGAGAGAGAGGGGGGGGCAAAGTGGAGAGGTTTGAAAGATGAGTGTTTGTTTGAGGGGGCCGGTGGAGCGGAGGGGGGTTTTAGAGGCGAGTAGTGGAAGGAAACCTAACGATGTTTGACTGCTTCAAGTGCGTATGAAAGGAAGGAGTTGATCGTTCGCAGCGTGACTCTTATGTCCTCATATTTCAGCAATGCACGGGCTGGCGCGACGGCATACGTGTAATGAAGCATGAAAGCCGAAACACGTGTAATGAAGCATGAAGCCGATGCATACACTTTTCTTTTTTTTCTTTTTTTTTTTTTGAGAAATAAGGAGACTAATGGGGTTAAAAGAGTTACAAAAGGGCTGTTCCAGCACACGAGAAGCACTCCTTAGGAAGAGAAACAGTGATGAGGAGACTCAGGAGAAGGAAAATCTGAAAGCAGCCAGAGTGCAGCTAGGTGCCAGATCCCATGAGCGATCAGAGCTGCAAGTTTCTCCATCATAGTCTCCATCAAATTCAAAAAAAAAAAAAAAAAACAGGTAACACGAGGAGCAGCCTGCTGGATGGGAACTTTAAGAAAATCTAGGGGGGGAATGCTTCGTCTTAGAGATTAGTTTGGCAAAGCTTGGCGTATCCTTTTCCTTTGGCTAGGATAGGCAGGTCTCGAAAAAAAGAGAAAGAAAAAAAAAATTATATCTTTGTTCTATTACATTCGGTACATCTTAAAATATTATATGCTAGTGTACAATTATATATAAAGAAAATAATATAAATTGATATAGGATCACATTAACAAAAAAAAAAAAATACAGGCTAATATAGGTTATTATATGATCCTTGAAATCACTATCATGCTAACAAAAAAAATAATATATGCTAATACAGAATTACACTAACAAAAAAAAATGTTATGAACAGATACAGATTGTTATGTGATCCCTAAAATTATACTAACAATTTCTATTGCAGCTGTAATAAGAGGAGTAGAAGATTTATGGGGAAATTATACTAATAGATTGCATCCAAGAGAGACAGTGCTGCAGCATGCATACCGAAGGGGAAGCTGATCTTATGCCATGAGGTAAAAAAGTCTTTCAGAGCCCTTGGAGAAGATGAATCGCTAGCAGAATCACAAGAATGCGTCCAAATGTGAAGTGCAGAGGGGCAGGAAATGAGTAGATGGTAAATTGACTCAGGGGACTCATCATAGAGGGGGCAGATCCCAGAGTCTTTACCAAGCTTCCTCGGTAAGATGTCTCGAGTTTTGAGTCTATTCAAAAGAGCCAACCAGAGAAAACCCTTAATTTTTGAGGGAATAGGAGATTTTCAAACCACTTTTGCAAGAGGCCATTTTATGCCTCCGTGTATCAGGAACTTACAGGAGGAAGAAGAGAATAGTCCATTGCTCTCCAGGAGCCAAGCTAGAGATTCTATCTGGATCTGAAGAGAAGATCAAACTGGTCGGCAAGGAGAGAAGGCGATCTCTCTGTTGCAAGCCTTCCGCAAAGAGACCGGAAAACCGCAGCCTCCAGCAGGAAGAGCTTGAGTGATAGCATGCGGCCACCAAGCATAACTTTCGCCTGTAAGCTTTGTAGAGCGCAGGGGAAAGGGTTTTGAGAGGGCCATTGCAGAGACAAGATCAAACCAAAAGGAGTTATCCAGTCCGTTTCCCACATGGAATATGCATTTATTCTAGAACATAATTTGCTCGGTTTCCGAGAGTGATTTTTTTTTGAAGGAGGAAGAGATTAACTTCCACCGGGTATCAGAATCTTTTTCAGGTACCGTCTTCACCATTTTGCATGGAGAGCCTGATTGAAGACCTTCTTTCAAAAAAATAAGATAGTGGAAATCACGACGGCAGTGGAGTGGAGGATGCGAAGAAAAGTTGCCTACCGCACTCTAAAATTTATTATTTTTTGATGTTATTGGATATATCCATACTAAAACTATATGATTCATCGATTTTAGTATATTTTAAAAAAAAAGGGGGCAATGTGTTTGCCCTGTCGACTAAAGAGCATGACCTATAAAAAGTAAGCAATGAAACATGAACAACTAGGAAAGTGGCTGATCAGTTGTTCCTCTGCATTGTTTGTTTATTTGTTTGTTTGCTTTTTCATCTATTAGAGTTTGTTAATTGTGTTTCCTAATAGTCTCCCTATCTTTTCTTTCCTTCCAAAGGGTACCGATAACACGGACTAGAGCTTATTAATGACAATGGAGACAGCTGGGGTTATGGTTAGCTTTTATGGGTAGGATAAGACCTGAAGAAAACTCTTTAGATGGCTTCCAAATGGCATCAAAAGCAAAAGAGCCTCTATCGTCTCTTGGTTGATCGAAGGGACTTGCATTGAAATTAAAATTTTGACTTCTGACTTTTGACTTTTGACTTCCAACTTTCCACATGGCACGAGCCTGCCTTTAATCGATAAGAGGCTCTCTGCCGAGTGGCAGATGGAAGGCTCGTGTTCCCCAGTGGGTTGCCGCGTCAATACGCTATGCGGAATTTTCTTCAGGTTTCATTTAATTGGATTAAGGTTGATGGTTGGCCTCCATATGCGAGCTTGAGATGAAGTTTTGGTGATGCGGTTTCCATCTCTCTCTTTTTAATGTTGGGGTAAAAGCCAGCCTTTGGCTAAACCGGCTTCGAGTCCTGTGGGTAGATCAGCGCTGGAATCGCCAATTGGGTTTGTCTCATCTTTTTTGCTGGTGAGAGACCACGAAGCACGCGACAAGGATAAATGCTTGCCAGCTACCATCAACAGCTGTTATTGTGTGAACAGTACTGGCGAAAGGAACACATCATACCCAGCAAGTAATGCTCGTGTAAAATAGAAATCTAAAGCACATAAGAAAATTCAAAAAAAAAAAAAAGAAAGATGAAGAGAAGAAAGAACAGCCTCAATGACTCTCCAAAGAAACTCTTTCGAGTGATGCATAGTAAAAAAAGTGACCTAGTTAGCGATGTTATATGTTTTCCAAAAAACATGAGTAATCTAGAAAATGTTCCCTCCGAAAGCCTGCAATGTCCTGAAGTATAGCATTTCTATTTGACCACTGATTGGCCTTAGCTTAAGAAAAGCTCGGATTATACTCAGTTTTTAAAGCTAAACCAAATCTTGAGCCAGCAAATTAGGCTGCAAATGCACTGTTTATGAGCACTCCGGCTTAGCTTGCAAATTATTTTTTTGAGCTTGCCTTGTCTAAAGCCTAAAAGATGAGCTGAGCTAAAATATTTTTCAGAGCTAGGCTTTATAAATAAGCCGAGCTTGAACATGTTTTGGCTTGGTTCGAAAATAGAAGAAATACATGGCCTGGCTCGACTAAAGCTCGGCTTGAAGCTCAGCCAAACTGAGCTTGACTAAAAGAAAAGTCTAAAATGAGTTGTATAATTTTTTAATCAGATTTCTACAGACCGAGAAATGAGAGGTTTTTCTGCACCTAGAACTGATCCATGGCCATTGGACCTGGACGCCCCATATCCAAAATTTAAGATACGGATGGATTCAACATGAGTCCGAAATCAAAATGGAACTTCCGGTAGGGCAGGATATGAACCTCATAAAACAATTGAACTCCGTCTAAGAGCCTTAAAACTAGCACCTGGCAAGGAGCTGCATGAGGACCTGTACAGGCATGTGCTTAGTCCCATACTGGTTATTTGCCGGAAAGATCTTATATATTTATACAGAACTAAAAAATCAAAAAAAAAATATTTTGGATAGTTCTTTCAGAGAAAGTTCTGAATTGTTATAAATAGTATCAAAACGGATCCAGCCTATGCCCCATGTGAACTAGGAAACACTACATCAATAGTTAATTAAGGTTTGCTATGGCCCGATCGTGGTATTTGTGATTATATTTAAATGAATTTGAACTTTTAACCTGACGAGAACATCGAAGGTTTGAATAGGAAGAGACTTGTGCGCTTAGTCTCATATTTTTATTCGGCTTGTAGGACTGCTTCCCCAAGGAAAGGTCAATGTCCCAAGCCCGGCCTCTAAGAATTTACTTGGGCCCAGCAAAGATCTGGCCCTATTTAGTTGATGGAAGTTGGACAGGGTTCAAGCTCGTCTCACTTATGCCTTGCATTAACTTATGTTATTAGATGAGTAGATTATTAGACCTTTCCAGCTTAATCTTGAACTTGAAGGGATCTCGACTTCATGCAAGATTTTACATCACAATGGTGGCACTTGGCAGCATACTTGTTCTAACTTTTGTTCCTACCATTCTTAATAGATTGGATGCATTTTGTTCCTCCGTGGATATAGTATATTTTGTTCCTCCGTGGATATAGTATATATTTGCATTGCGTAGTAGGTAACTCTTTTTCCTGCTTCCAGCTAAACTTTGAGTTAATGAGTTGAGCAAAATGTGGTTGGTACTCCGGCAAGTACGTAGTGCAAGTGAACTGCTGGACTGAAGTAAATGAGGAGCCAAAAACATAATTATTTCAATCAGTAAACTTGAAGATGAGAGGATGATTGATTGGCAGAAGTTATTATAAAAGAGGAACATTTGAAGCAACTCCAGGTAGATTGTTTACGCTCATATTTTCGGAAGAGATTCATGATTGTGATTTTCTAATGATCATGCATTCATACTTGAGAATTAACCATGGTATGTATATAACTGTTCGAGAATTGAAGGGGACAGAAGTCTTCCTAAATGCCTTTATGCCACATAAAAAGGCAAATGAGATAATGATACATCTTAGTCAACCTCCAAGATATAACAACCAAGGACCTTATTCAAAAAGATTAGTCAAAAAGTATTGTTTAGATTTCTTTGCCCTATATAGTGGTCAGCCCTAAATGGATCCATACTGCATCGTCTCCTTGTCCACATAAGCCATAGATTAAGTCCACTCTGATATTATTTTTAGCAATGCAGAACCTCATAAAAAACAAAAGCCAACATATTATTAAGATTTCTTGATGTTATAGAAGTGTCCAAAATGTTTCCAATGCACAATCAACGTCGGACTAAACACGGTGTGGATCTAATAATATTGAAACTTGGTGATCTAGGACATAGGTATATAAGATGAGTTTGTCATCAATTTATTATAAGTCCGCACAATAAAGAAAGTTTATGTTACCAAAGTACTGTCATGTCTGTTTTATTTTTAGGAAATTGTCTATTATTACTATCATTGGTTATCTGGAACTAGTTATTTATCAATTATCACATAAAGATAGTGTTGAATAAATCACAGTAGATGAACCATCAACCTCTTCATATAAATCTACATTGCGAGCTTCTAAAGGATGACTTACTGCCATGGCGAAGGAGGCTTGGATGCTCAGTCTCCTCTACTGTCGCATGCATTGCATGAGCAAGGTGTTACTCCATAAGTTGGTGAATTCTAGGTCATTGCTATCAACATAGCTTGGAGCCTTCATGGCCAGAGATGCAAAGTCCACTCGAAACCTGATATTTCTTCTGCCCGATTCAACATTGAGCTCAAACCTTCCACTAGTTTCAATAGGCTCCGCACCATGCCACGTTTCCCTTCACGCACCACAGAGTCTCATTGTCCGAGTGGCAGCACAACAGCCCTCCAAGCAAGCACAAGGCAGCCACACATCCTTCCACCTTGTGGGTCCCTGGGCTCATATATATATGGGAAGATCTCTCTATGTTCTGATCTTGGGATAGCAGTTACTTATCTGTTTGTGGCTTTGGAAAGACGGAATGAGGGCTCTTCCACTGTCCTATTCACAGAACTGCTGCCCTCCATCCATGGGGCTGCCCAACAACATCTCAGTTCTTAGGCCCAGCAGAAGCGCCACCAGGTTGGTGAAGGTTTGGGCTAAGACAGATGAGGGTGAAGGCAATGGAGAGGCCAAGAAGAGCAAGCAGTCCTTGTTTGAGAGTGTTACAGAAGCCCTTGACTTCTCGCAGGTCAGGTCCTCTGAGGATGCCCAGCTTCTGGAGGAGGCAAGGGAGGCCACCAGAGCTGGAGGACAGATGAACAGGCAACAGGTAGGAGTTATAAATAAGTAATCACTGCTTTGGTGGGTCGAGAATTTAATTATTTCAATGCGATAGTCATGATCGTTTTCTTGCAGTATGGTGCACTACGGAGAAAGATTGGTGGCACCTACAAAGATTTTTTCAAGTCCTATGTTGATGGTAATTTCTCCTGCCCTGCTATTGGCTCCCATGTCCTGTTTCCCTAAGATGGCAAAAAATATTATATGATTCTTGGTACAGAATTCAAATGTTGGAAACAAGTTCAATAAATTTACAGTATTTAACGAAACTTAGGAAAATGCATAAATAATAGGTGAGGTGTTAGGTCTGCAGGAAGGCCAAAAAAAAAAAAAAACCATGGATGTCTTTTTTTGGTCTCCCCCAAAGGATTTGGACTATACTGATGTTGGGTTGATATAGGCCATGTCCACCAAATAGACTCCTTAATCCACGACGCCAACAAAAAATCCGATCCAATCCTGCTAGATTTTCCAAATAGGCTCTGAAACATGATAAAATAAATGATTTGCTGATGATGGAAAACTAAAGAATAATTGAAAAACTTTGCAATATTTATGAATGCTTCCGGACTAGGTTTAGCAGGTCAACAACAACATTCTACTATTTCAATGTCGAATGATCAACAAAAATTTTGATCTTTCATGGCTACATATCTTCTCCTTACTAATTCTTGGCTTGGTTGATATGCTAGTTGACGGGCAATATGTGGAGGACGGTTGGGTGGACAAGACTTGCAAGGTATGCAAACAGGACACCAGGGGAGAGCCAAGACAGGTTGACAACCTTGGAAAATATGTCCATGTGGCATGTTTAGAGAAATCCAAATCAGCAAACTTCTTCTCCAGGCTTTTCTCAAGATAAAGCTCTCCTACAACTATAACCTGTTCTTCTTCTTTCTCAATATTCATATGTATGGTGTATTAAGAAAAAAAAAAAATCAATACCTTGTTCTTTGGTATACTATCTTCTCCAATACAGAAAGTAACTCTCAAAATTTATAAAACAACTCATTAGCATTTCCAAATCACTAAAATGCTGGGACAAATTTGAGAAGCAAACCAAAAATCTTATAAAGCATCCATCTACAAATTCACATTGATGCAAAACAGCTACAGTACATTCGACCACACGGTTTTTGTTCCTCTACATAGATGGGAAGATGGACATAAAGTCACTCAAAATTCTTTTACCTAATGGCAAGCTTACTCTTGCTTCTGTATAAACTATAGATTACAGCATAGAGAAATAGCGCCATAGTGCTATTTTCGAAGTAGAATGTTACCTTCCATAGCTACAATGAAGAACTGGAAAACCTGGTGGAGGCCTTCATCCTGCAAGGATAAACCCTGCACCGAATAATGGCGCTTCCAATCTTAAACCCTGGCATCACCGTAAACCCGACCTTAAGCTGCTCTCCTTTCTCAGTCGACACTTGATTCACCACACTCTCCATGTAGTTCTTGGAGTAATCATCCCCTCTCCTGACATAAAACATCTCAGCCCTTGGAATAAAGGAATGCACCATCACCAGCAATGCCCAAATCCATCTTGCCATCCTCGTGAATGCTTGATAGAACGGCGTCCTTGGGTGCCCGCCGCTCAACACGAATGCCCTTTGATCCAAATTACCAAAGAATGAGCGTTCCATCTTCGATGGCACCGCCACAACATACTTCGACCAGCAAAATCTCCCAAAATTAGAATCAGGGTCCTCCATCAAAGCATCAAACGGGTCCCGAAAGCTCATGACACGATCCAATTGCTCCAAACTAAAGCATACGTCCTGAGCATCACCGAGCATTACCCGAGAGAGATAGGCTTCAAATGCAAATTTCTTGTGAGATCTTTCAGCATATATGACTGAATCGGATATTAAATTGGCTGCTTCATCTAGGTTCCAACCAGAAGCTTTCATTAAGCTAATCAGTGGCTTTGCAAAGTCATGGATGGATTTAGATGTGAACTTAAAGACCTCAGAAAACAAAGCTGGAGTCAATTCTTGCCGCAGTGGAAATAATTCCTCTTCAGGCAACACTTGCTGCTTCATATTCCGCTCCAATTCAGCATTCTTTCGTTCCAATTCCTCAACTTCCGATCTGAGATGGGCAATGTTGGACTCTCTGCACTGGATTTTGGTTTGCAATTCTGCCACCATTTCCTGATGCTCTTGAATCTTCAAGCACAGAGAAGATTGAAAGTTGGAATCGCATTGGTGTTTCTTCCCATACAAATGCTCCAACTCGGAAAGGGATTCAAGCTCGGAGACCATGAGCTCATCGGCGACAAGGATCTTCTTAGGTTCATAAGGGATGTGAGCTTGCTGGAGCTGGACATAGGCTGATTTGAGAGCAGAGACGGTGATGAATAGCCTTGAGAGCACAGCTTCTTCCAAGCACCCGGAGCTTGAGATCCAGGTTCCCTCCAATGGTTGGGGGTGGATCTTCCAGTCTCGACTGTCGACACAGCAATTGGCCTCTCCAGCACTGGAGCTGTCGACGGAGGAATCGTTGGTGGGTTTCGGGATTTCATTGTGGGATACACCAACAGATTTCAGCTTACACAGTTTTGAGATGTGCAGAAAGACGCCAGGGACGTTGGAAGAGTTCTTCGTAGTTCTTGGGGGAACAGAGTCCATCGCTCGTGTTTTGGAAGAGTGCTTGAAAAAAGAATACTATGTTTTATAGCTCCAGCAAAAGATAGAAAGCGATGATTTTAAGCAGATTCATTGCCTCGAGCTGGAATAGCCAAAAATCCCCAAAGAAGCATCTTTTGAAGTTCTGAAACCTAAAAATCAAGAAGAAAAAAAGGGGTGAACGTAGTAAATAATTATAACGCTAAGTGAAGGAAAAAAAAATTCTGAAGGCATTGAGCTTCGCAGAGAGAAGGAAAAGGACACCGGGAAGTGACTTTTAGCGATACAAAAAGAAAAAAAAAAGTTAGGGTTTTGAATCGATAACAGGGTTTTAGCTCATAAAATTCGAAACATTTTTTTTTTTTTGAGCGAAATAATGGCATATAAGGAACCTGGATTAGAGTTCAGGGTTTTAGCCAGCAGAGAGATGAAAGGAAAAAGCAATTAGGGTTTAGGGTTTTAGCCAGCAAAGAGAATGGAGCAAGATAGATTCGGGTTTAGCTCCAATTACCTTCTACGACGAATGGGAAGCACTCAAAGGTGAGAACTTTCAAAATCCATTAGCTTTCTAAGATCATCGCATCATTCCAGAAGAGAAATCTAGAGCTTCCAGCTACCACTACCATATTGCCAAGAGCGAGCACCACAGCCAGGGTTTCGAGCGGAAAAGTAGGGAAAGATGGGGTATTGAGCTTTCCGAGACCGATCTAGACTCGAGAAGTAGAGGATCTCGAGTCAATCCCACACGGACAAAGAATTAAAAGTGGGAAAGACTGCAGCGATCAGTTCCACTTTTCATATCGAAATCGTCAAAACTAGCGGCCGACCGAATGATGCAGAAACCCTAATTTTTGGGAACATGGATTTTAGATTAGATTTGGGCTCTTTCTTTTCCCGAGTAAGAAGGCGGAGATTCGATAATAAAGAGAAAAAATATTTTTATAGTTGTGTATATTAATTTTTTTTTAAAGAACGTGTGGGTTCAGAGTTTTTGGGCCTTGCGCTTCTCGAAAAGTGGAGTATGGGGAGGGTTGGGTCTCGGTGGAAGAACCTGGCTTTTGCCGATGTCCAGTAGCTAGTTTGAAATCCTGGGAAGGGAGAAGAAGAGAGTGATGCATGAGGCCAAATTTTTCAATAAAGCATGCTTGTTTGCTTCTACCCATGGCATGTGGAGGGAAGAAAAATCACCTATTACATATATTTAGGTAGATCGATGCATAATGTCTGAAATATAATATTTACTGATACACAGTACGCATTAAATGGTACAGACTTAGCAAATTAGCCATCTAACAATCTGAGACATATCTTCAAATAAATTGATATATAATTTCTATAATATTATGTTCACAAGTACGTGACCAAATGATGCATAGTTGTCGACTTTCTAATATATATTTTAAGTTTCTTTGATAAACTCCTGGCAGTAATTTAATACACAACTTCAAATAAAATGATAACACAGTTTTTAGAACATAATTTTTACCAGCTTATGTTATATGGCGAACACACCAAGTAAATTAGTTATCTAACAAATCAATACATATATTTAGATAAATTGATGTATACCTTTTTTTTTTTTTGGTTACATCAATATATACTTCTAGAATATGGTATTTAACGATATAGTACATAATTTTCTAGCTTTGTTTAACATATTCTTTAGAACTATGAACTCTTAGGTGTAAAGATCCTGAAAAAGAGAGAAGGATTTGGAGAATGACAAAAAGATTCGAAAAAGAAAAAGAAAGACTTTATAGACAGAAAAGATGGCTTAACAGGAAGGAAGGTGAATGAAGAAGCTTGACCAGAAGAAAGAGAATGTTATGCATAATTTACTTTTATTTAAAAAAAAAATCAAGAAACTGATAAATTCCATTAGTAGAAGTTCTTGACTTTTGAATCGGCATTTGGAGAAACACGACAAACGAGGTATTCGTTTCTCTAGTGGCCACTCCATATGATTTTTGTTCATGTAGGGCCCACATAAATATGTGAGTATGCAACCGAGTAAAAAAATTTATTTGATAGACAAGAGGGTGATTAAATTATTGTTTGTGGCGGATGCAACCATCCCAATAAACGAAGTCTTAGTCACAAAATCTACTACGCATCGTAGGTTGGCATGAAGTTTGAATTTTCGTTCCATAGCAATATCCCTAAACCCTAGTCATCCGTAATTCACCAAAAATCATCTGCTAGGCTATCTAAATAAGATTCACACCCCCCATCTACCTCTAATCTAATAAACCTTGGAGATGGCACAATTTGAACTTCACTCTAATTACTTCTCTAATGAATGACACATAATACTGTCATACTGATTTAGTTTTTTTCGGTTTTATAGTTTACTTCCGTAGTATATTTGCCATGGCTGGCTGAAAGGTGGATGTAAGTAAAAGCTGGGAATTTGTCACGTAGCATTATTCTTTTCCCGGCATAAAGCAGGAGCAATCCCATGAATTGTAGGTATCCAAGCATGTGTAACACATAACTCATACTCTATTTTGTGTTACTATTGGTCTACATTCTCGTTCTCCAAACTACTCATACAAGATATTAGATCCTATACTGTACCGATATCATGCCGGTACAATAATGGTACGTACCCGTACAATAAATTTTGACTCGTACTCTTCGAGCCCCACTTGCTCCCTGCTCTGGATGCAGCCCAGCAAAGCGCCTTGCCGGTTATCCTGCCTTTCCTCATGGCCAATATATAGCACCGCATCCGGCTGCATCGACGGGCTCTTCTACCGTGGTGAGCCCGCAGAGAATCGCAGCCCGGCATCGTTGCATGAAGACATCTTGAAGCTTTTTTATTATTATTTTTTTTTATTTTTTTTAAGTACAATGGCTTCTCATCCTACTCTAGTGTAGAGCCGACAAACACAATCGAAGACTAGAACCTGGCTCAGACGCGAGGGAGGGCCCCCCCGGTGTGGCGAAAGTACCTCTCCAGAGTGCTGCAAAGCGTAGAAAGCAACCCAGTCCGTGGTCGTATTTGCCTTTCGGTATATATGCACTAACTGAAAGGCGTTGCAACCTCTCAGCATCAGCCTGATATCACAAAGTAGGGGACTGCCCTCCCCCCTCCATCCCTCCTTCCATATCCAATTGATCACTGTGGCCGAGTCTCCCTCTAAAATGATATGCTCAGCCCTCAATCTCCGTCTAGCATAGGAAACTCCATCCCATGCTATCCTGAGCTCCACTCCTATAGCTGAAAATCCATCAGTCCGCCGTCCACCAGCAACAATCAACTGTGAATCATGGCCTCTGATCATAAAATCTACACTGCCCCTGCTGCAAGTACATAGGCCACTACCATCAAAGTTCACCCTTATATAGCCGGGGTTGGGGACTCATAAGAGATAAGGAAAAACTTTGGGTGCTAAAGTTGTCGCTGAAGCTGCAAAGCGGGGGTCCCACGGCAGTGTTTGCTTCCGGGAGTTTCAGAACGTGATCGTCGCGAGCTGTTTCCTGGGTGGAGTAGTCGCAACTTCCATGTCCGCATTGACCGCCTGATTAAAAATCATTGACTTGCTCCACCAGGAGAGCAGCCGTGAACATGAAGCACAAGAAGCGAGATAGTGTGAATCTTTCTCAATAAAACTATTGTTCATTTCCAATGTTTTAGATGTAGAGAAGGATGGTTGGATTTTCAGGGGAACACGAACAAATATACATCAATGGGTATGTATGGAGGATAATTAGGGTTTCCTTGTTTCTTTCTCTATTGGTTTGAATATCTACCCTCATTATGGCCAACTCATCTTATCATACAATTAATGGGTGCTAGCTTTGAGAGCATAGGAGAGGTCCCCCATGTATTCTTCCAATCCTTCATCTTGTCATCAATTACTTGTCGAGGGCATGCATATGAATCCTGCCGAGTAGTAGCTCATCTTCCAAGAGTTTTAGGATTTGAAACTTGATGGCAGCATTCAATGATGACGATCGATCACGCGGATGGTTTTCTAATTAATCCAACATGGTTGTTTCGCTGATTTGTATGGACTAGTAGTACTAGTCCAACCTTTGTGGTAACCTTTTTTTCCTCCAAGAAATTATAAAGAGGGAATGTCATTTTCCTGATTCGAACATGGAACATCAACCAAGTGGGTTGGATTGCCAACTGGCTGGGCCAAGTGTGGTTGGCTAGTCCAATCTGTGATTTATAGTGCTTAGGTCCAAGTTCAGATTTACTCATAAGAACTCATGTTTAATGATTCTTGTCGCCACAATGGTAAAATGGGTGCCTAATTAAATTATGGGATAAGTAGAAGCTTTTGAAATAGATGGACAAAGGAGTTGCCAAGGATTTTCCAAGGAGAAATTTCAGACAAGAATGCCTAACAAAATGTCACACTAGAAAATTTCAAACAAGTAATGGATAATTTTGAAGAGATACGTACAAAGGGATGACTGCATAAGAAATAGCGGCTTACATAATATTTCTTTTTAAGGATACGAAAGAACATATACAAATCAAATCAAGCGTTGTCATAATGCATGGTAAAGGATGTCCTGATGTACAAAGCTCCTGCCACTGCAGGGTCTTGAAAAGATCAGATAAATACAGCCTTACTGCCATATGCATGAAGGTTGTTTCCGTGATTCAAACCCTTGACATCTAAACCACAATGACAAGTATTATTTGTTATGGATTGGGGTATATATAGAATAATGTATCATAGTGCTTTGATCAAATTCTCAAGCTATAAATAGTAATCTATATGTTCTCTCAATCATTTTAGACACTAACATATTCAATATGTTTACTAACAAATTATATGAAATTTAATCAGATAATTCACAAGATTTATCCTCCCGCCTCTAGAAGACATTTATAAATATGGCTTAAAGATTGTTTTACTCCCATAGTTAGGTTTCAGTCTGCAATTTCTCATGGACAAGTGATGGTGTCTAAGGGAGTTAAGGTGACCTTGGCTATTGTTCTTATCTTGCTTGTTGGGCAAAGCTCAGCATCAGATTGCTAGGATAAGTATCATACAGAGTATAGGTCAGAGGATAATCCCTGTGGTTGTGCGAATACAAGTGCTCCATTGATTGCATTGGTCATTCTCTCCTAAAGTTGGCTTCAGTTGTGGCTTGGCATGTGCCAAGTCCTCATGTGTCAAGTGGCCATCACGACCCAGATGATATCGAAATTATAATACCCGGTGTCCTGCCTTAGCACGGAGTGTATTGGAATCATTTGGGGCTCGTTTGGTTCGCAGGAAAAGGAGGGGGGAAAGTGTGGTCAACGGGAAAGTAATGAAATGCCTCTTGTTTGGTTGGAGTTTTCAAAGAAGAGAGATGGAAAAGTTGTATTCCCATGGGAATATGATTCCCACATTTTATGGGAAAGTCTTTCCCATGAGAAACATGGGAAAGTTACTTTCCCATGAGGTGGGAATTACTCCTTTTTTATTTTTTTCCCAAAAAGACCCTTCAGCATTAAAGAAACATTAAAGAGGCATTAAAGACCTAATTTTTATTAAGGGCATAATAGGAATTATACATAACTTTCCTTGTAAAGTGGATGGTCAACCAAACATAAGCACTTTGGAAATTTGTCACTTTCCCATGGTTAACCAAACATGCCAAAAGTACTTTCCTAGGTATCCTTTTCCTAGGAATTTGATTCCCAGAAACCATATTCCTAGGAGGGAAAATACTTCCCGCGAACCAAACGAGCCCTTGATCTTTATGCCTTTAGGTTGTATAATTTGTGCTAGTATGAGCAATTAGTTCGTCAAGCATAGATTAGATCAATTCGATGATGACAAAGGGAAAGAATGTGGGGACCTGCTTGTTTCCATGCTCAAAGAACTGCACCAAACTGCTGATGAAGTCTCCATGACAAGCTCTTGGTAGAGGCATATATTATGGAAGAATAGGAGAGATGAAAAGAATAAGCTCTTGGCTTTACTTGCAGCAAGAGCATTTGGACATATATAGATGATGACAAGCTTTAGCTGCCTTGTAATGAAGTATGAATGTCCTCCAAGTATAAATGATGTATGGCAGAATTTATGGGAACTAAATCAACTAAATGTCTTCATTGCATTGGTTGAAATTCATCTCAATTTATTTGTGCTTGTTTGCATAGAGGCATGTTTCATAACAAGATTCATGTTAAGTTCGACGTAGTGCCAGCACATAAGATGCAGTGTGCCAAGATTAGTTCAAATCATTCAAGAAGACTATTCCGTGCATTTGCAATTATTTTCATAGGAGACAGGTTATTGTTTATTGTTTTCATGTTATTTTGCACTGGTTCCTTCAAGCCATTCTTCTCTTAGCTTTCATAAAAAACCCATTCTTCTTCACCTGGGTTGTCTTTGCCGTGGAAAACGCTCGGTTGAATTTTAGAAAAGAAGGTTAATTCTAATGATGAAAATGAGATGGAATTTTAGAAAAGAAGTGTAATCGCAAGAGATCTAGGTGGGTCTTGAAGTGGACTTTCTGTGATCTGCTTGACGGCCTTGAAGTGGATTTTGATTGCATTCTGTTTCGGTGGTCGGCAATTATGTTCTTTTGACGGTGTGATAGAAATGTCAGCGTGGGATTTTCCGTGAGGACTGGGGGTCATACTTTCAAGGACTATTTCTTAAAAATTCAAAAAACAATCAGTCGAGCAATCTTTTCTATCCTCCTTCTCCGATTGAATTAAAAGAAGATAACTCTTTATTTGCTGGCTTAATTAAAAAACCAAGTCGTGGTACTTTTAAATACCTAACTTTGGACCAGCCCAATTTCAGATGTCTTGTATGGCTCATTTGCCAGAACCGGACCAGGTATGTGGTGATGGGAGACTGGCTCAACCTGCCCCATTGGCATCCATACGACATTGGTTAATGCAAGGGTGCAAACTAATCCTCAATCTGGATCAGGTGGCGCAGTTCGGCATGGACCAACGCTGCTTACACATTGGTTCGAGATGGTTCGGTGTTAATTTATTTGGATTTTCTGATGCAGTTTGTGTGCTACCGGGCATAGTTTTGGGGTCTTTAGACGTGAAGGGCAGTATGGGTTAGTCTAGGCCATGCTCGGTGCGTGTGGTGGGCTAGCGCAGTTATGCTTGAGGGTAATTCGGCTATTGTGATTGGTTGGATCCAAGATGGCATCGGCAGCACGGAAGAATGACACCTCTTGCTTTGAGACATGCGGGCTATGATCAGTAGCTAATGGGGTCGCAGATTGGATGGTCTTGTATGGGGCTAGTCACTCCGAGAGTGGCTTATAGGTTGGAAAGAGAGAATTGCCTAAAGCACTCTGAAATTTATATATTATTTTCTGATATGATTAGATATATCTGTATTAGAGTTGTATAAATTATCTAATTTAGTAAAAAAAAAAAAAAAACATAACCGTGCATAAGAGTTCATGCCGTTGGAGCTCAGGCGCCCAGCGAGCAGTACTCTTCTTCTGAAAATTACTTGAATGAGACAGCAGACGTTATCCACGTCGCCAAATTATTGCAATAGGCCGAGTTCAACTCCTTGACCGAAGGACGTCAAACTGCGGGAGCAGCCATCAAGGCCAACCTGCCATCCGGTACATTACAAGTAGAGTGGGGGCGTAGCTTATGCAGTTCCAAGTGACTCCAGACTCTTTGCATCTCATAACAGGAACCTTAGAACAGTGGGACCCGATCCTTGATCCCTTGAGAGTCATCTAGGGCTGGACACCCATTCATATCTTGTTCTCTTCCAGATCCATGGCCAATGTGACAAATAGTTTCACATAGCCAGTTGTCATGTTTATTATTGTTTAACATAAGCTGATGAAACGTCAAATTGGGTATCTGTTTAACCATGACTGCCTCTGCCATGTTGAAAACTATGGCTTTTACCTTAGGTCATTTTGATCGTAACTCATTGGCACGTAAAATTTAATGCATATTCGAGCAACTCCATGCCATGCACAGGTAAAGCTCTCTCTCTCTCTCTCTCCACCCAACACCAAAACAAAGAGGGTGGGGACTGGTGATGACCTAAAGCCTGGCTCTACAAGGACGGACTGTCTCTGAATTCCCACCGAGCCTCCAACATTGAATCGCCCCAGCTTTTCGGTGCGTTATTGAAGCATACACACGTGCACAGCATGAATGGAGGGGAAATTAACTAAAGATCCCAAACGGAAACGTGATAGCTATGAAACAAAGCTACAGTGGGTGGACGGCATGGTAACTTTTTACATGAGTTTAATAAATTTTCTATTTATTTGATGGAATGGTTAAGAGATTATTTATTGTTAAACTCTTCAAAACTTATCAATGGATATAACTCTTCAAGTATGAATAGTTTATCGATATGGGCATGAATGTTCTTATTTGGACATCTTGTTTGGGTTACTGGATTTATGTTCTTATTTACCCATGAGCCAGGCTAGGGATGCAGACTTGGCTATGTCCACCTCCAGTCTTGGTTCTCCTTGAAAACAAGGCTTAGTCATTATAGATGGGGAAGAATGTAACATGTGCACGTACCCCCACCTTCAGGACCACAAGAACATGTGCTGCTCCTCGGAAGTTTTGGAAGCCTGTATGCATGCGTAGGCAAAAATGGCCAGAGGGAATTGGAGCGGACTGCCAAGGTATCAAAATAAGATGAAAAATTTCAGAACGAAACAAAATATGGAACATCAAAACGTGATTTCTCTCACTAGTTTGTTTGAATCTCTCGACCATGCAAATAACGATTAGCAGGCGCAAACTGAAGAAAAAAAAATGGAAGGTGTTGGGGGGAATAAAGTTTCCCCCCAAATGACATAAATGCCCCTAAGAAGCCGTACAACCTCCGACCCCGGACAGCCGAAGTCAGCGTCCGACCTCGGAACGCTCGGCCACAAGACGACCGACCCCGAAACCTCCGACCTAAGAGAAACCCCGATGTCCGAGGACCGTACTCTAACACCCCTCCGGCATTTATTGCGCATGGCCGCTGTAATCTTCCGGCACACTCAACAATAAATGCGGATCTCCGGCTTACTCCATAATAAATGCGGATCTCCGGCTTACTCCACCAATAATGCGGATCTCCGGCTTACTCCATAATAAATGCGGACCTCCGACTTACTCCACAATAAATGCGCATGGCTCCTGACATCTACGGATCCCCAGCTCTCCACGGCAAATCGACCCAGCAGGGTCTAGTCGACTATGATAAGTCTCTGATCTCGGCCATACCGCCGACATCAGTGCAATGATTCGCCTGACCGAGCGCCGACCTGAACAACATGCCAAGCCGTACTACGGCCTCGCCCTGTTACATCACAGGTAAACCGACCCCCGCATATAAAAGGGAGCATTGGCCTCCCAAGAGGGGATTGGAACATTCATACACCCAAAAATCACTGTTTATCTCCTTCTCCCCACTATTTGCCCCCTCCCTGACTTGAGCGTCGGAGGGCCGGCGCCGGAGAACCCGGCCACCGGTTCGTGTGCAGGCACCCGGACGGAGGACGCCACCAGCCAACGGATCGCCGCCCCGCTGCGAGGACCTGCTGTTCCTTCTCTCCGACCGCCCCGGACGGAGGACGCCGCCAGCCAACGGATCGCCGCCCCGCTGCGAGGACCTGCTGTTCCTTCTCTCCGACCGCCCCGGACGGAGGACGCCGCCCGCCGACAGACCGCCGCCCCGCCGTGAGGACTAACAGTCGTTCCCTCTCCTCGACCGAAGATTGCCCCCGGGTCCAATTTCCAGCAACAGAAGGAGCAACCATGTTTGAATCTTTGGTGTTCGACCTTTCCTGAAAGAAACTTTGGTGTTTCACCAAACAGTACCCCATGTCTGATGGCTGATCTCAGGCTAAAGAAGGCAAAGGTATCCTGGAGCTTGGAAGACTCAGTGAGGGCCTAGTGAGAAGCCTGGGGCCGTATATATTCAGATGCTTCAGACCTAATAATATAAGGATAAGGTGCCCCAGGCCAGGATGCGAACAAAAGCTAGAGAACAATGAGCTTCCAATTGCCTTGAATCCACTACTCCACGCTTTACATTTCACCAGGCCTTTAAGTGGGTGGGAGGAGTCTCCTTCTCCATTTTACAACTTGCAACTCCCACTATCGGTTGGTGAAAGAGAAAGGGACGAACAGAGATCTAGAGGGGAGAATAATGTGTAACATGGAAGGCGATGGTTCGAAAATGAGTCAGAGTCGCTTTCAAGTGGCTGAGGTCTTTTTCATCTGGCCTGCTAATTAACATTAGGAAATAATTATAAATTGCAACGGCTAGAATGCCTCACAACATTACCGTAGATTATTTAACTGGATTTGTCGAACATTTTTGAAACCTTCCTTCATCAAGAAGGGGTGGAAAAGAATGCACATTTCGATCACTACAGGTGGAGTGCAATATATGTAGCCTTTCGTGTGGTCTCTCGCAACTGGTAGTGCATGATGACATTTCTAATTGGTAATTTGAAAATTACTCTTCCATTAGATGCACCAGATACACTTGTTCTTAATTCTCTCCAGTAAAATCAATAGGCAATCAAATCTACAAATAATCAGCGTGATCGATTACAACTTGATGTAATTTTGATGCATCCAAAAAAAAATACCGTAACCGACTAGCAGCTAAGGAAAGCGCCTGATCACGGCACACCTAAAAAGAAATATCCTAACCATCCCGATCAGCAGATATAGAAAGTGCTCAACTACTCATCCGCAAATCACATAATCCTAATCATGCAAATTCGCATTCTCTCTCTATAAATACAAGGCACGGGGACCATCAAAGTATTGAGAAAAATCCGAATACCATACTTTCATACTTTTATCTCTCTTTTATTTTTCTTATTTTCTCTCAAAATTTTGTCTGACTTAAACATCGAAGGATCCTAGTCGGCCACGTTCTGACGACCTCTTAATTGTTTTCTATAGTTGTAGAACAGCTCAAGCACTACGCAACGCTTTTCCGGCTCAACTGAGCAAATCGACACATCTATCTGCCAAATTAAGTTTTGAGCGACAACAATATACAATAGCCAAGTAGATAAGAATGGAGAGCTAAGTGGCATGGATTTGCAAACATATGAAGCCTAGATTAGGCTTGAGTTTTCTGCTTTCTTCTGAATAACAGCCAAGTTCTTTGGTCCCATGTAATTGTCAGGGATGGTATGATTGTTCCAAAATGAATGACGACACAGAATTGGAATGTTTGGTACACAATATCCTTGTGTAGCAAGCTAAATATTTTAAACAAGTTACTCATATTTCAGAGAAAAGGAGGAGTGGGAGAGAAGACAGCTTTGATATCTGAACTTGGAAAACAAACAATTTCACGAAGTAATGTGTCAAGCACCAAACAACATTAAAGGTTAAATCATCATGCCATCTCTCAAATGGGAGGTAAAGATCCCAAACCTACATTTTAGGAAAAAACATGCTAAACCCGGTGGGAATTGCGCATTTGTCGAATTATAATGCATATCTTGCATGATTAATTCAGACGTGTGATCCGCCATACTTTTTTGAGCAAATATGTGTAGTCCACCATAAAAGAATAAAGTATGTGGTTTATACCAGCAGGAATTTGAAAACATATGGAGTCCAAATTAGGCATAATTTTGTTGTTATTTTTGAATAACAGCTTAGTGTTTTTCATTCCAAATCATATATATGATTGTCACATTCCATATGATTGCTCAAATGAAGTATTGAGTAAGAATTCACAAGACTAGAACCAAAAACATTATCCAATCAAGTTATATATATGGTTCTAAAGAATTAAATAATCCACTCAAAATCCAAAATAAGCCCCAAAAGTAGAAAAAGAAACTGTGGCCAAGCCAGCTTCATATTCGGACATGGCTGGAATTTGGACTATGTCGCTATGGTCAATATAGCATCATGCCAATCATCTCATCTTTTCTATGGGTTACAAATGAGCACGATGAATAGGGCTCATAGAATGGAGATAAAATAATTGATCATATGATGCTTCTTTTTGTGACTATACGTGGTCCCACATAAATTTTGCGGTCTTTATGCACTTTGACCAGACTTGGGGACTTGTCGTGTGTCCCCTCGCCATGACCCGCCCAATGCCTGGCCTTCCGGGAGAGGCTTGCGGTGCTCGCGGCTAATTTGACCGCCGACTCCTCCACGAGTCCAATTCCTCGGCGAGGTCGGATGGTAATGACCGAACCTCCCTCGCGTATCCGCTGTAGAGTGGAGTGGACGGAACCAATTCTGTGACTGCTACGTGGGACCCACCAATGTGGATCCATTACATCGCAGTTCGCAAACAGGCGGTGGGACCTGCGAAGGTTGTGCCACGCTGTACGGTTTTCGGAATGAGAGCAGTCACGGGTCATGTGTTACGCGGTACACGGTCTCCCTCCCTATCCATATCCTTGGTGCTCAATTGAAGGAATTCGATGACCGTGACACTGAAAAAAATTTCCGGGTGGCAACCATGACAACAAAATAAAGAGAAAAATTGTTCATATATATATATATATATATATATATATATATATATATATATATATATATATATATATATATATATATATATATATATATATATATATATATATATATATGTATCGAAAGATGTATTAAGCAGTAAATTAGATCGTTTTTTTTTTTTTGCTGCTCACCACTTAAAAAAAATTTATGAACAAAAACTGTCTTCGCTCTCCCATCCTTATATACTCTTAGTTCTTTTGACTCTGATGGTAGAACTCATGCCAGGTTGGTATGAATTACCGTAATACTAATAAAATAAAATATTTTTTAAATATAAAAGAAAACTTCTTTCGAAGTTCCATAGTGATTCTAGTAGTCCGCCCCTTTAGAACCGAGGAGCCTTGAGAAAACCTTAGCATGTGTGACACAAATAAGAAGAGAGAAGAGGCTTTGTAAAGGAATTTGTTAAAAAAATATATGAGAGTTTTAGTGGGGCATTTCTCTTATATAGATTTTGCATAAAAAAATTATTTAATTATCGATTTTGTAAGAAAGGATTGAATTTTTTAGCAAAATAATATATATAATTAGAAATTTTCAAGCGAGTTTAATTCTAGGTCTCAATGCGATATGAGCAACATAAATTTACTGGATGCTTGATACATATTAATTGGATACCCAAGCTACAACCTGCCTTCCATTCGAAACTAACTAAAATTATTAGAAAAAATTAAATATATATTAATTTGTAAAATAGTTTAAATCGATTTTTCTTGCAAAATTATTGATCGAGCGTATTTGCATATAATATCCATCTTCTCGTATTGGATGAGGGGTGCGCTGTGGAGATATGTGTCAAAATATAACAAAAAAATTTTCTAATTCTTTATGGGATTCACTGTGGAATAGAGTTTTTTATGAGGGAAAAATAAAAAAATGAAGATGCCTTATGCACAGGAGCATTAAGAGAATTGGCTTATATTAAGATGTATCCACAACAATCCCACTAGCTAAGACATATATAATGTGGCGGACCATTAAGTGCTAATGGGGTCCTTATTAAGCTGTACCATAGAGTATTTGTTATATTGAGCATCGTAATAATGTCAGCCATAAATTAGCAATAATGTGGCTTGGCACATATTATGCTATGAAGATCTATATACTCCTCTATCTTCATTAGTCAATAAATAAGTTGAAGTGCAAGTTGTACGTAGTTGCTGCCAATTGTTGCTGAGCTCAAGAAAGGAAGGTTTCACACAAAACTCGGAGGAGCCAAAAATCAAAGAAATCAATCCTACAAACTTGAGGAAGCAAAATTGATTTTCTTCGTTGGAACATGGAGATGTATATTTTAGTATAGTACGGCATGCTACTCAGTATAAATCAAATATGTCGGTCTACAATCAGAAGAACAAGCACCAAATATAAAAGTATTTGCAACAAAGAATTACGAAAAAGTAATATTGAAAGAGAAAACTTTAAAAAGAGAACTAAAGCAAAATTTTATTAATAAAATATAACAAAACTCATAACTAGAAGCTAGCCCAATTCCTTTTCTTTTTCTCTACCACCAGGGACCAACACCCAAAGTCTCACAATAGACCTTCCTTAGGCCATTCTAAAAACGCCAACCTGAAAAGCTTCCATATAAAGATGCTCAAGTCTCTCTTCCTCTCTAAATCTCTCACATACCTGAGCTATTGAAGGCACAAAAACAAACAAACAACAACCGTCATACCTGAGCTATTCAATCAAAACCCACTAGAATTCAACTTCGTATATATATTAACCAATCTTGGCTCGAATAAATAAACTCCTACTTGGACACCTGATCACTATCACCGTGTCGTACTCAAATAAGACACCACTGATCCTAGTTAAGTTAGGATTGCAGCAATGATTGCCAACATTTGGTGCATTTGGTGGTCTCAATTTTGTGTAATTGATGTTTAGTATAAGAACCAAGGATATAATAAAAAAGCTGGAATCCGTGAGAAATATTCCCAAAATCACAAACTTAGTTGTAGGTAAACTCTCTTTGAATTGATTATCAAACATTATGTCAGACATGCTTTGCATTTAATATCAAAGTTATATCTTTCTATTAAAAAAAAAATTAAAATGAAATAGGACAAAAAAAGAGTGAGATTTAATTATTTTTTTCTTAGAAAACAATGAAAGAACACCAAAACATTCTTATTCATATGTTAATTTAGTTTATGTATTTAATTATTTTTAAGTAATTTTGACAAATTAGTTCAGCTACTTTGAGTCATAAACCTAAGGCTTCCACGGATCGGCTTTTTCTGGCCGCCCAAAAAAGCCGCTGGCAATGCTTATACAAGACTAGTATGAAATGCGGATTTTTTTTTTAAAAAAAAAAACCGTTATCTATTTTTCTCTCAGACAACCGGAATCGTCGGATCAGTGGAATTGTCTTCAAGCAAATCCTCGTTCCAGAATCTTCCAACTCTTTTCTCGCACAGGACGAAGTCACGTGAGCGGGCGCCGAGTTTTTCTTTTTTATTTTTTTATTTTTTTTTAACCACCACGGCGCTCGGCCACGGATGTAACTCCGTAGGTGGAGAGGGATAAATGCGGTAAAAAAAAAAGGGTGAGGACGATTGGCAGACAAGCGGTCCACGGATGCCTGAGTCAGCCTGCAGGCTCCACTACCCGATGCGTCGGTTCCTTCCCTTCGCCCCTTAGTTCCAATTATTGAGTCCATCCACACCTCCCAATTTCCAAATGACCACAATATCCCCCCCCCCAAAACAAAAAAAACAAAATGAAATAAAGGTATATCCTATATATGGTAGGTACTTAGTATGGAGTGGATCTGGCCTTGAGGGAGATTCATCTGTGGTTATCGACTGGCTCCGAGGGGTGAATCGGTTGGGGATGGTCATCCCCTCATTCGGAAGGTCCGTAGGGTGGCGCGGTTGATGGGCGACGTTCAGATAGGACACGTGTTCAGGAAGACGAACAGGGCTGCAGACTGGGTCGCCTCTTATGTTGCCCGGCATTCCGGAAATTTTACTTGGACGTCTGACTCTGACGTTCATCCTTATTTGCATCTTTTACTTTCTCGCGATTTAGTAGGCTGTACTCACGTTAGAGTTATATGAAATGAGTAGCCACTTTTACCAAAAGAAAAAAACAAAAAAACAAAAAAAAACAAAAAAATAAAAACAAAAAAAAAAGAAAAAGAAATAAAAAAATGTTGTTGCCTAAAAGTCCAAACAAAATTGAACAAGGTGTTTGCATCTGCAAGAGGTTGTTCTATTCCACTTCAAATAGTTCCAATTATGATGGAATGCAACATTTTTTAGATAGTGCATGTCTATCAAAAGGCAAATCGAACCATAGACTAGGTTGCTACGTATGCGGCTCAGCATTCTGAAGAGGTTTTCTGAACTTATCAAGAGGTCCCTCCTACACCACTGTGCCAGGTTCTTGCTCTTGATTCGGTTGGCTGCACATACACTAGAGTAAAATAAGCAGCCATTATACCACAAAAAAAAAGTTTCAATTATATAATTCTATTTTGTTAAAATCTAGTATCCGTGTTGATGTAACAAATGTCCAACTTTTTGGTACATATCAAATATGTAGTACTTGTTGTGGTTCAAATCTGGCCCGAGGGTGACCATGCCGGAGGAGTCGAAGGGAGCCGCCGGAGTGTGGAGGAAGAGGATGAAAGCCACCTCCTGCAGTTGGCGATGTACTTGCACAAAGCTTCACCGGTATTTTCGGTGAGGGCCCTCCGACGATCAAGTTAGA
Organism: Phoenix dactylifera; assembly: GCF_009389715.1. Taxonomy (NCBI): domain Eukaryota; kingdom Viridiplantae; phylum Streptophyta; class Magnoliopsida; order Arecales; family Arecaceae; genus Phoenix; species Phoenix dactylifera. Next base: position 4,995,679 of record NC_052403.1, read on the forward strand.
GTGGGGTCTAGTTGGTCCAGCCAAAAGTTTCTTAAGCATTACCTGTTTTGGGATTTTTTATAGTCTCGGTAGAAGCGCTTAGATGGCGGAGGTATGGCCTGTTCCTATCATGAGTGGAAGTGGCGCGCAACCAGAGCTCGCTTGTGGCGCACGGTGGAGTCCGTTCTTGGGAATGGTAAGGCATTAACAGCCGTAGTAGGGTATGACCGATTTCCATCATGAGTGGGAGTGACGCGTAGCCAGAGCTTGCTTGTGGCGCGCGGTGGAGTCCATTCTTGAAAATCGTAAGGCGCTGACAACCGTAGCAGGGTATGACCGGAGTAGCATGGCACTGTCCTTGGCTGTCGTGGGCCGGTAAGCGAAGCATGGCGTGGTGACGTCGTAATATACGGTCACGTAAGAAGGTATAGGCACGCACATAGGTGCGGTCGTTGGCGAGGCCAAGTTCATCGAGAGGTCTCATCAGGCATTTGGTGAGGTCGGCTAGATAGGTGCTAAGGCCAGCCTAGCATTTCGGGTTCAGATGTGTGCTTGGCGGAGCGCCCCGAGCTCAATGATCAGGGCATATTACTGGAGAGGGCGCCTCGAACTCGGTCGGGGCGAGTCGGCGAATGCAGGAGGTGCCCCAAACTTGGTTGGGCGAGTCGGCGAATACAGAAGGCGCCCCAAACTTGGTCGGGTAAGTCGGCGAATACAGAAGGTTGAAAGAGCTCTCGGCGGAGTCCGAGGTCGGGCTGATTTTGGGCCGGACCGAGGACGTATCTAACTGGCGTTGGTGTCTATTGGGCTTACATTGGATGGCCCTTTTGTTGTGAGATGAACGATCTATTCTCCCCCCCCCCCCCCCCCCCCATCAGTGCGGAATGTCTAATCAATCATAGTTACACCTTTAATATTGCAACATATATTTTATATGATAAGTAAGAAATATCATATAAATACCTTTCTTTTAGTTTGCGTTTACAAAATTTTCGATCCTTCAGAAACAAAGTATCACCTTACTCCCAGTTGCTTTCTCCTTTCTGTTGCTTAACATCGAACTTTTGTTCACATGATAAAATCCCAGGTTATGCATGCATTGACCTATTAAGTAGAGTGCAAAAGGACCTAACGATCGAAAGGTCAAAATCATCAAGGTTCGACCCACTTTTGCCTTCCCTTTTCATTCTAGTCGCAAATGTTTTATTTAGGCTATTATAGCAAGAACCTTTGTTTCAATGGTATTAAAAGTTAGCATTTTGCCAGTGGTACGTTGCTGTTCTGCTCCAGCAAATGAGGCAGTATTGTTGTAGCTAAAGCAGTTCTTCCAGCAGTTGAAAGCATTGTAGAGGAAGATGAAGCATCTACTTTTGCTACTACGATGAATTGCAAAAAAGGCATTCTCCCATTCACTTACCTCAAGCTGTCTCTAAGTAACAGGAAACTGCCTGAATAGATCTGGATGCTTTTATTGGAGAAAATTAGTTCCATACTTGCAACTTGGAAAGGGAAAATGCTATCCACTGGGAAAAGGATAATGCAGACTAATATTGTGTGAACTGCCTTGCCTTCTTATTCATATCTATCTTCAAACTTCAACAAACTTGACCGAATGAGGCATGCTTTTCTATGGGAGGGGGGAAGAAAGTATTAGTAGTTTTCGTTGCCTTATGAATTAGGTAATTAGTGTCAACCGCGAGAAAGTAGAGGACCTAGGAATTAAATGTCAGCACGTCTCCTAATTTTAGGAGACTTGATATGGCCCACTTGATCAAGTTTACCCACATTAAAATAAACACAATCTCGTTTAAATTGTGACTTAATCCAATCTATTATTCAGATTTTATCTTATCAGGTAGTTTTTGTGATGGATGGAAACTAATTAGAGATAAACCTTAAAGATAAAGATCCGGGTCCCTAACCTAGCTCTATAAATAACCTGTGGATCCATCACCTAAGGCACTCAAGTCCTGCATAGGTTAGAAGCTAATTAATTTCTTCTCTCTCGTGAGATCTTCTCTCTCTTTGTGGTATAACAGCTATGTGCTTGAACAGCATGGGCGCGACAGTTAATCCAACATTAAAAACAAAAGAAATATGAATAATGTATTGTAGGCTGAACGGGCTTGGAAGTTGACGAGTGGTGCAAGGGCTCCATGGAAGAACCGGATTTGTAGTGTTTATTATACCAGAAGAAAACTTGGTGTGCATGATATAGTTAAAAGTTTTGCCTATTTAAAACGATATCAGTAAGGAGCTCGATCCTTAAGATGGGTAATAGATATAATTTCAGATTTTGGGAGGACTCTTGGGTAGGACCAATCCCACTATCACTTTTCTTTTTGCTGAGCTCTATCTTAGGACAAAAATGACCCACACTTCAGTTATTTCATTATGGAATTGGAGGAATTCGAAATGAAACATTAGATTGTCTGGTGACTCTTACTATACATTCATCACCATGAGAGGTGTGCTTTGTCCTTACTCCAAAATAATTTGGAAGGCGGATGTCTCAGATAAAGTGCAAATCTTCCTCTAACTTGCAGTGGAAAATAGACTACACACTGGGGAGATGCTAGGCAAAAAGGATCTTCGGCAAGTTTGGTATATTCACTATGTGGCTCTACCTTGGAAACTATTTTCCATCTTCTTAAGTGGCCATTCTCCATAATCCTTTGGTCACCTCTAATGAGCGTCGTAATTTGAAAGGCAAGCCACGGAATGTTCAGGTCCTTTGGTTTTTGTGGAGACGCAAAAGAATTCTGTTCTCGACGAGAAAAACTTGGGATCGGCTACGCATGGCCCGTAGCTGGCAAATTTGGTGAGAAAGGAGCTTAGGGATTTTCCTTAAGAAAAAAATTAACAATGAACTCTGTCCTTTAGGCACCGTTGTACAAAAAAAAAAAAAAAAAAACTATGTCCTTCTCAAAAATTATTTTCATTTTCTGAAACTAGAAAAGTTTATGGACATGCAAAGTAATTGAGAATGTTAGCTGTATATAAGCTGTAAAGATGAATGTATGTGAATTGTATTGTAGCTGTATATAAGTTGTATACATTTATTATATACATGAGCTATATATGAGCTATGGATAGCCACCTTTATCTATAAAAGATGCGCTATGACATTGTTTGTGTATGAAATTAATAACATATTCTTCTTTTCATACATCTCTTTTCTCTCCCTCTCTATTTACATGGTATCAGTACATCATATCAAGCAAGGCACTCTTCAGTTGATATATGTTGTTTCTGCAGATCAGCTTGCTGATATTTTTACAAAGGCACATTCACTGTGGCGTCATCGTGATTTGGTTAGCAAATTTAAGTTGGCATATTCACTCCCATCTTAAGTTTGAGGAAGAATGTTAGCTGTATATAAGCTGTAAAGATTGATGTACATAAGTTTTATTATAGCTGTATATGAGCTGTAGATATGCTATATATGAGCAGTACGTAGCCATCTTCAATTGCAAAAAAAAAAGGGCTATGATACTATTTGTGGTATGGAATAAAGAATATATTCTTCTTTTCTTACGTCTCTCTCTCCTCTCCCTCTTCGTTTACAGAGAACCACGTGAAGCTTTGGATTTTGCTGGATGCATCCACGGTAACCAGGACTAACCAATGGTAACCACGGTATTTCACTTCCTCCATTATTTCTCAAAGAAAAAAAACGGGAATCGTTAGCTGAATTGACTAATATAGCCTTGGACGATAAGCACCATCAATGTATTACATGGTAACTTAATTATTTAATTAATTCTTTGGGATTGGCAGGAGAATCGCGATGACAGCATTAGAAAAAAAAAAAAATCTCTCTTGTATTTTTTGGGTTGGCAGCTTTAATAGAAAACTAGTGCAGACAAAAATTGTTCTAATTTTCAGCCACTTATGTGTATCGAGAAACGAATAGAACTACAAATTGGATCACTTCTTTTGCTACTCAGTATTTAGAAGAAGTTTTTTGGACATATTTTGTAGCCACCTCTCCATTTTTACGCTACCTTTTTTCTCTCAACTATGTTGGCTGCACTTATGTTAGAATTGGGTGAGTGGCTGTTGTACTCTTTTTTTTTTTTTTTTTTAAAACCCTAAAGACGATCTCCAAAGGTAAATTCATGGATTCTGCTGGCTGAAATAATAGGGTAAATCCGTCATTTCATAGTAAAAAGCATATAGAGCTCTAGGCGAGCCAGTTTCTCAAGAGATTTTTCGCCGCTTCCTCAGGGACACGCAGATGGATAGATAGATATAGAGAGAGAGAGAGGAGGAGGGTCGAGAAAAGTCTGAGGGAAGTCAGAGAGAGCGGGAGAGAGAGAGAGCGGTTCTTGTAAGTATATTATATTTCTCTGCTTGTCTTGTTCGAGAGGTAGTTTCTGAGATCCGGCGCTGCTACAGTTAGAAAGAAGAACGAGGAGATATGGCTTGAGATCTCGATAGCTCTCTGTTTCTTTTCTGCTCCTTTTCTCCTTCGGTTTCTACTTGCTTCTTTAAGAGGCGGTGTTGATGGAGTTGATGAGAGAGAGGAGGAGAGGTGGATCCTTCTCAAAGTCGGCTCTTTTATGCTGGGTTTTCATCTGCCTCTTCTCTGCCTGCGCTTTGATCGCCAGCACCAACAGCAGGACTGCTCATTTAGGCGAGGAAGGTTCAATTTTTATCGCTCTATTTACTTCCTTTAGAGAAGTCGGAAAATTTACCAAAGAGATGCAACGCATTTCCATTGTCCGCTTCTCTCTGTTTCTGTTATCTTCTTTAAAAATCTCTGTTTCTATTCTTCTGGAACAATGATGGCTATGAAGCTTGGCTCATTTGCTGCCATTATTTTTCACTTGGAGGACATGACCAAAGAATATACTTTTATTAGCATTAAGTAGAATCTATAGCAGTGTCATTTCACTCTGAAGTGACTCACTGATTCTATTTTCACAGTTTCAGACATCAAAATTTATTTGCCTGCCAGAAGTTTAGGCTTTTCTCCATCTGTCTTTCGAGTCCCTGCCCATTTGCTTCTCTTTCTCTGCGCGCGTGCCTTGTTATACCAAAATTGGACACCTTTCTGACTGTTTTTTTTTTAAAAGTACAGCACCATTCTGAACTTATATTTACACATTTTCTCTGTTATTTCAGCAGAGATTAGAAGCTCAAGAACGGATTCTTCTACTCAGGTGCTCTTCCTTCCTCTTCTCCTCATTATTCTGTTCACTTTTAGCCCAATTATCGCCTCCATTATCTCTAATTATTAATTAATAATGTGCTTTATGTCTATATGGGCTGCCTTTGCCCCGGTTCCCACAATGAGCGGCCGGCGCATTATAGAAGATCGGCGACTTAGTTAACCGGCAAATACACATGGCTTCCACTAACATGCGCCCAGAGGAGCTCGCCTCCTCGGGCGCATTTCAGCTTTTGGACGGACAGTGTTGCTAACGTGAGCTGGGGTTGGTCGCAGGGAGGATTGGTGCGGTGGCGGGAGCTGAGCGGGGGCCCGGGGTCGTACCCGCCGCGGTGTACGTCCAAGTGCGGTTCGTGCACGCCGTGCACCCCGGTGCACGTGCCGGTGCCGCCGGGCACGCCCGAGATCACCGAGTACTACCCGGAGGCCTGGCGTTGCAAATGCGGCGACAAGCTCTACATGCCCTGAGCTCTTCTGCATGCCCTTGTCCTCATCATCATCATCATCATCATCATCATCCAGAAAGATTGTTATGTTGTATTATTAGTTCTCATGTTAATTGAGAGCTCTCATGTAGCAATAGCATAGAGTTTATTGATGTCCACATGTGTATGTACCATGAGGTGGAAATGAAGTGGTGTGAAATAGTGAAGAGCAATGGGAGGAGGGAGGCATAAATTTTTCTTACGAGTGTATAGGCTTTTGACTATTGAAGTAGGGGGAATTTTTTCAGATCTTCCTCTTCTTCTTCTTCATTTAAATATGTTAACACTACACCTCAACAAGGGGTAATCCTTCTCCATTACCTCTAGACCTTCTGATATTGACACAAGTCAGTTGCACCCTCTAGATTTCTGATACATATAATCACGATGAGACTTTTCATCAGGCAAGCAAGGATTTTGTTCAGCATATTTTATTCAATACAAGGAATCCGACTTGGTATTCAATACAAGGATTTTGTTCAGCATAGATCTTGACTTGAATTTTGCTCAGCATATTTTGTTCAGCATATTTTAAAAAAGAGGGTAAACAAGATCTAAGTCAAGATGATATGGGATGTTATATTTCCGGAGAAACTGGAGCTACATTTCTTTTCACTTTTTTCTTGACCAATACCAATCGTATAGCTGCCTGTGTGATTGCAAATGAATTTTGGATCTTGCCAACCGGCACTTGATGCAGCAATTGGCCTTTCACTTGGATCAAGTAGAAGTGTATCTTGATATTTAAATTTTTATGGTTGCATGGCGGCATCCGTGACATTATTCGACATGATTTCTATGGTCGACACCATTAGACATGCAACATGATTACTTTGTCGACATGTTCCTTGATAAAATGATTGTGAACATTATAATAGTACAGATTAATTTATTATACCAACAAAAGGTGACCGGCAATTAGGATTTTTGTATGCTTAGCTCGAATGCTGCCGCTTGTATAGCATACGAGGACCCACTCCACCGTTGCCACCTGCCGGTTGGGCCTTTGATATCATCCAGCTTAATACAGCTCAGCGCAGCTCCCTTGGCCAGACGGAACAAGTCAAACAATCGTTGTTATGAATTATGATGCGGCTGTTGACCATCCAAAAAAGTATCAGTTATCAGAAGTTCATCTGAAACTTTGAGCCATTTTGTGCTCAAAGAACATGAGCTATTGTGTCTTGAGCAACCCTACTCTCTTGTTGCTCCAACCTCTCTACATTGTGGCTAAAATTGTTTCAGGTCTCCAAATAAGGCCTAGTGTCCTGGAGACTAATCAATCGGCAATGGCTTTGGTTATTATTTGCACATGAAAGATAAAAATAAAAAATAAAAACAAGGAACAATGACCTCCACCATTGTTAATCTTAACCTGGTTATGTTCGTATATACCTTCATTTAAGTCAATTGTTATGAGTAGATATGGATGAATGATTCTTGAAATTTTTCTCGATAAACAAACTTATCGAAAATCCATACTGATGTTCTCAAATTTTAAATGGATTTTACAATTTGCACATAAATCATTCAGCTTTTATGGATTACAAATAGCTGATGTCAAGTGCTGTTACTGGCTATCCTGTTTGTTTTCATGTTAATAAATATGGAAATACTTTGGTGATGGATCATACATTCTTAATTTTGTCCCAAACTCTTGAAAATTCCATTGTATGTCCTGATCTTTTTTTTCTTCTTCTTTTTTTATTGTGAAACCTTCGCCTGTAGTTAAATTTTTTTGTGCTTGCAAACCTGTAACTATACCCACACTAAGCATATAGTAGAGAGTTGGCAGATGGTGTCACATAATCACACCTTTTGGTAGATGATACCACCAAGGGTAACTGCATGGATTTTAGAATTAAAGATGGCCAATTAACTCTGCTTGTTATATTTCTTAGTGGTGATACTGAAGAACTAGGCTTACAGTTGGCATTTATCAGGCTTTGGTAGGTCCCAGAAGATTAGGGAAGGGTTATCTCATGTTGTTCTATCGGCCTCTTTGTTAAGAGAAGGGAATGGATCTGGAGCCGGTGGAATTCAAACCAATCCAACACAACCAGGTTAGGTTTGATCATGCTCAAATTTAGCACTGTAGTCATTTTAATATCCGGATCTGATCGATTAAATCTAGACAGGGCCAGGCCTGCGCCATTCTGGACTCTGACCCACAATCTGCAGCACGGGCTTGACGGGAATGCAATTTGGTACGGACCCGGGGGGCTTTCAGTAATTGAGTCTGGCCTGCCCCTTCACTTAGGGCCCCATCCGGTTAGCCACGTAAGTTTTGAGTCTTTTTGCTTGGAACGCTGCCCAATTTAGAATTTCCAATGGTGAGTGCTTAATTTTCCCTCCAAGTGTGTAGTATTAATTTTCATTCCAAATGCTCAGTCTTCTTATCTAATATATTATCCCTCTCGTGCGAGAAATTTTTAGTTAGACCAGATCCCGGCTGAGCTGGTGGATTGGTCCAACTACAAAACAACAAGGAGAAAGGGATGCCTTGGTTCTCTTTTTCCCCTTTTTTCTTATCTCTCTATATTTTGCCGTGCGTGTCTATTTGTAGTTGAACCGATCCACCAACTCAGTAGTAGATTTGGTCCAACCAATAATTTTTCCTCTTATGCACATACACGCATGCACACAAGATTCTTTTGAACAAAAGAATTTAGAAGGAAAGACCGATGCGCAACGGCAAGCTTTAGCTGAAAAGATGAGCATCTGCTAATTATTACTGATGAACTATGGAATAATTTTATGAAAAATAAATCAACTACTTTGTTTTTTACCACGTTTCAAGGTTATCTCAATTTGTTTATGCTTGTTTGTGATCTCTCTGGCGCATAGTGTTTAATTTCTTGAGGAAACTAAAAAGAAAACCTGGAAAGAACAAGGAATTTAACGGCGGGTTCAAGCTCTTTACCCCTTTAAAAAAAAAAAGTAAGCTCAAGCGAATATTACCCATATGTCCTTCTATGTCAAAAATATTAGAACTAAATCTCGCCTTTTTTGCCCATAAGTCCTCCTAACCAAAAAAGAAATTCCTTTTGTCCATTGCTGTTCTCTTAAACCCCTAGTCATTCCTCATCCCCTTCATGATCGTCGAACGCTCGCCTCTGCCTTCTTCTTCCTTAGTCCTCTAATCCAATGGCAATGGCAATCACCACCCTCTATATTCAAATCTCTCTCTAAGGACTCTAGCTTCGGCTTGACTTGGGATTTGGTAATCGATCCTAATTCTCGTGTTGCATAAAATTCTAAACCTGTAAACACCAGGCCAGATGGACCGATCTGGACCATAGTCGACGACCCATCCGGAAACTTCATGAGGAATGGCAGTGGAGATCGGCGAACTGTTGAAAAAAGGAAGCTCCTATTGGATATAGGATTCTTGTATGAGCTTGAAATGTCGTGCAAATATTTACTGGCAAACAATTTGAAAAATAATATTATCTTTTTCTGCAATTGACCATTACTTCACGTTACAACAACTAATAATATTTGTTGTAGTAGCTATTATCTTATTTCTAACTGAATTAAATACCCACTTAATTAAGCAAATAACAAATTCTTTATTATAGTTATACATCAGGATCTTCGATCATTTGAAATCTTGTGGTAAATTTATGCTACTATCAAATCTCAACCGTAAGATTTTAGATCGGATACATTGCTCTATTAGAAGCTCCTTCCATTGCTTGCTCTATGCACACAAAAAAAAAAAGATTAGGCTCCATCAAACAGAGCAAAAGGAGGTAAAAATTATTTATCTCGGGCATTCTACTTTCTGAATTAAATGGAGTAAATAAGTTTGGAAGTTAAAATAATGAGCACTAACTTTTTAGAAGAATATTTTTTTTATAAAAGTGATTTAATCCAAGCGTGTCCATGAATATTGCTTGGCAGAGTGACAAAATAACTAGATTAAATGGCTGCTATTTTGCTTGGCAAAGTGACAAAATACCCCCTTTCGGTTAAACAATTTATGCCATCATAGAGGGACAATAATGTAAAAATATATGTCGATTAGCCTGGACGGTCAGGATTTTTGGAGCAACGACTATTTCTGATGCCACATGGCTCATCCATATTGAATACTTGTATGGCCACATGGTTCTCTATAGTCTTATTATATATAGAGAGAAAAAGGTTCAGCTTCTACTACCATTAAAATTTATTACTTAATATATTATTAAAAAATTAATAATAATTATTTTTTATTTATTACAATTTATTATATTACCATATTATATTTTTAAAATAGTTGAAAAGAAGGAAAAAAAAATGTCTACTGTGCATAGATGAGGCAAATATTAATAGCGTCTATGTTAATGATAAGTATTTTTACAGCACAGTTTATTTTATGCAAAATTCTCCACTCATCATATAGATATGGGTATCAATAATATCAGTACTAATAATAGAATTTTTTACTCAATAATTAATAAATTTTATTTTCTAATATAAATTTTTTTCCATTGTTGAAGTTTTTTTATTTATTATAATTTATTATGTTTCTATATTATATTTTAAAATTTGTTGGAAAAAAAAACAATCATACACCATGCATCAAACAGGTTATATACTAATATAAATTAACAGTTATGATTAATTAAGTAAACCATTAGCCGTCCATCTTTTACTAGTTTTAGCTGGGGCGCAGATGGTTTCCACGAGAGCTAATGATACTTTGGGCCCATTGGGCATACACGTCTCTATTTGTTAGCTTGGTGCCTTGGTCTATGGCCTAGTTGGCTCCAAGTCTACAGTTTGGGTTCGAGATAAGCCAAATTGAATTCACATTAACATTAGCTCTTATGTGTCTTGACCTGTTTCCTCTTGAAAATGTTAGTGGAGATTTATTTTAAAAAAATATAAAAAAAGAAATTGCTTAGAGATCTCGAGCATCCATTTTTATTTAACCTAAATAAATTATTCACCGCAGATGTTGCGATTGGATTTATATAAAACTATAGTGATATTATCAAAAGTTACTTACTTTTATTCTTCATATTTTTATTATTATAATCATTTGGTTGCCATGTCTGTGTCAAAAGTTTTCTGGCTAGACTATATGATAATGAATACTTTCCCATTAAGTCTTCTATTGAATATATGCATTACAATCACCAACCAAGCATTTTTTTTGACCTATTCAACTAAGTTCATGAAACCTATGCCAATAAGACAATGCGTGTCACCGTCATCTCCCTCTCCAACTCTCCATAGATGACAATATTCTATGGATGATTTGTTCCTATCAGAGCAGTTTTATTGTAGATAATATAAACTTCAGCTTGTTAATTATTGAATCTAAATTGATATAAATACAAATTATCCTGGTTCGAGCACTGCTAATCATTTCCATGCAGCTCACCAAGATAGTTTTCTATTAGTGCTAACAATACTACATAAGAAGCCTGCTGGGTCTTACAAAAAGATATAACCCAACCGGCCTCAAAAAAAGAAACTAAGTGCAGTTTTTGTTAACCTTCTAAGCAATACCAAACTTATCCACCTTTGCGGAAATTACACCTATTTAGAATTATCCCAAGCTGCATCAAGATCCCGACCGTAGATCAATCAACCTCTTAGCCGACCGAGATGGCTTAGATTTTGTCTTTTTTTTTTTTTTGGTAAAAAACGGCTACTCATTCAAATAGATCTAACATGAGTACAACCCGCCATGTCCGTAGAAATAAAAGACAACAAAGAAGAAGGAGCGTCTATAGTAGACGTCCACAAAACATCCTCGGAATGCCGGGCCACAAAAGAGGCGACCCAGTCTGCGGCCCTGTTCGCCTCTCTAAATACATGACCAATCTGAAAACCGACCATCATCTGAGCCATCCTCCGAGTCTCCCGAATGAGGGGGTGACGATCACCGTACCTGTCCATCCCCCGGATCCAATCGATCACCACCGCTGAGTCTCCCTCGAGGAACACTCGCTCGGCGCCCAGGACCTGCCTGGCATAGGATAAGCCCTCCCAAGCAGCCCGCAGCTCCGCACCAACAACCGTAATCCCAGATGTCCAACGCCCACCTGCAGCCACCAACCTACCACCGTGATCCCTGATCACAAAGCCGACCCCTCCAGGCAAACCGTCTAGTGACCTACTGCCATCGAAGTTTACTTTGAGATAGCCAAGGGGTGGGGGTACCCAAGAGACAGTAACGAAATGGGGCGCTGAAACAGCGTGAGAAGTACCCCAGGTGTCCCTGGCCATCCCAGAAGAAAACTCAGTGGCAGCCGCCATAACCTCCCTCGCATGTCGTGCCGCTCTGTCCACCACCATCCTCGGAAGCACCCGCCTCCCCTCAAATATGCCTGCGTTCCTATCCAACCAAATGTAATAAGACAGGTACGCCCTCAGTATCCCCTCCGCTGCCAACCTGGGCCTACACATGGATTCTCTCAACATCCGCAGCAGATCCTGCGTCGAGACTACCGCATCAATCAAGGGAACCGAAGAACACTGCCATATCTGTCGAGCTCTAGGGCACAGCAGGAGAACATGCTCAATGGTCTCCACGATATCACCGCACGTCTCACAAAACTGAGATACCCCCATACCACGCCGAACAAGTAAACTCCTAGTCGGGAGACATCCCCAAGCCACCTTCCAGATGAAAAGTGCCACCCGTGGGTGAATCCGTAATCTCCATATCCATCCTCCCACGATCTGTCGCGCTGGCGTCCTGCAGAACAACGCAAAAAGATCCCTGGCCCTCACCCGCGACTGCCCTGTCGGAGTCCAAAGCAGCCTATCCGACACCCCTCCAGAGGGAATTGGCAAGGCCAAAATCAACTTATCACTTTCAGTAGGGCATTTTGGACGAGAGTGTTTTCTTGAAAACATTATATATTTAAAAGAAGGCGGACAGCGATGCGGACTGGATGATTTTTTTTACAACTTATCACTTTAAAAGTTTTATTTGGATGAACCAGTCCCTACTCCATTGTATCTTTTTTTTTTCTTATTTAATTGGCCGCCTCCACAACCCAGTCCCCTCTCTCTCTCTCTCTTCACGGTAATTTCGAGAACAAGCAGGGGCAATTTCGTACATCGCAACGTCGGCGACAGCGGGAGTTTCGAATCGCCGTAGAAAAAGGCCATCGAGAGGCGAGGGACAGGGCTAGGGTTTTCTCCTCTTCCCCCGCTCCCACCCCCTCCCCTCCCCGATCTCGATTTCAATTCCCATTCCTCTCCTCCTCTTATTTATCGATCCATCCGTTGGAGGTAGAGGTTTGGATCGCATCGGATAGTTCGAGATTTCGGGTTCGGAGGAGTTCTTGTACATTTGGAAGGTAAATTTCCTTTGGGTTTCATATTTCCCTTAATTTTTTTGGCTGTTAGATTGCGATTCCCTTTGTGGGCTGATTCTGATGTTTTTTCGGAGGAATGATTTTTTGTTATAAGATTTGACGATGAAAGATTTCATCTTTTGCTCTTTGTTTCTTTGGTCCCAAATCCTAAAGTTTGCTTGATATAAAATTATCTGCGATTATTTGAATGGTTTCTTGCATTATTTCGTGTTAAAAATGCTACGATATTTCATCTTTTCATGAAGTTGAAATTTTTTTAAAAATAAAGATGGGAGCCCATCTTGTATTTGATAAAGAGAATGAAAGGGGACTATTTTTTTTTGGCTACTGCTGCAATCCCTGCTTTGTGCTTATAGATTTGCACCTTTGTCTGCTTACCGTAACTGGATAATGAGATCTTGAATTTTGTTTTATTTGTTTTGTTCCTCAGCTGTATTTAGCCTTTTGGATGCAATTCCTTGCTCGATTTTGTGAAGTTTTCTGCTAAAAATGTTTTGGTCTTGTAAATTCAAAGCGTGCTTTACATTTCGTTTTCTCTTAAGAAACGTGTTTGGGTATTTAACAGAATCATGTTTGCCTATGTGCCCGATAAGAAGTTATCTAATTTATTTCTTATTGCCAAAGACAAGTATGTTTTCATCTATGTTACATGTACATGTAAGCATGCATGCAAATGTATGTATGTACGTACGGCTGCACTGCACTAGGTAGATTTTAGGTACTTATACAAGACTAAGCAAACCAAATAACATCTTCTCTTGCCTTTATGGCTGAGGTCCTGAGTCCTTATGTATGGTAACTCGCGTGTCTCTATGGGTGAGATTTTGGGTCGTTATAAATAGTTTTAGAGTGGATCTATCTCAGAGCCTATGTGAGCTAGGGAATATCGTAACACACGCTCTTTTGGAGCTCCCATGGGTCGATCGTGGTGATTATAACTATATTTGATTGGATCTGGACCTTAACTTGGCAAAAACACGTGGACTTAAATAAGGAAAGTGTGTTAGGACCTATCAAGAAGTGTTGAACCGAACTGAACCGGGTCGATTCGGTATTAGAAAATGGTTCTGGCCACCTAGGGGCCGGAACTCGATTGGATTTGGCCGGAACCGGCTAGAACCAGTACCAAATCATACCGGGCGCCGATCGGGACGGATCTCGTTACCGGTTCGGCGAACCTTGGGACTTATGCAGACGTGCGTTTATTTCGATGTTGGCTAGGTATTGGGTAGGTCTTGAGTACTTATACAGAGCTTAAGGAGCCCAAATAACACATCAAGACTAGCTTTTTTGGTGCGTTCCTTGGTTGTTACAGAATATATATACGCATGTGTATATAAACATCTGTATGTGTGTGTATGTATGTATGTATAGGTGGATGTAGTCATGCATGTACATATACACATATATATATATATACATGTATATGGATGTAGGGATGCATGCATCTGATGAAACCATTTTTAGTAGCTGCCTGGTTTGAGGTTGTTAATCTTTCTTTTTCCAAGCTTGTCAGATCTTTCTTTCTTTCATTCTTTTCTCTTTCCGAACATCAGTTTACAAGTCCAACCCTAGATTAGTTGTTATGTATTTATGTAAACTTGTACAAAATCTTTATTTTTGATTTGTCTTTCTTTCTGTAATCTACAGCCAATTACGGAAGACATATATCTGGGAATGCTGAAAGATGTGCTTGAATGCCCAAGTATCCTTGTCTGAGTTAAATGAGATTGTAGCTCCCTTTGAGCTGCCATTGATCAGTCTGAATGGGATCAGACAGCACACACAAAACCAGTTCGTGCTGTGTCTGCTAATGCACACTGGAGCTAAGAGAATTATAAAGACTGCTGCGTTGGATCATGACCTTGGTGACGATGGTTGAATTCTTCTGCTGTTAGAGTTCTGTAACAGGATACTGCAGCATTTATTTTCTGAAGATACAATAAAAAGGAATGGAAAATAGAGGGAATGTTTTGATGCAAAGGTATGAGTTAGGGAGATTACTAGGACAAGGAACCTTTGCAAAGGTACACTATGCTAGGAATCTTAAAACTGGCCAGAGTGTTGCTATAAAGATTATCGACAAAGAGAAGGTCCTGAGGGTTGGACTTGTAGATCAGATCAAAAGAGAGATCTCGGTAATGAAATTGGTGAGACATCCAAATAGTGTGCAGCTTTATGAGGTCATGGCAAGCAAGACCAAGATTTACTTTGTCATTGAGTATGTAAAAGGTGGTGAGCTTTTTAACAAGGTTGCCAAAGGCAGGCTCAAGGAGGATATTGCACGAAAATACTTCCAACAGCTGATCAGTGCTGTGGACTATTGCCATAGCAGAGGCGTATACCACCGTGATCTGAAGCCTGAAAATGTGCTGTTGGATGAAAATGGCGATTTAAAAGTCTCAGATTTTGGGTTGAGTGCCCTTGCGGAGTCTAGGAGGCAGGATGGCTTACTCCACACTACTTGTGGTACTCCGGCTTATATTGCTCCTGAGGTGATCAACAGAAAAGGATATGATGGCGCGAAAGCTGATATCTGGTCATGTGGGGTGATTTTGTTTGTGCTCTTGGCTGGTTATCTTCCTTTCCATGATTCAAATCTGATGGAGATGTACAGGAAGATTGGCAAGGGTGAATTTAAATGCCCCACTTGGTTCTCTTCTGATGTTCGAAAGCTGCTGTATAAGATCCTAGACCCAAATCCGATTAGCAGGATATCAATCACCAAAATCATGGAGAATTTTTGGTTCAGTAAGGGTTTTGATGGTAAACTGATGAAAATTGAAGCAGAAACAAAGGAAAATATTCCTGCGGATGTCGCTGCAGTCTTTAGTACCTCTAATTGCAACAATACTGTAGTGGGAAAGCAAGAAGCACTTAAGGTGACAAACTTGAATGCTTTTGATATCATCTCTCTTTCAGCAGGTTTTGATCTTTCAGGTTTATTTGAGGAAAGAGACCACAGCAAAGAAGCAAGGTTCACTTCCAGGCACCCTGCAACAGCCATCATCTCAAAGCTGGAGGATGTTGCCAGGTGTTTGAAGTTTAGAGTGAAGAAAAAGCATTATGGGTTGTTAAAGATGGAAGGGTCAAAGAAAGGGAGGAAGGGGATCCTCGCAATCGATGCTGAGATTTTTGAGGTCACTCCTTCATTTCATTTGGTGGAAATAAAGAAGTCAGATGGGGATACTCTGGAGTATCAAAAGCTGTTGAAAGAGGGCATAAGACCAGCTCTCAAGGACATTGTTTGTGCATGGCAAGGCGATTGTAAGCATCAGCAGCAGCTGCTGCAAAATTAAGTGATTGGCATTTTTTCTTTATTTTTACATAAGCAATTGCTGCAAACTGTCACTGTTGGCCCATTATCTTTATCTCTATGCTGTATTTTCTAGTTTCTTATATTTCATGAATGCTAATTTTGTGAACTCACTCCAATATCAAAATGTGTGTTTGAAAATAACTGTTGCTGGTATTTTATAGTTTTGGCCTTTGGAGTGACACTGTGCAATACAGGAGATTTTCACTTTTTACCTTTACGTATGCCCAGTAGAAAAGAAGGATTCATTGAACCAACTGAATTTGGTTGGATGATGCTTGTTCTGTTTTTGGATGCTTGGTGATAGAAGGAAGCAAGGCTGCAGGGCTTCTGATTATTTCGTAATCGGAATCGGCATTAGGTGTTCTGTATAAGGTCAGAAAATTGCAACAGTGAATGGGTGGAACCTCCCACACAAGCTGTGCAAGGGAGGCCGCTGGTAGTGCAGCTGCAAGGTTATTATTATGACTGCTTAATGAATCAGTGATCTTCTTGATCCTTGATTACATATATGTGTGTGTGTGTGTGTGTGTTTTGCGGTCACTGTTCTTGCAGCTACCTGCTGTAATTGCAGGACCCTGAAATTCTGTCTCCAGTATAATATGAATGGCCTCTGCAAACTGATGCTTGCATTTACAGGATCCAACGGTTGATTTCTACACTGCAAAATGGATAGAAAACGTGGCTGCAGTCTGTTATAATACACTGGCATCTGGGAAAGCTCATACATGATCATCAGGACTCAGTTTTGTGATCTTATGATGAAGATGCTTGAAGGATAGCATTTATCTATCTATGAACGTTATGAAATGGTCATCTGCTATATGAGTCGGTTAAAGTAGTTATATGAAAAATTACATGCAACATCCCATTTATTTGGGGAATCTTAAATTTATACATCCTTTTTGTCAGATTAATCGTCCGTCCACATCGCACAAACGGGTAGAATCATCAAGCTGAAGAGTGTCATGGTAACGATGAAGATGTTGACTGAAAATACATGATGGCGGATGATGATGAAATTGACCTAACTGGATCAAATCACGATCTCTCTCTAGTGGCTACATTAGACTTAGATAAAGGTCATCAAATAGGGGAGGAGCTTGGAGCATGTAGTTACTGTTGCAAATGTGCTTTCATGTACCCTTGGTTTAGTAATTAGTACCCCATATGTTTGAAAACTGGAGTTGCTCCATGATGTTTGTGCAGTTCTGTGCATCTTCTACCAGAAATCCTAATTAATGGTCATGGTATGTACCGACAACAAATACTACTTATTTTCTTCTTTCCTCCGCAACTAAAAGCCAACTTCCTGAACAGGACATGCAGTCGCATGCACAAACATACAAATATGAAAGTTTCTACCCTTGACATCTTGAATGGTGGTTCTTCTAAGAGCCCTCGAGAAAATCCCCCTCCATACTTGCTATTGTGATCATAATATCCATTAATTCTTTGCCAACAAATCAACTAATTGATTCTCATCACCGGCGATAGTATATTTGCGCAGCTTAAATAGCAACACACTGCTCAAATTCCTTTCAAAGATGCAGCTGCATTTTATACATACTTCAACTAAAATTTTTATCAAACAAAAACTATAGCCCAGTATTTGCTCTCTTGCTCCTAACCCAGGTTGTGCCTGCGCAATTCACATTCTTATTCCATCTTTATAGAATAGTTGCATGTTAGCCAACTCCAGGCATTCAAGACCAAGGAATAACAAATGGTTTCCTGCAGGCTTTTTGGACTCCAAGAATGCTACAGTAAGGATAATGTAGATTGACTGTACCACCATAGCTAAAATTAAATAACAGAAAGCCCAGGAGATTTCACGCCTCTCCTGCCCTCCCAAGATGACTTCTAGTGGAGTGTATTACTAATTTATTATAATACTACTTATCTGATCATGCTGTTAACGTTATTTCAATCTTCATCCTGCTTAAGAATTTCTTTAACAAAACAAATTTTGCTTACCAGTATTAATTATTCATCAATGTGCGTGCACGGATTTTTGAAAGATTGATGCCATCAAGCAAACTGGAGATTGAAGAGGTGGATAGAGAAAGAAGAATTTCTGAAACTGTGGGAAACATAATCGAAACTTCTCGAAAGCTTCAAAAGAAAATAACACCCTGCTCGATGCGATTCATATGTTTTTAGGTAATAAAGGGTATACATTTCATGCAGATGATCAACAGTTCGCCGAATTTGTTGCTTAAGGAGTGGACAAATATATATATATATATATATATATATATATATATATATATATATATATATATATATATATATATATATATATATAAATGAACAATTATTACAGCAGAAAAGAAGAGGCGAAGAAGAACATCTCCCTACCGGGATCAGCTCTGCCGCTTCTTTTCAGGAGCAGAAGTCGGGGAGGTCAAGGTCCTCCACAAGTAGCGCCCGCTCGCCATGTCCACGCAAGTCCAAAATCCCGTGCAGATCGCTGTCCGAACCTAATTTGATCATCATTCCAGCAATCAGTCCGAAACAAACAAAGAAACAAATTCCACATCCTAATCAGACCAAGAAAAAGAAGAAAAAACAGAGAGAAAAGGGAGGACATTTTATTTTATTCAGATGAGAAACCCTATAACTAAGTCCCCCGAATGAAAGCAAGGAATATCCTCGTTTCTTTGGCTTCTACCTTGGTGGAAAGAGGGACATCTTCTTTGGGGGCAAGCTCTGGATCCTCCTGGTGGACTTCCGGCTGGGACTTGAGGCCTCTCAAAACGAAGAACCCAGCCAGCGTCGCCGAGAGAAAGATCAGCACCACCCTCAACGGGCACATCTCCCCTTTTGTCTCCAGACAACAATATGATTTGGATCAAAGATCTCGAACAACAAAAAGAGTGAGAACGGCAAGCTTTTTCTTGGAATCCGGTGAGTTCTTCTGGACCTTGCGACGAGGGCAAATTAGGCAGGAAAAAATTTGGTAATTGGAAACTTGTTTATAGAAGAGGTGGAGTAGATGAGTGCTATGCTCGGTCCAAACACACGCCCTATTTCTCAAGTGGGACCCGCCGCTGATGTTGACGAGGTAGGGGTGGTGGTTGGATTTGGGCGTGGGCGACGCGGCAGCCCTCTACCGACCGCGTGGATTTTGTCTCCCGTACGACTTATTCTGATAAGAGAGACCTCGACCGTCTGATCTATGTTCCCAACTTCTTTAATAAATTAGGTTTCCTACCGCGGCCAACCGCTCCCTCACTGGGGACTTTGTCGTCGGCACGATCAGCTGTTCACGAAGCCTGATTGGGTC
Organism: Phoenix dactylifera; assembly: GCF_009389715.1. Classification (NCBI taxonomy): domain Eukaryota; kingdom Viridiplantae; phylum Streptophyta; class Magnoliopsida; order Arecales; family Arecaceae; genus Phoenix; species Phoenix dactylifera. The sequence goes on from NC_052403.1 coordinate 5,015,252, forward strand.
AATGCAGAAGCAAGAGTGGGATGGAAGCAAGATATAATTAATTTGTTTGCCTCACACAGTTGGATAAATTAATTGATCACAAGGCAGATACAACGTATACCATCATAAGTACAACCCTGGTTTTTTTTTTTAAATAATAAAAATGACATTTCATATCACTCTAAAGTAGGCACAACCTACCAAATCAGAAGCAAGTAAACAGTACCTCTCCGATATGTCGAGCAACGTATGAGATGATCCAATCAGATGCTTTATTCGCCTTCTGAAACACATGGTTCGTTTGAAAAAAGCCAAATTTTGAATCAATCTGCATATCTTCCGAAGTAGAAGATGACCGGCCCCATGTCTATTCACACCTTGAATCCAATCATGGGCATTTCACCATGTTAAATACACCGCCGTAGCTTTGTTTCATTGTAAGCGGAAAGAGGAAGCAGCTTACAGTGGCCAAGAACCGCCTGCGGCTGAGAGATAGGTCAGGATCTCAACCAAGTTTTTTCTTTTAATACCGTGGATGCATCAATGGATGAACAAACTTTAGCCGTATGAGTGTTTCCCTTGCGACTGTTCTTAGGCAGAGGCAACGACACCATGAAGTCAGGTTAAAACAGCCAATTTCGTATGGCGGAAACTTTGCAAAGCCTGAACCAGAACGATCAAAGACCGAACCGCATTTCCAGACTTTTCCACTCTATTCAAAACAACACGAGCTGAGCTGGACAAGGCCAGAGTTTTCTTCTAGATGTTGCCCTTTTAAAAAAATATATTAAAGCGGATGTTAGCGCAACGACAACGGAAAACAAATCATTCAAGGTTTAGGTTCTGGAGGTGGAGTTCAAAGGTTACCCATGAACATATTCCTGACGTCGGACACGAGATTCGTGAAACATTGAGCGGGTGCCGAGCTGCTATCTGGAATTTTTGAAAAAAAGCAGGGTTTTGAAAACACATGCAAGCTTCTATTGGCGCCCCAACAATAATCAGTATGAGTCGATGCAGGGGGCATACTTTCCCCTCCAAGATATCCCACTTTCATCATAAAAGAAGTAAATTGATGAGCATGCATGATAAGACTGAATGATACAGTGAAACATATCCTCATAGGAATGCATGAATGCATGCATGCCATCTATGCATGCCAATGAAACATATCATTCGCATTACAAAGGATACAGTGCAACAAGTTCCTCAACTCTCTCCTCAAAAGAGGCAAGGGTGCTTGCCTTTGGCGACATTGATTCTGTGGTGTTTATACCGTCTCTTTTTGATTGAATGACCAGACTGACTGTACATCTGGATTAGTAGAAAACAGGCCTCCGATGTGCGGCGTTGCTGGGGTTAGGTTTCCAGCTTCCTGAGGACCATTAGTTGCCCACTCCCTCCTGCAAACACTCAAGAGGTAAGTATTCAGCTGTTTGAAAAAACACGATGCTATCAGTTGTGATATCCAATCCATTTATTGGAAGAGCCATGTAAAGAACAAAAACTCATTCAACAAAAATATTGGTTTAGAACAGGAGATAAGTAGATACAATACTATCTTCATGGAAAATTTCAAATAAAATGAAGAGATTGCCAAAAACTAACCCTGCAAACTTGACATCTTCATTTCTACTAAAAAAAATCAAGTTCTCCAAAAAGATAAATTCTATGGTGAATACATAGCAAAAACATGAAGAAAATGTCAACCACACCAGCAAGTCAATACCAAAAACATGGATATCCAACACAATCTCAACCCGATGTGAAGGCCATAAAACAGATGATTATTCTTTAAGATACATCTAGGTTTAACTTCACCAGCTCTGCCAATTCACAAGCCAAAATATTGTAGATCATCATTTAATTATGTTTATGCCTGACTTTATGACAATACGTAACGGGTAAGCCAAGAAAATATTAAATAACTATGCAAGACATAAAAAATACTGATGAAATCCTTGTTGTTAACCGTTCAGATTTTTAAAAAATAACTCTAAAACAATTCTTCCCCAATCCATACATTACAATGATACTCAACACAGCCGACAAGAATGGTTTCTACCAATGAAAAGAAAGAAGATTAACAGTACGGATGCAGGGAAAACAGAAGGTCTTGCACGAGAGAAAAGTTAGAAGGGCTTGCTGCATTGCAGCATTGCCACATTAAATCTGAAACAACCAGGGTATACATCAAATTGATTGTCATCATTTCCCAAAATTCCAATTTTGACATGAAAAAATACAAGAGTTCTTTATGGGTCATTCAACTGGTGAGAACTAGATTATTCTGAAAAATTAATTGTAAACATTATAATACAAATTATATGTTAACAATTTTGAGTCAACCACACAGAGCCCACCCCCTGTTGGGTTATATCCAAGGCCAAGCCCTCAACTATAGAATGGCGGTCATACCAGTTCTAGCTACTCACATTATCTTCTTTACTAAAACACTTAATTTTGTCAGAACATTCATATTCATATCTCAGACCCACCTCACCACGGGTATTCCTGGCAACAACTAGAAAATGAATATTTCTGTATTTATTTGTGGTGATAAACTTGTGAATGTTACTAACGGAGGGAAGGCAACAACTCATATATTCGACAGCCAGAATGAGAGCCTGGATGCGGCACCAATTTACTCAAAATTTTCCTACTATGTTCTTGAATATCAACCGTTTTGAGGAGGCTAAGAGCAAATTACAGCCATTATTTTAGACTGCGTGATCCATTTGCATAGCCGTACCATTAGACTACCAGAGAAGAAGCTACAAGTACCTTCAAGGGTTCAAAAGCACAAACCATGAATAAAAGCAAGAGGCCTATCCAAAATAATACCAATGAGACAGTAGGAACCATGAAGCAAGAGCAGGCAGAAAATTGCCAAACAATGAAGGCACAGTCAAAATACAGCTCAGAGAGTTCAACCATTGATATTTTGATAGCTCATCTAGATGCAGATGAAAACAGAACCAAGGAGCATACAAACAAAAATTGGACAACATAGAAACATCAAAATTAAGGTACACAGGTTAGGAGCAAGCAGCATGCAGGTTATTCAGAGTGTCAAGGCCTCTAAAAATGGACAGCAACATCACAATGAGGGACCAAAATGTTGAAGCCAAAGTGTTATGAAGTGGGATATCTTATATAACTTAGTAGTAGCATAGCAGGATATCTTTTAATGTGAAATGTTGGAGCAACAAAGACTTGCTTGACCATTAGTTGCAAGAATTCTGTACCTTGGATGTGATTACACATTTAGAAGCTCTCCTCTTAAAATCCTTGTGTTCCTGGACCCCTTCTATTAGCTTTGTTATGCCCATGTCTCAGCAACTGCTTCCATGATCCTTGTATTATTTTCACTTAATGAATTCCTTTTAAATTTCTCCCAATTTTAATAACGAAACTAATAAGCTACTTAAGACGACACCAAATGGGCAGGCTTCTTTGTTCGCATATGACAAAATTCTGTCCATATGGTTCTTCGAAACTCTTAATTCTTCAACAATTTTTAAAACCACTAGGCATAAAAAAAAAAAAAACATCGATGAATGATCTTTTTAATACATCACATTGATGATAATTACAAACAGGAAAGAAAAAGATAATGACTTGTTGCATCTCATGTTGAAAGAAAAAGATAATGACTTGTTGCATCTCATGTTGAAATGGGATATCTCTTGATACTAGATGTAGTTAGAGCTCTTGTGTGTGTCTCTGTCTCTCTGTGTGTGTGTGTGTGTGTGATTGCATCTCATGTTGAAATGGGATATCTCTTGATACTAGATGTGTGTGTCTCTGTCTCTGTGTGTGTGTCTGTGTGTCTCTCTGTGTGTGTGTGTCTCTGTGTGTGTGTGTGTGTGTCTGTGTGTGTCTGTGTGTGTGTGTGTCTGTGTGTGTCTGTGTGTGTGTCTGTGTGTGTGTGTGTTAAAGACATTTAAGTGCACAAGAAGAAGTATCTCATACTGATGCTGACACCAAGAGGAGGAATAAGCAAGACAGGCCCTCAGTTTCATAAGGCAATTGCACCCATTTTGGAAGATGTAATTTGAAGCAGATTAATTTATCAAAAAGGAAGGTAAAAACACAAGAAAACTAAAAGAAAGGGCATCACAAGGTTCTTTAGATGGTCCCAACCAACTGTTGATCCACACCATTGCAAAAGAAAAGGCAGAAACGCAATTACAGTTTTACTGTTTCTAAACAGGAGAAATTGGGCTTGAAGGTTTTAAGCAGCAGTTTGATAAGGTGAAAAGTAAGAAAGAAGAAATAAAAGAGAGCCATAACACGTTTTAGGTAGAAACTAAATATTGAATTCAATGTTCCAATTCTTTAAGATGGTGATGATGATGAGAAGTTCAGGAAGATGGCAATGACCAACAGCAACTCAAATTATTGCTTCTTATAATACTAATTAATAACAGATAACAGAGTAAGGCCTCAATTTAGAGAATTCTAAGATAAGTAAACCCAGATGGATATCCTTCTTAACTATCTATCTGTTTATAATTGTGAAAACAGTATTAGAAAAATAATATATGGTTTGCACTTTAAACCCTTGTATCCACATCCTCTAATTGCAGAAAGCTGACAGTGGAATTTGCAAGTCTTTAGGTTTATTTGGTTTTACGAAAATGGAAATAGGCCATGTTTGCATGCTGGAGCATTCATTGTTTGTTTAACCAGCCAAACCCAAGCAAGTAACGTGTTAAAGATAGCCGGCCATGCTCTCTCTTCTCCTTTACTTTTTCACTTTTTTTTTCTACAATTTATCCCACTAGCCCTTGATCATCAACCAAATAAGGGATATTGTTAACCCATGATAACTGAATAAGGGATGACCGCCTCGAGTCAAAAGTATCTACCCTCCAGCTAGTTATTCGGCATCCAAAAAGGGCCTTACATGTCACATAACTCGGGTAAGTACTCCACCTTTAGGTGGATAAATGTGCACAAGGCAAGTGCACTTACATATATGTCATTTTCACCCATGTTCGCTAAGTGATCTCAGCCAAAGAAATTCTGAATCACTTCTCAGAATTTGAAATACCATGTTCAGACTTTTGCCGCCATGTTTGATCATAATAGACCATAATGATATATTGTCGATGATAGCTGACTATGCCAGGCTACCATAGTTGACCATGTCAGTCTTGCCACTTCCAGAAGCTTATTTCTTTCATGCCAAACAACCAGAATCGGAACAAACTTACCTTTCAATTCTCACATCCATTGGTCACCCGTAATACTTTTCACACTTAGCATCAACCAAACTAATCCTTAAGGGTGCAACTAATATAGAATATATTTAATTTGTTTTACTCTCTAGCTCCTTGCAATCATAAACATTGGTAACCAGATTTGCAATAATAAGTTTTAAATTATGACATATTCTTCAGCAATTTGAACCCAACTGAAACCAAATTAACATGGGCAATCGACATGGGCATCTAGCTTATAGAAAGAAGATGAGTTGTAAGTTTTCTAATTCCTTAAAGGCCACCTCAAACCAAATCAGTCACTAATTCTCATTAAAGAAACGAAAAGGATTAGATATCGAACATTAATCAGGTCATTTGTTCACCACACCACTGGAAGTCAATGCATTCCTTATCAAGGGACAGGATGCAGGCATCTCATTCTAGAGTTTAAGAAAACTCTAGTTTAATATTAACTTAAATTAGTACAGAATGCAAAAGAGATGATGTGCCTCTGGCAGCTATCAATCAGCCCCCTAATTCAATAAAAGAAAAACAAAATGGAAAAGGAAAGAGAAGGGAAAGAAGATAGGAAGGGGATAGACCAAAAGAAGAAGGTCAAGAAAAATAGAGAATGAAGAGGAAGATTAGTAAAACATTCCTTGAGGAAACATCAATATACCACTCAATTTTCAAATTACACCTTATCAAGCTCCCAAGAGTTTTACCTGAGGACTGCCATGTAGTCCAAAACACACTCCTAATGATCCTAGGCTTGTCTCAATTTGGCTTACAATAAACTAGAAATCATGAACCAGGGAAGACTATGAACTTTAGTTACACACCTATGCTGGCAGGAAGAAAGTGTATAATGCTACAATTAGTTGCTTATCTTGTTTCAAAACAGGTGGACATGTTAAGGCATTAATTTTGAATTCAACGTCCCAAAATGACTGTTTTTCAGTAACATCAACCAACCTGAACAAAACAAGAACAAACATGCGCTTAAGAATCACGTGCAGCAATGGTATAAAAAAGTCTAGCACATTGAGAGTTTCCATTTCTAGGTGCTTAAAGCAATCTTTGAGTACCTTGTAAACAATGCTTAGTCTGCTCCATGAAGCACTCCAATTAACTCCTGATTTTCCAAAGTCCATTGTGCTCTAAAAGTAGATCCACTACAACGTTTAGAGTTCATACTTCATGAAATTTCATTTGAAATCTTTGGTCCAATCCATCGCTAATAGGCTTATCATCCTAAGGCATACATTTAGCAAGCAGAAAGAATATAATTATTTTAATCCTTCATAAATTCTTTCACCACATATGCATTAATCTCCAAAAAAATGTCTCGTGATTTCTAATCACATGCCTTAAATTACTACCCTAAAGAATTGTTCGATGCACTTCTGGAAAATACTTTCCCACCTTCAACAAATCATCCCTTTCCTTTGTAGGTGTTACAGCTCTAATAAATACCCTAATTAAACATGACTATTTTAACGATGAAGGCAATAATGACAATACCTAACTCTAGTAGAAATATGAAGGAATGTTTAAGGTCACATCCATCTTGAGAAAAAATGAAGATGTTGCTAGATATATTTGGAATGTCATGTTGACATCAGAGACCGCAAATGCCAATGGCATTCCTTTGTTGGAATATAAACAAACAAGTAGAGCCTCGCTCAGTAGCAAGAAAGTTCTGTGTAGGGTGCTGCACCCTATGCGCCCTTCCTTAGCATTCCTACCATATTTTTTTGAAGGATCCACTTCCCCACACATGCACGTAAATCTGCTCCCGCATCTCTCTTTCAAGTGACAAAGACTTATAGATTGCAAACTTCTTGTATATGAGATGCCTTCTAAAATTTTGCATCAATCAGCTTCTTACATGAGTGTAATAAGGACTCCCACTACTAAAGCCTCATCTTTCACTGCAAGCTTAATCTACACCGCATCTAGTTGGATCAATAAGAATCAGTCTTCTCCCAATGATATTCTTGCTCAAGTCTTCAACATTTTATCCCTTCCATCCATAATTGCATATCAAAAAAATTAAAAAGCTGGAGATACATCTAATATGATCATAACAAGCTAACTGCAAATCAGCCAAACTGGGATGCACCACCTTTGCTAATTTGGTACCATTTTTCACTCAATGTGAATCCTTAATATTTATAGTTCTATTGGTATAAACTAAACTTTCAAAGATCGTTGCTCCACCTAAGGTCTAAAAACTTGGTCTACGTTTCAGTTTGGACAAATTCATTATATTTAGCAATTCTGGAGCTTTTTAGTACTATGAGCATTCAAATCTTTTGTTCATTCTTCTAGAAAAACTCATAAATATATTGAGTTCCCATAATTTCGAGGTTAAGTTGCTATTTAATCAAGTATATGTGGTTATAGAATGTTATACTCATTTAATTAAAAAAAGGTGTTATTTGTTTGAAATATATAGTATTTAGTAATTCAACTAGTCTTTGTAATTATTGTAATACGCATTCTCCAGGGCCTCAGCCCATGAAGGGTTATGTTCAATATTTATCTCCTCATTTGACTCAAAAAAGGAAATAAAAAACATTGAAAATTAACAATATATAGTCTATGTATTTAAACAAATAAAGAAATAACCTCGGTGTGATAGTAATCACCAAAATAATACTTAATCATATATATCTAGCTTGAACCAATTTTGGCTGAAACTGACTACCACTAAAATTGGAGCAGAGCTGGTCAAAACTAACCAAAATGCAAAAGTGGGGGTTAGTTTCAACTGGGTCTTTGCTGAAACAGGTCAGTTCTAGCCAAATCTTAAAACCTTAGCTCTACCAGATCCTCTACACAATAATAATAATCCGAAGGTGGGACTTTTATATATCCCTAAGAAAATAAGTTTTGGAAGGAAATAGGAAATTCAGCATTTTGGTTTAAAAGAGTAAGATATGAGAAAAAACATTACCATTTCTTTCTCTTCCCGTTATTTCTTTCCAAAAGGTGGAACTCTAAACACTAAAAAAGAGATACGACCAAGGAACCACCTCTCTCTCTCTCTCATCCTGTGGTCCCATACATAACTACATAGGAGGACGAACTAGTACATGAAATGCAACATATCTTAGGGCTAAGTTGCACGATTTTAGTCGTCTCTCAGCAATTAAACCTTTAGTATTCAAATTACCCAAAACTTTGAATGTGCCGCGTTCAGCAGCATCCAGTAATGTGGAATCTAGAAAGTGGGTGCTAGACAGATGGTACAGATAAAATATAGGGTGGTGTTCTATTCATGTCTTTACTTACATTTCTTGAGATATAATAAATATTTAGGAACAAAAATAGTTCCATGTTTTCAAGCAGTTTCAACAAAATATAAGGTGTTACTAATAGTAAACAAAATTTTGTACATAGAGCAGCAAAAGAATAAGAAAAAATCCATATTATGAAACAAAAAAATGATTAAATCCATCCAAATATTGAGGCAAAACCATTTCAAGACAACTATTATCATACTGTACTGTCTAATACATTCAGCAACTAATTATCGTAACTTTTTACGGTAGCGCACAAGGTGACAATGAAGACGAAGCTTAAAAACTGAACAGAGATCCATAACAAAAAGCTTCAAAAAGTATATGGGGGTCACTTACTTGGACCAACAATTAGCTGGAGGTAGCTCAAAAGGATAGGTAGCTGTTGATTCATTTGGACCGTCGTATTTCACATCATTCCTGGCAATGTTATCTATCAGATTAAGAGGAAGAAAGTGGCTTTCTCCCTCAACAGGCAATGGCTGGAAGGGTGATTTCTGCATCCACATATCATTCCCATTCAGACCAGGACCAAGAGGACTGTATATTCCACCATTCTGCTGATTAATAACACAAACATGCTGCGGAGATTGAATTTCAGGAACAACATGTTCCTCATTAGATATTTGTGATATCACAGCGTTGTGTGACAAAGGATGCATGATATTTTCTTGCTTAAATTTGTTCGTCCCCAGGGGTGAAAACCAGCTGGAAGGCCCACCTACCAAACCCAATGCATCTTGAGCCAGTGGAGTGCCCCACATTTGCCATGTCCCTTGTGCATTACTTGACTCATCCAAATTTGAAGAATGTGATTCCTGTGAATTTGGAGTACCAGATACTTTGCTTGATGCAGTATGTTTTTCTTCAAAAACTCGCAGTCTGGACATGGGAGACTCAATTGGCGAAGGCTTGTTAACGTCTCCAGGGGCAGATACATTTTTCAAAACACGAGGTACTTCCATCTTGTCATTAGAAACAAACCCAGTTCCTAGATCCACTGGAAGACTATCAAGTGACTTGGATACCGGCCCAAGCAAGGAGACAGGGTCTGGAACATAGCATGGGTCTTCAAAAAGCTCTGCTTCTTCTTGCACTGCATGTGGTGCTGACTCTTTGATAGGAGAAAACAAGGATTCAGCCACCAAATGAGGAACTGTACTGCCACAAAATGATGCACACACTGGGGGATAGGTGCTGAGCGGCAATGACTGTCCATAGTTGATTTGGTTATCAACAGAATAATTAGAAAATATTCTTTGATCAGGTAATTGTGCACTTTGAGCTTCTAATTGGCTATTCTGACTTGGAGGGCTGGAGGTATTCGTATCAGGATATGGAGAAACAGCTGCTGAACGTGTAAAAAGTTGATGCCAGGATTTCTTTGGGGCAGTTATATGTGGCTGTACATCTGAACTTACCTGGAGAGAGAAAAGAAGCAATTGCAAAATAAATGCATGCATATTATAAATTAGTTAAAATTGCTTCCTCATATAAAAAGCAAATGTATAACAATAAAGAGGAGACAGATTGTGTAGATCACAACTCACAGGCCGATGAATGTTGATCAAAGAAGTTCCATCTACACTAGCAGCAGATTTCACTGTTACATGCCCAGCAGAATGACCATCTCTTTTAATTCCAGAACCATGATCGACAAAGCCAACAGCAGGCTTACTTGCTTTGTTACCCGGAGCAGCAGGGCTCTGAGCATGTCTCCCAAAAAATGAGGCACCACTGAAACCTCCAGAAGAAGATAGGAAAGAGCCTGTCATGCGACCAAAGTATCTTGGCTTATTTGTTGTCACCTTATTTCCATGCCCAGGTTCTGAACTTTGTGATTTGTAGATCTCTGCTGCAGATTTCAGTGCCTCCCGTTTTTCATTCTCACTCTTTCTGTCAAGCTCACGCTTCCTTTCACTTTCCCTGCTAGCCCTCTTCTCAAGGTCTTCAACATCAGAATTGCTTTTGCTAGAACCTCTATCTTTCTCCCTCCTCCTCTCATGTCTCTTTTTCTCTGCATCTTTCCTTTTTTCTCTTTCTCCATCCAGAGCTGAGCTCTTTGCCCTCTCTCTCTCTGCTTCCAGCTTCTCATCACGTAATTTTCTCCTTTCCTCCACTAACCTTGCAACCTCCTCCCTCTGTTTCCTCTCCTCCTCTTCTAGCATTTCCCTTTCCAACCTAGCCTGTCTCTTCTCTTCTGCTTTCCTTCTAGCTTTCTCCCATCTGCTCTCCTGCAAATTTCCTCCATTCTCCCCTCTTTTAGATGATGATCCCTTGTAATCTGAATCTGAAGAACTCTCCTCCCTTGAACAACCAAACCTGAAAACTTTCCTGCAAAGCCAACTCACACTAGAGAAAAAACACAAAAGCAACTTGCAGGCAAAAGCCACCACGCCTGAATAAGACTTCTCTGTCAAGCACTGGCCGTCACCACCACCACCAACCCAATACCGTGGCACAGGGCTGACCCAGCTCCCATGCCCCTCCACCGACCAATCCTGGCTGCAGATCCAACCATTCTTTCCAAGAAGGTCGCTGATGATCCCTGAGCTCCCAACAACAGTACCCGGGACGTCCAGCACAGGCCTTTTAGAAATATGCCCGCAATACGAGCACATGAACCGGCCGCCTCCAGGGTTCTGATCGCGGTATGGGGTGAGGCAGTTCCGGCAACGGCGGGTGGCCGTCTTCCGGAGCTTCTGCAGCTCGAGGGCCTCGGTCCGCTGCCGCTCCCGGAGGCGCGCTGACCGTCGGGCCCGCCACACCGACAGCTGTGGCATCAGGATCTCATACCAGAACAGGGTGACGAGGAGAACCAGCACGCAGCCCAGCCGCGGCGAGGTGATCTCGAACTGGAAGCCCGGCGGGAAGAATTGCGACAGCGCCCAGAAGAAAATAAGAGGGATCACCAGCCACGGCAGCATGGTGGAGACCCACCGCGACCACCGCTGGACCACACAGAGTATACACATTATCCAAAAACCCTAAGCTTCTGAAATCAAAATCGCCGCTTCCACCCAATGCCCAGAAGATTGAAAGCCGGAACCCTAAAAAATCCCTGCAATCCACAAATCCTAAGATCAAAATGCTTCGCCTCCCGTGCTTCCGGCCTAGCCCACGTTCTGATCCGGGGCGTATTCCACCATGATTGACGATTCCCACAAAAGAAAAATAACCAACCTAGAATCTCCAAATCCCTAATCCAAAAGCAAACAAATTTCGTAGAACCTTGCGTTTGCGAACCCTAATCTTCGAATCTCGGAGGCGTAATCCGCTCGAAACCCTAAGCGGAGAAGCGACCGAAGGGAAGGGGGCGGGGGTTGGTTTCCTTCAGTGTCGGATTCTCTACGCCACGAAGAGACCGAGGAATCAAATGGAGAGAAGAGATCGGAGACTTACGGATTGGAGGTTTGCTCATGGCGGAAACCCTAGCTTCTTCGGCGACTCGGCCACGTCCCTACCGTGACGACAAGACAAACGGAAAGAAACAGATAAACAGACACTATATCTATTCTTTTTCTTTCCTCCTTTAAATCCTTTTTGTTTGGTTTTATTACATTTGTTTCCTCCCTCTTTGGGCGCACATGTTCCTCTGGTTCTTTATATCTTATGCTTTCCCTGAGAATATGGACAGTGAAAGGAGATTCCTTTTTGACAGGGAAAATAATAATGGCTGGGGCTTGATAGACAAATGAAGGGTATGCTATGTAGGGTAAGCGGTGGCGGAAAATTCAACGGGCCACTGCAGTCGTAGTGACGGAAAAAAAAAGTTTATGAGAGTCGATACTAGGTGAACCTCTTAGACTCAAACCATCTGATTAACCATTGCCATTTTTAGCTCATCATATATGAGCTAAGTTACTGTTTTATAATATTTTACTCAATGCAAAGCATTTGTGTGAATGTACGGCAATTTATGCGCGTAGACTTATGCGATGATGTAGCAGGATGGAAGTGGCCATGCACAAGATTGGCTAGTGCCGCTCGCTAGGAGCATAGCTAGCCAAACATGAGCACTAGCACATAGCTAGGGTTACACCTAGACATTGATTTTTTCTTTAATATTCTTCTTTTTTTAAAAGCAAGGAGCAATGCATGAGAGTTTGATACGATCTTCACCAATCTATGCACATGTAAACAAATCTAATAGCATGTCTACTTGCCAAAAGAAAGAAGAAGACCAAGACAAAGATTGACTTTCTACTGTTAGGCCTTTCTTTTGTTTCTATGTCAACAAGTATATTTGTTTTCAAAGTAGTTAAATGTTATACCACCTCATTGAACATTGAGAGTTTTCATAACATTGCACGGTAACTTACATGTGATTGATTACATGGTGATACTGCAATACACAATTTACCATATACATGGTTTGCATCCAAGATTCACGACATGCGCACTTTAATACCCATAGATTGCCAACACACTAGTCCATTCTCTTATATATCTAGGTAATGCAATTTTTTTAACTAGATCCAGGCATACATTATGCATGCAAGAGGAAACATGGATGATTACGATTAGAGACATTAGAAAATAGCTGAGATATGCAATTGTGAATTAGGATTTAGAAACCTTGGTTTTTTAAGAAAAGAAGGTAAGAGAGAAAAGAGTCAATTAAGATGCCGACATGTGAATTGGGATTTTAAAAATCTTGATTTCTCAAGGAAAAAGGAGATAGAGGCGGTTTGTATCTTGGAATTTGCAAGTTGAAATTCAGAAAAAAAACATACCTCATTTTTGACTTTGTAGATTCAAGATTGTGTTTTTTTTTTAAGATTTGGGATGGTTTTAGAATTCAAGACAAAAAATACCCCTATCCCTCACTTGTAGGTTTGTATAAGCCCTATTTATACAAGTATAAAGTAAAAATTGCTCAAATTTGTGAATGAATGATTTTTAATATATAATTGGTATTTGATGTGATGGAAAATTTGCATAGATTTTGATGAAATTTAATAATGAATGATCCAAAATGTAGAAGAGCATGATAGCAGAATTATGCATATTTTATATTATGAATTCATAATTATTAAGAGTGTTATAAATTTGAGAATGGACCTGCTCGCATTGGAAAACTTCCACAAGTTTTCCACACTATATGCAAAAACTGGATAGGGATTAAACTTCCACCGTAAAAGAGACGTATGCAAGATTGTCACTATTAGTAAATTCTTCTTCTTCTTCCTCTTTTCATATCTTCATTATATGGGATTAGACTTATCAAAACTCTCCTGCAGTATTTGGTTCCTAGTTAAGGGGTTGATAAGGGAAAGTTACTGGCTTAACCAACCACGCACCACCGAAAAAAAATGATGGTAACTTTGTTTGATCAAAGGGGAAAAGCTAGTTGACATGGCTAACTTTAATTCATAGGGAAGGGTGAAATAAAGCTAATTAAGCCAACAAACATTCCAGCCTCCATTTTTTATCTTGTTTTAATCTCTGGGGATAAATAATTTACTACTCACTTTCACTTGCATCTCTCACCCTCTCCGGATTACTGCTACTGCCCACTATCCACTCCTTGGCTCGAGATATGTGGAGTCCCTCCTCCTGCCTTCTTGTGAACCCTTTCGGTGCTTGGAGACACTCATGGGTCCCTTCCCGAGCCCTCTTGCTGACCGAGCCAGCTGCTGGCTTTTAATGGCCACAGGCACCATCGTGGCCCAATTTAGCCTCGGCATCACCTATTGATTTCTCCTCCTGTGCCTTATCTTGCCTTGGTTAGTCCTTAGCTCCACATCTTCTACAATCTTGAATCGTGGATGCCTTGGCTCTGTCATGCAGCAGTCGTCTTCTTCCCCAGCTCCGACATGGTTTCTGATTGCCATTGAGCTCTCTAGAGATGTGTTGCTGCCTCCTTTCATCTCCTTTCTTTTTATTTAATCTTCATTGCCTATATCAAGTAAGTTGAAGCCTGCTCTTAAAGGTCTCTATTTTGTTTCAAAGGCTTCAGGCATTCGCCAGACTTTGCCCCCCAATCTCTCTCTCTCTCTCTCTCTCTCTCTCACACACACACAGAGCCATTAAGGAGGAGAGGTAAGATCTCATTGGTGTTCTAAACTCGAAAGTCCGCTTCGATTACTTTTAATCTCAAGAATAGTTGGTGCATGAACATTTAGTTGAACAGGAGCAATGAAGCCCCCGATTATGTGGGTTGAGCATTCAGACTTGGGCTTAGCCTTGTAGTTTTATTTGTGTTTTTGTTTTTACGGTCTATTTTTGGACATTTGCTCAATGATTTGATGGTTATAATTGACAATGCTAGTAGAAATGATTTCTTTGAATGAAGTTAGTCATTATGGGCAGGACATGCTAAAATCCATTTGACTTTCCCTGAGCGTGGGGCAGGACATGTCATTCAATTATGAAGTACGGGCTTTTATTGGTAGTCCTTGGCTCGGCCACAGGACCTCTCATATCTGTATGGAAGTGGCGACTGCAAGGTCACTGTCGATGCATGATTGGCATGGCCCATGCTTGTCTTATTTGAATCCCATGATGCATTTTGTGAACCCATTCAATGGACATGACGGTACGTGTGAGTATACATACGAACGAATATTTAGTTTCACATAAATTATTTATTAAATAAATTTTAAATATTTATATAAAATTAAAAAATTTAAATAATACATTTCAACTAATATTTTTAGATGAGGTTTCACATTGTTACAAATAGTATCAAAGCGATCTCAGCCCATAATTTATATGGATTAGGAGATACTGCAGCACGGATTCATAAAGGCTGATCACGGGCCGATCGTAATGCTTGTGATTAGATTTGAACTCTTAACCTGACGAGGATGTCAGGACTTAAAAAGAAAAGTATATAAGAACCCGTTTTTAATACTATACAACCTGGTATTAGTTATTGGCAGAGCTAATAAGCTATTTGACAAATGAGTAGGGTACAAGTGTACAACAGTTGTTCATCCCTTCTGAGAGCTTTTCTTGTTCCCCTCCCTCGCAATTTTACGTATGTTTCAGTTTTTATAAGGAGCATCAAGATGTCTTGATTATAGACAGAATGGATGATGTGTAAATAAATCTCTCTTGAGAATTCGTATGCACCAAATGAGTGCTAAGCCGGATTTTGTGGATCATACGCAGATAGGCAGTTTGCATCATCCATTCTACAGAGCATTTTCCTTTCATCTTAGTTTTTAACCCAACAAATCACCTGTTAGAACAACTAAGAACCATTTATTTGTTAAGATTTCCAACATAGGCCACATCCAAATGTCTAGAACACCATTTATTTGTCTGAGACTTAGACAATATATTTTTGCCTTAAGAATAGATTAAGTTCAACCCAAGTCAATTTAAGCAGGACCTACTTTCATGGGTCTAGTCTTGACTTTCTATTTTGAGCTAAACCCAAGGCCCAAGCAGAACCCAGTCGATCTGAATCAAATTTCTGGGTTCGTAATTCCCACAACCCAATAATTATTTCTCTCACAAAAAAAAAAATCAAAAATCAGTACCAATTTCCTAAAAATCTTTCAGCTGTACTCAGCTCACCCTGAAAAAATCTAGAAAAGTCAAAAACATTACAGAATCTATGGCTCACAAAAACCTGCTAATTCGCCTCACAGGGCTCGCGCTCGCGCTCGCGCTCTCTCTCTCTCTCTCTACATATGTATACCTACAACCGAAGCTCCTTAAATAGCACTGAACCGACGAAGACTCGAGCAAAGATCAAATCTTTGACATAGCGAGAGACGAGGAGGGCGCGAAAAGCGGGTCCGGAGATGGGGACGATGGCGAACGGTTGCTTCTCCCCGGCGCTCCAATCTCCCCTGCGATCCATGGAAGAGGAGGCGCTGCTCCGTCGGAAGACCGTCGGGTCTTTGAAGCCTCTCAGAAAGCGTTCCAGAAGGAACCCGATCTACTGCACGATCTCCGGGAGCGGAACGGTCGAAGAGAACCGCCCTGGAGGAGGACAGACCGGCCCCAAGCGCAAGGTGGAGGACTATAATACCGCCATGAAGAGGATGATGAGGAACCCGTACGAGTACCACCATGACCTCGGTGAGAAATGAATCCCCTCGCAGAGAAATCTCATCCAAGTTTCTCCCCTTTGTTTAATTTTTTGTATATTATTTTGTAAGGTTGCTTAAAAATTTGATCTTTGTGAAACTGTTGCTTGTTTGTTAGCCGAATCGTCTACTGTGGTCTATTTTGGGGTCATTTTAAGCGTGGCATTGAGTTTGTTTGTTCCCTTGATATCCATTTCAGCTTCAAATTTATTTTGTGATGATGTGGTCTGAATTATTTTGTTTTATTATTATTATTATTTGTCGAGACTGGTTTCAAAGTTTGGAAAGAGCAGCACTGACATGCCATTTTTGATTTGGTGGTTCTTATTACTGTTATTTGTTGATGAAGAAAGTTAACTTTAGCTTATTGCTTTAGTTTTTTAAAGTTTTCTGCTAAATTAACGGTTGTGTGCCATTTTGGTAATATATTTTTTCCCCATGTTGCACGCATTGACTGAGTATAATGATTCTCTCTTTCCCATGTATTAGTTAAGGATGTGAACTTTCAATGCTCTAATCCATGTCTCATTCCAAATAACACCATTTGTCTACTTTGTCTCAGGATTTACCGACTGGATATCTGAAAATCATTTCCTCCAACATTCATTTAACCAAACATATACTCGATGAATCATTTCTTCTCTTCTAGCTCGATTAATCTTGTGGTACTTGATTGAATTTTTACCTTTTTCTATCCCCCAAGTATGCCTACCTTTGGAAAAGCTTAGTTAAGGATGTGAACTTTCAATGCTCTAATCCATGTCTCATTCCAAATAACACCATTTGTCTACTTTGGCCCTATTCTTCTCTTCTAGCTCAATTAATCTTATGGTACTTCATTGAATTTTTACCTTTTTTTATCCCCCAAGTATGCCTACCTTTTGAAAAGCCCATTATTCCTTGTGGCGATAATCAAAAGCCAATGTGCATGCCTTCGACATAAGGCGTAATGTCAGAACTCAGAAGTGCAGTGGATGCCTTGTATGAACTTCTATATGCAAAGATTATGTCTTTGTATCAGGAAATCCCATCCTCTGGGCCTTCTGTGGTATGCCTAATCTTGAGACTCTGAGGCAAGATGTGCTGCCAATAAACACATTAAAGTGATCTTATCAAATTAGTTGCTCCAAAATCCACACTAGGATCTCGTTCTTGCTTCTGTCTCTGTTTCTAGGTGTTTTCAGAATTTCCAATCAAAATGGAACATCCAAGATTTTTGGTCTACCAAGTCAACATGGACAACACGATGAGTTTATGTTTGTTCGAGTTATCTTTAACCTGTTACAGATGAAATCAGTCAGAAATCATGGAAAATGCATGGTCTTATGATGGAACTACATGATTTGTCCTCCTCCTCCTCATCAACCGAGACTAAACTTATTAAATAAAATGATGCCATCCTAAAGATATATGATAACCTTGATTACATCATCCTACTTGAATGAGAAAAATTGAGGCATGATGCCCTGATATTCTCTGTAATCATAATATCTACAACTTATGCCATTTAAGTTCAACAGTTTCTTGTATAGGTTTTGTTCAACCATGGGCAGAACAAAGCTGGCTCTAACTAGTAGATCAGCTTGGTTTTGTCTGGAATGGTTGTTCGGCTAACAATGGTAATATCTCTAGGACATCTAATGATAAATAATTCGATTTTTAAGTCTTTTTCTTGGAGTAATTGGAACAACTGCCATTATTTGTCATCATTTCACCAACTGAAGAGGCTTCCTTTTTTTTTGGGTTGATTAATCATAAGCTTCATTTCGTAAATAATTATCAAGGAAAAGAGAACAGCAAGAGATTAGGCTAGCTAATGGTTGTTTTGGTCGCCATAATTCTTTTCTACTTCTTGCTTATGGCCATCCCTTGGTCGGCACCTGGAAAAACAAAAGTAGTCTGGAGCTTTTTTTTCAAATGTTTTATGGATTGGATCTGCTATCTTTCAAAGTTGTGCATCGTAAACAATTTTTAAAGAAAAATATTATTTTTTCAAAATAAGGTTAACATTCTTCCAACTTCGGTATATAGGCATGAACTATACTATCATAACTGATAGTTTAATTGTGGGCTCCCAACCTCAGAAGCCTGAAGATATTGATCATCTGAAAGCAGAGGAGAATGTAGCCTACATACTGTGTTTGCAGCAGGACAAAGATATCGAGTATTGGGGGATTGATTTCCAGTCTATAGTCAAGAGGTGCAAGGAACTTGGTATTCTCCACATGAGAAGGCCGGTAAGCCATTTTCTCCCTTTTTCATGCTATTACTCTTGGAAGGAAGGAGTGAGTTGATGGATGCTTGCCATTTTCTCCTGTTACCTTTTTCCGTCGGATCTCTTACTACTAGGTCGGATCGGATGTCAACCTGTGGAGGCACCATTTGTGACTATTGGACAAATTCCTTCTTTCTTTTTCTTCTTGTTCTTTGCCATATGCCCATTCCGGGACGGATTGGAAGAGGAATTCAAAATTCTTTCGTAGATGAGACTAATCACACCTGCTCCGTGAAAAATTCTTACACCAATTATTTTTTCATTTACGAGCGAGTATTACACAAAGAATTTACAAGCGGATGAGTTTGAGGCCTCAATAGCTTAGATAGGGAAAAAATACTATACTCCAATATAGGGTGCTAGGGCTGAACTTTCAAATCTAGGGAGCCGACCACAGAAGCCTGCTAGGTAGTTTGAATCTTCCTCTTTTTACTCAGACAAAGAATTATTATTCTCTGCTGATTTTTTTTTCAATTTGTAACATCAGGCCAAGGACTTTGATCCAGATTCACTGAGAAGTCAACTGCCAAAAGCAGTGTCTTCATTAGAGTGGGCTATATCAGAAGGAAAAGGAAGAGTTTATATCCACTGTACTGCTGGATTGGGGAGAGCACCTGCAGTTGCAATTGCCTATATGTTTTGGTTCTGTGACATGGATGTAAGTCCTGACTTCTTATATATTTTCTGTCTTCCCACTTGAAATGATTAAATCCCCCAACCCCATCAATGCTTTTCTCTATCAATGGGTGTTCATGATAACATGTTTTTACAGTAGAATCTATAAATACCTTTAAGATATATGCATCTCTTTTTGGGTAGTCTATGCAAATGGTTTTATTACTATTTTATGATATTAATTTCTGCTAATTTAACCTTCCAGACACTATGAAAAGAGAAATAGAACTTCTATACTTGCCATTCTATATTGAAGAAGGTTCATTATGACTTTTTTCTTGTAAGTTTGTTAAGATGCTCTTATTTATGACAAATTCTTGGCATTATCTGCTTTATTTAGCCCAAAATGTTGGCGATAAGTTTCTCGTCACCATCATGCCTTCTCATGCAATGTTAGTGGCCAAAAATTGACTAGCATGCCGAGGTTTTGGTGTGTTTCATCTTTTTATAAATTAAAGACAGTTCTTTCTGCCTTGTTACACATGTTTTTCTTCTTCTTTTCAGCAAAATGGTGGGTGATTGCCCCCTCATGATAATTTTTTATACTGTTATGTCTCTTCCAAGCAGCTAAATACAGCCTACAATACACTTACTTCAAAAAGACCCTGTGGTCCTAATAAGAGAGCTATTCAAGGGGCTACCTATGATCTGGCAAAGAATGATCCATGGAAAGAGCCTTTTGAGAGCCTACCTGAATATGCTTTTGGGGATATTGCTGATTGGGAAAGGAAGCTGATTAAGGACCGAGTTCGTGGAATGCGTGGAGCTTGAAAACAGGTACAATTTCATTATAATTCTCAAAAACTAGCTGCTGGCTTTTGTCTTTGCTCGTATAAATTCTGTTTCTCATTGAATCTAGCTAGATGTTTCCAATGTTTATTTCATGCTTTACACTTCTTTTATCTGCATAATTTACATCAAATTGATCTAGCAGTAAGTATTATGAATCTAATACTATAATTGATCGTCATTGATGGAACAGGAAAAGAAAGATAGTACAAGATTGCAATTTTAAAAGCTGGAACCCATCCAAAGCATCCATACAAGATCATATGATAGATAACAACATAATAATTATGAAAACAAGGAATCCTTTTGTCTTTCCATTCTTATGTTGCATAGAAGTTTTAGGGACTTAACCCCATTAAACCACCTTCTATGTCAAGCAAATGGCTGAGACAGGGCTTGTGATGAAACCTGGGATTTACATGGGAAGTTCCGGCAACGAAAGGATCTTCTGCTAGTTTAAGAGATAGATGAAAGTTCAAGCCTTGTCCTTCCGTATCTATAGGACAGAGCCTTCCATCATTCTGATTTGCTGCCATATTTTGAACAGTTATCTTCATCACATCAAAGTTAAGCTTCATAATCTTATATTGAATATACCATTATATTTGCTTTGTTAGTGCATGCAAGTAGCATATTCTGTCATCAACATTCTGCTATGTGTAACATATGTTACAGAAGAAGATGTCAGTTATGAATCTATTTGCAGATCAGATCTTGATTGCGTTTGGTCTTCTGCACAGTCTTGGTTGGTGTTTGGTTTTCTTCATATTTCCATTTCTTTTAACCAGCTATATCATTAACTAGATAACCATTCGCCGACGTGTAGTAATTATACTCCATTAAAATTTCTGACAGAAGTTACAGGACCTGCGCTTCTGTTGTCTGGCTTGCTTCCACTCTTAAATTAATGTTATTTGTAACTTCATACTCAAGCTGGAAATTTTTCAAAAGTAAATTGAGATTAGAGAGATCTCTTCTTTCGTATTTGCCTTCTAATTGCTTCCATGACATGTTTATGGTCTTGCTAGAAGGTTAATCACCTGATGCTTCTTTGGATATTTTTTGATGGCACTATGACAGGAAGTTACCTCTTTATCTGCTTGAATTAACTCTAAATTAAGTGTCATTTTTCTTTCCTTCTGTATTTCCTGTTCTCTTTTTACAGATTATGTTGCCTCTGGTTGCCCAATAGACCTGTTTTATTGTTCTTTTGTTGCCTTCAGTTATTTTATGCCTGTATCAAGGTTTATCATTTTGCTTGGTTGGCTGGACCTGTCAGACCTTATCTTCATGCTTGCATTCAAAGCACTCACAATGTTCTTGCCATTAGCTGTTAAATATCTGTTAGAATTCTTCTTAAATGCTGTTGTTACTGACTACAGAGAGAAGATTATTGTTTACAATAGAATGTATTATTAGCTCGTAGAACTATCAATCACCATACGGGACAAAGCTGACCCTTCAGTTCATGGCTTTTTCCTAACAATGTTGGTTGGCCAATAAATCCTTCTTTGCTTTTTCCTTCCGTTTAAGGATTACATGTCCAAAATGAAAAGCTTCCGTATATTTTCAAAACTATACCAAATTCTGCATCGTTCTGACATCTTGTCATTCATCCAGGGCCCCTTTCTTACCGATGGTGTCTCTTGGATCTCACAGCACATGGAGAAACCATCTAAAATAGTTCTCGTTCGTGAATTTCCGAGTGGTGCTACTCATGATCTTCTCTAGTTACACGTATGTTAACAAAATGAAGATTCAAAAGAGTGTCCAGCCTCAAAAGAGAAGTGCCATGAACAAATGGTCTTCTCAAATGAAAAGCTCATCTATGAAAACAACCCGAAAGATCTCTTAAATCAGGAGCAGGATGTATTCTTAATTTATAGTTAGTGACTAGAGCAGGTAACCGATAAAGATGGGAAAATTGCAAACTGTGCCAGTTTGAGATGATTGTAGTATCACTTGCAATTGAATTCAATAATTACTTGTTCTGATCAAATAAGTAATGTGTCTTTGAAGGTTCTGGACTAACTGTTATGCCTGCGATATATGTAAAAACTGATATAATTTATTCTGGCAAGATTATTTGTTATGGATCACTTATGTGGAATTGCAATTCAGAGGCTGAAATTAAAACATATTCTACAACTTTTATCCTGCCTTGATCTGCATCAGACGTGCCGAATGATGGTAACCAGAATTTAAAAGAACTAGTTCATAATTCTCTTTTTCTTTATTCTAGTTTCTATAGAAAGCTAGCTCTAAGGTATATATCACCTCCTCAAAGCAGCAAGTCAAACAGAGCATGAGGAAAATTGCAGGGCAGTATTATAGTGTTCTGACATCATGCAAGTAGTGTAATGCAAAGATGTTTTCAACATTAGGTTTCCTTCGACTTCTTTCCCTTCTCCGTTTCTTTCCCGCCATCCATCCTCTTCTTCCTGAACAACTAAAGCAATTTCCTGGATGGAATTAATCGGTAAACAAGCAATCTGGAATTGGAGAGTTTCCATCCACTTGCTCGTCATAGAAGGAAATTAAAGATAATGGGAGCAAAACTAGAATTGCTTTTGAGAATATTTGGTCTTAAATACTTTGCAGTAAAGTTCAAGAATAGATTTGTCAAATGAAAACCTACACTGTTGACGATAATCTATGATGTCTAAAGTGTTAGAAACAAGTTTTTTATTTTTTTAAAAAAAGGGTCTTTAATCCTATCCCATGCATCAAATGGACGTAGAATACATAATTTCAGAGGTATGATATTTGATTGGATTTACGGTCTATGACAAATTTGGGTTTTGATACGTAGATAAGAGATCTTCGGATGAATTATTAGTTTCATACTTGAAACATCGTGACTAAGGATTCCTAATATGGATTTTTATTTGATATATCTAATGCATCGATTTTCATCATGAAGCATTTAGGATCAATTGCTCTCTCAAGAGCAACCTAGCTTTCACTTAAAAAATATTTGATAAATGGATGGAAACTACTTCCTTATTATTATATGACAGTGTAGGAAACTGGAGTCATGAATCGTGCAGTTCCACAATGGCATACAATTTACTTTTGTATCAACTTTGGACTAAATAATTAAGAATCTGTCACCTTTCGCCTTAAAAAAGATACACGAACTCCACCAACCCTGACTTCATTTCCTTGCCACTCTTGTTACGGTAGCTTGCGTGATTGCGTCCAGTCATTTGACTGCGGCCGGTTCCATGATCTCGTGACCACGAAAGGTGGAGAAAGAAGAAGAAACGCAGACGGTTCTTTTTTTTCTTGAGCTGCTGCCCATTTTTTTCCCCCTTTATTTTATTTTTTTCCTTTTTTTCTGGTGCCTATCACTGTTGTTGGTCAACGGAAGCTGCTTCTTCCTTTTTGTTTTTTTTTTTTTTTTGTGCGCGCGCGCGCACGCGCACGATGAACCGGCTGCTTTACAGATCCTAGAGTAAATATATTCATTTGCATCAGTCAAAATAATATTCCAAAATAAATGAGAAAATCCGACAAAGCCTTCTAAAGCGCCGGACCATTGTCATCGGCTATATACTAAGCCATCCAGTCTGCTGCCCTATTTATGCCATTAAAGGCTTACTTGATAATACTGGAAGAAACATTCGCTGTCATTAAAGGCATACTTGATAATACTTCTTCGAAACACTCTTTATCTCCTTAGGATTATTAATGAGCAAGGGTACTTTGTAAGTCAGTTAACCAGGTTTTAGACTCAAGCAGCAGTGAGGTTATGCAGCTAATAGTGTATAAGCATTCTTTACCTGTATAAACATGAGGTCCAACACACCTGAAAGATGACTACTAGGAATTCGCATATACTCAGTTGTATGCCTCAATCTCTAATTACTGGAGTTTTCTTTGGAGGATAGCTATCTTTTGGCACCATTTTGAGATTTAACTAGCCAGGAATGGACAGTGGCAGATCAAGCAATTAGGTTGGGAAGATTTGGCCTGAAGATGAATGGCGGATAGAGTTTAAAGAATCCTTGGATATGGCCTGGTCCTTTCTTACGTTCCCAGTTCCTACTCACTTGTGAGATAATCATAACATTAAGTTGGTAGACCATCAAATAGCCATTTAGTGGTAAATTTAGCAGTAACTCTTTGGAATATAACCTTTCTTTGCAGTTAAAGGACGAAAAATTAACTTCCTAAATCCACATGATAATGTTGGTGCTTAAATTGGATCTGTCATCTTTGCTCTCACTAAAGGATACCTTTTTTTTTTTGCACACGAGATCAATAAACAGACTAAGACTTGACAATTGCATCAAAGATGGCAGATTTGAAGCCTCTGAAACGAAATTTCTGTGCATGTTGAAGATAATCTTGTTTACTTTGGAAGGAGTTTCCAGCAATGGCTTGTAGCTGCTATATTCAATGAGGGCAAGGGACAGTTCATCATTTGTACTTCAAATTTATAGTCTTGACCTACCAAAAATTTAAAACTACAGAGATCTTTTTCGTCGCCCATAGAAATATTCAACATGCAAAGGATCCAATAACTGAGCCCTGAGAGCAGAAGAGAAAGGGATCGAGCTTGCTTGGCTGGGAAAAATATCTACGAGATAGATCCTGTCCTGGAGAATTATTGCTTCCCATCTTAAAGGACAATTTCCGTTGCAAATTATTGTCTATATCAATGAGTGGGATTTAGGTGGGCCTATGAATCAGACGACAGGATTCCTTTCCGTTATGAGTCCGGTCTGGGAGCTCACTAAAGTGTTGGGGCGAGACAAATGAACCAATGTTTTCCAAATGGTCCAAAATCTAAGTTCTTCGTCATCTTCTTATTTCGCAAGAAACCAATCCACCCTTGCCTCGTGGCAGGAGAGTGTTCATGTGCACAAGCCATGTCTGTATCGGGATAATATGAGGTGACTGGTTTTAATGAAATAAAGAATTTAAATAAAATTTTATTTGACCCATCACAATCGTAGCTTAAGTTTTATTTCCTGCAACTTGATGGAGAAACTGCTACTAATCTGGTCCATATCCTAATCTTGATAAAGTTCAATTTGAGAGGAGATCTAGACCCATGCACCTCACGATCTGTTCGCTCGGCGGCCTGGGCATGGGATCTGCGGGATCCTCGACGGGACCAAGGTTAACAGGGCCGAGGTCGGCTGGGCCTTCAGCAAGCTGAGGTTGACCTGGCCTCTGATCGAGATTGGCCTGACTCTTGACGGGATCGAGGTCTGCTCAACTTTTAGCCGGGCGTCGTTGCTTGTCGTCGAGGGAGCTTCTTCAGCCCGCTCGGCTCTAAGGTCCGTTCGACCGGAATTGAATGACTCCATGTTGGAGTAGGATGATCCATTTTGCCTCCTATCACAACCTATTAATGGAAATTCGTCCTTGAGGATGATATCTAACAGCACGTCAGGATAGTGGTTTTGGGGTGACATTTGAAAACAAAAATTACCTCTCGATCTAGCTGTATATCAATATACCATTTATGTATTATATCGATATTACATATATTATATTATATTTATATTACATGTATAGTATTTATGTGATATATTATATTATAATATATATATTAATCATGTTATTGTCATATTATTACTCAATTATATATTTAAATTATAATAGAAATATATTATTATATTTTATATTTATATTACAACACTATTTAATATTTTATTCTATTTACCTTATTTTCCAAATCAAAATAAATATTAGTATTAAAATAATATATATTATTCATATAGATAAAAATATTAATTATATAATAACGATTAATATATTTTTAGAAAATTAATAAATATATTTTTATGAAATGTGCTAAAGTTGGTTTTGGTATTATATATCTAGTGTCTTTAGATTTTTATAGAATACTAAATAGATTAACTTGTGGATATCTAAAGATCTTTAATTACTGTAACTTAGCATGCCAAACATAAGGATCACCAATTATCTAGGATCATCGTATTGATGCTATTTGGATCCATCTTAATATTTTATATATAGCATAAAAAGAGAAGCCACCTTTTTCCTTTTAAGACAAAAAAGTTTTAATAAAGTTTAAAAATCTGTATCCGTAAAAGTGCAAAAAATAAAACAAAATTAAAATATCTTCAATTTTATCTTTGTTAAAACTGCAAAAAGAAAAATCCAGGTAACAAAAAACACTAACTTTAAATTAAGTTATCCGAGAAACAATAGTTCCTCCTATTCCACATCAAGCCAAAAAAAAACTTCTAATTCTATCCGTAGAATCAAATTAATACTCATACCGCCGTAATTAATTTCCCCGCCCAGCTAATTCGAATAAGTTCCGTCTCACGTGTCAATCCACGAAAACCGGTCCGACGTGCAGCCCGACTAACACGAAACCGGAGTCGCCGGTTCAGTAACCGACCCACCCTTCAGAACCGACCGGAGCTTCTCCCTCCAAAACTCCCCGTTACCTTCCGCCTCGCCCCCGATCTCGACCTCGACCATCACCAACTTCCGGTTCAACCGGTGAACCTTGACCCAGACCACAAGATTACCGGTCTGGTCCTCGACGGCCGCCCCACTGCCGGCCCAACCAGGCTTGCCCTTCCTCCGCCGCACCACCAGCCCCTCCGCCCGGCACACCTCCTCGACCCTGCCGAGGATCGCCTCCGACGGTTCTCCAGACACGAACCGTTCCCGGTGCACTGCCGCGTCGAAGAGCCCGGAGATGTCGAACTCGGTCGAGAAGGAGATAATGTCGAAGGCGTTGAGCTCCCGCTCCTCCTCAACGTCTTCGAGGCCCTCGCGGAACCGCACCATGGCCAAGAACCAGTTCTCGTCGAGTTCCACTCGGAACCAGGGGTCGGCGACGATGCCCTCGACGGTGGTCCGGGTCTCGGGATTTGGGTCGAGGAGGCGGGAGAGGAGTCGACGAAGCTCCGGCGAGGTCCACCTTGGGCACCGGTAGTCGCCGCGGCAGATCTTGCGGTAGAGGTTCATCAAATTGGGATGGTTGAAGGGGAGATAGCCGGCGGTGAGGACGAAGAGGATCACGCCGCAGGACCAAATGTCGGCCTTGGCGCCGTCGTAGACCCTCCTGGATAGGACCTCCGGCGCTACGTACGCCGGCGTGCCACAGAGGGTCTGGACGAGGCGGTCGCCGGCGGCGGGGGAGACGACGGCGCTGAGGTCGAAATCGGAGATTTTGAGGTCGCCCTGGTCGCCGAGAAGGAGGTTCTCGGGCTTGAGGTCGCGGTGAAAGACGCCGCGGGCGTGGCAGAAGGCGATGGCGGAGACGAGTTGGTGGAAGAGGCAGCGGGCGGCATCCTCGGGGAGGCGGCCGCGGTTGGCGACGTGGGCGAAGAGTTCGCCGCCCTTGGCGAACTCGAGAACGAAGTAGATCTTGGAGCGGGAGGCGAGGACCTCGTAGAGGCGGATGATGTGGGGGTGGTGGAGGCGGCGCATGGCGGCGATCTCGCGGCGGATGTTGCTGGAGAGGCCGCAGCGGAGGACCTCGTGCTTGCTGATGCACTTGATAGCCACGCTCTGGCGGGTGAAGACGTTGCGAGCGCGGTAGACCTTGGCGAAGGCGCCGCGGCCGAGGAGGCGGCCCACCTGGTACTTCCCGAAGAGGACCTTCGCCTCTGGCTGAAGCGTCTCGGCGCCGCCGTCCGGAGGGACGTGGCCGTCGGCGCGCAGCATCGATGCGGCCGGATCCCAAACCCTATCTCCCGTTTCTCTCTTCTCCTCGCCGATTTCTATTTTATAGTTTTTATTATAGAAGAAATACTTCGACAATTTTATTATTATTATTATTATTATTATTATTATTATTATTATTATTAGTATTTATATACATCGGCAACCCATATATGACGGATGTGGATGCGGCCCATAAAATTAAAAAGGATGAGAAAATGTAAAGGAGACAGTACCGAGACGCGGTCGTCTGAAATAGATGATTTATATAATCATAGTATGGAAACATCTAAGAATATCTAACTACAATATATTCCGGAGCACACAAGGCATCTATCTTTCTCCAACCTAAAGGGTGTCTTCGAAGTAATTGGCCACGTATGAGGCCGTCTAGTCTGCAGTCTCTTTGGCCTCTCGTTGTTTTTGTCTCTCCCTTGCTGAGAATAGAAACTTTTCCTTCCAAATCCAAACTTTTCAGGATGGAGATTGGAAGGCCAATTGGATTTAGGTTGGATGGTCGCGAAAATTTAACCTTATGAAGATAGGAACCCTTGTGCTGTTACGCTTGAAGTTTTCATGTCTATTTCGATATTCTCATAAGAATATGTTACAGGAATCGAACTTATTAGTCCGCCCAACCAAAATCCCAACATGCGGGCTTATGATATGCAGGATTATTATATTAGGCTAGAAAGTATTGGGATGATACGGACCTTGCCCAAAGAGGCTGCCCCATTCCGGAATCTAATAGGAAATTCAATTTAATCTTCTCGGATTATCCAATTAGGCGGAAAAGTTTAGACCTAGATAATTTCATGTTTGTCTTTTTATAAGGTATTGGCTTGTTGTTCGTATAGAATAGAGGAAGAACTAGATACCAGAGTAGGAGGGTGTCTGGAACTATCTCGGTATACCCATCTCCGAGAGGAGGCTGCGGGTCTCGGAGTGCGTTGGTTTGGTGCAGTGGATTCAAAGCAGGTTGGAGGGCTGACGGGCGTCATCCCTATCCATGATGGGCAGGTTGACCTTGGTTCGGTCTATACTGAGCTCTATGCCCGTGTACCTTATGGCTAACACAGTGGTACCTTTGACAGTGCTAGACCGGATCGAGCGAACCTTGCGAGGTTTCCTGTGGGGCTCGATTGGAGGGGGCCATGGGGTACACCTTGTGGTGTGGGATAGTGTCCGTCGGCCCCTCAGAGAGAGCGGCCTCGAACTGCAGACTCTCCAGTCCGGACGAGAGGCGATCATTGTTCGTCATGCGATGCATTTCCTTCTTGAGCCTCAGGGCCTCTGGAGCGAGGCTATGGCTACCAGATGTGGTCGGTTATGGCCATCGGAGGGGGGTCGCTGTGGGAGATCAGTCTCATTTATGTGGCGTGAGATTGGAAGGTACCTGCCGATGGCCTGGGCCAACACTAGTTTGCTGATCGGTGATGGCAGGAGTATTGATGTGGGGGGAGACATGTGGTTGGATGCCCTTCCCTTGAAACTGTGGCCGACCATGGTTAGTCCGGAGGGGGTACAGGGTCTACAAGTGAGTGACCTACTTGCCCCAGGAGGGGGGAGTGGGATGAGAGTAGGTTGAGGCTGGTGTTCGGTGAGCCTCTGGTAGAGTGGGTGCGGCTTCTTCCAGTTCCGGGATGCACGGAATCGGATGTCCGAGTTTGGCGAGCTTCCTGTAGGTCAGGGTCAGTGTGGGCGATGTTGCCCAGGCCATGGAGCGGGACCTTGAGGCTGGCATGGACTATACTTGGGTTTGGTAGTTTGGTCTACACCTAAGACTAGCCTTATTCCTCTAGAAGGTGGTCTAGGACAGACTTCTGACGAGATTAGTTATCAGCAAACGGGGGGTGAGCATACCCCCGCTATGTATGTGGTGTGGGGATGAGGAGACCCTCGATCATGTACTTTTTTGCTGAGGGTGGGCGAGGGGACCTAGCAGTTGACGTGGTTCCCATAGGGTGCTTGGGGCCAAAGGGACCAGTTTGTGCAGGCTATCCGACAGTGGTCTGGTAGCCTCCAGCTGTGTCATTTGGCTTTTGAAGCCATCTGTATTGCCCACCAGATTTGGTTGGCCAGAAATGCTCGGACATTCGGCGAGCGCAGCCCATCTCCTAGGTTCGCGATGGAGCGGGGCCGAGCATAGGCAGCGGAGCTCATTCGAGGTACCAGAGTGGATAAACCTTTGATAGCTAGGGATATTTGGGACTCTCCTTTTGCTCAGGTAGCGCCACGGACTGTGCTTTTCACCTGGGAGCCCCCACCCTCTAGCTTCCTCAAAATCAATTTCGATGGGTCGGTTTTGGATGGAGGGAATAGAGGTAGTGTGGGTTTTGTTATCAGGGACCTGCGTTTGAGGGTGGTGGCCGCTGGTGGCTGTCAGCTCTCATACACTACTATTTTCGGAGCCAAGTTGTGAGCGGCCTGAGTGGGTATTCGCCATGCTCGCCGTGTTTTATGAGCTGATGTTATCATTTTGGAGGGTGACTCGGTCACCGTGGTCGGTTGGATTCAGGAAGGTCCGAGTGGTCTGGGTTGGGACCACCTCCTGCTTCGGGATATTTGGACGATGGCCGGGGACGGGATGGCGTTCCAGGCCAAGCACATTCTTAGAAAGGCTAATGATGCTGCAGATTGGATGGCTGCGTATGTGGCTAACCACTCTCATGGCACATTGTGGATCCAGAAAGAAGAGTTGCCTAGGATATTTCACGAACTCGTGTAGTCTTACTTACCTGCCATAGCAAAAAAAAAACAAACAAATAAATAATAATAATAGAGTGGTTAGATGAAAAAAAAAAAAAAAAAACTGGGACAACCACGTGGGGTTACTAGTGGCAGTTACCGTGGCCGAAAAGCCTTTCCTGGAAATGTGTGGTTGGGAATAAGAGGAGGTAAGGGAAATATGTGGCTCCTCTATACGTTCTACATCCTTCCAGATGATCTTTTTCGCATCAGAGTCACCAACTCCTTTCCTCAATATCAGTTTCGACGTCAGTATGCATGAAAAAAGGCCTATGGCGGACCAGCCTTCGTCTTTAGAGTTTATAGAGGATACTATTCTTCCGATGGGTAAGTTGCATTGAGCATGGGAATTCAGAGCTAGCCCAGGCCATACGGACCTTGAAGGCATACTATTCTTCGAGATCGGTCATCAAATAGCTGGCTCATATGGCCTCTGACGCTAATGGTTCTCACTCCTTCATTCAGGATTGTTGGTGCATGGTGGCTTTCCTTGTCTCTTTTGATATAGCTCAAATCTCAGAAAGGTAAATAGTGCTGCAAATATATTGGCTTACAATTTATATGGCCAATCGAGAAACCCAGTATGATCTTATCTCTATTCTTCCTTCTTCTTGTTTAGAAATTCTGAATCCTGACTCTGCACTTCCTTCTCATCTTTTGGAAATTTTATACTCTAATTCTCGTGAATGTTCCACGTTATGCATAGCAAATGGGTTCCACCAAAAGTTTTTTTTTTTTTCAGAGAAAAAAGATTGATTAGTTGAGGTAAAAAAATTTTGTGCAAAGAAAGACAATGGATAGAGATAGTTCAATGTAGCATGCATGGTATGCCTATGTAATTATCTGCAGGTTAAACATGAGTTGAGCTCATAAACTCTCGCATATGCAACACACGAGGGCCAGCCGATGAGTGACTGAGCGCGCGTGAGAGAGAGAGAGAGAGAGGGGAGAAGGTTGAACATAAGATCATTTATTAGCCGGTTGTATATCTCTTTAGTTTTATAGAAATATATATATCGAATGTCGGCAAAAAAAACAAAGATGTTGATTGTTGCTGGGACTTAAAATCATTACAAGCTATTACATTCTTTTCTGAGAGAAAAAATTGGAAAACCAGGGTTAGCCCATCTATAATTTATAATTTACCCTTAACAAATTTTTTAGGTGTCAACTCTCTCCAAGATTTATTTGAAGAGTTGCTCCTAGTTGTACAATTACTTGTAAATCATGCTATACCACCAATGTGGGATGAACTTAGCTATAACTTACCTAATTACACGTTAATTATCCTTTGACTCCTCCTGCATTATACAAATGCAAACACTAGCAATTTATGGCATGACATTAATGTTTCTTGGATGAATTCTTAACAAGTGGTGCTAAAACTTATACAAGTGCAAACACTAGCAATTTATGGCATTAATGTTTCTTGAATGAATTCTTAACAAGTGTCCTCCTCAAAACCCGTCTATGGGGATTTTCACAAATCCGCTTCCTAATCACGAAGCATGACCAACTATCATTAAGAATTTCATCTTTGGACCAAAAACAAGCAAGAGGTGGAATACCACAAAGAGAAAGTGTACCTAATAAAAAAGTAGTTCTTGTAATTGGAACATATCTTGTTAAACCACCCATAAGAACCATATTCTGACTTTTTTCTGGTGAATATCCAACAATAGATTCCATATCCTGACCCGCTACCACTGCATCCGTCCGTTTTCCTTTAAATGTTGTTATGCCCCAGTGACGGATCTACGATGGGACCGGAGACCCGGTCGAGCACATCGCTCATTTCGAGACCAGCTGTGGAAACACGGCTCACGACGAGCGTCTGTTATTCCGCCAGTTCTCGGCCTCGTTGTCTGGTGTAGCCTTTAGTTGGTATGGGAGGCTTCCTCCCAACTCTATCCATTTAGCATTCCTCTGTGCTATAGTTTTATTCAAGTCGATATTGTACTTGACTTTAAAGAGATTTTTCGTTCACCGCGGCACGAAAGAATGAAGAAGCTGAAATAACTCAGAAAGAGAGTGGCGCCTAGCCGTTGAGAGCGTCTGTTGTCTTTTAAGAATAACTGTGGGCACATGCTTCTCAGTACTGATTCGTATTGAATTAGCCCGACCCGGCGATCAAATTCTTGGTGGGAATCATCAACTTTATAAAAAAAAGTATTTTAGTACCGACCTTATGGTTATTATTCTTTGATGGTTCACACACGAGCCTTTGAGGAATTGGAAACATCTCTTTTCCATTTCCATTTACCCAGTTCATATCTTTGTTGTGCTAAAACAAGCCGTCCAAGTGCATGTACGAAAAGCAAATTTCACTTCAACCGATTTTCTATAAGAAATTTCATGCCAATGAATCTGATTCCATGAGATGTAACAAAGATTAAGAAAATAGAACCAAATTTTTGATCAACGGAAAACAATAATATAAAAAAGAAAAAAGGTAGAAAAAAAAGGCATTGGGGTGAAAAGAAAATTTTGCGTCGACAGCAGGGTTCGAACCTGCGCGGGCGAAGCCCAACAGATTTCAAGTCTGTCTCCTTAACCACTCGGACATATCGACGGTCGTTCCGGAGTATTCTCAATTATGATACATACTCTAAATGAGGTACCTCTTTTAATTTCCTTCGACGTGCCAGAGGGCAATTACAAGGTAAAAACAATGATCTACGGCAAGGAGAATTCAAAATAGGTTCCGACTCCTTAAGCACCATGTTTAACTTCAAAGTGGCAATGCCTGTTGAAGATGGATCATAGCCAAAAGGAAAAGAATGAAAAAATAAAGATCATCATAAAGTAAGTAGTCAATTAGGGGCAGGCCCGGACAATTGGGCAAGCTTAAATTCTTGTAGAATGATATAATCAAATTAATGGCGGAAAAAAAAAACGAACGTTAACATATTGGAATCAAGCATGATATGCACTCGAGAAAGTGTTCTACTATTAAAAAATCCAATGCACATCTAAACTACTCTTCATCTTTAGTGCCTCCTAAAAGAAAACTTGGGTGCTTTTAAGATGCACTGATGGAAGACTCACTATATAAGCAGGTGGTTGAACTCCTTGACATTACTGCCATTTCAAGTGGTCCTGGCTAACTCACGTGATTCACAGGGCACTGGTCCAACCCATGAGGTGCTTTGTTTAAGTGAAATAGAGTTAAAAATGAACAGCATAGTCATATGAAATCTCATAATAAGCTATAAATTTCAGGGAGGAGTCTTTTTTGGAAAATGCTAAAGATTAGCCATCAGATTACTCCTCCGATTTAAGAGAAAAATTCGTGATTAGCTGAGTGGTAGGCGAGGCCAGACCGATACAACCATTCACATCAATTCCTAACTATCATATATAAACTTTGTAAACTCAGCAATTATCTGACTAGTTGATAGGTCATGATCTTTATTTTTTTTTCCTTGCACTCCAACTACTATGGTTGAGTTGTGATAGTGTTTTTGTGAGGGCTTGCTCCATTTGATCAGCTCGGTTATGTATTGGGCTTGCCAGCCCAAAAGATGAGATAGGACTCATGCGCCTCGCACGTGAGCCGATTCCATTGGGCGGAGGAGTCTAGGGCTGCTGCTACTTTTTCTAAGCCTCCAATTTTGTCCATAAATGAGACTCCTTTCTCTTCTCTAACATCTGCCTTTGAAGTCCCTCAATTAGGGCTCGTTTGGTTCGCAGGAAAAGGAGGGGGGAAAGTATGGTCAACGGGAAAGTAATGAAATGCCTCTTGTTTGGTTGGAGTTTTCAAAGGAGAGAGATGGGAAAGTTGTATTCCCATGGGAATATGATTCCCATATTTCATGGGAAAGTCTTTCCCATGAGAAACATGGGAAAGTTACTTTCCCATGAGGTGGGAATCACTCCTTTTTTATTTTTTTCCAAAAAGACCCTTCAACATTAAAGAAGCATTAAAGAGGCATTAAAGAACTAATTTTTATTAAGGGCATAATAGGAATTATACATAACTTTCCTAGGAAAGTGGATGGTCAACCAAACATGAGCACTTTGGAAATTTATCACTTTCCCATGGTTAACCAAACATGCCAAAAATACTTTCCTAGGTATCCTCTTCCTAGGAATATGATTCCTGGGAATCATATTCCTAGGAGGGCGCACGCCTTCTCGAGGGCTACTATACTACCACTACCACAGCTGGCAAAGCCAGCCCGGACATCCAGGGAAAATACTTCCCGCGAACCAAACGAGCCCTTATAGTGCGATATCGAGCATTTTTCTATGGAGGATTTTCTGGAGAATTTACTATTGATTCGGCCGCGAGACCTTGCCGCATTTGAGG
The DNA here is from genome assembly GCF_009389715.1 of Phoenix dactylifera. NCBI lineage: Eukaryota > Viridiplantae > Streptophyta > Magnoliopsida > Arecales > Arecaceae > Phoenix > Phoenix dactylifera. The sequence goes on from NC_052403.1 coordinate 5,050,261, forward strand.
TAATAGCCATAGATCTTCTTCTCTTTCCTTTTCTGGTTTCAAGGATGCTGTGACCACCCTGTTTGAAGCTAGTCAGCCGCTAGATCTAGTCTCACATCATCTCCCCTATTTTGCCATCAATGAGAGAGAGAGAGAGAGGGAGCTTTTCCCTATGTTGAAGGAGAGCTCTCTCTCTCTCTCTCTCTCTCTCTCTCTCTCTCTCTCTCTCTCTCTCTCTCTCCTTGCCTCTCTACTTTTTCTCTTTCTCTTGCTACATATCTTACAAATTAGTAGAGAATCCAGATATCTAGCTAAACCAAAAATGACCATTAACCCTAGGAAGAGTTTCGAGTCAACATTATGTGGCCGTGGGAAGGGTTTTGGATCGATTTTATTATGATCATTGACCATAATCCATGGATGGTTAAGATTATTCTGACGATGAAATCCAGCTCTGTAGGTAAGCAATTGTCCGGGCAAGAAGGTGTTGAGCAGAATACTTTGCCTCCGAGTTTGTAAATCGAGAAGTCGATCGGTGTTCGTTGTATTTGAGTATGCTACCAATAAAGGTAAGAATCTTTGGACATGATCATCTGCATGTATATTTACTTATGCATTGCGTGATTTTGGTTCCGCATGGTTGATTATTGATGTTATACGATTGCCGATACAATTATTTATATTTTCTATATTATATGCATGTATCAGATGCTGATGGCATTTTCAGATATTTGGAATATGATACCATCTACTTGAAATTTTGAAAGAAATAAATCTTATATTATATTTGAATTGATAGTTATGAAAGAGGTATTTGAACTAGCTGCGTTAAATTATGGATAGCCTCGTTACAGCAGGAACATGGCATTGGGAATGGCCTCATCAAAGAAAGGAACATGGCATTATGGATAGCCCCAGGACGAATAGAAACATGGTAGTTGAACTTGCCGATCATGGACTAAAGCATGGCCCTGGTTAGTCAAAAACTGAAAGATAATTGTTGATGGATCCAGATCCTGTTAATGAGACATGGATGATATATAGAATCACTCACAATATTTTTTAGGAATTTGTGATAAACAATATATATTAATATAACGATTTAAGTTATATTAGATTCTTGTTATGAGATTCGATGATTTATGGTTTCACTCCAATATTGTTTATCTGCTATTTTTGAATTATATTATTATATCAATATGGATGTATGGAAAATCTTATTAGGCTGTAAAGCTCACACTATCTCTTTTCTTTTCCTTTCAAAGTCGCAGAATGCGTAGTCTCGATTGAGTTGGGTTTGGAGTTCGAGCAATGGAGTCATTAGCTAGTTAGTTTATTTTTTGATATCAATAAATATTTGAAATTATGTAATTGAATAAGTTTGATTGTTTGATCATAGTGGATTTATTTAGTTGAATTATTTATCTACTATTTTGAATTTCTGGACTTATTAAAAATTTGTTCATCTTAGCCTTGCATAATTTTTAAGGCATTATTTTAAGATACATACAGCCGTGTTATGTGACCGGACCAGATAATCGGTCGGGGGGTAACGGCTTTAACCCTCTTAAGTATCACTTGAGGTACCAGCCTAGCCTCGCAAGCATGTTCCGCATGGTATACGTTTCTTGGTATAGTTTGATGGCCCAATTTTCTGATGAATGAAATCCCAACAAGTATTTCTTGGTATAGTTTGATGGCCCAATTTTCTGATGAATGAAATCCCAACAAGTAGCTTCTGAGTTGTTGGGATATTATGGTCTAGACTAATAAGGTAGAACTGAAAACATCGCATCCATAAATAAAAGTAGTGTTTACTGCGAGCTGAATAAAGAGATTCAAATGAGCCAGCCGGTGCTTCAAGTTTGGATGGACTGATTTCTAATATAAAATTTTACATTGATTCAGCTGGATAATAAAGTCAATGTCACGGAAATATATGTTTATCTTGGTCCGGGCCCCAGTTCGAGCCCATTTGATTAAGGAATTCCTCAGCTGATACTTTAAAGGTAAACTCTTGACGGGGAAATAAAATTGAGCCAAAAACTCAAGGGGAGGAGGATACTTAATTCATTTAAACTCTTGGGACACTGTTTGTAGCAGCAGAGCTGATTTTGGTCTAGGGGTTTCATTGACCCCGCTATGGAATAAAGCCTTGCCAAGCAAAATGGACTTCATAGAAATATAAGTTCAATGGATCCTGACACAACCCATCCTCTCCTTTTGCAGTATCACACGCCATTTGTAAGAGAAGTGATTTAATAAAATATAAATTTTTATGGTCTATGCGAAATGGCCTATCAATCTCAGTCTTGGATGATCCTTGGATTGGTGATATTTTAATTGGAATGCTTGGATTGGTGGTATTTCTCTTGGCATGCTGTTAATGGACCACAAAATCAATGGAAATATACTTCTTGGTCTGTATAAGTATTCAAAATCTCTCTATCATACGAGAAATTTATGATAAGCACACACGAGCTATTTTAAACTCTCCCAATCTCTATCGACTTTTGCGTACTCCCTACAATATTTAAGTCTAGCTATCCTTGCTCGGCTATTAATCTAAATCCAATCAAATCTAATCATAAATATCATAATTAGTTTGTTGTCAACCTCAAAAAGCCTGTGTGCTACTGCTACAGTGCTTTATAGCCTGCACAAACCATGAGTTGGATTCATTCTATGCTATTCATAACTAGTGGTGTGGTCCCTCCTTTATGTGACCCACATCATTTAATAATTAAAAAAAAAGATAACGTGGCAGTTTCAAACCCCTTGGCTTGGGAATGGGGTAACCGCAGAAACAAAAAAAAAATGGAGAAGAAGTATAGGAACATTATTAGATGATTGGATGGTTAATTTTATTCATATTTGGCTAAAATTTCAGTATATTATTTCCGGCACTAAGAGCTACAGATTGAATAATTTGGATCTTTGAAAAGCTTTCTCCATTGATTATTTCAAGTATCAATATTTGGTGAGATCCATCATTTATTTTGTCGTTTATTGTTGAAATCCGCTTTATTGGTGATAAATGTTCTTTTTGTGGAACAAAGATTTAATCTTAATGATGTTTGTGTAGCCTCTAGTAAATTAGAGAGGACCTATTGTAATTCCATTATTTTAAATAGTGAAAGATTTTGATTGAACTAGGTCCCGTAGTTTTATTTTTCTTCACATCGAAGGGTTTTCACGTTAAAATTGTGTTGCCTCTTTTTTTTGGATTGTTTGATTATTTTGTTTGTTAATTGTTGATGTATATAATAGAGATTATTGTTGCTTGGTGAATTATAGTAACATTCCATATGATTGCACAAAGAGGAAAAGGGATTTTGTGGTGTTATTATTTCTTGATTGCATTTTTCTATCAATAACAACCTAGCAAATTACCTAAAATGACTAGTCGAAAGATATATTATTTGGATTTTCTAGTATGTATAAACACCCAAGATCTTCCCAGCTCGCAATTGAAGTGGGACTAAACACGGGCTCGCACGGGCTCTTACAAAAACATTTGAAGTGGGACTAAACACGGGCTCGCACGGGCTCTTACAAAAACATTGGGAGTCATAATTGTCTATATAAATATGCCTTCTCTATCTATTTTAATTTAGCATCATCTAGTTTTAATCAATTTTCTGCCATTGTATGCAGGTATCCTCTCTCTCTCTCTCTCTCTCTCTCTCTCTCTCTCTCTCTCTCTCTCGGAAGACATATCTGATCAGTTGCATCCTTTTGCCGCTGATCCCAAACAATTGGTACTGCGAAAATTGTTTCCAGAGAGATTCCATAACAATATTTAGCCATCAATGACGGTTTCTATGAGATAGACATCCAACTACCAGGTTAACATTACAATTAGCACGCAATAACCATGTGTTATCCGTAAGTTCTCACATAAGCGAATTACACATGCTTTTTTCCTTCTCCGTATATGGAAAATTCTTTCATTCTAATGTTGATTTTTGTTATTAACTCCAAAAATAGATCCCAAGACTCAAGCGACCTTTCAAAACCTAAACAACGAAGATCCCAATGTAGCCAAGACCTTTCCTTTGATTCCTTGCCAAAGTCAACATACGAGGGCAGTCCACGTGAGGAAGAAAGGCCAGAGCTGGCATCACGGAACAGAAGAAGAGCCTTCCCCTCTCTCTCTCTCTCTCTCGTTTTGTTCCAAGTCTTTTCTTAGCTTCTCCACCAGTACAAGCTTCTTCTCCAATGAACAAGTCCCTGTACATCAGCAGCAGCAGCCGAACAAAATCCTCCATTTCTTCCTTTCACCATCTTCTTATAGTTCTCTTCCCCTTTTGTCTTTTGCCTATGATATTTGCTTAGGCGCCCCATTTTCCTTACCATCTTGCCTTATAAGCACTCTTTTCTTTCTTCATATTCCATATTTCTGCTTAATTTCATCTCTCTTTCTCTCTCTTCGGAGCTCCATCTCCACTGCCAAGGAGCATGCCTGAATGTCCACAGAAAGGTAAGGTGTAGGAAAAAACAAATACTTCAAAAATACAAAAAAAAATCTATCAGTACTGGTTTTAATTTCAACAATATATTCCTTAGATTCTTGTCTTGGCGTTATGACCTTCACCAGTTTTCCTTGTGGTGGTTATGCTACCTTTAATCTCTCTCTCTCTCAAAAAAAAAAAAAAAAAATCACATTCACCAGTCCTTTTTTTCTTTTTTTTTCATGTGTTGTCCTTAAGTAGCACCAAATCCCTATCCTTGTTTCACTTGCTCCGTAGAAAGGGAACATAAGACATATCACTCATCCTTTTCCGGCTTTTGCTATTCATTGAATACACTGAAACCATAACCCTAGTACATGTAGACCCATTTTTTTTTTAGCTTAGACATTTTTTTTTGTTTTTGTTGTATATACGCCCTCAGGGAGAGATTTGATGAGGTTGGCAAGAAGATTAAGAGAGAAGCCGATGGCGCCACCGATCCTATGGGAAGCCCAGTGGGAACCCTAAACATCATAACCCCTTGCGCCGCTTGCAAACACCTGAGGCGGCGGTGTGCTCAAGAGTGCCCCTTCTCTCCTTATTTCTCACCACATGAGCCCCAAAAGTTCGCATCGGTGCATAAGGTCTTCGGTGCAAGCAACGTCTCCAAGATGCTCATGGTATTATCCCCATGCACTCTCCTCGAAATCTTACATCCTTTATCATATCTTCTCCATTTTAAATTATGTGATGAAGTTCTTGTGATGTAAATACTTCTCTATGACTAATTAATTAGGAGGTTCCCACGGCCCAGAGAGCTGATGCAGCGAACAGCCTTGTCTACGAGGCGAGCGTGAGGCTAAGAGACCCAGTGTATGGATGCATGGGGGCAATTTCAGCCTTGCAGCAAAAAGTTCAGGCCTTGGAGGCGGAGCTCCAAAGAGCAAGGGCTGAGATCTTGAAGCTTAAGTATAGGCAAACTAGTGTTCAGGTTCTGCCTGCATCTCATGCTGCTTTTCTTGCTCCTGTGGATGTGTCGGTGGCTGCACCACCCTCAATCCAAACTTCACCACCTCCTCCGGCTTCTGCTGCCTCTTCCTCTTCCTTTTCCATTTACATCAACCCAAATGAAAACGTTACATACTTCGGCTGAAAAGCTTTCAAAAAATTTTGAAAGTCTTGAACCATATGGAGTAAAGGAGGAAGGCATTATTGGATTGACGGGGAGTAGATTTTTTTTTCTTTCAATGTTTTCCATAAATTCGAGACTTACATGATGTTCAAAAGTCCATACTCACCTAAAACTTGTTGAAAAATAGTTTTGATTATCTTTTATCTCCTCCTTCCGATTTTTGTACTTCTTTAGATCTTGTTAGTTGGTGAAATTTTGTGCGAGAATACTTTGTTTTGTACTCATCCTTTGGTTGGAGAGGGCACATACAATTTTTTCTTAAGAGGAATCAAGGTATGCTTAAAAAGAATGCGCTAAATCGATCTGATTTAGACCAATTAGAAGATGGCTTTTGGATGCACCGAAAGCCATTTCAAACATTTCTCTGGATTCAAGAAAGAGAACACCATAAACTCCCATTCGAGTGAAGACTTAGTCCTATCTATGGTAAAGGCATGGAATCGAAAGGAATCGATCCAAGTGTTTGAGAAGAATTTTTCTCATAACTTTTTTGTCTCTTTTGCTTAAAGCTAATAAAAATGGACTTTTGAACTCCTTGCATGTCTGTGTGATTTGGTTGACTGAACTAGTGGATCTAGGGCTTCTTTACATGTTTGTATGTACCCTAAATCTACCTTCCTCGAAGTGTTCGAGAAGAATTTTTTCATAACTTTTTATTTTTCTCTTGCTTAAAGCTAATGAAAATGGACATTTGAACTCCTTGCATGTCTGTGTGATCTAGTTGACTGAACTAGTGGATCTAGGGCTTCTTCACATGTTTGCCTGTGCCCTAAATCTACCTCCTTCGAAGTGTCTGAGAAGTATTTTTTCATAACTTTTTTGTCTCTCTTGCTTAAAGCTAATAGAAATGGATATTTGAACCCCTTGCATGTCTGTGTGATCTTGTTGACTGAACTAGTGGATCTAGGGCATCTTCACATATTTGTCCCTGTCCTAAATCTACCTCCCTCAACACTTAAAAGGAGGGGAGACACAAAGTGTGAATAATTTGTCTTCCCTATGTAATCTAGGAAAAGAAACTCGAGACTTTGGTCATGTGGATGTGCAGAGAGAAAAATGGCCATCATATTCTTGGGAAACTGCACGACTAGTCCTAATTTTATCATCTATGTCCCAGAAAAAGATAACATTCTTGACATTATATTCACCTTTCTAATTCTCAAGACAATGATTTTGCTTGAATTAAGATGTTTATAATTAGAGAAGCTAGTCGGAGACACATTATTTGGTAGCTAGAAAGAGTTACTTGTGCTCTATCATTATATTTCATATCCAGTACTTCTGCAGCTATAGTTTTCCACTTTTTTGCCCAACAAACCATCTTACATGGAGTTATATCTAGTTTAAGTTCTTTTCAAACAGAAAATGCAGTGGTAATAATGTACTACTTGTAAAGCCAATAAGAAAAAAAAGAATATCAAACCAGAAATTCTCTTCTCTACTTCGACTATATAGCTTGGCTCAACGTAGCAAAAGATATGATCAGAGTACATCTTTTCATTTTGATCAATTTGTCGGAGAAAAGCTAATTGAAGTGTTAAGCTTGGAAGGAGACTGGTTTCCGTATCCGTGTATGAGCGAGAGAGGGGGGGAGAGAGAGAGAGAGAGAGAGAGAGAGAGAGAGAGAGAGAGAGAGAGAGGTGGTTCTTTCTTGGTGGGGTGGTCAATGATCTTGCCAACTAATCTATTATTAAGACTAGAGAGGGTTACGTAGCGTGCAAAGTTCTATATGGGCGGTGGTGAGAAAAGGAGAAACACTCATCACTAAAATATTTCATTGGAAACTGCATGACTTCACGATCTCCTATACTTTTCTACCCTTACGTTCGTTGTTTATTTTGGAGAAGAGGTGCTTCCATGGATGTTATGGGATTTGGTCTACCGTCGTAGTTGCTTGAAATGGTCCCATCATAGTTTTGTCTTTACTCAACTCTCATTCCAAAAACAAGAGTTAATTATACCAAAATCCTAAATATTATTTAAACAAATCCATTTCTACTATTCAAAATCTCAACTCCGTCTTCATCCAGCAAACTGAGTTTCATGTAGTTTTAAAGGAAAAGAATTGTCAAACGAGAATTTTTTCTTTTAAGACGGGGTTCTTCAGACTTTTTGAACGGATAGCATGTTGGTAAGGCTTCGAATTGGTCGCCAATATTCACTTAAGTGGTCACTGTTAAAATAGTAGTTAATTCTACAGCCGGGCTCCTAAAAAATATTAAAACAAATTCCTTTCTCTTATTCACAATCTTAACTCCATCTTCATGCAACAAAAGTTATAGTTTTAAAGCAAGAGAATTGCGAAGAGAGAACTACTTTTTTTTTTTTTTGGTAGATTGGGTTGCTCAGACATTTTGGAGAGCTCCAAGTTGGAACTGTAGGTAAGTCTTTTTCAGATTTTTAAACCGAAACATCAACCAAATGGTGGCACGAGGAGATTTTCGCACGTGCCACCGACTTGTGGTTAGAATTTGAAGAAGATAGGATCGAGGTCAGTTGCAAATATATGGTGCAAGCAGTAAGTTATGGGTGCGAAAATTTCTTTGTATCATGAGAATTAGAATTTTGTGTGTTTTTCTAGACACAGTAAATAAATTTCATTTGGATTGCTTTAATTTCCTTAATGACCCCTTCTAAAGCTATGTTCTAACTTCATATTGAGTAGAAGTTGCGCCACTTTGTGCTGCTCGATTAGCTTGTTAACGCTCCAACGATGCCTTCTTTTGATAGATTATAATTTAAGGCCATCTTTTTCGCTTTTCACGTACTTCATGAATTTTTCAATGATTTTCTCGTCTTATCACCTTGCCCCCCCGGCCTTTCATTGTGCCATCGTAGTTGAAGTTTAGATCTTCAAGAGTTTAGTGCATTGGCGGCCCAAGTTTCATAACGTTATGGGCCTTGCATTCACATTCAATTTGGGCTAATTACATTAACGTAGTCCTGGGCTGGATTGGGCCTTCGAACAATAACCCTATTTCGTTCGTTTTGGTTTTGATGTTTGAGATCTCACTATTGGGCACAAGCCTGGTTGGAGTCCATGTCAAAGAGTGGACGAGCCCATCCATCTCTACCCATCCCAGCGATCCCACCCTTCACACGTACCAGGGCAAGCCGAAGCCTTATATTAGGATTTCTCAAGTTTCAAGCCCTCGACTTCTCGCTTATAAGGCAAGAGGGTGTATCATTGAGCTCTAGGCTTATGGACTTTTCTTCTTTTTTTTTCTTTGTTGGGTTTCTTATAAGAGAGGCTTGATCTAGAGAGGCTTGCCTGTTATTTGATCTTTACAACGTCTAACAAGGACCATTACAAAAGCCACTTTTTTACTCCAAGAAATGTAATTAAAGCTAGACTAGTCAAACAAAGGATGCTAATCTATTACAAAAGTCAATCAGGGAACATGTTAAGAAGCTATTCCGCTTGTTCTGACAGTGCTAACAAAGGAGCTAGCCACAAGCATGGGCTAAAATAGCCGCTGTTTGGTAGGAGACTAGCAAAACACTAGTCAGACTACTGTGTATCGTTCAAGTACGTACATACAAATGTACGTATGTATACATAGATGTGTAGTTGTGTGTTTGTGTGTACGTGCGTGGCATGAAACTCATTTGTTTTGACCTTGTCTAATGATCGGTCACATGGTTTCTTAAACGCGTGTGCACTCCAAACAAGCCAAGTTCTAGTTATCTTTCTTGAGATTATGTGACGGTAAGTATTGAATGACTTTGTATTCAAAAGATGTCCAAAAACTGGCTGAAGCTGGTCGGACCAGTTGTTATTAATATTTGTTGGTATAGATTGATCTTAGAAACCAGAAACTTCGTCATAAGCCAATCTGCAAAAAATTAAAAGAGAAAAGTAGTAATTAAGGAAAAAAGAAAACTTGGTGCCATCATCATGTCATCTTCTACTCTGAATAGTTTCATCAATAAGTTACTCGTTATTGATTCTAACCTTTTTGTCGTTATTAATATCACGTACTCCTAACTATGATTATAGACTTAGAGGTCCATCATGTCATTTTCCAGGAGGCTGTAGACGACCCACGCCCCATGTCATTGCTTTGAAAGCTCACCAAACTGGTGGGACCATTCGACCCCTCGGCATCCTAGCAATTCATGTGCATTGTTCAATACTCCTTCAAGGAAGTAGATTCCAATCCAACATCAACTTTAGTGCACCTATGGTTATCATAACAGTGTATTTAGGCACAAAGCTTATCGATCCATTCAAATGATTAATCTTGGTAACTCAATAATAAATATCATATGCTTCAATAATCAATGTTCTTAATACACATCTGAACAAAAAAGTGAAGCTCTTGGTACACGACAGGCGAAAGTAAACACAAAGACATAAAGCAGTAATCTCGTAACTTTAACACCTTTCTTGTGATCGTTTTCTAAGAAAGGTGGTACAACCAAGCCTCGAGGTGCCGCTGTCCCCTTAATTGATCTTCCTGCAATTCTTCCTAATCTCACCCTTTGAGCCCGTGAGGGGGTTAATGGCTGCCATGTTGATCATGCCAGTGACAAAGTCACGGTAGAACGTGCCAGGGCTTGTGGTATAAGTCTTAACTTGGGAGTCAGTGGATCCGCCATTGAACAGCACTTGGTCGGAGTGGAGGAGGCCCTTCTCGTTGATGAGATTCTCGTAGTAATCGTTGTCGAAGTAATTTTGAGTCTGGACATCCAGGGGTGCCAAGTTGTTGTCCCCTGAGCCGGCGGTTCTCGGGCATTTTTTCTGCCTCTTCTTGGCGAAGGAACCATTGATGTCGGTTTCGTTGTATATGCGGCTTCTAAAGTTGATGCACCGTGCTTTGCCAATGGTGTGGGCACCTATGAGAAAATATACTTAGGATTATTTAGATGTACATGGTCATTAAGTATTGTATTATTTTAACAATCTCCCAATTAACTAAGTTAATTTGGCTGCTGTAAGGCTTATCTCCTCCACGGCAAAATGCAGGACCACTAGTATACTTCTATACTGTGTCACAAAGGGATCAGGGTTACGACCTGGATGGCAACACCATGTATACTGTGTCACAAAGGGATCAGGGTTACGACCTGGATGGCAACACCATGCTACTATCCATTTGAATTGATGTTCTACCTTCTGATGTTGACTCTAACGTGGAACATGTGTACATTGAAAGCTGGCGGGCAGCTTTGATGTCGCACATCAATATTACCAGGTCACGGGTGACATGCAAGCATGGAACCCGCACACGGTTGCTTATAATAATTACTTCGAGGATGAGATTCAGTATTTGACATGGTCTAGAGTATGCCAATTGGCACTTCCTGCATGGAGGAGCTTTTGGGGTAACAAAATTGTTTTTTATTTTTTATGATTATTATTTTGGTAAAAGAATAGGGGGGACGAACCGACCCGCGTAGCAGCTTTCACTAGGTCTTCCTTTCATCAGAGAATATTTGATGTAGGTCGCAAGTTTTTGCGTGTTCTTTCCGACCCGTGGGTTGCCCCACGTGTGAGTACGTCGACCCAGCACCACCTCGGTACAAGCGAACCAGATAGCGACTCCACTGAGTAAATCGACAGAAGGCATCCGGTCCTGACATTTAATCGACGCCCGTGCATTTCGAATCTAGGTCATTTTCATGGAATCTTAGTCCTGTTCCAACCATGCTGCCATCTTAGTGGCAACAAAATAGCTTTAAATGGCAAGAAGCCGCCATTGTCATACTCTGGTAACTAATTGGAAGAGTAACGTAGGTGACGTATATTTTGGAGTTTACTAAGTCAAGGTGCTTTCCCCACACACTGTCCTTGATTGGAGGGGGACATGCAACTGGGAGAGAGACGGTTGTTCTTTGGCCAGCTATTGAAGAATAGGTAGTAACAAGTCTAATCCCTCATCAACTTAACATATCAGAGTCATGAATTTGATTAAAATCATGTAGCATGGATATATGTGTGTGTATATATATATATATAGATGACTTGGTTATCATACCAGAGAGGGCTACCATGTCCTTTTTAGAGAGACCCACAGCTGCAAATTTAGAGATGAGATTGCTAAGGCTCGAGGTAGGAGGAGGAATGTTGTTGTTAGCTAGGGAGAAGCTGGCTGTCTTTGAATCCCTCCTCCCCAACGTCACCTCCCAGTATGGCCCTCCAAGCTGCAGAACAAGTTCTTTCAGTCAATCCAAAGGCTATTTCGATGAGCGAGACCTTTCTTAAGAATAGCGGCCGACCCATGATTCATACTCACAATGACCACCGAATCTCTGGATGTGATGACCACGATGTCGGCACACGACACGACACCCGGGCACACCTCCTCAACCGCGGCCTTTATCTTGTCTATGACATCGAATCCCCTCACGGAGTTGTTGTTGGGTGCTGCAGTCTTCTCCCCCCTGAAACTGGATGTGTCATCCAACAGCAACGACGCATCGCAGCCCTGCAGCAGATGCAACACGCATGTCGGACGCTAGGTATTGAGTTAAAATGAGAGTTTGCTCGTAAAAAGTTGCAGGAGAGAAGCCATTGGAAACCAAAATGCAAGCAAGCCAAGTAATATGAGAAAAGGTTGACTACTTGGACAAAGCAGTCATGGAAGAGGAGGCGAAGCAGAGAGGCGCCCATGCGCTTCTCCTTCGCGATCGCAGACTGCACCACATGTTTCACGGTGGGAAAGAGTTTGGGGCATGACGACGCATAGAAGTTAGGAGAGAGATTCGCCGAGGTGCTCCCAAGGAGGAGTAGAAGAAGTGCTAGAGGAGCAAAGGTCATGGAGGAGAGAGCCATTTTTTCTCTCGATGGTAGAGAGAGAAGGAGCAGAGGAGAGAGTGTGGCTTGAGGAGGCCATGCGAAATAATAGGCCTATTATATAGAAGTGCGAGGGTGGGGCTTGATTTGATCTTGGTAACTTCGTAGCCGAAGGTGCTTACCTAATTCCTTGGACTTTTGGATGGAATTGTAGGGGAAAACATGAGTGCATTAACTGGATCGGCGCAGAACAGGGCAATGGGGCCATGGGGGCTGGCTTAGCTCTGAAAGGGTCATCAACTGCACCGAGGCTTTTTGATTTGTCAAAATCAACGTCGGCTCGTCACGAGCCCATTTGTTTTTCTCGTGGTGCAGCGCTCTCTTCGGAAGGGTGGCCGAAAAAAGTATTGGAAGACCAGCGAGATTTACTAGTGTCGTAGTCAGTTGCCTGGATAAGAGCAGGGGACCAAATTAAGGAGAGAAGGATTTCAATTCAGATAAGGAAAGCCTACTGTTGACCAATGACTCGCAGAAATATCTCCTAGTTCATGCAAATCATGGGTCAAATCTATTCTGATACCACTTGTTGCAGCACATCATCTCATCTAAAAATGCAAGTCAGAAAATATAATTCAGATTTCTTAATTCTATATAAGTATCGAAATTTTTTCGACCAATAATCGATGTAGAGTTAAACACATGCCCACATGGATCTTTATTAAATAATTTTTTGTAAGGTGGACAAAAAAAGAGATATGAAAAAAAAGGATACAGTGGTGCCACGCAAAAATGCTTACACACAACTCTGAGAAACAACTCAGAAGAAACAGGGCAAGCATCTAAATAACCATGATTATTTGTCATGGCCATGCACATTAGTGGCAGACTCACCCTCTTGTAAGCAGAAAATTTAGGTGAGATTGCCTATTTCCCTTTCAGTTTTTCAGGCTGGTCCGGCTATTTTAGCATTCCCCTTGGGAACAGCTTTGTCCTTCTTTGCCTTTGGAAATCATGTGGCAAAAACAACTTAAAAACTACTCAATTGACCCGTCTAATCTCTTTTTGTACTCTCTCTCTCTCTCTCGCTCTCTCTCTCTCTCTCTCTCTCTCTCTCTCTCTCTCTCGCTCTCGCTCTCTCTCTCTCTCTCTCTGTGTGTGTGTGTGTGTGTGTGTGTGGATTACATCAGAAACTTCTATACAGTACACAATATACTGTGAAAGTAGGCAATCTTCTTTGGTAGTAGATATCCATCTCTGCTAAATTTGTCTCGTGGAAGCATCCTAGTTGGTATAATATGTTTTCAGTAGAGAAAGTCGAAAGGGAAAATAAACAATTAGTCACCTCTGTTTGCGTGCATTAAAAGATTGCACGAGAAGGTCAGATCTGAACTTCTGAGAGGGACAGAACGTTGTTCACGCTAAGCAATTCGGTTTTTTCAAGCTTATGTCGCTTAATTATTATCAGTCAAAGGCTTTAAGAAGCCAAATACACGACCTTCCGATTTGTCTGCGAGAGTTGGACAAAGTACTGGCCAATGGCCAAAAGAGTCCGTAAACATAATAGCTGGCGACCATATACTCGTGATCGAACCAGTTAGCTATTTTCTATTGGATAAGTTAATACGCAACTAGATGAACCTAGAACTTTTCGACATTGGAGACTCCTGAACATAAAAGATATATATAAATCCTGTAAGTGCTCATCATCTTAGAAATCAGCTCTCTTCAATTGAATTTTTCTTTGTTCGATTTGTTCAAAGCTAGTTGAGTTATTTATAACTTCATATGTCTTGTAAGAATTGATTTAGACTGGGTACAATTTGATGTTGTGCTACAGTTCTACAACTTCTCCATTGACTTGAACAAAGAAAGGCGGCTTTTGAGGATCATATAAAAGCAACACATTGGAATGCAGGTCAGTCGCTGTAAGTTGACGTCAAAGGAAGAGTGGTTGCCTGAATTAGCGCAGCCATGTGAAGACGTGAGGAATTCAATCACTCCTTGGATGTCTAATCATTCCATCTACGAAGTATTTCCTTTGTCTAGAAACCGCTAAGCAGCGAAAGGAAAGAAGCTGGAGTAATTGATGGAGGCTGTTGCTACTATATTCTCGAACTTCTCAAAATAATAGAACTTAAAAATTTAAGTGAATTCAAAGTTTCTAACCTTTTGATATTACAACATCAATGACCTGCAAGATCCCTTCGTTTTCATTTTCCTTAAATCTTCGCACTTTTCCACCAATTCTGACGGTAGATTTCTTCTGTTTTTCTTTGAGAAATACAACAAGAATGCCACCATCTATGTTCAAATTCAAGAGCTCTCTCTAGCTATGTGGTGTGTTGGCTAAAAAGACAAAGAAGGTCTGTTAAGATTAAGCTCAATCCAAACATAACATAAACCTGATCCAGATTAGTCCCGGCGTGGCCAAAATTAAGTAATTTTTGTTACTTGACCTTAGAAAAATCAACATGGCTAGCTCTTCTTTTTTTTTTTGATGTGCATTGGAGGAAGTAAAACACTTCCCCCAGATTTTATTCAGAAAATAGAAAAGTAAAAGAGAAATAAACATCAAAACAAGGCAGAGGATTAGGGACTAGAGAACAACAAACATCAATACAAACACGAAGGCGGGCTTGCGTGCAGAAGTGAAGATAAAAGTTGTCGACACGTTTTGGTCCATATCACCTACTTTTTGGAGCTTAACTATTTCCAGCTTTTGTAAGTATGGAGAGTCTTCTGCGAAACAGAGTAAATAGGCTCTTTCTCTCGAGAAAAGTAGACAGCAATGGTGAGTAAATAGTAGTCTTCTGCAAAACATGGCTAGCTGTTTGGAGTAATATTGGAACAATGGGTTTTCCTGAGCTCTCTGGAACTAATTTAACTCCATGTAGCAACAAAGTGTTGCCTAAGAAGTAAAAGAGTGAAGTGGAAATCAGATTGTGCTGTTGTTTGTTGAGACATCAATTCTGATGACATGGATTTGGCTCTTCCCAGTGCCCTGCTAGAAAGGAGAAAAGGACACCTTTCTTTTCACAACCTGGAACTTCTTGGTGGACAGCTTACATCCTAACATTCGCTAATAGGGGCTTTTTTTACGCTGACCAAAACAACTTTTTGCAGGAAATTCACCAGTTTAATTTTACACAAACGGACATATCCTTGTAATTTAATCACACCTTCCAGTGTGCCCATTGTTCAATTAATGTTCACTAGTCTTATCGTTTTCTACAGAAAAAAAGTTCACGAGTCCTATTGATGTATGATGTATCCAAGTAAGTCGTTCATCTGTCCCTGTTTTGTGCTCTCACTGAAAGCCATTGCATTATCTTCCATGGAAGTTTCTGAAGGCATATTTACAAGTTATTTGATGCCTAGTTTGGCTGCACAGAGAGACCTGATGCTTGGTGAGATGTAACCCTCATAATCTTATGAACAACCTGTCTTCCAAGATGGAAACCGACATGGTAATCATCAAAAAACATGGCAGTCATCAAAATCTTTCATATGGATCATGAGTTTGTGTCAATTTTCCACCAACCGTGAACATGGCAGGCCAAGGACAGGATTTGTTCGGTTCTTTTAAGACAAAATTTTCCTAAAAGTAATGAGTAAGAGGCCAACAATTCATTAGGGCATGTGTACGTTAGCTATGGAGTCAATCAAATTTCTACCAGAGTATGAAAGCGATATAGTGAACTTATTCTTCTTTTATTTTCTTGAAAAAGATTTCGATTTCAGTTAGCATATTCAGGAAAAAAAAAATAATGGCCTCAAGTTCTCTGGCCAAACTAGGATGCAGAAACAGAGAATTTTTACTAAAAGTACGTAAAAGATGCAGATTCATATATATTTACTACACAACCATTTTCATAGTAAAGGCTATGCAGGAATAGTTCTACTCTTGTTGACCATATAAATCTTCAAGAAACCTCAAAAATCATACAACCAAATATTCAAGAGATCGTCAAAGCAAAATCTGTTATCGTATATTTTTCATTAAAGAATCACCGAAGCATATTTATGAGATAGTTATGGAATCTCTAAAATCACGTAAGATTTTCAGTATATACCTTACGATTATTTTTGTATATTTTCATCCTTTTATCTATTACCATCATAAGCAATGTGAACTTTTTTGCATTAGATACATGCATGGACTAGTACTCTACATGCCGGAAAAGCTAATGAACCTAGCATTCACCTAGTCTTCCTCGTAGGTTCAACAAAAGAATTAATTAATTAAAAAAATCCCCAGCTAAAACACCTGGCATTCCTGCTAGAAGTGGTTCCACATGCTCCAAGAAACTCCTTGATTGGGAGGTTGCCATCACCTTGCCATTTCATGAGGCCAACTTGTAACTTTGAACTAACTGCAATCAAATAGATTGTTTACGTTCATCGCCCCATGCAATCCAACTGGGGTCGATCATATCTTATCCCACCAAACTCCTCGCATCTGATCTTGGAAAGTCCTTTTCAGTCAATATCGACTTCACAACTGACCACATTATTGCACTGCTAAGAAGAAGGAGAGGCAAAATTTGATCTCTCCTTCTCATTTGCTTGCATCTTAATCAAAGCGGAGGGATGAGGCTGATGGGCAGTTCCGCTTCAAATGCAATGCTATGATTCTCTATCCAAGCACGCGGTACATCACTTGACGTAAATTAGAAGCCATTTTTAAGTACTATTTCCCCCTTAAAGGTAGCATTAATAAAAGGCTAATGATTCAGTCCACATTCATTAGCTGCGGGCGGCCTCCAACTTTTCTAACTTTAGATTTGTTGTGTCTAAAAACATATAATATTTATATGGTTCAGTCTATTGATCTACATCCACGTCAAGCGCTGGCTGTCGCCATTTCAAAAAAATGGTCTCTTTTTGTCTCTCTAGAGCTTGTAAGCTCATGGCTTACTTTACAAAGTTAACATCTAGACTTAGATATGTTTGGTGTGGATGGATTCCTATCCTTTTCTTTTAAGAGAAAAACAAATTAATTATTGCTTTCTAAACTATTTGCAAAATTGTTCTCTTTCCTCATTGTGCTAGATTGAAATTTGGTGCACAACTTATCGGCATAATCAAGCCTATGTTAGTTCTGGCTTTTTTTTTTTTGGTGGTAGGAATGAAAGATCACTGCATTGCATCTGCTCTAATAAGATGAGCAAGATTGGGAGGAAAAGTTTCAATCCAAACTAATTAACATACCCAAACTCCATTAGAAATCCAAATTATTGGCTTAATTGTCCTATGTATTGAAGAAATTCCTTCCGGTTATTCAAATAGACACCCATGCTTAATTGGAATTCTTTTCCTTTTTTGTTCTTAGAAGTAGAGAAACAAACAAGATCAAAAGAATATGCTTAAAAAACAAAAAGTTTTCAATCTTTTGTTTCTTGGCTCAAGAAAAAGTTTAGATAATTCCATATAACTTATAAATGCTATTACTTCTTAAAAGTCTAAAAACGAAAAATAAGATATTAAAAGGTTGTAATTCCTTTTCTCCTGTAATAAAATGTAACAGCTCTAGCAATTAGATATAATGGCTATAAATGCGAAAATAATTATATCTGCCTTTTGATTTATATCTAATCTTATATTTTTAAGTTCATAATTTTTGTGAATCGGTGATGAATGTATTGCCCTTTTACTTTTGGCTATTTCATTTTTGTACTCTCTCTTTGAAAGCAAGATCCAAAAAAAACCCTTTTATTTATTGTATTACTTGTTGATTCAAAAAAAAAAAAAAACAATAATCAGCCTACTATATTTGTATTTTATAGAACTTTTATGTCATAAAACCGACATGAACCTTTTTTTTTCTTCTTCTATACATCATCATCATCATCATCATCATCTCATACTATTACTTTCAAACCCCTTAAAGACTTAATATTTACATTAATCTTTCTGTTTAGCGAACTAATTCACTCTTCGTCTGGGCTCTTCTTGGGGCCGCTTCTCCCTCTCACGCCGACGGATGGTGATGGAGGGAACGAAGGCAGAGGTGGGGAGTTTGGAATCGTCGCTCCTGCGAATCGTTCAGGAGCACCAACAGAGATCCATCCGGATCCGAGATCAAACAGGTCCGTTCCAGGGTTTCTCTTCCGCAGATTCCCAAAACCCTATCTCCACCTTCTCGAATATGATTTTATTCTTGCCTAATCTAGATCCAGGTTCCTATTCTTGTATGCTTCTTTTAGGCTTTTTACGTATGATTTCTGCTCTGATTTGAAGAAGAAAATGAGGGAAAATACGAGCCAATACGAAATCTTAATGAGGGGAAATCTGGAACCTGAATCTCAGAGGTGTAGCAAAAGGAAATCAGGATCCCTAATTAGGGTTTTGGATGTATTGTTGTTGTAGAACCCATCATAAAGAATATGATTTTGGCTGTTCGGTTGTGGGATCTTGAAAAGTCTCTTATATGGTAGATCTATATTGAGGAACGATCTGATTGAAGGAAAACATTGTAGTTATCAGATACTACGTTTAACTTATTAAATTAATACTATTATTTCAATTTTTTGATGCTGTTATATGGCTCGATATGGTGCGACTTCTGCTAGAAATTGGTGGATAGGGCTTCTTTGGTTCCTAAACAGGCACATACTTTTATCCAAGTCAGATATAAATCTAGCAAAATTTTAGTCGCCAGAATTGGGAGCAGTTGCAGTTTCAGTGTAGTGAATATTTTAAATTTACTTTCAGCACTAGGAAGCTGATGCAGGTCGATATTCTAGGAAGATTCTAAGTGGGTGCACTGCGCTGGGTAAAAGATTCTAGCTAGTAAGAGCAAATATTAGAAATATGTATGGGTAGGACTAGCAATGCTTAAAAGCATCAAGTCTAGCCCATGAGATTAATTTCATCCTAAATCCAACCAAGTAAATTTGTGGGCCTGAGGCTAAAGCTGTTTAGGATTGCATTGCAATCATGGAAATTTGGATCCAGTTTCATGTATGATGCCTATGTTTAGACACGCGAAGAGGGTTGATGTGATGGGTAAGGCAAAGGGGGCCGTCAATAATTTTGTGTGAGGGACAGAGACTATGAGACTAGGTTTAGTTTATATACTCATTTAATCTTTTAATAAGTTCTGAGAACTGGTACCAATGTCGAGCAAGAAAGAAAAAAAAAGGGGCATTAGTTTGTCAAGACTCAAGAAAGAATCAAGCTCATAGTGCATATCACACTTTAGTAAAAGTTCATGTGACCGACACTTGCTTGACAAAAGATTGAATATGATTTTTATACACATGCTGGGACCTATACTTTTGCTATAAAAAATTATTGCATGTGAGTAAATATGAAGTTATCCATCAACCAGTAGATATTTACATTCCAAACATCATGTTGTATTTAGATATCCAGAAATGCCTATTAGTTAGTAGATATTAGAGATTTTTACTTATTAACCATGTATCTACTTGGTTTTTCAAAAGAATTATCTTCTGCTAAAGATCATTAGTTTATAAAATCTTAGTGAAAATTTATAGTCTGTCGGGAAGTTTTTCCCTTGACAAAAGTTCTGATCTTATTGCAATTTGAAGGTATGGAAATAAATAATGTGAAAGCTTGTTAGGCTGGATTTTGAATTCCTAATTATTTAGTTTACATGGTCAGGCTAGATGCATTAAGTGTTACCTTTAGACCTATATAATTTGTCTTTTGTTTTTTTGTTTTTTGAATTGATTATCTAGATGACCTTCTTGTTTTTCTTGGGATTGAGGTAAAAAAATTTGATAGTTCAAAACTTTTTTTCTCTCTCTATTTTAGGTTCGGGGCTTACATTACATTTAGTTTTCTAACATGGTACCTTATTTAATAATATACCATGGCTTGGACCATCTTACTGGGCTCCATAGCTCAGAGAAATATCTTCCACTGTTGGGATGTAGTACTATTAATACAAAATGCTTTGTGGGCCATCGAAATTGAGAACCGACACCCATTGCTCATGATCATCATTTGGACTTTGGAGTAAATTTCACCAGTAAAAAACTTTTTGCTTGTTGTTTAAATTATCAATGACTAAGTTGGTTTTTGTATATATCTGACAATTTACTCAAAAGATAACAAACGATCAATCAATTGAAAGTGATCTTGATGTGTTCTGGTTTCTAGTATTCATTTCAATGCACTTTATGCTGTCATGAATCTAAAATGTTATGTTGTAGAAGGTGCTGCTGGTAAAGCTCTGACTTCTCTCATCAGTAAATCTATTAGAAACTCTTAACAGATCCTCTAACTTATATAAGTGCATGAGGATGCAATAGTGTAAGTCTTACTGAAATGTGGTTTGCTTTTTGTGCCCACAGATAAAGCAAAGAGGGATGCTTTAAGATCTGCAACACATGTTTCTGGACTTCTGGTTGACACAGTCAATGGAGGAGTTGAAGAATCCTTCATCAATGAGAAGCGTATTGAACTTGAAATACGAGCATTAGTTAGTACTGTCATGCGCTATAAGAAGCAAACAAATCAATGGCTGGCCGCTTCCCATGCATTGAATACTATTTTAAAGGTTTGCCCAATAGTACTACCTGTAGTATATTTTCCATATAAGCAGTTTATATCAGCATATTGGGGTTCATTCGACCTCTCCATCTAGCAATACTCATAAAAATTAAATTTGGTGAATATAGGTTATTTCTGCAGAAGAGCACTCTACATGCTATTTTCTCGCCCTCTTGACTCTCACTGATTACTTTGTCTATTCCTTGCAGATGCCCCCCCCCCAAAAAAAAAACTTAGGCGATTTATTAAACTATTGTCTAAAAGGTTTTCTGTGCATTTAGCTGTCCTTTTTCACCCAGTATGTTTCTAATTGTAGTTATCTGTTTCTTCATCATAAGTTTTCCAAGTTGCAGAATCTTCTTTCTTCTGTTTTCCTGTTTCAGTTCATGTAATGATTTAATAGCATCCTATATCTAATTAATTTTTACTTTGTATTTCTTATTACATCTTTTGTTTTCCCGTGAGCCTTATCGCTTCCATTTACACAATGTTTCCAGTGTGAATGAACATTAGCAAGTCCTTGAGTTATACATTTCTTTCTTTTCTATTATCTAGTACTGTTGGTGAGATGAAATGGGATGGAATCATCAACTGTTTTTCTATTAAGAATAAAGGGATAGGGAACATAACTAGGTAAAATATGTTTTTCTCGTGCCTATCCTAGTTTAGGGAATCATTGGTAGGCCTACCCATCTTTGTAGTATTAGTTATTTGCATGTAACTGTACTGACAATCAGTTTGGCATCATAGGATTCTACTTATGTATTATTGCTATCAAAAAATAATATATTTGATAAGATCACAAAATGACAAACTCTTCATTAAAATTCTCAGCATCTTCCCACATTTTGTCGGAGCTAAACATTATTGCCTGTGCTTATATGCAGTTCAAATGTTGGGCTGAATAGACTTCATTTTGCTTTACTTTTTCAGCATTCAATGAAACTGAAAATTGAACAGAGATATTAGGTCTTTTACCAGTTATTTGTATGTTCAAGATGAATGGTTATTTGAGTTGCAGGAGATTGGAGACTTTGAGAACTGGATGAAGATCATGGACTTTGATTGTAAAAGCATCAATGCTGCAATTTGCAACATTCATCAGACATAAGTGCATGCACCAGACCACAAGGGTCATTACATTTGCCCAGTCAGTCTTGTGAATCCCCTTGGAGTATGTCATTATGAATTTTGATTTTTTGAAATCATTCTCAGCCAATTTTTCATCAGTTACAGCCATTACTACAATTGGTGCTTCTGCAATTTCCTTTTTTCTGTGTAAAATTGCCATCATTTGGATGTATCAACAATCGTAACAGCCATGCTGATTCTTTATATGCATAGCCTGTATAGAAATTGTGATCCTGCATGTATTTGTTGTAGCGAACTGTTATCATTCCTGCTTGCCAAGTAAAGAGATGTAAGCTGATGGTATTCCGAGTGAAATGTAAGCTGATGGATTTAGCTCTCTTCCAGTGCCTCCGCAACATCTATTAATGGAGGCAAGCTAAAAGTCGAAGGGCTTAAATTATTCAGTCAATTAGGGTATCATGATGGTTGTGTCATGAAAATGATCTTTCTGTAGGAACCAAGCTTAGTATTTACTTGGTTGATGTACCATCAACATTTTGATCATATTGTCTGAAACAGACATGCTACTGTTCTTTTCTTTGATGTACTCTAGTAATTGTATAACTTACCGGTCGGATTTGGCAGACCCACTTATAAATTTAGTTGATATTATTGTAAATTATGTGTTGATGTATCTTTAAGAGATTCTTTTGCTTATACTGTTGCATCTTAATGCTAGCAACCATCCCAAGTCTTAATGGAGAAATGCAGACGGATATCAGGTGCTGTCACTCACTCACGAACAACCGGACAGAATTCAGCGATCTAATGGAACAGAGGCAACATGTATTCGTGTTGCTGATACCAGATCTGTCACATTCTGCGGCAATTATTTTAACAGTTCCAGGTATCTGCATCCCCACTTTGTGATATGCTCAGGATTAATTCCCTTCCATGCTACTGAATTTTTTGCCACGTGGCTCCTCGCCCCACTTCGAGAACTTAAGAGCATCTAATAAACATTCTGTCGGAGTGAGTGAATTCTATGTGTTACCGAGAAAAAAAGGATAGGATCTTATGTTGCTCAAACCAATGGGCTCTTGTGCACAGCAGTATGAATGCGAACTTCAGGAGACATCGGTATTTCTACAGGGAGATATTACTGGGAGACGATATCTGATAATAATTCAGTTCAATCGCCTGCTATCTGTTTATCATGGAAGGGGTGGGACTTGCACAGCTTGATCCAGGCCAATCACCTGCCATTGTATGATACATCGGTCATATGATGCATGGATCATGGATGACAGGTGATATAACCTGAACCAGACCAGAAACTCTCAATTCGAACACGAAATGGAAAAGATCCGGACTGGAATAGTGATGAACCAATCTAAACTGATGAGATGATCTAAACCGCATCCCTTTCGTTAAATAGTGATTTAACGTAGAAGATTTACTTAAATTAAAAGATAATCAGAATCTTCTTTAATTGGTACCCCCCAAAAAAAAACATCTTTAATCAATCTTAGACGCTTACCGAACTTTTGTGGGTGGATGATACAATTACAAGCGAGGTCAGGCCTAAAATTTCTAGCCGAAAGTTTAAAACCAACGCACAGCGTTAGGTCATGTAAACGCACCCAACCCACTAGTTTCATATGTGGTGGGCTAGTCTTACCTTGGTCTGGACCACGTTACGGGCCGACCGAGTGCAAGGCTGCTCACTTCCCTGGGCTTAGCCAAGGAAAGACAAACAGCACAAAATAAATTTTCCAACAACCCAACCTTATTTCTTCTTATAGTTTCGTAACTGTTACAAGACCTAAAGGACAAACACAGAACGAGCGAAGGGGGACTTGACCCTTCTCTTAGGTGTTGTTACATACTTAAAGATAGACTTCGATCTCAGTTGGTCTTCCTACAGTTTGTCCTGATCTCCCCACTGGTACCAGTGAGAGGACTAATGTTCCCCATCTTCACCATGGCAGCAGCAAAGTCACTATAAAACTTGCCAAGGTTATTAACGTAGGAGGCGACTTGGGAATCGGTTGAGCCACCATTATAGAGCTGTTGGTCTGAGTGGAGGAGGCCCTTCTTGTTCACCAGATCCCTGTAGTAGAAGCAGTCAAAGGTGGTGGGAGTGATGGCATCGAGAGGAGAGAGGTTGTCGTCGCCACCGGAGCTCGGGCAGTTGGATTGTAAGGAGGTGGCCAAGGAAGCGTCGATGTTGGTCTCGTTGTAGATTCGGGTCCGGAACACGGTGCACCTGGCCTGCCCTATGGTGTGCGCCCCTGCCAAGAATCAGATGTGAGATACAGGGGAAGAAGAAGAAGAAGAGTGGCTACTTTTGCTGCAACCTGGAGCTCAGAATTGGATATTAATATAAGAACGGGTCACGCCTGTTGACCCTCTCACAACCAGCAAAGCTGTTGAACAAATATGCCAACTTTCTGACTTTAATGGTTCCTTGACTCCATGTATAGCATCTCACTTCAAGTGATCGACAAAATTAAAGGAATCCTAGATGATCAAGGGATACCTGTCCCCCCGTTGTTTTTTGTTTATGAATTTACTTGTGATTTTGTGTTTCTCAGTTGTTGTTTTATGAACTTCTAAAACTTTCTTTTTTTTTTTTTTTGTTTTGAATGATACATAAGGGAGGCAACAGTCACCTGGCTTTTATTAATAATTCAAAGTGAACAAATTAACTTCTAAACGTGAACTTGTGTAATCATTATGTATAGGATCACCAATACTCACAAGTATAACTTTGCTAAATCTTAATTAGCATGGACAAATATGCCGGTAAAAGTGACCTTGTAATAAGTCTTAAAAATAATCGCCTGTCAGATCAATGATTGCAACTCAAACCTCATGACTGGATTTAATTTGTAGGTCAGTGGCACCTTAACCTATACATCCAACCTGCAAATATAATTCCTCAGACCAGATGTCCCAATTCCACCAACCATCAGTAGCCTCTCACAGCAGGCAATCTGACAAGTAGACCTCCAAGAAATTTATTTGAATGTTGATGATGGTTTGGAGCAAATAGGTGGCAAGAGACATGCAAAAATTACCTGAGAGAGCTACCATATCGATGGTACTGAGACCCTTCTTGGAGAAGTTTGATATCAGAACACTTAGATCCGAAGTTGGGCTGGGGATATCGCTGTTTGCGGCACTGAAGCTTGCAGTTGTTGCATCCCTCCTTCCTAGCTGCACGGTCCATGAAGGCCCACCCAACTGCCAAGAAAAAATTCCATCAGCTTCTCTTCTTCAGTCACATATGTAGATTTGATGTAATACTGATAACTAAATTGAAGGCAACCAGACTGAGATGTAGAGAAGAGAAAGATAAAGCCTTCAAATCTTCTGTATTTGATTCAGAAGAGCTGATTAGCACTTACTGCAACCACGGAGTCGCGGGCGGCCACAGCAAGAATGTCAGCACATGAGACGACTTGCTTGCATGTGGCCTCAACCTGGGATTTGATTGTGTCGATCACGTCAAAACCTCGAACAGAGTTATTGTTGGGACCTGCAGTCTTCTCGCCGGTGAAGCTCGGAGTGTCATCCAACAGAATGGATCCATCGCAACCCTGTAATTCTCACAGCAAACCAGAGCTTACAGTAGTTAGAATTGATGTCCTATTTTCAGCTTCGTCAACTAAATTAATGACACGATGATCAATATATGGGTTGGTTGTTAAAGGATTGAGATGAGGAGAGCGTAACCAAAGACCACTTGGATAGAGGTGGCGCAGAATTATATGAAGATGGCCTTTTATTCTGAAATTTTAATATAGTAAATGTCTTCGTGTGTATAAATCTGCATGACCAAAGGAAAAGAATAACCCTACGTTCTCATTTAGCTAGCTACCGTGGTGCACCACATACAAGCCAGCATGTGGTTGCAAGATAAAAAGTCACGTATCACTGACTTCTCAGTATCTTTCAACATCGCTTTTGTAATCGTTACTTCATTACATTTACATATGGATAAAAAAAGTATTACGAAGCAAAGATAGAAGGATAAAACTTCCCCTTTAGAGATGCATGAAGAATAACGCTAGCCTTATGAACCTTTCCCCAATTTTTATAGCGCAAGATGCAACAAGGAAGGCGATAAAAAAGAAGTGCTGACGACATGAAAGATTTCATGTTGGACCAATCGGTAACACTAGAAACTAGAAAGCTTCAGGAAGAAGGTGTGCAATCCACGAGTTATGTGTCTGTTGGCCCTCATGCATGGTTTAGGGTGTATAGCTAGCTATTGTGGGATCTTTCTTTCTCTAAAAGGTAGAGATCTATCTATTTCATTGTTATCTTGCTCTCACTCGATTGAAAAAAGAAAAAGAAAAAACAAAAAATCTACTGGCTATCAAGATGTCGTTCGATAGTCATACCCTAAAAAAAGAAGTGAAAAAGAGCCAGCAACTTAAACTAATTGATCGTGGTACAAGAGATGGTATAAGGGTGGGTTTTGTTAGCACTTGCATTAACAAAGCAATCATGGAAATGGAGCCGGAGCAATGATGCTCCCATACGGCGCTCTTTGAACACTGCAGCCCTGACTGCGTTTTGGATGGTGTATAGAGCTCCGGGGCATGAAGTGCCGTAGAACGTTGGCGACAGCTGCGCTGAAGCTAATGCAGCAAAGAAGAAGAACACCAGGGAGTAAAGCATCGCATGCATGGAAACCATTGTTCAACAAAGTAATAAGAGCGAGAACTTAAAAAGAGGATGGAATGAAACGTTGCATTATCATGGGTATTTATAAGCATGCAAAGTTGTCTAGCCACCCCATGGCAAGCCTTTTACTATTCTTTTTTTTCGATAAGAATGCCTTTGAATATTCTTGGACGCACCATATATGTTGCATTAGGCTGTGGTTGGGTGGTCAAAGTCCGAACGCATGAAGGGCGGAGTAAGAGCACGCCTGAACCTCCTCCATGTACTAGTGATTTGGTCCTCTATATCCCATTCACCTGCAAGAATATCCTGAAGCACCATTTATAAGTTCAATCTTCTCCATGCAAGGCCCACACACCACTCCATGGTAGGCCTGTCCATTACCAAAATTAGTCAGTCTCATTGATGGAACCAAAATCTCATACTTTAGGAATGAGGATGGTGTTGTTAATTCTATACGAGGATATCTTATTTGCATTATATGTATGATATATCTTACTACAAGGTTGGTAGCATCATGATCGATGCTCTTATGGAACATAGGTGTGTGACACCAGTAATCAACATTGCTTGAATGAAATGCACATGTGCCAATACAAACATGTTATCCACTACATTGAGGTTATCGCACACGGATTTTGTGCAACTTCATAAGGAGCAAGGTGATGCTATCTCCAAAGTAATTGGCTTCGGGTTCCATCATAGATCAAAATGCATATATCAGAAGAGTATATGAAAATTTGGATACAAAGATTGAAGATAAAACTAGTATCCGTGCCTCACATCATTGATGAAATGGGGGTACTAAAAGGTAATGCCTTGATTGATTGTCGCATGTGCATATATGGATAATGTTGGTAGGTCTAACTCCAACAAAATGACTAGAAATCACCTTGGTCAACAAAATTTTTCAGTATCTAATTAGGCATCAATTAATAGCAAGCTCTCTTTAGTTCTTTTGGTTTGAATTGTATTCTTGGACATCAATTTAATTGTTTCTACCAAATTCTTGTACCGTTAAAATACTGTTCTTGCTGGGCTTATTAGGCCAGAGGATATTCCTGTCCTTAGTTAATTAACAACACATTAGTTTACTCCGGAAATGGGGGTGGTTGATTTGGGAGACCACGCCACTAGGGACGTCTTTAAGGCGTGAACGGAGGTGGCTTAAAAGAATCTGATTTGGTCAATGAATTAGGCGCTACTTTCTAACTTGGCCTAGCTGTATGTCACATATGAATAATGTTTGCTTGTTCTCCACTTGGAACCTTCTAATGTTTGTCCAAATCAATAGTTATTTTCAAATAGTGGTCCTCAAACTTCTCCATTCTAATGTTGCAGATTAGCTATTCCCCATCTAAGTAACCAAGCAAGATGGGTTTGCCCTTTGACATGGATTAACGTATAAAAAGTTATCACATGCATCAAAGGCTCCTGTATGGATAACGAATTGACTAGAGTATTTCTTGATGACTCCCATTCTTGATTCTTTGTGACCCCATACACCATTGATTGCTTGCTGGCCCCCTCTTTGTGTCACATCTTCATGCGGGGACCAACCACATGGATGATGGATTGATGATATATTTTGTTTTCTTATTGAGTGAGGGAAGATTTAACATCATTCTGCTAATCTAGGCTCATATTAGTTTAAGAATGAGGTGAAAGTGCCCCTCATAATCATCCACTCGCCCCCACACTAATATCTTTTCAAACTTTTTCTTTTTTTCCTTAAAAAAAAATCCTCGATTCGACTTCTATGCTCAAATTCCATTGTTGGCCAGAGTCTTGGTGGCTTGTTTTCACTTTGCTGCCTCATTACTCATTCCCAATGTTTTAGTGCAAGTTCTTCCGAGAAACAAATATATTTTAGTGTAAGTTGGCCTTACTC
The DNA here is from genome assembly GCF_009389715.1 of Phoenix dactylifera. Taxonomy (NCBI): domain Eukaryota; kingdom Viridiplantae; phylum Streptophyta; class Magnoliopsida; order Arecales; family Arecaceae; genus Phoenix; species Phoenix dactylifera. The sequence continues at coordinate 5,078,808 of NC_052403.1, forward strand.
TTCTTTTGTAATTTGCACTGCCGCACTAGGTAGAATTGGGCTACAAGTAACAAGATTGAGCCTTAACATTACCACCCTTTGACATCCGAGGACAGGGGGCCAATAATTGTTTCCTTTAGTCCTTGGGAGAGACGCGGGGTGGTTGGGAGTAGCTAAAGGCACTTTATGAAAGTCTTCGGTTCCTCCATTTTGATGATATGAAAAGATTTGGGTGGGAAACCACCACCTTTCAGCTTCCGGATGCTCTACAGAACCATCAGAAGAAATTACAATCTGGGGAGGGAGGCAGATGGGTCGTCAGGTGGACCCGAAGCAGAGCAGACCCGGAAATTGAGATCAAGATGTTGGGTTCCGGGAGCCAGCACGGTTTCCAAATTAAAACATGCTAACCAAACAGGTTGGGAATTAGATGGATCCCGTAAAAATTGAACCCGGTTTGATTAATTTATCACCTGGCAAAGATTAGTTGAAAATTCGAGTCTTAGAATCTTAAGACACATCCCCCATACCTACCACATTGTGGTTCCGATCCAAGTCCTCGACCCAAAGTCAGTACAGGTCGGGATCTGGATCAAGCTAGATCCAAGCCCTGTTTCATACCTAACATTACATGTCTTCCATTCCCATGGACCCAGGTAGGACAATCCCCAATAATATGGTACTGAGTCAAGAAAAGAAATAGAGCTGATTCATATTTTTGTATAAGGCTAAAGTACAGATTAGTAATTGCAAGGTCACTGAACTCCGCTAGTTTTACATTCACAGAAGTACAATCGATAGGTAAGTGATTGGTACACTGGCCAGTTTTACATTCGGAAGGCAACCAAAATCTTGCCAAGATTCCCAGTTGCCGCTCATGTGGTCATATCACTGTACATGGTTCCCCTGGGTTAGCATTCTGCAAGTATCCTACTCTATAGTCGAATTCCTAAGTAGGCGTATGCTCCGCTGCCATTCCAGTCGCTCTCTGAGACAACCACCTCAGACAGTTTAAAGGTATCCATATATCCAACGCAGACTCTATTCAAGTTCGCTCTCTGACACAACCTCCTCAGGCAGTTCAAAGGCATCGATCTCTGCAAAGTAAGCTTTCTGATTCTCAATAAAATCTTGAGGCAGTATCGGTTTGCAGATGGCTTCAGGCATTGTGTAGCGCCGCTTCTGTGAATATATCAAACAAGGAGAAATATTTAATACCATGATAAGTTCCAGATAGCAGTAATGAATCCACCACAAACCGTGATTCAAGTAGAGAGAACTCATGCAAGTTGGACAGCATAAAAAAAAGTGAGTGATATATAGAGAAGAATAACGAATTCTGTAAGTTTATGAGAAGATCCAAAAATTAATACTTCAATCGCAACAAGAATATAATAAATATTCTGCAGACATTACAACCAAAAATACACCAATCTAAGCACTTGCACCCCACCTCATGTAAAGGAAGCATAATATCATTCCACAATACTCAGCTGCCTCATTCTCAACTAAAAGCATCCAAGTCCTGCTTCATACTGTTAACCATTGAGCAAGCCCAATTTATGGGGAAAAATCAACCAATTTATTTCACTTTACAATTTATTCTACAATTTTCCCAATTAACTATTAATTTAATATTTAGAAAAACAAACTGGCCGCGCAAGCTCTTAGATAGGAAAAAAATGAAAACGCATGTGTTTGCTAAAATATTCTGGCAAAAAAGGATGGTGAAAAACAAATTCAGATAAACCATCATGAGACAGATCAACGTAGTGAGTAAAAAATAAATAAAATTTCAAACCACAAACAAATGAATAATATCTCGCCATGCCAACAAAGATACAAAAAGCATGTTCTATAATGTTTATCTTCCCCCTCCAAATAATTGGCAATTAATATACTAAACCTAGAGAAGAAACATGAGATATCTACAAATTCAGAAGCATATCATAAATCATGTAACCAAACAGTTAACATAGAGAACTAAAGGTGTATTATTGGCTTCCAACCTACAGTTCACTTGACTTGCATTTTCAGTATCCGGGTGAAACACCACCAGTTCTACCTAGGCTTGAAATTCTTGCCCCAACATCAATTAGGGACAACTACAGACCTTGTGTAATAACCCCGAATTTTAGGGCTCGTGGGCCGGCCCAAAGTGGCCAGGCCCAACCCAATCCCATGCGCCTAGCCCAGCCTATGGGCTTGTGGGCCACGCCAAATAGGCCGAGCCGAACTCAGCATGCGCTCAACATGCGTGGCAGGGGAGGGAGACTCCCGATCAGAGTCTTCCTCTTCCCCTGCTCCGTTTTCCCCCAATTCCTCCGGAGAAGAGGAGTCTAGGATGATCTCGGCTTACTATGTTCGAACCAATCTTCACCTACAAAAAGGGCCTCTTCCCCTCTCCTTTGGCATCATCTTTGGAGGTTTTCCATTAGAGATCTCTAAGCTTCCCGTGGGAGGAATTCAGAGCTTCCACCGTCGGGCCGACCGGAGGAGCTCGCCGGATGCAAGATGAGCTCCCTCTCCTACTCTTCGATCTTTAGGCCACTGTTCCCTTGGAATCCGGTCGGCAACCTGCCGGATTGATGTGAAAACCAAACTCCCCTGTTTTGATGCATTTTCCTCTTCCGATTCGGCCAGCCATCGCTGATCATGGGCGCTACCGGCACCACTTTGGGCCACGACCGCTACGGTCGCCGGCCACAGACGGCTACTGCCGTCGAGCATCCTCCCTTCAGGAAGAAAGAAGAAGAGGGAGGGAGAGCCTTCCTTTCCTTGTCTCTCTCTCCTCTCTCCTCTCTCCTCTCTCTTGGTTTCTCTCTCTTGATTTCTCACTTTCTCTCTCTAGTTTCTCTCTCTACCGGACTTTCTCTCGCTACTGGACTTTCTCTCTCTATCTGGATTGTTTCTCTGTTGTTTCTAACTCTTCACATGGTTTTACGAACCCAACAAGAGGGTCCAGATGTTTTTATTGTAGACCCCAATAGAAGGTTCTGGACCAGTGTCGTTGCAGCCACCCATCACGCTAGCCTTATCCTGACCCTCGCCGAGTACCATTGAACTATATTATTATGAATATCTATTGTGTTACATGTACCGTAATCTGATTCTGGTTTCATGATTCGGCTGGTTAGACTGGCCAGAGCGGACCGACCTGGATTGTCGGACGTTGTTACCTAGTCGACCCTATCCATCCTACACCCGATTGTTGTCAGCCATCATTGGACCCGTTATTAATAACCCTTGATTTATTCCCTTGATTTAATATATCATTCTTGATTAGATATATTGGTTTACGTTGTGTTGACCGATTCGAACAATTGGGTGTTATGATCTAGCTAGCCTTGTATAACTTCCTATACGAATCTATTTTTACAGCCAGCCCTGATTTTGTATGGGGATACAATCATTCTAGCAAAAAAAGCCCAACGAGATCTTATACTCTAGTTTCTCTCTCTTTCTATTTTCTTCTCCTGGTATTTTCTCTCTCTAGCTTGATCTGAGAAAATTTTGGCTAAAAGGGCTCGGAGGATAGTCCTAGATTACTACGTGATGGTAGACTCTTTAGTGGATCAATAGAAAGTTTTAGGTTGTCGAATACTTCGGATAATTTTTGATGTTGACTTGATTTTGTAAAAGAACAATCTTTTGGACAAGAGGACAATTGAGCAGAGTTCTGCGCACCCCGGTTCGTAAATCATGGTAGTCTGTCTGGGTTGTCGGCAAAGAGATAAGAATCCTTGTACATCGACCTACATGATATAGATATTTTTATACCTATATATGTATGATATCCTAATGATCTAAATAAGTAAAAAAGCAAAAATAATTTTATGATGGTTTCTATATTAAATTGTATTTTGATCAAGTATGCTTGTGATTGATGGTATGATGGATGCATATATGAGCATAACTTATATTTGCATAATCGGACTAATGGATGTGGTGCTCTGTACTAACCATGATATTATTGGTTGCCCTGTCACGGGCTATAAACGTGACTGTGATTAGTCTAAAGCTAAAAATAAAGTTAAAAAAAAATTGATGTATGGATGTGAACTTGATTAAATGAACAAGGACTTTGGGCCCGTCTCGTTATCATTGGTTTGCCCCATCACAGGCTAGAAATGTGATACTATTGGTTTGCCCTGTCATACGCTAAAAATATGAAACTATTGTTTGCCTCGTCACATGCTGAAAATGTGAAACTATTGTTTGCCTCGTCACAGGCTGAAAATATGAAACTACTGTTTGCCCCGTCACAGGCTGAAAATATGAAACTACTGTATGGCCCGTCACAGGCTGGAAATGTGAAACTATTGTTTGCCCTGCCACAGGCTGAAAATGTGAAACTACTGTTTGCCCCGTCACAGGCTAGAAATATGAAACTATTGTTTACCCCGTCACACGCTGAAAATGTGATACTGCCGATTGCCCCGTCACAGGCTGAAAATGTGATACTATTGGTTGCCCTATCACGGGCTGAAAACATGATTGGGATTTGGCCCAAAGTCGAAAAGATAATTGATTTGGATCAAGTTAAAAAAAATGAAAAGAAAAGCATTGAAAACATTAATGAAGATTTATGAGATATCATATGCTATATCACTCTTGAGGGGCTGAATTTCTATTAATATTTAATGTACATATTTATATTGATTATTAGAACATTATTGATAGTCGGTTTGTGATTTCATAAAATGTGCAACGATTTCTTGCGGTTTTCAAACTTATATTATTACTGTGTTGGTGTAGATGTGTAAAGATTCTTACTGAGCTGTAAAGCTCACCACCCCTTCTTTCTCTTTTTCAAAGTTGCAGGTTGCATAGTACATGACTACGGTTGAGATCACATGTAAAGGGATGATTAGATAGAGCATCACTGATACTGGTTCGATGATCAAATCTTGTAATTGGATCAACTTTATTGTCTGGTATGGATTGAGTTGGATTTATCTATTTTGATTAATTAATTAATTGTGCAGTTATCGGATTTTGTTTATCTTAAGCCTTGCATAAACTTTAGGGCACTGCTCTAGGGCTCATGCGGCCATATCGTATACGGGACCCGAGTGCTGGGTTCGGGGGTGACACCTTGTCCTGATCATCCGACCCAGAACAGCTTAAATACATGATATAGCTGGGAATACGTAAAGGCAACCCAGGCAATGCTCTGAATAGGAATGCTTTGCCTGTACATATGTTTGGCAAAATAAAGATTCATAAAGCCGAGAGCAGAACGTGGGGACAAGCCTTGGTAGTTATGGCTATGGGATATTGTCTTTTCAGTTATTTATCCAAGCTTAGCTAGTAGTTTCCTAAAGCATTGAAGGATCAAAGTGGCAAGGCCCATTCAAGCAAATCTTAGGCCATCCAATGCTCAGCTCAATGTCAGTTTTGAAAGTTGGGTCCTACCTTCAACTGAAAGTGCATGCCTAGATTGCCCAAGAATAAGATTAGGCAAGAGAATGCCGGCTGGGCCAATAACAACCTCTCTTCCAACTAGGTCCAGACTGCCGGCGCGCATCCCCATGTAGAATAAAGACCCCCCATGTAGAAGAAACTAACCATAGCATAAGCAGAATGCACAACATATACATCACCAATCTATCTTATGGATTACTTTCTTGTAACTACATATTATATTTAAAAATAATAAGCATGACTACTTATCTGCAATTTGATTTTTAACAAGATTTTAAGCTATTTTTTCCCGATTCTAAATGAGGGCTTGCCCTCTGGAAAACTCACAAATCATCAAAAAATCAAATGGAGATCCACTAATATTTCTAGGGCAAAAAAAAAGGAAGAGATATGCTTCCAGCGGAAGTTTCAAAAGGAGCTAATTATTGTTATGATTTACTAAATGTTTCCTCGTCAAATGTAGCTAGTAGGGTGCATTGATTTCACAAAGAAATATATGCACATTATTTTGCTCAACAGGTCCCGGGCAATGAAGAACCTTTGCTAACTTCAAGCTATTTAACAGATAATAATCACAGTTATCAAGATTAGTATGCCACTCTATGCCATGCAACATGGACTGTGCCAGTGCCTGACAAACACATGGCACGGCTGAGTGCCCAGCACAAAACCAAGGGAACCTGCATCTATGCGTGCCAAGCACTGGCACAGCATGGAATGGCACGTGCTATGTCAATTCTGCCAGGCCATCACTGCATTGGCAAATGTTAATGATTGTTATCTTTCTATTAAAAAAATTGTAAATCTATCATAAAGGTAGTTAATTAGAAGCACATATCAAAACACTCTATAGATATGAAATATCTATTTTTTTTGATTTAGTTTCAAACTTAACTCTTTAAAATAAGTGCTCATGTCAAGAAAAATACTTTGAAATAAAGGTCAGTGCAGCATTGCATGAAGAAACAATCTTAAATCTGAGTTTAGCAAAGATATATACTGCAAATTATGAATGGCACCACTAAGTATCATAGAACATCAACAACAAAGGAAATGAACTGTACAGCAGAATAAAAAGATGATAGTGGGAGTTAGAATCTTAGCTGCACCAATAAGAACAAACTTGCATTGCACAATGTGGCCAAGCAAATTACTTATGAAAACTCTTGAGTTATCTATCCAATGTATGCTAGAATTTACTACGACAAAAAATTAAAGGGTTTTGAAGTTCACCTTTTGAGCCAACATTATGCTTTCTTGACAATAGGGCCCATGCCTGGTGTGGCGTCTTATTATCTTGCTATAGCAGCCGAAATCATGATAAATGAATATCATAGACTCTTGATTGATGTCGTTTCACAATTTTATGCATATCATGGTGAACAAAGAAATCCTACTGAGCTTTAGTTTGAGAGCAAAAACAACATTGATGGTTCAGGATGAAGCAGACAGAGGATTTACTTGACTAAACAAATCCATGCATTGATGGAATCACATTTGTAACCAAGTCAACACATTTGTTTTTGACCCATTCCACTACAAAAGAGATTGAGATATCCAGCTGCAAGTGAATGGTTCAGATCCAACTGCTATTGAGCTAAAATGCACGTGATTTATCCAGTTCAAGAGTACCTCATTATCCACATTGCGCTTAGGTTTGTCAAGCAATTTCAAGTAGTTTATAAATAAATAGAACTTGTCACAATCATATAGGTTGAATTATGCATGATTTTGACAAAGATCTAATATTTCAAAATAGCTGCACTTAATTGTTGTCTTCAAATTTTTGGTTGTTGCAGAAAATTTATTTATAATAACATAATCGTATATAGAACATTATATACAGATACAATCACTTGCTTATGCATGCATTTCTGTAAATCCTAAAATGCCAAAATGTATACATTTTACAATTTTTCATGTTGGATTTTTTTTATACACTTCAATGAACATATGACAATTTATGTATAATTTTATTAATAGAAAAGGACTTCTCCAGCTACTGTAAACTTTCTTTAAGGCCTCTATTTTGATGCATTTCATGACAATGTAACATCCAGCGAGTCATGCTTTGTCTTTGTTAATGACGCATGGTTTGTTGATTACATTAACTTTCAGTAGCCAATGGCGCATCCATTACATAACATGAATCTGAAAGTTGTAACATGTCAAGAAAGGATTACAGTGCCAGTCTCAGATAAATATATTAATAATCAAAAGGCTTGAAAATTCTTTCTCATGGCTGAGTCTCTTAATGTGCAATTACATAAATCCTTTCCCAAGAGGGATTTCAATGAACAACCACACACAAGAAGCCTACCATGCAAACAAAGAACAACAAATTGCAAATTCTTGGACCTCAACAGAACTTACTATAGGAATGTAAAGTTTGTTTATCGACCTTAAGCAACCAAACAAGCAAAGAGAACCAAAATAGCTTTTCCTATGCATGCCGTCCAACTGGCCTTGATATCTAATAGACTTTTCTATTCCTTGAAAGAAAGAACATCCAGGATTCTTGCCTGAGGATCTTATCGAAGCAGCCGTCCCTTAGGTAAACATGAATGGATTTTGAAGCAGTTGCCATAGATTCAAATATTCATAGATGTGTTTAAAACATTGGTACACTGATTGTATAAGATACAATTACGAAAACTAGCATTATGCATGTCAAAAAAGACACTGATGAAGGGTAAGAAAGTTTAGACAAACCTTTTTGGCTTTTTGATAAGGAACTGAAAATGCTTTAGGGTGATCAACTTTGTCATTGTCCAACACCAGTTTTCCCCTAGTAGAAAGATATGAACCATATCATATAATATAAATATGACTGCATGGAAATTTATTTAAAAAAGAAGACATGTTTGGTATAAACATCTTTTTGTCAAGCATAGCTTTCGTGTATACTAACTTGTAACACCTCCAGTTTCTCATCCAGAAAACACACACAACAAACAGACATTGAGGAAAAGAGTATAGGTAATGTTCCGGTTAATTAAGTTTAAATGCTAACATATATACTATAGGTAGAATTTTTCCTTGAGCATGTAACAACCCAGTCTAACATGAACCAATCATTCTTATGCAATAGCTTGTGACTGCCATGCCGGTACCATTCTCAAGCTCCCATCATAACACAATACAATATCAGCTATAAGACGCAATAATACACGCATACGTATAAGAGATGGCTAAAGTACAACAGTTTGGATTGATCCTGGACTCCAATCCTACCAGTTCTCTCACTTCACGCACGCACAGACATGCATGCATGCGCACACACAGACATGCATGCATGTGCGCACATGGACATATACATAACCTAGCATGAACCATTAGCACGAGAATAAATTATAAAATAAAAACTTCAGAATAACCTTTTTTTTTAAAAAAAAAGAACATATTACATACTTTATACTTCTACTCCTTCCTACTGGTGGACAACTCGATGTAGTGGAGGGTACAGCCTTTTCCTTACACCTTCTTCCTGCTTCTTTTTCCTGGCATTTTCTTCCAGCTTCTTTTTCCTTACACCTTCTTTCGGCAGTTCGTTGTGTGTAAACTATATAATGCTCTGATTTGTCAGGTTGAGCAACATCATCAACTGCAAAACATAAATTCAGAAGTCTATGAAAACACAGTTACTAATCCTCGAATAGCAACAAAAGCAAAAAATAGTCCAAAAAGTCAATTGTTTACGGCTCAGATTATAAACAATTATTTCCTTAAAAAAATTATGAACAATTCCATGAGTTAACAAACATTAGTGAACTCTCATTATTCTAGAACCATCTGCAATGTCACAACATGCATGAAAAAACAATCACATCAAGTAGTGATTAAGAACAAGAGGAAAAAGATACTACAGTCATGGGTTTCCCAAAAAAAACAGAATTCTGCCAAGCATCCTAAGCAGTGGGATTACTTAAAAGTTAAAACCCTAAGGAACTCAAGGAATAGGACAGGGCATATAATACTACAAAATGCAATACCATAATTTCATATATCCTGGAGGTACATAAATAAGAATGTACATTCTAAGTCCACTCATAACACAACCTTCAATGGAATTCCTCTATGGACCCGATAACTGGCAAAACTTAACTCTACGGACAATACTGCAATTTCCCAAAGAGCACAAATTATACAACTTTATTGTCTACTTCTCCAAGAACTGTTATTTTAATTTCCTAGGAACAACAGATGCACCATCAGCCATTACTGACCATAGACAAACCACCAAAAATGTAAATACGCAACCTTGGCTGGAATCCTATCAATCCAATCTCAGTTTCTAAGCCTCTAAAGAACCTAAAATATGCGATTAATCTGTTTGCAGACTAAAGAATTTCTTGACATCGACGGCATCTACAGCCAATATCTATTTCCTCGGCATCTGAAGTAGGGTTAACTGTCGCGGAACCACCAAACCCTGGATTTCACGGCACAAGTCCAGAAACCCAGGACCACTATAAATTGAAGAAGTTCCCAACAAATCTACAAGCCCTAGCATTCTAAAAGTTTCAAAAATCGAAACAACACGGGAAAGGAGAACTCACCGGAATCCAAGAAGGTTTCCCTCGATCTAGGAGAGGGTGCGGCGACAATTTGAACTCCATGGTCGTCGGGGCCACCGGAATTGAACCCGGAGTTGGATCTGGCAGGGGTCTCGTCGGGGTTCGAGGATTGGGGCGGTGTCGGGTCGGAGGATTGGGGTTTTGGCTTCCGCTTGGGAATGGGATTGGGTTTGAGAGAAGCGGCATGGGAGGAGGAGAGGGAACGGGTGGTGTTGGTGAGGTCGAAGAGGGGTTTTCGCTTGAGATTTCTCCTCCTCTGGGATCCATGGCTTTCCATTAAGGAAAAATGGGTTCTTGGTTAGTAGCCTGAGCCTCACATGGGAAGCCGAATCCGGTTGAAGCCAAAGAGCGGGAATTTGGCGAGGAGACAGGAAACTAGATGGGGGGGGGGGGGGGGGGGGGGGGGAGGAAAAGGCGAAGGGAAGGGGATAAGATCATAAGAACGAGAATTAAGCACGTAGGGCTTTGAGTTTCGTGCAAGTTTTCTTGATCACTTATAAGCATGCCGCTGAATAACATGGCCGGCTTTGAGATTGATGCATGGGATATCTGAACGTAGTGCTAACGCTGAGGTATCAGCTTTGTCATTAGAGATCAAGAGGTCAAACTAGTGGCGGTTGGGGGTCGACACATCTTCAACCAGTCTGTCGATAGTACTGAGCTGAAAGCAGCATGAAAAGGAGTATACCATGCGAGACGGGTGCTGGGGGTCGACTGCCTTATCATTGAGGGAGATTCTGCCACGGTGATCCAAAGAATCCAAAGGACTAGAGGCGCTGATGGGGGACTACGACTGCTTCACAACATTCACCGTCTGCTAGGTGAATGCATCTCCTATCGGGCCTCTCATGTCTACAGAGAAGGTAATAGTACAACAGATTGGGTGGCCTCCTATGCAGCTCATCATTCAGGCGACTTCATCTGGGTGGACCAGGCTTTTGTCCTATCTTCTTTGCAGCCTATTTTACTTTCTGACTTTTTAGGCACTGCTCATACCTGTTGTGTGAGCCGCCGATATACTTAAAGAGAGAGAGAGAGAGTGCCAGATTGCCATAATTTTAGGGCAGAACGCCACCAACCAACCATAGACACATGTTTGGAGGGCTACAAAAACGAATGGTTGTAACTTATGATGGATGATGTCCATGGCCATACACATGGTATAGAAAATAATTTTTGGTCATTCGCTCTCTCTTTGAATGATGTATCAAGTGATCCTTTTATTTTTCTTTTTTTTCTTTAAATTTATTGATCCTAAAATTCATTTGGTAGATGCTTTTATACAACATCTAGAATCTCTTTTCACACAATAAAATTTACATAGTACACGTGTAGCATAATCAAATCATGTTACCCCTCAACAAATGAAATCAATTGGATATATGCTGATATCTTATAATTTAGGAGATCCATATCAGTCATCAAAACCATCTTATTCCAAAATAAATACAACACAAAGAATAAAGTATCATTATACCATGTTGTATGCACTAAATGGATTCAACACTAATTTATGGATATTCTCGAATACGTAACTTGCAGCCAAAGGTGGATATATAAGGTCTACCTCTCAACAAAAGAATATGTAAATGATAGAGTTAAATAAAAAATAATAATGTGTATGTGATAAAATTTGGTTGTGGTTCTGTAAAAAAAAATTGTACTCTAAGCACATTATTGTCTTAGTGTATTCAGGGTTAACAACATTTTATCCCATGTGTTATGCAACAAATAAGAGTGGGACACGTATATAAAATATTAAGTAACAATTTTAGTAGTATTTTTGAGTTATCAGAACATTGCTCATGATTTTGTTCGAGATCATTAATCTCTTATTGTATATAGATATTATATTTTAACTAACTAAACTCTTTGGTGAATGGTTTCCTATTTTAAATCTTATCTTCTTTTTTTTCTCTAGAAAATTTTCTAATATAGAAAGTCTGTTGGGAAATTGCCTTTTTGAATGCTTTGATAAACAGATGTGTAGGACTTTCTATCCACCAATTATTTACTACTTTGCATCTAAAACACTTTTCTTGAGTGCTTTCCTATATTAAAATCCCTAGAAAAAATTACAAATAGAGAAAAATATTGAGAAATTGCTTTCCGAATGCTTCGATAAAGTAGGCTTTCTATCCACCAATTGTTTAGCTTACATCTAAGAGATACTCTCTTGAGATATATCACTATCTTAGGTCACCTTTTTTTCTCGAAAAAAGGAAATCCTGTATGGCTAAAATATATGGTTAAAATAATACACAAAGATATAGAGGGAGAAGAGAGGGGGTGGACTACTTGGCCGTCGTCACGATGTGGGTAGTGTGGTCGGATGTAACAATGTGCAAATAGTTGCTTTGTACCTTGGTTGAACCCAAACTCCTACTTATGTTTTGTTTTCTTAGCGTAGTCTTATTTTTTTACTTATGAATTGGGATTGTTTGTGAGGGATGAGGTCAGGAACCACCCCTTATTCTTGCCTCTTTTAGTTTGTCCCTTAAGCCGCTTGGTTTACTTTAGAGTGAACGTATATCACTTTTTTTTATATTTGTTTCGTATTATTTCATTTTATCTTAATAAATGATAATCATTTAGCAATTGTTTGCACACAAAAAAAGTCGCCATATATATGGGATAAGACAAATTAATTAAGACCAGGTAGAAAGAAACTGATAAAACCCTAGTGTAGTGGTCTTTATTTCATTTTAAATATCCGAGTTGTTGGAGAATATATTTCATAGTGTATCAACTTTTGATTGCACTCCTCACTTGTTAGGTTTATTGACATGTTAGTAACAATATCCGAGTTGTTGGAAAAAAACAGGCTAGCACTATGACAAAGAATACCATTCTACTCGTTGTTTGATGCTGTACAATATATTATTTTTAAGATTTGTCCTAAGATATAACCTGTGTGATGCAAGGGATGCAGTTTTTTCTTCTTTTTTTCAGCTATTTTTAAAATTAAAATATAAAATAGATATAATAAAATAGATAATAGAAATAGAATAGAATATAGTAGATATAAGATCCAAATTATTTTTTTAAAACAAGTTTTTGATGCTAATATGATAATATACTATCACTACATAAAAGTTTTAGTAGTATATATCTTTCTATCAATATAGAAAAATAATATATTATTATAAAATAAAAAAGTATTGCATATAAGAGATATTGAAATACAATATAATGAGGCCATTAGTAGCTACACTTTTACTTTTAAATAAGATCACGATCATAAATATAAAATAGTAATTAATAAAATATCAATATAATCTAATAGCCCATGCGAGATGTTAGCTGGATATACTGCAAATAAAAAGTATATTTCATTAATATCAACATACACCAAGCAAATATAATTATTAACAATATCATTAATTTATGTATTAATTTAATTTAGAACCATATTAAATAACTTCCTATTTGTTATCCAAAATAAAAGTTGTATGATGATGTTATTAGTACCGGCATCCACGCATAGCAAATGGAGAGCTATATATATATATATATATTTGAGTTCGAATCTCAATGAAACCACCAAATTGATGGAGATTCACGGTCCCAAACCGTACATTAGGCCCTTGCCACCGCTCCTTGGCTTCACGCCTTGACGAGTTGCTGCCTTTGATCGATTTATAGGTAACGTTCGTGGATCTGAATCTCCTTTCTGCTGTAGAATTCTAGACTATTCGTAGGAATTACTGGTTGCAGCTTATCCCAATGCCTAGATCTAGTTGAATCACTCGCTCAGAAAAGAAAAGGAACAATAAAAGCAAACAACTAATGATTCGATTCCAATTTGAAGAATAAAGAACAAAATAAAAGGATAAATCTAATAAGAAATTGTAAGGATGTCAAGGAATTGATCATTGTTCTTTTTTTTTGAGAGAGTCGACCGTAAAGCTTGGAAGACACTTGTGCCTATTTTTGGTATTTAGATCTTTGTTCTAGAACTTGGGCTAATAAGGGATACATCAATTTCTTATTAGATTATTGGGCTAGTAAGAGATGTACGCATGTGTGTGTGTATGTATGTATACATATATTTTAGAATGGTTATCTCCGGACAATTTCATCCCATCCCATGTCATGTCCCTCACAAAAAAATCCCCGGACCGCATTGCATGACTTTTAACCTCAAAAATGTGTATTTTATCTCGACTTTGCAGTGGGTTGTCAGCCGCATTTCCCATAAAAAACACTCATAACTTGCGGTAGATTAGGGTTAATTAATTTATCCCCCACGTCGAGGAAGCTGGAACTCCACAAAGAAAACCACGTGCCTCCTGCCCATAAGTTTGGCAAGCCAGTGGGTCTCCTGCGGCAAAACAATGAGACCCTCCCTGTGACAAAGAAAAAAATCCCCCACGTTATGGCCAAACCAGCAGCGGCCCAGTCTCGCTCGAACCCATCGAAATCTACCATAAGAAAGTTTCGCCAACTTTCCAGCAACTCCCTCGGTTTGCCTCCCCTCCCACGCCTCAGGCAAGACCAAAGAAAAGAAAACAAAGGCTGCCTGTGGTTTCTGTCGCTGTTCCCAGGTTTGCAACTGAAACCAGGGGGCACCCTCAGCCTTATAAGAAGCACCCCCACCATCCTCTCACAATATATTCCTCAGCTCTCACTCAAAGTCTCCAAGCTTACAGTGATTGCAATTGTTCTTCCACCGTTTGTTGTGCCAGTATAACAGAGAGAACGGTTGGTACAAGATGAGTTCTTTGCAGGCTTGGGTTGCTGAGCACAAGCTCACTAGCGTGGGTAAGTACTCAACCTCTCTCAAAGAAAGAATTATTGAAAAGTTTTTCAGTTCTTTCTAATTTTTCATTGGTTGATTGATTGATTCTTCAAAGTACTGTACATAAATAAATCGATCAAAAAATTGTTCAATAATCAAATTAATAATTTTGTTGCAAAATTTACGAACTAAGCATAACATTTTTGTGACTTATTCACGAGATACTATATACTGAATGCTCGTTAGTGCTGTTTTTTTCTTTTGTTTATTAGTTACTACCCTTTCTCTTCCCAATTTTTTATATAAATAAATTCAGAAAATTATAGTCTATATTTCTATATCTTTATTATGTATTTCAAAGTTTAGCTGTCATTTTTTTTCTAAACTTCTGAAAAATTCATCGGATACATATATTTTTTAAAGAACCTATTGGCATTTGTTCCTGAGCACCGAACTTAATTATGACCATGCTCTCAAATAGTTGCGAGTATTATATATCTACTTCAAAGCATTGTTTTTAATGGGAATTCTCTTACGATTTTCTTCAGGAGCGCTCTGGGCGTCTGCCATTGGAGCCTCACTGGCTTACACTCGCAAGAGGGCTCCGCTTGCTAAGCCCAGCCTTCGGCTTATACACGCGAGGTAACATTTAGCGAGCTACTGTTTGCTAATTAGTTTGATGCCTCTGAGTTTGGGGCTCTAATACAAAGCTTGGTGTGGTGGATTATAGGATGCATGCCCAGGCTCTGACGCTGGCGGTGCTCTCGGGTGCTGCTACACTACTACGACGCCAAGCACGCCATTGATGACGACGAAAAAGTTTCTCCCACCACCCTTGTTTAGATAAGTTCAAGGGCTTATAATATGTCCGTTACTTTGTTAACTGGCAATGGCCATAAGAGTGAGAAGTAATGATGTTGTTGAGGGGGTTAGACTGCTACTCTCGATATCTTGCCCATTTGTACTTGGTATACATGGACTACGTTATGCGATTTTGAGCATACATATGAAAAATTTCAATCTCGTATGATCTTTTCTGTGACAAGTTTCTCCGCCTGGTGTGATCAAACTTAATGCTTTTATCAGGGTGTTGAAAATCTGAGAGTGGAAAAAAAAAAATTCCTTCATTGATGGATGAAGTGATCAGGCGGATACCTTGAGCATCATCAAGCGTAAAATATAGCAGTTTGCCGACTTCTCCATGCGGAAAGCGTGCATAGGGTTCGTGTTCATGTGCATAGAACGGAACGGAGGATGCATTTACCTAAATATCTTCTGTTTGATTAAGCTAATCAACCAAAGTAATCACATGCTATCAATCATCTATTGGACCACCCGTGTTTGTTATACTATGATAATTTGGCTAATAACATCACATTGTTCTTCAAAATGACTGGCTTGTCGCGTAAAGTTCTTTGGCCAATCTAACGTGACAAATCTTATTTTGAGTTGGACTAAGTTGGCAGAGGTTAGGGGTTATACCTTCATATTGGGCTTAAAAGTCTGCCTCTTGCTTTTGGGATTACTTAGCCCATATCCTAAGTAACTTGGATCAATCAATTCCATGGCAAATTGGTCAACCCTTGGCTTAATAAGATTCTTATGTTTTAGGTGAAGATGTAGTCCATAAACATCGAGCGGCGAATAATGCAGTGGACTGAATTATATCTTTTGTCATCTAGGAGAATACTTTGCCTAACTCTGCTCAGTTTTGAGATATTTTTTCCGAAGCCTATGATTGTATATACACTAGATTGATTTGATGTAACTGGTCAAAAAAAATAAAAAAAATGCGCGTGCACAAAGAAGAGGCCTTGTCCTACCATGGTCGCCAGACTCTAGGATATCCAACCATTTGGCCAGACCTAAATTGGTTTGTCCGGGCCTCTCTTCATGTACACAAATGCGACAAATCCAGACTCCAATTAATGGATTAGATCATTGTTAAAACAAATCCTTAACCAAGTCCACTAACATCAAGCATTTTACACTGAATTCTTGGGACCACAATAATAATTACTTTGAACCAACTATTCGAACTCCATAACATTAAAAAATGATCCATTAGACTCAGGTCATCTCAAGATGTATCCTTTCACCTAATGGTTGAGTTCTCTTGACCCAATACTCATTTAGATCGATGTTCAACTCCTAAATTATATGATTTGATAAATTAAAAAAAAAACCATATGATCACTATAAAATTAAGGTGGTTGCTAGGTCGCTATTTGGATCTCTCATTATGGTTATCAAACTCCTTTAGTGGGTTCCATGTATACGTTGTGCTTGGCCCCTTCTACCCAATGATTAAATTCTAGCAACTATTGCTTAGTTGGACCTCGAATAGAAGTAGGTAATCCCCACCACACTGTACCGTAGACCAATGTTCTTCTAGCAACACATTACCATCTCCATTTTGTTTATAGATTATAATTTATACGTGGCGGTTGTGTGAGTGGAAAGTAGCCATTGGGGATGGGCCGGCCTCACACCTTTCTCTTCATCTTTTCGCGTTGGAAAGTCCCTCTCGCCTTTTTGGCTAATCATTCTGCCCACGCCACTGTTTCATTAATCAACTCTTCTGCCTATCGAGGAAGCTGTTCTTCCGCATGGAAGAGTCAGAAGTGTCCTTTTGATTGGACAAAAGAATTGGGCCTCTAGACTATTAGGCCTTCAACAACCTTCTTGACCCACATGTTCTCCTCTTAGGCTGGCTCATGGGCCCCACTTGCAAGGCCCTATGTAGTATAAATCATTTGAAAAGGTATAATCATTATCCGATGAGAGAGAAGAAATTTTTTTTTTGAGCCACTCAATTCGAATCCTTCAAAAAAAAAAAGAATAAGATAAAAAAATTATGAAAGTATAGCTTAAATCCTCTTTTCTTTTATTAATGATTAAAAAACTAGGATATAAAGCCTTTATTTATGATAGTGAGGTCCGCTCTTACGCAATTTAGGTTGGATTTCTCTTCCTAATTTCAATAGGACTCTTTTTTCTAAAAAGCTAAAATTTTTGAAGAGGTAGATTTCGATTTCTACATCATTATGCTTTCTATTACTTCAACTAATTCTTGTTATATAGAGAGCTAAGCTCGGTCAAAATCTTACTAAAATAGAACTTTCGATTTGACCGATCCATTTCAGGCTCCAAACAATAAAATTTGGGCTCGATCACTAAAGGTGTCACCTCCTAAAGAATATGTCGTCATATTGTAGATCTCGAAAAATTATTCAATTAAAAAAAAATCATCGATAGTCCAACATTGCTTGTAGTGGATAAAGCAGTCAATATCGAATCTGAGGATCCTCTTCGATCAAATCATGTGCAATGCATATGAGCATGAGCTAAAAGATTTGTATTTTCGTGCATCTTGATACATGGACAAGAACTAGTGCTCCATCAAATGATTTGACAAGCAATAGATCCACTCCTCGTTTTAACAGGAGCTCAAACCTAGAACCAAAAAATATGCATTCAAAGTCCTGTTACCACAACTTCACTAGAAGACAAAATTGCCTCCAACTACGTTCAAAACTTAATTCCTCAACCGATAAATACTTGGTAGTTTGGAAGAGTTGGGTTATCTCCAAACAAACACTTCGAGTACAAAAACTGACCATATCATGATACAAACCTTATATAGTTGCATACTGAAAATACAGAGATCCTTCAAATCACTTATGAGATTGTTCAGCTTGTTGAATAGCTTAACATATCTACTTACATACCACTATTTTTTATAAAAGATTTCTATTGCTCTTTTATATTTTTTCTTCTTATAAATTCTTTATAAATAGTTTTTGTAAACTCTCACTTTTCTAATAAAGGCCGGCCTCTTCATAAAAAAAAAAAAGAAAAAAAAAAAAAGAGTATGAAGACTGACCAAAAATTTGACAATAAATTTCCGTTCCCTGTGGGCTGGGCCGATCTAGGCCCACACATCTTCATGGAATTAAATAAAATTGCAAGGTTACCACCGGTATTTCATGTTGCCGTGAATATATTTGAAGGGGAAGCCTTTACATCTACTCAAGCCCCAAAGAAACTCGAAACCAGTCGGTACCCACCAAAAACTAGAGAGCGATGGAAGTAATGGCTCCCCATCGTATATATACCCTCAGATTAGAGATGTTCGATCTCTGGAGAACAGGAGGCAGCAATGGACTGCTGCATCTGTGGTCCCATGGCCAATTATTTCAAGCCTCCGAGGAACTCCATCTGCTCCAGCTGCTATGAGGGAGCCAAAGGAATCATGGCTTTCATCGACGAGCTCGACGGCGATCGAGATGCCGGCTTTCCTACAACTTCCCAGGGCTTGAAACCCAATATATCCAAGGCAAGCTCCTCCTTGTCAATCCTCTGTTAGGCTGCTTATCCCAGGAATTCTTTTCATCTCCTACGTCTTACATAAATTTTATATCTTGTTCTCAGAAGGATATAGTTCTTCTTCTGATTGATCGAACTTCTTGAATGCATAAAAAGAACCTCAAATGTTGATTTTTTACAGGGGCTATTAATTGCTTTCAAGTGGGTGAGGAAGATGAAAGAAAGGGAGGAAGAACTGAATGAGAAGTTGAAATTTCTAGATTGTCTTGTGTTGGCACTGAGGGATGGGATTCACACGGACATTATGGTGAAGCCAGGCACAGGGGCTCCCTTAGCTGCCCATAGAGCTCTGCTGGTGAGTTCTTTTTCCCCCTAGCTTGGGCATTCTCCAGTTCGCCACCCCTAATAATTCTCCTCATAGTCCTATCGATCACCAAGCATGATGCCATGATCTCCTCTCATAGTAATTCCCTTCCGTGATGCAGGCCACGAAGTCTGAAATCTTCAGAACCATGCTGGGCTCGGATGAATGCAAAGCCCCAGCAGAGGACACCATCTCGCTCCCCGAGCTCAGCCATGATGAGCTCAAATGCCTCCTGGAGTTCCTCTACACTGGAAGTCTGCCCCAGGAGAGCACGGACAAGCACTTGTATTCTATGTTAGTAGCAGCAGATAAGTATGACATCCCTTTCCTCAGAAAGGTGTGCGAGCACCAGATACTAGACTCGTTGGACTCATCAAATGCACTCGATATCCTTGAGGTGTCGGATGTCTGTTCTAATAGAATACTGAAGGATCGCGCTATGAACTCCATTGTCGAGCATGCGGAGGACGTGGTGTTCTCCACAAGATACGATGAATTTGCTCTAAAGAATGCTCATCTGTGCGTGGAGATCACAAGGGCATTGCTGAGGGAGATGAAGGATAAAAAAGATCATGAGATGTCTGGTTGAGTTGGAGAAATTTTTGGCTTCAAGGCTACTTGATGTTGAAAGGGACATAGAAGATCAAATAAGGGGAGAATGTAGACTCGAAGCTTAATAGCAACAGAGAAATGAGTGATGAATTCTCACCTAATTACATGAAGAAATCGTGTATTGAAATTAATAGACATTATTATTACAGTAGTTCTTTTTATTTTAACAAAAAACGCAAAACCATAGATGCGATTTACATCATAGTAGGAGATTTTCATCGCCGGTTAATACTTTAGAGTACTATTACAGTCCATTTCTATAGTCCTTACGTTTCCAAACCTGAAATTTCTAAGTCATCCACAGGCACTTGCAGAGAAAAACTCCTGGTTTATAACCATCAACATGCCGTTACTCAGTTTATAACCATCAATATGTCCACAAAAATTATGCTGTTTGATCCTTTGTGCCATGATTTCTTCTGTGGCCCTGCATTAATGGCTAATGGAGCCATGCTGTAGATGTGTGAAAAACATTATGAAACGTATTTAGCTGCATTTGAAAGTGAACTAAGGGCGTCATTTAACATAGTTATTCCACCCTACTCCAGCCAAAAATTCATTGGAGCACTTAGGAATAAACCATTTTTAGAAGAGTAAAATGGATATTTTAAAAAGTTGGTATATAACATTTTTGTTTTTCAAATATATTTGCCTCACTTAATTTAGGAATAAGTTACTCCACCATGTAGGGTGAAGTAATTTATTTTAAAGTAAAAAGAAGTGGGAAGAAATTAACCTATTTGTGCTAGATTAATTTATTTCACTTCCAAACGTAGCATTAGAGTTTCTTGTAATATGTTAGAACTTAAAAAAATAATAAATAAAAAAAGAAATAAAGATATTTTCCATCAATATTGCCGTGTGCATATTTTTCTTTTTAAAGAGAAAGGGTGGTAGACCTATCCGTCATAAAGTACTTGGAAATGCACCATGCAAGGCTAAATATATATAGTTGCAAGGCAGAGCAATGCGATCATCCTATGTTGCCATGTATAGATCCAATGCATAAATGCAAGCTCGTGAAATTTTAATATACATATATTGCAAAATATGCATAACGTTCTTCCCTTAGGAAACGGGAGCAGGTGCTGCATGCAAAAATCATCATTGATTGTTAGCATAATTTCAGGGACCATATAACAACCCGTATCAGCCCATAATATTTTTCTTCATTAGTGTGACCCTGTATCGGTTGGCATTATTTTTTTTGTTAGCATGATATTGTTAGAATAATTTTAGGAATCACATAACAACTTATATCAACAAGTAATATTATTCTTTATTAGCATGATCCAATATCGGCCTTTATTATTTTTCTTGTATGAAGTCTGTACACGAGTGTATGTATATAACTTCTAAGATGTGCCGAATATGATGGAACTAGCAAATAATATCACTTTTTTCTCTCTTTTTTTTTATTCTTTTATAAATAATTTAACATGGTATCGGAGCCACCGATCATCTAACCTGCCGCCACCATCTTTTTCACCTTTGTTATAACCGTCATTGTCATATCTAGAAACTTTGAAGACCTCCATTGTCGATCTATCGATTTTTATTTCCGGGTGAATCAATACTCGAAGATCCTATGTTTTTGGTGGATCTGCAAATCTTCTATTTCGCCGCAGATCCTCTTATTTTCTAGTAAATCAACATTCGAAGATCTCATTAGTAGATCTACATATTCTGATAGATTAATATCTGAAGATCTTTTATTTTCTAATAGATCCGCAGCTCCTCTCCACCATTTTTTTTCTCAAATTTAGATCTTCGATCGTCTCTCTTCATCATTGCATGTCCTTTCTCTCTATCTCCGATTTCATTTGCTTCCTCTGGCTCCTTCACCATCCAATTTGAGGCCTCTTACTCCTCTTCTATGGTGCCTCCATCTGTAAAAATCGTCGATCTTTGGTTGCCTTCTATCTGATCGTCGGTCCTCACTGCAACTATCATCTTCTATGCATCATCTCACTACCAAGTCATCTAAAGTAGCCACAATAAACGATACAATACTCTACCACATCAGTATAGACAAGACATATCATCTAGCCACATCATCATGGACCGGTCATGACATTCTGCCACATCATCGTCTGTTCATCCGCAAAGCTTGCCACATCAGTTGTTTTGCTATATCACCACAATGTAAGAACCATGTTGGCCACTAATCAGATATAATAGTCCATGTCATTGAATATATATATCAATTAGTCACATTAGTTTGCCATGTTATTAGACAAGTTAATTAGCTGTATTGGCAGCTATATTAGTCTGTCATGTTAACTAGACCCATTGACAGACACACCAGTATGCTATGTCAGTTAACTATGTCAGTGGATACATTAATCTACTGCATCAGTTAGTTTTACCTGTATTATAAAATACATCAGTTTGTTGCGTTAGCTCCTTAATATGTTGCATCAGTCTCAAGCTGCTATGTCGACTTCTGTTATGCCATATCAAATTCTATATTGTCACATCAGCTTGGTACATCAATCTGCTATATCGGCTTCTGAATTGTTATGTCAACTCCTAATCTTCTACATCAGCTTTTAAGCTGCTATAACAGCTCGTGTTCTGCTACATTAGGCTCTGTGCTACCTCGTCAGCTCTTAATATACCACCATGTCAGCCTCTAAACTGCTATGTCAGGTCCTAGTCTATCACATCAACTTCTGAGCTGCTGCTTCAGCTCTTGACCTATAGTGCCATCTTAAATTAAGGGGGGATGTTTGCATAATTTTGGAGATAATGTAACAACCTAGATCCTACATCGATCGATATTATTTTTTTTTATTAACATGATCTTTTTAGAATGATTTTAGGGATCATATAACAACTTGTATTAGCGAGTAATATTTCTCTTTGTTAACATGATTCTATATCAATCTATATTATTTTGCTTGTAGGAAGACTATATATGAGTATATATAACTTCTGAGATATACCGAATATGATAGAACAGAAAAATAAAAAAAAATCATTTTTATATTTTATTTTTTTTGCAAATATTTTAATATTGACTAAAAAAAAAAAGAAGAAGAAACGGTATCAAATGCAAACCACAAGTACCGGTTTTCCGCTCCTTTTCTTGGCTGCCTTCGTATTAGTTTTGAGGAACTGGTAAACTGCTGGCCGGTAAACTGCTGGTTTCTCAATATCGTAGTGCTTCTCTTGGTTAAAATTTGGAGATGCTGCAAAGAACCTATTTACAACTAATTTAACAAGAGCTCATGAAAGCATTGGAGCAAATATAATCTGTTGTTCTTTTCAAAGGAAATTATTGTCATTTTTAAAATAAAAGGAACTAACATATCCTATTTCATAGCTTTCTGGCTCTTAAGAAATTGACTCTATCCTTTCTTAATTTTCAAAGGATAATATTACAAAAGTTGTTGCACAAGGAGCATAATACTTCTATCTAAGTATTTCATTTTTCACCATATGTATACATAGTGAAGTGAAGACTTGCGTATGCACAGTTACTTTGATAGGAAAGGGTTATATATCAATCTTCTCCATGGAACTGGAAACGAACTTGAGCGTAGTCAAGTGTTTCTCTTGGTTTCTTGTTTCTTCCATCTGTTTCCTTCACCCACATCTCTGTGTACCAAAAAAGAAAAAGAAAAAAAAACACACACGTCTCTTGCATCTCTTTCTGGAAGCTGGATTAAATTTGCTTCTCTATTAAGGAAACACTAATTTGTAAGGAATTGAATAGTTTCTAACTTATTATTTTTTTTGGGTAAACTGGCGTCTCGCTACACATTGATGTGGGTACGCCACGAGCAATCAGAATATAAAATACAATCAAGGCCCTGCGGAATAGGGCCAGTGCCATTCCATAAAAAAGCTCCGGAGTGATGAGCTGCGGAGGAGGCAACCCAATCCGCCGCACTGTTCGCCTTCCGAAAAATATGTGCGAAAGAGTCGAGACTATCCAGAAGATAGCATCCATCCCGAACTATTGAGTGTAGATCTGGCCTGGCACGTCCACCCCTAATAGTTTCTAATTTATAGAAAGATTAAGTAGGGTTAAAAGTTATGTTATGAATTCGGTGCATTTAATTTCAATCAATAAAATATCCTCTTGCCACCGTTATGTTATCAGGAATCAGGCACAAAATTGTGAGCCTTTCACATATCAGGCACTGATCTTGATACATAATTAACGGTCAATCCAGCAAGTTAAGGATTGCCGGCTCTTAATGGTGTCAGTGATGGCCGTTAACTAGAGGGAGAGTCTGGGTTTTGTATGATCAAAGGACGCATCGGGAGAGTCTCAAATGGGCCATGGTAGGAACCACACGGGCCCACGATCCACACCACTTTGGGCCAGAGATCAAAAGGGCCCACAGCAGAAAAGAGCTCTTAGCGAGCTCTGTTCTGTCCCTTGTTCTTTTATGGAACGGGCCTAGATGCCCTGGTTTGTTCCCGTGCCATTTGCGCCTCTTCCTTTCCGTTTTCTTTTATTTCTCTATTTTTTATGTTTGTCTTCTTGTTTGTTGCTCTTTATATCTATTTCATCTTTAACGAAATGCGTCGTGGTATCCCCACCATTGTGCTTAGAAAAAAAAAAAAAATCTGCCGTTGGAAGATTCAATGAGAATTAAATTATTCAACTCTGATATGCTTGCGTATGTGTAGTCCATGATGATCTTCCACGTCCGCGCACCTCACAATATGTGAAGTGATTGCAAGATAATTATGTTTCATTGATGCAAAACATGGTTTTCCAGCCAAAGGCTTGGAAGCATGCATCCAAGCCATTTCTAACATTAGCCATCTAAATTTTAGTGAATAATATCACCGCTCAGCGTGATGACCTACATGCCCTGTTGCATTAGCTCGTAATTGCATTGTAGGATCACTAAATTGTCCCGAACCCAACGCACATAAATGTTTATGTATACATGCGTAAACATGAATCAGTGAATGCATATTTGCATATATAATCGTCCTGTAACAAGTCAGATTTACGAATATATTCATCTTACATAAGAGATTTGTAAGAAGCCAGATCTTTCCAGTTTTATAACTAAAACTAGCAGTAAAGCCGTGTTTTGATGGCGGACTTGCACTGCCAAACACTCATCTTTGGGTGGAACAGGGATATCCTCTGAGACAAGATAAAACTATGTCTGATGGTATAACTCTACTTGGTGGATTCCGGTCGAATTGTTATAACGTGGAATAAGGTGAGAACTTATGCTGACCCTCCTTGTTTGCTTGACTGCCCTATCCCCCACTTTTCCAATCTTCGACACCTCCATCACTGTCTTCCAGCCACCAGGTGTTGCTCGCACAGCCATGCCGGCCGAACTCAGCCACATCTGGTTCATGGCACTTCCCATCTAACGCTCTTCGAACTTTCTTTCTCCATCGGCGTGGTTTCTCCTCCCCTCCTTGGCAGTTGTTCACAGCCCTTGCCAAGGTCTCTTGATCAGCAACAAGGGGCATCATGGATGAGGAGGGCATCATGGATGAGAAAGTCATCTATTTGATCTTCGATCACCTCATCGTAGAGGTATGGGTGCTATATTACTCCTTTTCTTCTTCGGTGTGGGGTTTATCTCGGTGTTTGAGATGAGTAATATGCATTTGCTAGACTCCTGAAATACATTTATTGACAATCCAATTCATATGTTTTGAATATTTGATACATATTTATATAAACTATCACCCATGCTGTACTCAGATGCAAAGATAAAAATTTAGGAACTCCTGATGATTTGGAAGTATTACTAGACTCGATGTGGACCACTTTGGCTACTATGGATAAAGCTGCATAGGGTTCAGGAGCGAAATTCGCTATATTGGAAAGTCGAATTGCGTGCTAGACTTCTGAAGGGGTATGTTTGACCATATGGTGCCCAATTGAGTTTTTTTTTTTTTGTGGCAAATCAAATAACTTTTCAAGCTTTATAATGCCATGCCACCTTCTAAAGAATGTAGCGCGTTTAGCGATCAGACCCAAATTCCATCGTCGAGCTCCAAAATGAGCCGGTTAAATCAAAAATTTCTTTTTCGAAAAATATTTGTACCAAGTTTCTTCCAATTTGGGAATAATTAGGTGGAGTTACTGAAGGCAGGGTTAATATAAAATTTGGAATCTACGTTTTCTCATATTTATTTCTACTAATCATGTTTATTTTGGAAAACTAAGTTCGGTTTAAACTGGAAGAGGAATTTGACAAAAATTGTGCAAGGATGAACTTCGTTATTATAAATAAAAACTATGCATTTTAGGTTATGATCATCAATGAAAAAAAAGAAAAACTTCCTATATCTTTTTTAGAGATTCAAGTTGAACAGGTTGAAAAAGAATTCATCCTTTTTTCCAATCAAGTCAAGTAAATATTAATCATTCTTCAAAAAAAAAAAAAAACTGATTTTTTGTTGCAGAATTGACAATCTAGTGAATCTTTTATGCAAAACTCATATTATGCAAATTGGTTGTTGGAGGAGAAAAAGACCTCGACTAAATAACCGGAAGGGCTTCAGGACTGATGTTCCATAATGAACAATTCCTACCATTCTGATTATATGTGGCTCTTGATAAATTAGTACAAGAAGAACCATCTTGCATGATCAAACCACTTTATAGACATCAGGCTTTGTTTTCCTGCCTTAGTTTTTCTTTTATTTTGGAGGGGGTTCATATATCCAAATTTACTAACAGCATTGATCACTTTCCATGCTTCCATAATACTCAAGTCAAACCAAGGATTCCAAGCACAAAACTGTTCAACTTTTAAGATTTATTTTATGTAGTGCAACATTTAGCCATATTCTTTACACTTGCTTGACCAAAGAGTGAAGAACCTAACTTCATTGAACAGATTTTTCAAACACACAACTAGAAGAAGAGAATCCAAACCAAAAGCAAGCTTGCGCTTGGGACAAAAGGCCAGATGTCTTCTGCTATCATTACTTCTCTTCACTTTCTGTGCATTTCTTAATGGCTTGCAGCACTGCTTGCCTCACCACCTGAGCATCCATGCTCTCAGCTTGTTGCTGCAAAAATTCTCAAACTGAATTTTTCCACAGACACAGAAGGGAATTACTTTTACATGCATCTTTATGCAAAAGCATCGATTGAAACCCAAGCGCATGCATATAGCTCTGACCTTAATTACATGACTTTATCCAATAAATCCAATACTAGTAATGTACTATATATCTACACCCCAGTTCTTGTCAGGTGGCATGTACTTGAATCGATATCTAAGGGTATGCATGTTCATGTTCATCAGGCATTTTCAAAAAATGTCGACAAGTCCATTTTTATGTATTAGTAGTATATAGATGCATGCTTGTATGGTTCTAGCCTTCTAGTTCTATGCCTCTAGTACGCATGGCAACAGTCCATGCATGTACATCATATTTAATTGGATATGTCTGTGTGAACATGCAGAACTTGTTGCATTTGTGCTCCATTATTTTTGTATGCATTGGACTCGTGATGATGATCACCCTTTTAGGTGAAGGTCGTATCATAATATGTGTAGGGGAAAAAAAATCTAGAATGGTGTCACCAAGGAGGTGGCTACCAATAATTAACAGGCCCTACCTACACTGGAGTAACGCATACTGACATAGATCTAGACAGACACACAGTACCACAACGGAATAGTATTCCTCCATGCATACTAATTGCATGTAGACTATATAGAAAGCTACCTTAAGTTGTCTTAACTATGTAGAATGTTTTGGGGGCAAAAAATGATCTAGAATGGATCGATGCTGTTGGGAAACTACTAATATTCTTTGAGACATGAATACATGCCTAAAGGACACATGACCCAGGCAGCAAGACCAAAAATATAGTGCGACATGCATAGCTATCAATTTAAGCATGTGATAAGCTTTTTTTGTTTTCTAAATTATCTAAATGTTCGATGCAGATTAACCCACTAGAGCATGATCTTTAAAAAAAAGAGAGACTTGTTTCATGAATATATGTTTGTGTTTTTCTGTTTCATATGTCTGTGTTTTATTAAAGAGGCCTACTGAATGAGTTTCTTTTTTTTTTTTGGTTCTTACTTCTCCTCCAACTGCTTCTAGGCGAAATGTATCAGCGCAAGAAACATCAGCATCCAGCACATCAAGACCCAGCTCCTCAAAGGCCTCCAGAATAGAGACCAACAAGCCCGGGGAGCTCTTCTCTAAGAATACGTTGATGAGGAAACCTTTTTCTATGGTTTCAACTGTAACCTGCAAGTAAGATGTAGAGATTAAGCTAGGTTGAAGGATAAGAAGATCTAATGAGTGTTAAACCCATAAAGCAAGCCAGTAAGATGAAGTAATGTCGGCAATGGCATCGAAATGTACCATGGGCAAGGGGTTATCTTCTGCAACATCCCGTGAACATGCACCAACCTTTTCCTTCAACTCTTGAATATATTTGGAAGCATCTACTATAATAGAAGTTTTGCTAAGCTGTGAAATGGAAGAAAAAGAAGAAGAAAGAACTGGCGATTAAAAGGACATAATTTTTTAACCTTAAGCATCATTTTTTTTTGATAAATTAATGATATCCTTTGTGATTGGCTATTATACTGGCCTAGAAAGAGAATTAACTATGCGACAGTGGCAGGACCTAAATTGATAAATAAATAATCGGATGCTTAACGAGGCAGTGGAGAAGAGAGAAGCATTAGGATTAGTTTTCTGGCAAAGAATATTTCCAGAGGAGAATGGAATTTTAATACAGTAGAAGGTATTACAAAATGTGTCAGAAACATGCAATTAAGGAATAAAATGTAGATACCCACTTGATAACTAAAACTACAGAACCAAAACCTAGTAATTAGAATAAAAGAAGAGAAAGAATGAATCCAGTAAAGATCGAATAGTTTCAGAAATTTAAGTAGATTACTGCATGGGATTTAGTAACAGAACGAAGGAGCTGCAGCTTCTCATGCAGAGCAGCTTTCTTCTGCTCCCTGGAGGCCATCTCGCTCTCTCTCAATCTCTTTCTCTCTCTCTCGCTACTGCTTAGACGGCGGAGGTCTCCCATCTATATGCATGATTGCCACCCACGGTATCAGTTGCCTGAGTTTTCCAGGACACAATGTCTTCGTGAAATATTAATAATATAGTGTACGGAATTACCCAGTTACCCTTGGCTCTACGTGGCAAGCTCACGGAAATGCCTCCTATTATAATCGCTTTAAATTTTTTGTAGTGGATCACTGAATATAATAATGGATATGGCTCACAGCTGCCATGCATCCTAAATAAAAGCCAAGACATGCATTATCCAAAAATAGATTTTTATTTAGTTTTTAAAAAATAGTGTAGAAGTGATCATGATTAGACCCTGCCACTACAAGAACTTGCAATTCGTGAGAGGAAAATATTGGTGACTAGAGATCATATGGTAAGAGGCATTAGATAACATTTCACAAACTTATATATTATGATTTTTTTTTCTAAAAGGAAGATTGAGAAGACCCAAATAAATTAAGGAGAACTTAACATTTGATTCTTTTTGTTGATTGGCATTTTGCAGCTGGTTCTTCGACTATTAATATTTAATTTTTAACCATGCGCACACATATACGAAATTTGCACATATTTATACTAATCTTATACATAATTATATCATCCCTATACACACTATATCTGTGCACCCATAGTTAATTGTTATTGTATGTAGAGTCAACTATAGGTGTATATGGAACCACAGACTAAAAATTGGAAAGCCTAGGAATTACAGGGTCGGAATTAAACTTTCGATCAATACGGGATTAACCATCAAATGATGATCAATCACACAAGGCATCAATTACCTCTTACATTTTATCCATCCTTCTCTTTTTCAGAGTTCAAGAGAGGCTAATCCCTACATACTAACCTACAACCATTCCACACGACCTAGACGAGAGTTTAAGCCCCCAGATAGACTAAGTTAACAAATTGCAGAACCGCGACTTTATTAATTGAGAGTTTAAGCTCTATCTTCTTGTCCAAGTGACATGGGATGATCCTCTTTGGCCATGTGCTTGGTGATAAATTCATTGAAATGTACTCTCTCTTTTCTTTTTTTTTTTGGAAGAGTTGTGCCATACAGATATAATTCCACTTTCAATTGGTACATTCTTTTTATTTCTTAAATTAGTAGCTAGTAGTTGATAGCAATGCTTGCATTAATATATTATGACTATAGGACTTTGACATGAAATTTTGGCTTTTAGAAAAAGTAGCGTTTCTTCTAATGCTAGCCGCAGCCATTGTTTTCTCTATGCCAATTAGGCATTAAAAGGACATTTTTCTTCACTCCTGTAGCATGTCAAATGGTTTTTATTACCCAAGAGCCCTCACCTCCAAGCTTCCTCAAGATCAATTTCAATAAATTTGTATTGGATGGCAGCAAGAGGGGTGGAGTAGGCTTTATATTTAGAGGCTTTGGCACTAGATTGGTGACTGCTGGAGAAAGCCCGATTTTCGATATCTCGGTCCCTGGGGCAAAGTTAAGGACAACCTAGGCTGGCTTCAGTCATACTCGGCATGTGTTGAGAGCCAACATCATCCTGCTAGAAGATGACTCGACCACTATGGTCGGTTGGACCCAAGGGCTCCCTAGGGAGGTAGGGTGTCACCCTTGCTTCAGGACATTTCGGATATGGTCGGTGGAGGCATCACCTTTAAGGTGAGATATATCTACAGGAAGACGAATAGAGCCACCAATTGAGTTACTTTTTTTATGGCAGATTACTCCGGTGGGATCCTTTAGACTGGTGAGGTGATGTTGCTTCGCATTCTTCGAGATTTGATGTTTTCTGATTTTTCTAAATGTATTCATATCAGAATTGTGTGAATCGTTACCTTTTTTTCATCACCTTTCTTACCTAAGTGCAATGGAAAAATAATAGTACACTCCAAATTTGTGCTTTCTGGCGCTAGCTCATGCAGCTTAGCTTGATGAAATTATAAGACGGCACATGCTAATCCATATTAATTAATCACACCAAACATTCTCCTGCTCTAGATACCAACAAAAGAGCCCACGGAAAAAGAAAGCCACTACCTTCATAGGGCCCCGTACTCCAATTTGAGTGCTCGCCTCTTGAAACATTTGCATCGTCAAAAAGGGTCCGATCAGAAGCAACTTGCCCCTACTCAATATATAAAACTCCACGGCTCCAGTAAGTTAATTAGTATCTACCACCACTTGGAATGACAACAGCTGCAATAATTGCAGTGGTAATAACAACCCATGTACTATTTTATTAGCGCGTCACATGTGGGTTTTTTTTTTGGTCTCATTAACAAATGCGCCAAAAGTACTTGTCAGGCGAAATTCCCTTTATCTTACGTGACGTTCCACTCATCTTTGGTGACGACTAGCCATAAGATATCGCCAAAGACATCTGTTAGAAGATTAATGCTCTCTTTATTTGATGTAATAATCCACTTGATTAGCTAAAGATATCTGTCCAAAAATCCTCGGCAACAGCCATGTGGATCCAACCCCCAAAAAATAGTTAAAATATAATTATGGGACTAGATGAAAATAAATCATCCTGATGCTATTCATAACAATGCAGAATCTTATCCAAAAAAAAATTAGGCAGAAAATATTATTGAAGTACTTTTTTTGAAAATATCTTTCAAGCATAGCCAATGTTGGATTAGATGCACACCCGCTGAGAGAGTCCATGCGAGTGTGTATTTAGTTTCATATTAATTATGCACTGAAAAAAATTTAGGTAAAGTTCTAAGTCATTATATTTAAAGGAATATGTCAATACTTGATTGAAGATCAAACTATTGTTTAGGGATTAAACTCTTAAGTTTTTAATCATATTTATTTTGAAAATAATGGAGAGAGAGTCAGCCTTTTTTTAAGGCTTAAATTTGGAGGCTTAGAGTGCAACTCGCTAATAGATTAGCTGTTGACATGAGAAATTATTCAAGATCATTGGCGGCAATTTAGAAACAAAATGAATAATCAATAAATGAAAGATATTACTGTTTGCAAATATTGAAGCCCTTACAGGTTGTAAATGATGAAAGGAGCGCGATGCAAAATATTCATAGAGTTTATTGCTCAATGCTCCTGTTTTTTTTTAACCGTATGGAAGAAAGGGTGGCAACTATCGTATATCTTCTACTCACCAATTGTAAGGAGAAAAAAAAATTACTAATGGGCAGAAGAAAAAGAAGTGATAGCAATAAGCGACTATTTTAAAATATTTTTAGGTTTAAAGATATATTTAAAACAGAACCAATTTAAATCAATTTCTTAAATCTAAAACAGAATCAACTATTTTATTAGATTGATGACCGGTAGATTGGACTAAATGAATTGTGATAAGTTTAAATATAAAAGTTTTATTTTATATAGAGTTTATGTTCACTCAGTTAGATCAGACTAAGCTAAATTTAAATATAATAATTATATTTTATATATATATAAATTAAAAAAAAATAAAATATATATGTAGATGTATATATATGGGCCGGGCTGGATTAGTTTGAAATAAATGCCTAAAAATTAAAATCAAAATAGAAGTTCAAGAATTTTTCCACCGACACAAAGTTGAATAAGATTTTTTATTATTATTATTTTTACGCACGCTTCCAGTTGGGCTCGAGGGGATGTTTGCGTGGACGCGCGCCCGTGTGCGCGTGCGCGCGTGTGAGAGAGAGAGAAGGGATGATGGTGGGGTAAGCGGGAGAGCGACGTGGATTCGCTGCGGCTCGTGATCGGGGCGCCATCGAAAGCGTCAAGGAGAGAACTATGGCAATATGTGCGTGTGGTTTACGCAAACGCGTGTGAGTTGTAAATGCCTCCAAAGATCCCTCACGGGCATCTTCATATGTTAGTCACCGTGGAAGAATGACTTGACTTGGTGGACAACCAGATTAAGGAAAAATAATGAAAAATCTAGATAGCAATTCAACAAAATTACAAAAACCAGAAGGAATCAATCATCCAAAAAACAAGAAAACACAAATACAAACTTCAAAATTTGGCATGTCTTACACACTTCATTGTCGACACAACATCACTTATTATTGCTCCAGAAAAAGCAATAGAAAAATCACATTCTCCCATCAAACCTCAGAAAATAACAAAAAATCTTATATATAGAGAGAGAGTAACAATTTTATGGATATATATGGATATCGGGACCTTTTGAGAGTTAGCCAGTAAGAATATCAACAAATCCTTGGATGGATTTCTGCAAAAAAAAAAGATATTATAAATATGGGTAATATTGTAGACAAATTTGTGCTTCCATGGTTGCATAATGCAATATTTAAATAGTTTACGAGACCTATATTACAAGTAATGTCAAAATAACCAATTTATTTCATTTCATGGTGTAACTAAATAGCCAAAATTTGTAACCACGAACTCCGATATGAAAAAAAAACTATAATTATATGAACTGTGATTTCCTAGATTACTATTCTAACTATCTAGATTTAGGATTTTTGTTATGCCCATCCATAAGCTATATTTTTTTAAAATTATTATCTATATATATATACCTATCAAAAGTAAAAGTATGTTTCTTTGCAGTACGAACTAAATGTGGACTTTTCTAAAGATATTAATGCACAAGGGTGATAGTGTCATTGTACATTTAAAGCAGCTACTTATAAATGCCCTGATTCAAAAATCTAACGGAAGAGATATCATTGCAAATAATAATTTTCAGACAACAAAAATGTAATTATTTATTTGCAAAAGTATATATGGGAAATTATTAATTAATTTATATACGACGATCATTCATAAATATTACAATTTATTAAAATGGATTCAAACTATACCCTTTTTTTTGTTACCAGATACATACAGTAGAAACAAGAACCGAGTATGCAAACAGCACCCATCTTTCTATCATGGCCATGGAACCAATAAGTATGCAAGGATAACTCTCCATCCAAACGCCAATTGGGAAAAGGCATTCCCACTTTCTGTAAGCATTTGCACAAGGAAGCGCTTTCACTCTAAAACTTGAAAGGGTGGCATTTCCATGACTTCTAATGAAGGAAATAATGAGCAAAAAAAATAAAAATTGGAAAAGGCTCGCATTAAGAACATGTAAGAACTACAGGTATTATTACGAGGCTAGCCAGCTCTCAGTCTATTTTACAAGAATCTAAAAAGTTTTGACCTCTTGGAATCCAAAGTTATTTCTACAAATTAGCAGTCCTCCGTGCTTTCTACAAAAGAAGAGACGTTATTTACTTTGAACCCGATCTTTCCTCCATCAAGACATATTGATAATGGCGAAGTGCTGCATAGGCTGCCCTATGCTTAGGCGCAGCTAGCAATCACACAAAAGGACATGATATGGATAAGAGGAATGGTATGTTGGCCCGATTCAAGTTTCATGTAGTGAATGATTGAAAGAAAAGTAAAAGAGGGGACATTTCTTTAAATTTTCATTTTGTACTTGAGAATAAAGTGGAAGCATTATTTAGTAAGCTTATCTTGAACGAATATTTGAAAGAAAATATCACATAGATATTCCACTCACAACCTCTTCCTATGAGGATGAGTTTGCTATGGTTTCTTTTTTTTTTGTGTGTGTGGCCATCATATGTGCAAGAAAATATAAAATATATAAATAAATTTACCTCATTTATCAACTTAAGTTTTTGGGACAAGTGTGATTTTAATATGGTATCAGAATAGAGGTTTTGAGTTCGAACTCTGTCACCACACTTTTAAACTTTTAGGACAAGCTTCTAACAACCATACAATATCACATTAACATGTAAAATCCTTGCACATAAGAGGTGAGTGATCAATATGGTAAATCGAACATCCTAATTGAAGCTACACATGCAACTCCCCGTAACCTTTTTTTTTTTTTTTCCTCCTAAGATCCATGCATGTGTTCATCCGATAGTCTTTTACCTTAACATAGGCAGCACATGTACCGACTTCGTACAAAGCAGCCAAGGCTCAATACACCAGCTCAAAATATTATCTTCATTAAAACAAGATAGCCACTCATGTATGATTAAAATTTTTTCCCACATATTTGCATATTGTCCTTTCCAACTCACGTATATACATATACATATACACATATATAGATACACATATATATGTATATGTATATATGTATGTATATGTATGTATATATGTATATACGTATTTATTTGTTTCTGAGAATAATAATGCAAGGCAATGTAGCCATTAATTTCCATTCTTTAACAGTTTTGCTCGGCTGGGGGTAAGCCTTCGCTCTAGGGTTGTCTTTTAGCAGCATTTAGTGCCTTGGACGTTTTGGTAGACGTTTTAACCAAAATAAGTCGGGTACCGGCAAAGTACGCAATTAAAAAAAACCCGAACTAGCTTTAGCAAGAGCTGGCTAGAGCCAAGCAGGGGCCAATATAAATAAGTGTCCTGCAACCATCTCGTGACCTTGGAATGCATGACAACTCATGAGAGATGGGAGTATCCATGGGTGGGTAGTCCTTGTTTCTTTCACCATGGGATCTGGGGTTCCAATGGGTCCATACGTATCGCTGGTCCAGTGCCTCGAGGCCTCGGCCATTGTCCTCAGGCCACACGGCCAAATCACGTACCCTTCTATATTCACATGCAATGCCCTACCATCCATCATTGCCGCACAACGAACCACCCATGCACTCTTGCCTTTGTCTCTAGTCCTCCTTGCTGAGTTGGCCTGCTTGAAGTTTTCACGACATTAGAGCTTGATTAGTAGGTTTTCCACGCAGTACCCTATCCTTTCCTTTCTCTCGTCCATCGTTAAGGATGTTGAAATTTGGAAGCCTTTGTCTCCACATGGTAATCATTGATTACAAACTTGTTTAGCAACCGAACTGCGCATGTTTTTTGTTTCTTTTTCTTAGTTTACGAGCTAAGGGTAAACATGTGATCACTTTTGGATCCTCTTGAGCTTAAATGGTGGATTTCAATTAAATCATCCATCGATTCTGGCGTGTTGATCAATGTATGGTGGTGATGGAAAGAGCATGTGTAGATGATGTGTTTATATATAACAGAACAGGCCTCACCCTAGCAGTACAATCTTATATAACAGAAATGATCATCTAGATCTATCTGTATAGGTTTAACCTTCACCTGGTCGTCCTGATAACTAGGAGAGGTTTACTCGGTCTTCCTAAAAGACTGAGAGCTCCACGATGGTTGTTTAGATCTAACCTAAAGACTACGCATACTGTTACAGCTTAGTTATAGTTCCTGTATATATATATATATATATATATATCTTTGTAATCATGATAGCGATATATAGAAAATACGGTTCTTTCCACCGTGTTTCATCTTCTATATGGTATCAGAGCATCATTAGTTCACACGAGCATTAGATCCTCTTGGTTTTTGCTCTTTCTTCCGCTCATGGCTGATGCTAGTTCCTCCACCAACCCAATCGTGAACAATCTTGTTTCTGTTAATCCCACCACTCTTCTGGTAGCTGTGATCAATGCCTCCTCTCAACTCCCTCTTAAACTCACGCCAACGAATTTTCCATCTGGGCGTGCCGGTTTATATCCTTGCTCATCGGCTATGATCTGATGGGCTACATTGATGGCAAAATCCAACGTGTCCATCATGTGTCCAAACTTGTACGCAACCACTCACCATCCATCAAAGCATGGACGGCATGAGACATCAAACAGGGCTCGTGAGTTGGATCTGAATTAGTAGCTGGCTATGTTCACTAGTTGATTTGATTTCATGACTCACCGCTGAGAAAAGTTTCCATTGATCAGCCAGCCTGACCGCATGCCGATCGAGCAGCCTATTCCTATTGACATGGGACCATTTTGTAGAAATCCTCTTGCGGTTTGCTTGCATGGCTTGCAGCCACTATGGACTTTGGTCCATATGTAAGCAGTAGCATGGCCCAAATCCAAAGGAGGGCTTATGAAACATCCCATGGTTCCTAGATCGCATAATAGCAAAAGGATGGTCCAGAAGAGATTAATCTTTTATACCACCAAGTGTTTGCTTGGATGGCATCAAACTTTATTACTCGAGCAAAAGGGCGAGGGTTCAATCCAATTGGAAACAGTGCAAGAGGGGGTGGGTACAAGGTAAAAAAAAAATGAAGATAATTAACCACTCCTAATAAAAAAAAAAAAAAAAAGAGGAGGAGGAGGAGGAGGAGAAGAAGAAAGAAAGCTTCATGTTTATAACTAAAAAATTCAAATGCAGCCATTCTCGCAAAAAGATTCAGCATATATCTATAATTTGAAGCGAAAAGCATCTCATTTCTTTTTCGTTTGCGGGTAGCATGTTAAACCACCAACCCATGCACTCTACATAGAAGTACAGAACTATCTAGATCTGACATTTTTTTGTTTCAAATTAAATATTAATTTACATCTTATATTAACATTTAGTACATTCTAACATATTCAAAAATCAAATTATTAAAAATTAAAAACTAGACAAAATTAAAATAAGTTTTTTTTGGCAAGTATACCTCCTAAATATATGAAATTACATGAATACTCTCATAAAATTACTATTTACATGTATATCCTTCTTCTTTTTTTTTTTTGCATATGTACCCATATCATTTAACGTTATTACAAAATAAACGGCTTAAAATTAAAATGACTAAAATACTTTTATGGATAGATTTGCAAAAAAAGTTATAAGGGTATATATGCAAACAACAACTTTACGAGGATATTCGTATAATTTTTCATATTTAGAAGAGTATACATTTACAAAAATCTATTAAAAAAATAAAACTTAGATAAAATTTGTCAAGTCTTTTATGATTCAGTTGGATTGACAAGTCAAAAAAATATGAAGTCATATTGTCAATTTTCTTTTGTAAGATTTTGACTTAATCGATTTGGAAAATCAAGTGATCATTTGAGTAATTCTATTCTTCATTTAATTTTGATATAATTATCATTATTGAATCTGTAACATCTATATATTCGTCGTTCTTTTTTAAAAATTAAAACATATCAAATTTAAATTAATTATAGATGCTTAGATTGGTAAAATATTTTTTAGTGATTTGTAGATGTTGAGTTGTTGATTATTTTTTAGGCGAGAATTTCGTAAAAGCAACATGATTTATTTTATAAAAATTGATATTAGTATAATTTAATCTTTTTTTGTTATTTTTTTATTAATGATTATTTTTACTAGATTTTGATCATTTTTATTGATTTTTTTTAAATGTATACCCTTCTAAATATGCATAATTATATGAATATTCTTACAAAATTATTATTTGCATGTCGATCCATATAAAATTTTCTTTTTTCATGTATATCCATAATTTTTAATTTTTAATTATTTATTTTTTAAACTGCGTTACATGGTATGGTACATATTATAATAATAATAATAATAATAATAATAATAATAAGTATAATGTAAAATAATTTTATAAAGATATTCAGATAATTTTATATATTTGGAAGGATATATATAAAAAAATTATTAAAATATCACGAATCTAATAAGTAGTTTCCTCCCGACGTCGTCAACAACGTGCTCTCCAAACTGCATCTGCCACGGGTCCAAGGCCATATTAATGCAGTGCATGGGTCCTGAACGCAAACGAATGGCGAGTGCACCGCAGAAGGGTAACATCCCTCCGGAATGGAGGGTCCGCAGCCCCCCCGTCACTTCGTGGGCCCCTGGACAAGTGGCGCACACGGCACGGCTCGCTAGGCAGGTTGCGCACGACCGTGCCCCAGAAACCGTACATTCGGACACTATTCTTTTTGAAAGAGACTCGACCACAGTGATTAAGTAGGTATGAGATCGAATGAGCATGGCCGAGGAGAAACCGTTGCTTCACGATACCTGCAGTCCACTAAAAAAGTGTGTACCTTACTAGGCAACGTACGTCTACAGAAAGATAAATGGGGCTGCTGACTGGATTGCCTCTTATGCGGCTCAGCATTCTGGTGGCTTTATTTGGACGGCCTATTAAGTGGTGCCGGAGTTCTTGGATAGCTTTTTACTTTTTTCTATGTTTGCCGCATTTCCATCTGCAGGGTGTGAGCCGTTGTTATAAAAAAGAAAAAAATGACGCATTCTTTTGCCCTCGTTGCATGGTTGCCAACCCACTTGTTCTTTCCTTTGCTGCTTATCATTTTAGAGATCGAAGTTTTCTAGGCCAGTTTTATATCCATTCCGTATTTTGTCAATTGGCTCAAATGGTAATGCTCGGACGCACATGCCTCGCGAAAGAGCTTGCCGACCCTGCCGTGACTTCTAAAATTAAGTGGGAAAACGAACGGCAGATCCCCCAGTTCTCATGGAAATTTTAAGCGTGGTAGAACTTTAACAAGCCTCAAATATCACTCATTAAAGTTCGTAAAACTCGCAGACTGCTCGCTCATCAGCATAGACAACAGTATACTTGTAGTTATCCGACGTTCATTGTCTGCAACAGCCAGCAACGGTAGGTATATGGTTTCTAGTGACAACTTCTTTTGCGTAGGTTGAGACAGAGGACCTGCAAAGTGAACATGTGCATTAAGTTATTTATTTTTTTTTCTTTTTCTTTCATCTAGGACATGTCTTTTCTATTATTATGTATATCTTGAGTTTACAAATCTTAGAAAGCCAAAAAAATAAATATTTTTCTGAAGCGGAGTTCAAGAAGTGAGCGGACTAATCTGTTAATTATTATAGGACTCCAATTCGAGTCTATATTGACTTACTCTATAATATATATCTCTTATAATACGAATAAAAAAGAATAGTTGAGTGTTCTACACATCGGATGCAGGCTAGAATTTGTGAGAAAAATTTATGTTCTATAATATCTTATTTTCATAGTAAAGCTTCTGCATTGTCTCGTGGATATAGGTCAATAGATCAAACTATATAAATATTGTACACTTTTGTTCTTTTCTTATTTTTTTTCATTTTTGTTTCGTGTGATTCTCCTGTTTACCTCACCATCTACAAAATTTTAAAAAAAATAATTAATTTTTTTTATTTTAGATTATCTTTCTTTTTAGACTTGGTTATGGTTGTACTAGTAGTCCATTAATTAGCTGTAAGTGGAAAGTTCAAAGCTAATTTCAACTTTTGCAATCGACAAGCCGGTGAAATTCATTGATCAATGGAAATTAACCGTTAATCTACCGCATGGGCAGGCATACAAGCTAAGCCCTTGTAAATGAAGAAGAATGCAATTCTTATATTTGCCTCCTATTTATGAAGGAATCTACATTAGAACGTGTGAACACGACCAAGCTACAAAGTGACAATTAAAGTAGCCTTTCCATGACGGCATGTAGATCCAATAAAAAAGAGTAATTCCCCAAGTGCATGAATGCCTGCACTTAATTGACCGTTTGTGGACCCATATGGGCCATTCAATTGCAATTTTTCTGTTAATGGAGCGAATCTTATGATTAAAAAAATTAAACATAATTTTATGCGGCATCTTTTTTCTTTCTCATTTTTAGAATATTTTTTTATCGATACATACCATATAATCAGATGATACTTATCAAGCAAATTACTCATCTAACAAATCAATATATATAGATCTCTATATAAATCGATACATAATTTCAAAAACATTATGTTCACCGGTACACAATACATGGCCATATAATATACATTTAATAGATTAATTATCTAACAACCTAATACATACCTCTGAGCAAATAGATATATAGTTTCTAGAATATCATATACACCAATACGCACTACAGAGCAAGATGATAAATACTCGTTGACTTCTTAATACATACTACAAGCTTCTTTGATACATGCCTAGTAGTGATCTAATACATCTCTAAATAAAATGATACAGTTTTCAGAATATATTTTTTGCTGATACATACTACATTGCCAAGTGATACATAACAAATAAATTAGATATTTAGCAAGCTAATATATATTTGTAGATAAATTGATACACAATTTTAAAACATGATATTTATCTATATCAATATATTGTACACAGTTTTCTAGCTTGGTCTAATATAAAAAATTATATACATACTATTTTTAGATTTCACAAACTCTTAAGTGCAACTTAATCGAACATCATATGAGGTTCTCATGATCTTCGGAAGTTGTGATGCTCATTTCGACTTCCAATGTGGATGATCTTTCTCTCAAACCATAGCCGATACGCAACTCAACTTCCTATGCAGAGGATCTTTCTTTCGAACCATCTTTTAGACCTAATCAATACGATTAAAGTGATCGACATTGGACAGGTAATTACCAAAACCATCAACACGCCCTTCAAAAAGAGCGGTCGGCATTGCTTCATCCCTTTCAACTAGAGTGGTCGGTGAACGTTGAAATGGATGCTCCTAGATCTCCTGCTTCAGCTTCAAAATCCAACGCAAACTCTGCCATTATTATGCTCGCTCGGCCTTCGCCAACTGGTCCCATTTAGTGCAGGCGTGCTACCCTTATTGCCGAACTTTTCCCAGTTCCCAGGTAACTCCAAGCAGACACAGCTAGCTAGCGTTGTCATTGAGGTCCATTTCATTCCACCAACCAATTAGCACAATGAGTGCAGGTTTACACTCAAGTTTACAAAAGATCCATGGGAGTGGCATCATAATCTCGTCGGCATGACACGGGCAGAGTGCATAAAATTATGGAAGCATTATATTGCATGGGACCAGTCTAGTTGATGAAGAAGTGCGTCGCATCAGCTATATCCCATGAATCTATCTCGTATTTGGTTTTTCGCTTGCAGTAGTTCTCCATTTAGAATAATTTGGTTCGGAGCTCCATCACTCAGATGCCAATCTTGTTTCTTTCGACACGAGAGTACAGAAGAAGTCTTTTCATGATTCAATGATTTCGCGACCTTCTCGAGCAAACAGCTACATGGCACCTTGTATGAGAAGTATTACGCTTGTGGTAGAGATCCATCCATTTAATCCATCTTTTACCTGGCCCTGAAGCCAAAAAGTGGCAGCCGAAAGATTGAAGAGGGAAACTACGCTGACGTTCAAGCAAAAGCTACTTTCCAACAAAGAGATCGAAAAGGACAAGAATTCTGGTCTACTAGATTCACATCAGGCTGAAGAATTCAAAGTAGAATTAATGGCGAAAATAGAATCTTCATTTTGAGCATGTGGTGCCTGTTTGATGAGCTACAGAGACTGTAACGGTGTCCCGTCCACACCCTCTCCATTAGCCGACTCCGGTTTGCATTCAATCAATAGAATGAGTGGAGGCTATTCAATTTAATTAAACAAAATCAATAGAGACTGTAACGGTGTCCCGTTCACACCCTCTCCATGGTCCTTCTCCAGGCCAAGCGAGTTTCTTCTGATACCGTCTGCTGCAATTGATGTAGATTGCAATGGAAGATACAACTAAAAAGTTTATTTTTCTAAGTTAGTTGTAGATATGCATAACCTGACAAGTAAGCTATATTTTTTAGGATGATATCGACATTATAATATGAAAAAAAAAATATAGTGGGAAAGAAAACACGGATTGATTTAATATGATATGAAAGAAATTGTGGTCTGAAACAAGCAGAACCGAGAATATATTAAGACATTTTAAGAATCAATTGAAATTTCAATTTTGATACAAGTTATAACCGTCTAACCAGTAATGCAGGAGTTCTTGAAGCCTGTTAAACAGCTTTAAATGCCATTAGTTCAGCAGGACCCCATAATTGTGACCACCATTTGAGAGCCATCCACATAATTACAAAAATCTCAATCAACTAATTAAACTTCTCTAATATACTTGACCATTAGTTCAGCGAAGTACTCAGTTGACGTGCCCACTTCCCATGCAGTGAATCTTTTCCACGCAATTGGTGTGGTACCTCCTCATGGGACCGGCCTCATTTAAATTTTAAAATAATAATAATAATAATAATAATAAAAGTTAAAGATGGTGGTTTAAAACCACCGGGCTGAGGCAGGAGTTTTCGGGTCTCCCAAGGAATAGAAAAAAAAAAGGTGTAATTTTGTCAAATGGTTGAATGATTGATTTTATTCAAATTTAGCTGAAATTTCAGTATGTTGTTGCAGACATTGAAAGCTACGGATTGAACGGTTTGGATCTTTGAAAAACTTTATCTATTGACTATTTCAGGTGTCAATAATTGGTGAAATCTATTTTCTATTTTATTGTTTTTTTTTGAAATCCATTAGTTTGGTCATGAATGTACGTGGAAGCCTCTATTTGATATAGAGAGTATATATTGTAATTTCATTATTTTAAATAATAAAAAAATGGCTGAATTAGATTTCGTTTTTTTTTCCAGTACATCGAAGATTTTTTATGTTAAAAAAATAATGTTACCTCTTGTGTGTGGATTTGCTTATTAATTAATTGCTCGAGTAGATTATAAAGATTATTGTTGTTTGGTGAGTGATTTTTAATTACACAAAGAGAAAAAAAAATGTTTGCGGCATCATTAGTTTTTTTATTGTATTTTTCCAACAAAATTCAGGTGCAAAATAGAGAAAAATGAGTAATGTAGGGTAGCTAGTTTTATCATCCTCAAAATAATTCAGTTTCCGCACTTGTGCCCAAGGCATTAAGAACATCTACATGTCTTCTAACTGATGGGGACATCAGAGCCCTTCATCCAGATGATCCTGAGCCCTCGGATTGAATCAGACCCGTTTATTTGCATATTTATTTTATTTTATTTCTGGGTTTATTTGCATTTAGGGATTTGTGGTTTATTTTATTTCTGGGTTCATTTGCATTTTAGGGCTTATTTGTGTTATTTGTGGGCTTATTAGGAGTTATTTTTGTGTAAGGGGGGTTTCATGCAAATTGTGTATTTGGGCCCTATATATAGGGAACTATTTTCTTGATTAGGGTTTAATGAAGAATTAAGAATTTCTTTTCCCCCACATTTTCCTCTTCTTCTCTTCTCCTCCCTTCTCCTTCTTCTCTTCTTCTTCCTCCTTCTCTTCTCCTCTTATTCTGCTTCCATTTAAAATTTGGTTCTACATCAACTTGGTATCAGAGCAAGGCTGGTTTTGCCCCTGCTGCCAAAGCCCCGATCCATCTCCCGGCTACTTCTTCCAAACCAAAAAAAAAAAATTTCTCTCTCTCGGTTCAAACCAGAGGAAAAAGGAAACCCCTTTCCACCGGCCACCGCCCTAGTCATCCACTCCACCAGAATCTCACTGAAGTCTCCCCCGATCACCCGAGACTTCATCTGTCTCTTCCCTCTCGGTTCTCATCAAAAAAAAAAAAGAAAAGAAAACTTTCTGTAGCCGAGAGAGGAGGAAGAACAGCAGCCCCTGTGCCGGATTCTCCCTGCCCGTCGGCGCACTTGATCCGCCGCCGCCATCAGTCGCCGCCGCTTCCCCCACCACCGGCAAACACTGTCAGCCGGTGTATGGCCGAGCGCCGACGGATTCCCGGATTCCTGTGGCCGCACGAATACTACGCCGTACGTCGACCACGGACACCGGAGCGCGTCGAAGGGCCACGTGTGACTCCCGCTGCCGGAAAGAGGAAGAGCGTCGCCGACCTATTTTCGACCTTGTCCCTCGGCACTGTCGACGCACCCGCCGACCACCGCGCACAAGGAAATCCCGGCCGCCACCACGACCAGCCGCCGCTTGTCGCCGCCGACAACGGAGCCACGACTGCAGTCTCCATCGCCGTTCCGTTCGGCCGCTCCGCAACCACCGCCGAAGCGACCGGAACGCCCTCCCGAATCGATCGGGAGGTTGAAGAAGAAGTTACGGTAACGGGTCGGTTCTAAACCCGTTACCCCAACCCGATAACCCGGGTCTTCAAAAA
The DNA here is from genome assembly GCF_009389715.1 of Phoenix dactylifera. Classification (NCBI taxonomy): domain Eukaryota; kingdom Viridiplantae; phylum Streptophyta; class Magnoliopsida; order Arecales; family Arecaceae; genus Phoenix; species Phoenix dactylifera. The sequence goes on from NC_052403.1 coordinate 5,123,570, forward strand.
AAAAAAAAATTCCGTAGGATCACGTGACCTGCACGTGTTCCCAAAAAAAAAAAAAACTAACCTCTGTGACTCTGTCTCTGCCGAAGGAAACCCTAGGGGTTTCCGCCGCTTCCTTCGCCGCCGTCGCCGAGCTCAGCCTGCAGCGCCGCCTCCAGCCGCTCCGCCTTCGTCACCTCCACAGTCTCCGCCGTGCCGCCGAACCCCCACGAGTCCACCGCCGCCGTGCGACGCCTCCTTCGGGCGCCTCTTTCCCGCGGCCGACCGCCGACGATCGAAGCCGACCGTCACCGAGCCCCGACGACGCCCTCCCCGCCGAGCCGCACCACTTGCATACCCTTCGCCACCTCCGCCCGTGTCGCTCCGCCTTTGCCGCTTCCGCCCGTGATGCCTCCTGCCGCCGACGAGATCCGCCTCCGCCCGTGCCGTCTCCTGCCGCCGCCTCGCCGTCCCCGCCGCTCCCGCGACCGCCCGATTGCCACCACCGCTGCATCCTTCCCCGCGCCCGCGTGCTCCACCACTGCCGCCGTGCGCCGTTGGCCGCTGCCTACTCCGGACGGACCGCTTGCAGCGCCCATCGCCGAGCCTTCGTCCGAGCCGCTCCCATCCAGCTCTCATCCGCGATCAGGGACACCCCTGTGTGCCAGGCTGCCAGCCAAGAGGTGGCATCAGGCCACATCCGAGCCCGACCGGCCTGGCCCAGTTATCCTAAGCAGGCCGCCAACCCAGGCCCGTGCACCGTGATTTGAGCGCGGCCCAAGGCCCTTGGCCGCAGGCCCTGTTTCAGGCCCGATCCAGAGTGTTCTTCAGCCCATTTCAACAGCCCAGGAATCCTTGTGCTGTAGATCCAGGTCCACAACTCCAGCTAGCTCTGCCCGGCGCCAACTTCGTGTTCGAGACTCCACAACGGACGCTTCCGGTTGACTGCATCCGTCACAGGTGATAGGTTTCTACTTTTTCTGGCTTGTTCATTTAATTATGTTCTGGTTCTCTTGCATGATAGCCACATTTTGAAAACCTACTTTTGTTGTCAAAATTTAGAACATAGAACCCCTACTTTCAAACCCATTCTATTCGCCTTTTAAAATCTAGATATTAAATTAGCACACCTTAGTAACAGGACGTTTCTCGATATTATTCGATCAGATTACTTTAGGATCAGAACAACTGTACTACTTGATTGCAATCTAACTTCTTAAATTGAATAATCTTAATTCTTAATTCGAATAACCGAAGTAAAATCAGCAATATTTAAATTTTAAGTTATTATTGTGAAGACTTGCTGATTTCTGAAATCATAATAGATTGCATTAGTAGGTTGTCCTGCATCAAATTTGGTCCTACATTATAGTTATTAGGGTTTCATTAGTGACACTGCATTTCACATCATCATCCAGTGTCATCATTGCATGCCAACCTGTAGTGATATGGAGTACTATCTCAGTCAACCTAAAACCCCTGTAGCTACCATGAATTCCGATATTTTGAGGTCTATCAAAGAACAGATCGTTGCCATGCGGGCTGGATACAAGGAATTCAAACAAGAGATCCGTGAGCTCGTGCAAAATTCTAGGACCCCTAAATCGCCAGCCCCTGTTACAGCCCAACCTAAAATCGGTTTGGTCGCACCACCTGTAGTCCTTCCCCACTCTCCTAGGCACCAAACCCAATACTCTAGGTGTCAACAATTCGGCCACATAGCGCCCCAATGTTCCACTAAGACCTACCCGATTACTGAACCAGAAGTTAGGAACCAAGAGGCCGAATATGTCGAAGAAGTCTATGAACCAAATATAGAAGATTACGAAGAAGACTTTGAAGACGAACCTATAGAATTAGATTTTGTCCAAAATGATTTCCAAAGGGAGACTATTGATCTAAGTACAACCAAGTCATTTCACATCACTACTGTGGAAGAGATAGTGACAGATATTGAGAGTCAGTCACCTGAATTGGCACTTGTAGCTAAAGATACCCATGTGAAGTCCAATCTTGAACATTCCCCTATAGTAGTTTCCCTTCTAGAGGAGCTTAATGATGTAGTCCCTGATGATCTTCCGGATGCACTTTCTCCGATGCGTGATATCCAACACGCAATTGATCTAGTTTCCGGAGTATTTCTGCCCAACCTTCCACATCATAGACTCAACCCAAATGCATATGCTAGGACTTGGGATTTAATATTACCGACAGTTGAGTTTGCATATAATAGTTCGGCTCATAAGTCCATAGGCATAAATTCATTCGAAGTGGTGCATGATTACAAACCTAGGCAACCCATAGACTTGTTTTTCATGTCTCATCAGTATAGAGTCTTTGAGTCTGTACAATCAATTGCTTCACATCCACATTCATTGCATCAAGAATTCAGCAATTGTAGTCATTTTAATAACTTAAAATGTAAATTCCTTGCTGATTTACACATACGTTATAAAGAGTTAAGTGAAAAAGGTTACGTCATGATAAGAATTAGACTTGAACGATTTTCTTCAGATACGTTTAAGAAATTGCAAACTTGTAGTGCAGAACCGTTCAAAATCTTAAAGACAATCAGTTCGAATGCATATGTTGTGGATCTTCCTGATGACTATGGGATTAGTGCGACATTTAATATTGAAGATTTGATCCCATACAAAAAGATAATATTCATGCCTTCTGACCCCTTTATTGATATACCTACCCATGTTGGACACCTTGACCTATTACCTGCTATTGAGCCACCACTTTCCAAAGTTCATGCACGCAGAGAACAAATAGAACATATATTGGATGAGCAGGTTATTTCAACCAGGAACGGTGGTTACCAACGTTACCTTGTTCGGTGGAAAGGTCGACCAAAGTCTGATGTGACGTGGATTTTCAGAGCACAGTTACAGCGCCTCAACCCCGATCTTCTGGAGCAGTACGACAGCCGACCAGACCTGTACTCGACGGGGTCGAGTTTTTCTCACCCGGGAGGAGTTGATGGGGACATCAGAGCCCTTCATCCAGATGATCCTGAGCCCCCGGATTGAATCAGACCCGTTTATTTGCATATTTATTTTATTTTATTTCTGGGTTTATTTGCATTTAGGGATTTATTTGTGGTTTATTTTATTTCTGGGTTCATTTGCATTTTAGGACTTATTTGTGTTATTTGTGGGCTTATTAGGAGTTATTTTTGTGTAAGGGGGGTTTCATGCAAATTGTGTATTTGGGCCCTATATATAGGGAACTATTTTCTTGATTAGGGTTTAATGAAGAATTAAGAATTTCTTTTCCCCCACATTTTCCTCTTCTTCTCTTCTCCTCCCTTCTCCTTCTTCTCTTCTTCTTCCTCCTTCTCTTCTCCTCTTATTCTGCTTCCATTTAAAATTTGGTTCTACATCACTAACTTTAGGGGATGGTACTAGATTATGAATTCCAGAAACTAGTATGTGCTATTAGTTCAAAGAGACATTTGCCATTAAGAACGAAGTTATCGCCACAACGTAGTAGGATCCTATTCTGCGCCTTTAGATGTATTGGATTCTGCTTTTGTTGTAAACTGTTCTAATCCCCACCTCTCCACAAGAAAGGGCAAGAAAGAATAAAGGCGCGCACGTAAAAGTTTCAGCTGCTGGCCTCTCATTAATAATAATTCTGTTCAGTTAGGAAGAATATTTAGCCACCAAAGTGGAGTAATGATTGATGCCTGTAATTCGGTTGGCAAAGAAACCTAGTTCAGATTTAATAGCAAGAAATCATGGTTATGAAGAGCATTGAATGGTGGAATAATTCCAACTGCGTTCCTGTTTGCTCTGTAATGTAGCAACAAATATTGATGAAGCTTAAAGTAATATTTTTGATTCTGATCATCTGTCAACTACTTCAGGAATTTGCTACACCCACAAAGTAATGAGAGGAGTATTCATATTAATTTAGCAAACTTTACAGAAAGGCCAGTGTGATACATAACTACATAAGCTGGCTTTAGCAATCTCCATCAACTTGCAAAATGTGGTGGGTGTGCCTGAATACGCAAGCAGGTACCCCTACACCAATGCAACTTGTGGCCAGATTTTGATGTCCCTCAGGTCCTGAGAGTTACAATATCATGTGTGATAGCTTAATCTATGCGAGTCATCAGATCTGTAAGAAGTCTTTCAGCAAAACTTTCGAGTTCGGGCATAGAGGACTGTACAAAGAAGAGTGGCCAAGGAACAAGTAGAACCCCATATGATGAAGGTTTTCTCGAAGCATTCAGCCCCAGTGCAGCTATGGCTTCCTTCAGCTCCTTTCTGGTAAAGAAGGGCAGCACAGTAACCAAAGACAAAAGACCCTATCGGTATATTTGTGACAACAATGTTGTGGTTCACGCCAAAATGCTTGTTGCCAAATAGCTCAGAAGTTGCTGAGACTGCAATAGAGGTTATTGCCCCAGTGCATCCCCCAATAATCGCAGTGCTGAGGTACAAGAAATGTCTGCTTGGATTTAGAAGTAGGAAGAAGGCTCCTGCCATTGGAGCCATCAGTGTGGCCATGAATGCTGGCCTTGACACCATGTACCCACTTCTGAATAGATAAAAGAAGAAACGTTAAGCTTGATAAACAGCAGGTCATCATGCAAAAGGGATAAAAATAACAATAAAAGGATTTAGTGAGCTAATTAAGAGTTTATTTTGGCGCAGGATTCAGAAGTACAGAAGCATGCATTATGCTCTTGTTCATCCTCTACTTGAAAAATAGAATTATTCATGAGCTTTATATCATTTCCTAATCACTGCAAAAACACCATCTTCAACGTAACAGGGGAAGAAAATTGCATCGGAACGTAAAGAAAAATCATAAGAGGAATTAGACTGATTCTTAGATGAATTATATAAATTCTTCTTGATCAATCTTATCGTGCACGCAGAAAAGAAAAGGTGGTGATGTAAATGGAGGACTTACTTTGTTGAATAGTAGTCCAAGAAAGATGGCACGAGACGACCAAAGAAACCGAAAGAAGAAGAGAGGGAGACGAGAATAGAAGTCTTTGAGAACCGACGAGACTCCGCTATTTGTCCCAGGTTGTTCAAGAAGACCAAACCCAATGAAGCACTAAACATGTAGCTGAAGAAATACAACCAAAAGTCCACCTTTCTTAATAGTTGAAGGCCGCCAACTTCCATTGACCCTTCTACTTTCCCATCTACAGCCCCTCCTTCCTTCAACTCACAATCAATGACTCTCCCTCCAGTTTTATCCTCATCCACAGTAATATCATGAACCTTCCTCTCCCTCTTGTTCCACCATATCTCTCCTATGACTTCTTTATACTTCACGGCCAAAGGGACCACCAAAGGGGCAGTCAAAAGAATTCCTAGGCTTAACTTATGCTCTCTTGATTCAGACCTGATGCTGCCAAAAACTGCACAAATTCCAGTTGCGAGTGTTATGGCCAACATCACCATGAACCCGCAACTTGATCTTGTTTTGTTTTTGGTCTGTGACTCACGTAGAAATGGTGAAACTAAAAGACTAACTAATATAGGTACAATGGCATTGAGTAGGAGATATGCCTTGGCATTATGACTGGGCTGTGCATGGAAGACTGCATCGGCCACAACCGTGTAGACCTTGGCACTCAAACCAAGATAGCTTGTGGATAGCCCAACTGCAACATGGCTATCAGAAGGAAAATTTTGGATACAGATGAGATAGCAGCAAGTGTTGATCCAACATATGCCATTTCCAGCCAGGGCAGTGAGCATAAAGAGATGCCAGTAGGATAGATGGGTATTCTCTAGGAAGAGAAACTGCATGCCATAGCCTATCAGCCCAAAAGTTGCACCAATCACTGAGACCAGCCAGAGGGGGAGAAAAATGGCCGCAACACCAGAACACCAGCCAAAGAGCTTTCCAGCATCAGAGGCGAAAGCAAGGAAATTGAGCTGGACTTGAGAGATGGATTTAAGATCTTTAAGCTGGGATGAATAGACTGGGAAGTCTGAGTTTGCTCCATTAATAGTTTGGAGCCAGATGGTCCCAACCAAGCTCAGCCATGGAGCAGAGGAAGAGGAAGACATGGTTTCAGAATTTTTCTCACTGCTGGGAGCTGATTCGAGTGGTCGTGTATTTATAAAAAAAAAACAATCATGATAGCAGCAACCAATGGAGATTTAGAATGCTGTGGCTGTGAACCTGACATGTGGTTTCTTGCTGACCAGAATGAAAGTAGTTGATTTCTTCAAGGTCGAATTAACACCTGATGCAATGATGTTGTGGTAGAGAAAAGCTTAAAATCTATTCTATTGACATGTTCAACACTGCACATGAGAGGGTTCTGCGCACATACCTGTTGAGAAACCCAAAGGTTTGAACACAGTGCAGGGGGCAATACAAAGTCACACTCAAGGAGAGTACAGTAAAGAGAGCAAGCAGTAATGTGAACGTGAAGGCTCAATGGCCTAGCAAACGTATGCAATTACGCTATCAACACGTCAGGGGATTTTTAAGGACAAAGTATTTTGCGTGCCCTTCTTCCGCACGTTGCATCACACAGACCCATCACAAACGGCATTCACAAATTAGTGCAGGCCAAGAAAGCCAGAACTGGTTGACGTTTCAACTTTGCAGTTGCAAGCCAAGTATAACTGAACCACCTTGAAACCTTACATAATGTTTTTATGTGACAGATTATTTCTAAGTGGATGTAAGTTTATTATTCTGAGAACTTCTTAATTTTATCTTTTATTTCGTCTATTGTCGTTAGCGTGTTCTTGGTGGTATAACAGGATAATTCACAGTTAGTTTAAATTTGTTCTTTCATGGCATGTGTAATGGTCTTCCATTCTTTTTTCTTTAAAAAAAGGAGAAAAAGGTAAAGAGTTTAGTTACCTCTGCATGGCCATGTAAGTTCTTAGTCGCAAAAGGGAACCAGAAGGTGAAGGAGTTTCCTATTTCTGTTACTCATATTTTGGAATCCCTGAAATCAATACATTTCTTTTATTCTTGAACCAAAAAAAAAAAAGGAAAAAGAGAGTCCGAAACACATTTCACTACCGTGAACATGGAAAACAAATAAAAGCACTTCAGCTTGCATTTGAATTTACTATATAACCACACAAACCAAACAGGGTCTTCATGTCAATAACTACAGACTGTAACATTTGCGCTGGATAGATCTGAGACAATTGAGCAGAGTAATAAAATGGAAGGCATCAAAAGACAGCATGCTAACAAAGGAGCTAAAATAATCAGCCCCAAGAACAGAAATTTCTTTTTAAAAGTTTCATTTATTGCCAATAGAATCACTATAAAGAGAACATGGAATAAAGTTTATCCTTCCATTTTACATCGAAAAATCCATCTACTCTGCATTAGATGGGTGTTTCCTCATCTCCCTACGTACATGGGAAGTTGGTCAGAATATGGTCCTTCCAGAGTAACTCTTTGGCTTCATTTTTATTTCCACTAGCTCTGCACTCCTTGTTGCGGGAAAGATTTCTGTCAATACAATTTACACGGGCCAAGCTTTCTTACATGGATCCACATCATTTTAACTTTTAAGCCCCTTTCATCTGGTGCTCAAAACCATAATCATGCTCAAGGGCGGCCCAGTACATTTGGAGGCCTTAGGCGGATTCAATGAATGAGACCTTTTTTTAATAATAATTTTTTTTAATAAATATAAAATATTTAAAGAAAAATATGAAAATAGATAGCTATCAAGTACATTATTTCAACAAAAATACATAAATGCAACAAAAATCGACAAAAAATCTTTTTAGTTTAATATAATTTTTGAATAAAGGTATGAAAAAATAATTACGTTAAAGGAAGGCCCATAAAACTGATTAAATAACTGAGATATTGCTTGGCATTATTATTTACCATGTCAAGCAAGGGCAGAATAGAAAAAGGTCATCCTACGGCACTTAATGGCAAGGTAAAAGGAAGAATTTGTCCAGAAAGGGACCTCTCTACAAAAGAAAGTAGGGGCATTATGGGAAATTCACTCCATCTAATTAATAAAAGTTCCATCCCACCATCTCCCCTTCAAGCGAGTACCCAAGCAGCATACTTCAACATCACGGCACAGCGGCCGTTCAATCTCCAACCTCCCTTCTTTTCTCTCTCTACCAACCAAGAGGGGGTAAGAAACGGAAAGGAGAAAATTAAAAGAATCTCCACCCTCCAAGAAGTCCATCTCCAATCCCCCTATCTTTCTAGACTTTCTTCCTGATGGCCCAGCTGGATCAGGAGTAATGTGAGGGAAGGAAAACCAAGACCAAAACCAAAAAAGAGAAGGGATGAAAGATATGAGTGCCCCTCTGCAGGCTGGAAAACTCTCTCCACGTCCCTTCCATCAAGGGGCCGGGAAGACTCGTAGCCAGCTCCTGTTCCTGTTTTATATGGAGCTTTTGCTTCCTTTCTGTCATTGGAACGGGGCCTTTGCTTCCTTGGTCCTTGGCCCGAGGCCTTAGGCGACCGCCTCGGTCGCCTAACGCTCGGGCCGGATTCATGCTTATATACATACGTACATCTTCTCTCTTGTTCTTTTTTTTTCTTTTCTTCTTCGGCATCTTAGAACGGCCACATACGACGTACGTACATACACATCGGTTTATACAATTATACTTCCCTTCTTATAAGTAAATTATATAGATGTTTTATCCACCTTCGAAGACCTTAAGAGCACCATCTCACATCAGAAGCAGGGCTCTTGCATATGCGGAGGGAACAGAACTGCAGATTCCGTAACCAATTCCAGGTTTCCTGAGCACAGCCAAATTGCCTAATCTCCACAATGTGGCTGAAAGCAGGCTTTAAGAGGATTTGTGATCCCCAGGCCAATTAATTTATAGTATAAAGTGTCAGCAATTGAGTGAATATATGTAGGGATTTGTTGGAGAGCCATTGGTTAGGTACAGAACCTGCTTTTTTAACTAAATGTTTCATTTTCAGATCCAAAGATGCAGTTTAAATGTTCATAATTTTGCAACTTGAGACCTGAGTTCTCATTAAACTCAAACGTTCACGGATTTTTCATGTGTTGATAAGACACTTTTTGAAATTTTCAAGAGAACAAAAAGGTTCATCTTTTATAGATTTACCATGTGTTGATGAGGCACACCTTTCGAAATTGTCAACACGCTAAAAAGGTACAATTTGAAGCGCAGCTGCGACCTAGAGGGCCAAAAGTATTTTTTTTCTATAGTCTCATAATTAATTACAGGGTAAGAATTAGATGTCCCGGATAAACGGTGTAAGGCCCAGTTCCCTGGGATAATGGGCCGGCCTGAAGAGGCCAAACCCATCAGGCCTGTCGATCGTGGTCGATCGCGAGAATGGAGTTCGGTAGCGAGGGCTTGTAACCGAACAGGGGCTCACTCTTGCTTCATGGCCATTGACTTGACCCCGGCTCACTCTTGCTGAGAAGGAGATGAGAAGGAGACGAGAAGGTAAGCCAAAGCCCTCTTCCTTCTTTGCCCGTGTCTGATCAGAGCATGGAAACCGAGGTTGTGCAATGGCAAGCGCTTTCCTCTCTTCCATCCTATCAAAAACCAGCCAAGTATCGGGCTGTGTTCAGAGAGGGGCAGTCTCGCCGTCTTCATCATCGGATCCAAGTAGCCGTGTCTTGAAAGATCTGGAGAAGCTGGAGAGAACATTGAAGAGGATCCAGGCACTGGGGGGTATCTATGGTGTTCTCAACCAGAAGCGCGGCCGTGTCTTTGAAGGAGAAATCTTGCCGGGACTGTGATGAGCACAATCGTCTCTCTATGGAAGCACGACCCATGGAAGATGGGCTTGCTGAGGCCATTGATGACGTATTGGCCCACGAGATGATCCAAAAGTACGTGCAAACATTCTGTCTGAGGAGTTTGGATGGGACAAGGATCGTGCTAAGAAGATATGGTGTTTTGGGCCCGAGACCTCTGGCCCTAGCATGGTTGTTGATATGTGCAAGGGCGTACACTAGCTTAATGAAATTAAGGACTCTATTGTGGCTGGTTTCTCGTGGGCATCAGAAGAAGGGGCATTAGCCGAAGAAAAGTAAAAACACGTGTGTGGTATGCTTTGAAGTGTGTGATGCGGTTCGCACGTCAACAAGAAGGTAAACGGTACTGCAGACCGGATTGCTTTCTTTGCGGTTCATCATTCTGAAGATTTCATCTGAGCGGACCGCAAGTTTATGCTAGGGCCCTTATGTAGTCTTTTTTGCCACATCCACACTCGTTGTATGTGAGCCGCCATTGTACAAAAAAAAAAAAAAAAAAGTGATGTGGTTCTGCATGCTGATGCCATTTACAGAGGTGGTGGTTAAGTCACTCCAACAGCCAGAAGGGTCGTATATGCATCACAATTAACAGCTAAACCAAGGTTGTTGGAACCAGTTTACTAGTAGAGATTAAAGCAGGCACTAAAAGCTGGATTCCAGTATCTTTTATTAGAGGTAGTGGCTGCGGTTTTAGTTAAACGTGGCGAGGACTCGTGGTCGCTGGAGATCAGTGCTGGTGAGCTTGTCAATGCTCCTCTTGGTGTGAAGAATATTGATGCTAAATAGATTGCGATAGAGATAAGGATCCCGTTACTTGGTTACCATTATGTATTTATATACATATTTTTGATTTGTATTACTGGATTTGCATCGTGATTTACATTGGTAGATTTGAATTTGTATGTGATGGTATATTTTATATAATTTTCAGTATGAATATACTTGCATGATAGTATATGTATTTGATATTGATCAAAACATGAATATTTTATAGAAATTAGATTGTCTAGATAAATATTTTACATCAATCTCCGTATTCTTAATGTTAAGGCCAGCATTTACTAGTATCAAGATCTCAACTCTTGCACAACTCCACAGGTACCGAGAAGTCATGGCCTTTTTCTCTTGTCCAATTTTGTCCACAAGTTCTCTTGTATATTGATAGATATATATGCTTTAATTTCTGAAGGTGCACTTGGCTTTTATCCTGTCTTCCTTTGCAGAATGATTATATTCTTCACAAAATTAATGTTATTAGAATATTCTCTCATTTGAGATGTTCTTTCGCGCAATGCTAATAAGCAAAAAGAATACAGGAGTAATAATGGAAGAACTAACCCAACTTTTTAAAGCGCAGCACCCCACATTTATATTTTAATGATTTAAAGTAGCACTACAAACTAAGGTTTTCCCTCAAGAATGTATGATATTATCGTCAGTCCACAGCACCATCCAAAATTCAAGCCCTCCGTTTGCAAGTATATCAGCACATGCATTGTTGAGGTCACCAGCCAATCTCTCCTTATGAATGAGTTCATAATAAAGACCAAGGAACGAAGTATCGCTTAATGACGGAGTGCTGGTAAGACGTTGGGGCGATAAATACCATGCTGAGCCTCGTGTCAGTGCTTGGCACATATGATACGCACCGACAAGGCAGCATCATGCTTGGCACCACCCGCTCGTCGCCACCACCACTACGGCGCTGCCCATCACAAAATATATAAAAATATATAAAATATATAAATAAATCTACCTCATCCTATTAGCTTAAGCTTTTGGGACAAATGGTGATTTCAACATGGTATCAGAGCAGAGGTTTTGAGTTTGAACCCTATTTCCACACTCTTTAATCCCATTATTAAAAATTTCACATATCCCAGAGAAGAAAACAAAAGATAATGATGGGTGTTAAGCCAGAGAAGAGATTCATATTTCGAAGTTAACGTGGTTCGAGCAAGAATAAAACAACATCCGAACCATTAGATGAGAGGAGGCGTGTACAAGGTGGTAGGTCTAGATTGGTTTGGACCTGCCCCATCCATCCCATATGGGAGCATACATAGTTTCATTTACATAGTGTCGCATTTTTTTCCTGCACATTTAATTTTTTAAATAATTATTTTCAATCAGCTAATGTTATTTTGATGAAAGATTGCAGCATCAAATTCAATTTGTTATAATAAATAATTATTGTTTGATATATTAATATGAGATTGTTACTTTAATAATGGTGATATTATACATAATATTATATTATTTATAATATTAATTAATATAATATATAAGTATTAGCTAAAACATTTACATTTTCAGAATATTGTTAATAATTATTACACTACATTAATATATTAATAATGATATTATATTATACTAATACCAATCATATAAAATATGCCATAACATTGTATTATTATAATTTTGATATATAATATGTAATGTTATTCTTTAATATTCATATTATATTTCAAATATGAATTTATATCATATAACCTATAAAGTATAGTATAGCAGGTCAAGGATATTACTGGTATTTTAGAAAATTAAATGATTTATCTGAGTCCCTCATCTTGTTCCAAAAATTTTTGCAACCAAACAAACCGGCGCACATTGCTAGCACATCAAGTGGCAAAGCTTTTCTTATTCCTATTTTCTTTATTCTAAACAATCAAGCATTTGAAAGTAAAGGATTTCAGAAAAGCGATTCTTATTCTCCAAAATATAGACAAAATAGTCTTAATATAAGTCGAAAAAATAAAAATGTTCAATCTCTTTGTTTGGTAAAGAAGCTCGACTACAATGAGAAAGAATTTTATAGAATGCAGATACGAAGGAGGCATGAATGTGGCAATGAAAATGATTAATATGAAAAATAATGTCATGATGCGCACAAGCTTTAGCATCTACATGATTGGATTTTGGATTGCATTTATGTGTTCTTTAAAATGAAAAATGGTGTTCTTCTAAGATATCTTAAAAATTGCGCCTACACATGTAGGTAATTAACCAGGTCCCTCTTAGCCGGCGATAGGTTCTTCAAAGGCATAATTCCTTGCCACCGCAATGAAACTTATTTAAAAAAGAAATATTTAATTCTCAAATATATAAATGTTCATAATAAATTATTGTTATTTAGTGCAATACCAACCTTCAAGTCATAATGACAATGTCAAGTGGGAACAACTAATTTGACTTGCCTGAACCAAATTGTTAGAGGAATACCCCAAATGAGAAGAACTAATTTGATTCATACAAGCATGGCTAGGACTAAAACTGCAACACGAAGGGGAAAAACTAAAAATCATCTATAAGACCTCGTCCGGATCTGAGGTTTTTATCAGTGTCCACCATTCAAACAATTACCGATATTTAGATGCTGGATTTCGAGGGGCCCTAGATTCTGACCAAATGCTCGTGGCCGGTGGCCACGCGCTGCCCCTCCCTGCCCACGCCGTAAACCGCACGCCCGTCTCTTCGGCACTGCGAGACGCCACTTACATCGGACGATACTAAATGCCTCCGTGGCCCCATGGAGTCCTTTGGTCACACTTTTTCCCTGGAAAAAATTAAAAAGCCTTCTTAGGAATCATAACTCGCCAGCTGGGCATGCACTAAAACAAGGAGACGCTCAAGGACAAAAATCTCCCACCGGCTCTATTCCCACTCCCAAAGTACTTGCCAAGCAGATGACAACTGGGGCGAGGCCACTTGTTTGAGCTTTCCAAATTTGTCCATCCCCAATTCTACTTCGCAGGCAAAGTGCTTGTGTGTGTGTGTGTGTGTGTGTGTGTGTGTGTGTGTGTGTGGTGGGGTGGTCATCCATCTCTGTTTCAACTTTCATCACATGCGAACAATAAAACAATTTGATTGCTCCTCCTCCCATGGTTTTGTCTTTGGCTGCCAAGATGGCAACAAGAAAAGATTCTGGGAGAAGTGGTGAGGTCTGGGTGTGTGTGTGCTCCTCTTTTTGTCCACTCGAATTTTGCGTGTATTTTGACGCTGAGACCTCAAAACTTTCCTGGCAAAGCTTGCTCATGATGATGTAAAAGTTGCGGGCTTTTGGTTTTCTGAGCCACCTTTGTTGAGTCTTGTTTATAGTAACACGAAAACAATGGACTACACCTATTATAGTGAAAGCATGGGGCAGCCTCAAGCATGGTCCCAGTTATTTTGGGTGCTTCGGGGTGTCCTCAAGCTGAGATGAGTATGTAAAGCTCCTAACTTTGCCTGGCAAATTTGGTGCTCGGCTCATGTTAATAAAGTTCTCATTTTATTTTGTTGCGCAGTGCTTGAATTGTGGGCAGTTGCAGAGTTGCATTGTCGAGGTTTAAACTAAAACTACCATCGCCTTCTCAATGCACCTGGGAACAGCTTTTTTAGGATCGTAGTTGTGTTGTGTGATGCAACGAATTTGACATGCAATGCAACTTATTTGTCGTATTTTGAATATCAAGTGCCGTGATTTGGTCAGTTCCAGCTAGCAGTTTAACTATTATGTAACTTGCTTGAGGTCACCACCTGCTACTTGGTTGTAAAACAAGTTCCATGAAAAAAGGAGCATGTAAATCAACTTGATATAAATGATCCAACTGAGCTTTCGAGATCTCCTGAGAATCACCTCTCCATCCACAATTTTCTTTCAGCCACAATCCAGCAATAGTTTCCAAGATTCTAAAATAGTTTCCAAGTTGCAAAAACTGCAGAGTCCCTTTGCAGTTTCTATCATTTTGTTGCTTTGTGTCCACACCCACTTTAACTAAAGGCAGATATCTGAAAGAGATCCACTCACTTTATGCACACCAACAATGTTTTCAAGGAATACAGGGAATTAAACACGCACGCACGCACGAAGAGAGAGAGAGCACTGGTTAAAAAGGGAAGTTGACTAGCTAAGGTAGAAGAAGAAACTTTGGTAATCACAATGGCTTCAAGCAATTAGTATCCAAAAGGATGTGGTGCTTGTGAGCTCCCTGAAATAACGAAGTCAACCAGCCCATCCCCAGCCAAAGCCTCCTAAAAGGTTAAGGCCAATCGTAGGGTCTCACCCAGCCAGCGTTGAGCCACCCCTGGCACTCTTACCTTGGCTCATAACAATAATTATGATTCTGAATTCCTATACTTGATCATCAAATGTTTACTTTTTCTTGCTTTATACTGAAATAACAATAACTATTTGAAATAAAAGGGAAAGCGGCATTAGGCAACTTGTCAAATGGTTAACCCTGCATAGGTGGCACAGGAAGCATTGCCACTAAACTTGATGTCATCCAAACCCTTATTGATGACTTCAGTGATGATCAAATAATCATCTCATTTGACTATGATCGGCACTTGTTTCATCAAAAAAAGACTTTGATTAGAGCTGGTACCCTATTTACAGAGCAGGGAGAAACTTGTCACACACTTAAATTTATCAAATTAAGGGAGAGTTTTAATTCTATAATTTGAAAATGGTTACTGCTAATATTCCATCCTTTTATCAAGGAGGAGAAAAAGGCGCAAAAGGATGTTTGTGCGAATTGGATGGTTATTGTTTATAGGATGGTTAATGTGATGTTTAGGAGTCAGGCTACCTCCCCAGCTGCAGCACTCCATTAGGATATTAGTGGATGCTTTTTTGTAATCAATGCATAAACACTACTTAAGAACTGTGCTGTGTTAAATTATCTGAAAGCCCTGAAAGTTAATTTGTCATTATATGCTTGACTACTGATGGTCATTCTAAAGTTATAATGTTGCTTCATCTTATTCCAAGTTTATGTCTTCACTATGTGGCAAATTAACATTCTGCCATATTTTTCATTGATCTCCTTGGTGCTTCCCTTCTCCACGACAGCTGTTAGTTGTTGGGTAATCTTTTAATATTTTCTAATCCATCACACTGCTTCCATAGTGCTATCCAATTGTATCAAGCATAAAGAGCTTACCCCTCCTAATTAGTCCTAGCTTTAGTGAGACAGAGATGTCTTCAAAACTTTTGAGCTCTCAACACCAGCCAAACAGGGAAAAGAAGAAAAAGAAAAGCAAATGACATGCTAGAAGTTGAATCTGTAAGTCATAACATTAAACAATATGAAATTTATAAATTCTTTCTTCTCGTTGATTTATTCTTTTCTTAACTCTCTTGATAGAGGGAAAATTCATTTTCTAAAGTTGAAAGTGTATCACTGAATATGCTTATCTACATCAGCACAATTGCCAGTATAATAATAGATACAGATATTAGTGTTAAATTTAGATGGTGCATGTCTTTGAATGCATATACATATGTTGTAGGGTTTTGTTTGTGCAACTTGTTAGTTTCTTACGATAATATCAAGAAGGGAATGATAGAAATCATAAAGGATAAGTATGGTTCATGTAAGGGTGATTGAATCATGACATACCCTGCCAACTTTATACCATCATGTAAAATCTCAGGTATATTTTGCAATACCAGCTATAGCACTTTTTATATGTATTTTGAAAATTAACTATTATTTTTTTAGTATTTTTTAGAACCCATTTTAATCATATATCTTATCCTTAACATAGATTTTTTATTAAATATCAATTTTCATGCTATTATGGATTGGGAGGATCAAGATGACTTATCATAAACCATAAAGTAACACACAGTTCATGAAGGATTGACAAGGTTCATGAGAAATGACTAAATCACGACATGTCGTTGCAATTGGCATCGTGGATTACATGATCAAGCAATGTCTAATTGTATTTTCTTACTTTTTTTTTTTGAGAAAAGTTTTTTCTTTACCCTCTGTATGTACATTTTGAAACTATGTTATATTTTAATTAAATCTTATATATACTTTTTAAAAAATATCCCAATGAATTTTCACATTTACCATGGATTTAAAGTGGTGTGGCACTCTGGAGATTCATTGGATGTTGAAGGTCAAGAATAAGAGGGTATTTGCCGCTTCCAGTTATTTCTTATTGGACGCATGCTATGTGCTGAGCTGGCAGGCAACAAACTGGGTGGACTCGACCCCTCCCCCTGAGACCATCATCAAGTGGCACTCGCTCGCGTGCCCTAGCTCCTGTTCCCCTGTGCTTCCCCCGTACCCATACGATCCATGTATAAGCCCCCATGCACCGCCCCAGACGGCATCCCTCCCCGGTGGTCCCCCCTCCATTATAACCGTCCATCTTCGATCGGATGGCCCGCGAGCAGTCCTCCGGCCACGTCCGAGCCGTTAGTCGCTGGGGCTAGCGTCCGGTAAACCGTAGGATTGGTTTAACGAACACGCTGCTCACCTTTTTACTTGGAAAACGGACAAGCAGTCGGCGACCTTAGGGCAGGGCAACGGCGCATTAAAGGTGATCCGCGGGTCTTTCGACAGGAAGTGAGAGCGAGCTTAGCCCACCATCAGGCAGAATAACGGGAATGAGATGGTGCACTGTCCGGCGTGATCGGACGGTTGGGATTCGCCGGGGGCATTCTGGGAAGGGCGAAGCTACATCAAAGCGAAAGCGGGGGCGGAAAGAGGGCCGCGGCTCCCGAGCATTTTTCCCCCCTTTTTTAAAATAATCGAAAGTTCGAAAACGATAAAAGCGAAAGGAAGAAAATAAATAAATAAAGAAATAAAGAAAATAAAGAAATAACTAAAAAAGATATATATATTTTAGTTTAGGGTGTTAAGGGTTACATGTTTTGTTTATATTTTTCCCCTTGCTCGCTTTCTTTCCTCCGCCATTTCCCTCCGCCTCCACGCTCTCCAAAACCTAGGGTTTCTAGGGTTTCCCGAGGGCTCCGGGGTCCCCCAGGGTTCTTCAGAGCTGGACTGGGTTTCGTTCCTCCGGAGAATATCTATGCGCCGCTGGTCCAGCGGCTTCGTGGATTAGCTCACGAGCTCCGTCGATCGGTTATTGGAGACGAGGAGGAAGAGGAGGAGGAGGAGGAGGAGGAGGAGGAGGAGGAGGATTCTTGGATTCTTCTAGGGTTAGGGTTTTCTTGTGGGGCGACGCGGGAGGCCGCGAGGCTGGGGCAGGGGTGAGGAGGGGGGTGGGTTTAGATTTGATGGCATTGGGAGATCTGATGGTGTCCCGGTTCTCGCAGTCTTCGGCGTCGTTGTCGAACCATCTGGACGAGTTCTCCAGCCGGGAGGATGGGGATGCCGTCGGCCATAGGACGGATTCCGAGGCCGCGGCCGCGGCCGCGGCGGGGGCCACCACCAGTATGGCGTACCTGCCGCAGACCGTGGTGCTTTGCGACTTCAGGCATGAGGGGTTCGAGGATTGTGTGCCGTTAGGGCCGTCGGAGAGCGGGTTGGTGTCAAAATGGCGGCCCAAGGATCGGGTAGGTGCCTGTTTCTATTCTATGCTTCAATTCCTCATCTCCCCTTTCATAGAGTTCGTCTCGCGGCTATGAGCTGCTATTTTTTGTATATGGGTGCTCATTGATGGCGAATACGTGCCATCTTTAGCTACTTTGGTACCATAAGCTCTTCAGTGAAATCCCTCTAGTATGAAGAGAATGGAGAACGACAAGAAAGATAGGTAACTCGAAAATCTTTTCCTTCTTGGGAGAGCTGATTAATTCGTGACCCCAATTGAGGTGCCCTGTTACATTAATTAGAGAACTGTGAAGCGTTTGAATTTTGATTTCAATAGTTGTTGTGAGCACAAGGAACATAGATTCTTGGCAGATTGTTCTTTTTCCTGTGGTTTCCTGAAGTTGCTATATAAGCTTCTCGTGCTTAATGGATCAAGGTAATGACAGATTAGTGCATTACTGGAGCAGAAAGCTTTATTACAGATGTGTTTGCTCTTTTAATAACGTTGATGTTGTTGCAGGATCTTAAGGTCCAAGTTTATACTGTATCCTGGGAGCAAGTACCCTTTTGTCAATCAGGATAAAGTCACTCGTTTGGGATTGGTTGTATGACTGATTGTGCTCTTCTCATGAATTGAGTCGAGACTCTAGAATTCATGTGATTAATCATATTTGAATTATAGAAGTATATTATGGACAGAAAGAAATTGTAATAAATCTGTTGTACATGAGACAAGCACCCCCAGATATTTGAGTTTCTAGTCAGAGGAAGAGGCTTTAGGATTTATAGAGAGAGAGAAATATATGTGTTTCTACTTGCTTCATGGAGTTAAGATTGGGTACCCATCCATATATTCTCTCATGAAAAATAATTGGAGTGCCATCTTAGAGGGTGATTGGTGTTTCTTTAGATATTACAAAAAATGAGGATCCACTTTCTATATAGAACCATGGAATCTCAGTGGTCTTGGTTGAGGAAAAATAATATGTTTCCATCAAGATCAGAAGAAGAGGATGGAAAAAGGAGGACCACTATGCGTATCAAATTTTGTTATGATGGCATTGACAGTACCTTTTTTGCCTGCTGTTTTGGAATGCTTATTCTTCCCCTTTCATTCATTTGATTAGTCAAACACAATATCTCAGTGGACTTATTTTGCAGTATCTAGATATAGTGTAGATTGATGCTTGTTTATTGAACATTTGATGTAGCTTGGGTTGAGGATCATGTGTATCAAGCATAGCAAGCCGATATATGGACGAAGGGTTGAGTTCTATCTAAGCTTTGAAGACTTGATTTTGGTTTCACTTTTGATTGAGCCCTTTTGAATTTGGCAGTTGCAGTTTGAGTTTTATACTTAGCCATAAATAGTCAAAGTTTAAGGGGAATTAGAACATAGTAGAATATGAAACAAAACCTTGAAAGACACATAACAAAATTCTTAAAAAAAGTTTCAATAAAAACCAACAAGAACATGAAAAAATGTTGTTGTTCATCAAATTAAATTCTGGTATTATTTAGTTATTTGTTGAAAAATCGAAGCATCAAGCCCACATAAATATCTGCAAAAATAAAATATATTAAAATATATGAAAGTGAAACTGCATGCTAATATTTACTTGCTATGATGATTATCATCATTTCAAGCTACAGAATAACTTCATTTTTTTTTTAATTTCTTCACACTGATCAAGTTCCTTTGTCGTTTTAAGTAAAATTGCTTGATGGTGTTTTGGCTTGAGGAAACCAGGAAATCAATTGACACTTGTTTTATTTGATGTCAATTGAAGTTGGGGCTTTGGATCTTCTTTTTCTGACATAAAGCATCCATCAAAGATGAACTTAAGAAGGCCAAAGCTCTCCTAATGCGAATGGCTTGCTGAGACTTCAAGGAGCATGAATCACGTTGAGTTAAAATAACCATTTCATGCTAACTTCTAGTTGGCCAGGATTAATTCTCATATTATCCATTTGAAAAAGAAAATAGTAGTGATTAGGTGTACTTCGCATACATGAGTAGTGCTAGTATGTGTGTCAAAACCCCTTCGACTAAAAAAATTATGGCAAAATTTATGATATGTACTTAAATACTTAAGGAAATGAAGAAATGATCAGAAAATGACTTTAACAAGCAAATAATGAATAATAATGATCAGAAATGATCAGCGTCTAGTTGGAACTGGCCAATATTAGATTGTCACTGTTTATTTTCTGCTGAAACCAAGTGAAACTAATCAAACTATGAAATTTGGGGTTAGTTTTGGTTTTTTTGGGCAAATGATCCATTTTGGCCTGACCAGATTGATTCGTTTTGAAACTTAAGATGTCTTTTCTAGCGGGCAGTATGGGCTTGCCCTTGATTTGATATCAAGAATTTGGGGGGTTTTGAAACTTTTTAGGTTTGTCTGTGCATATTCTAAGCTTAAATCTCAATTTTATTAGTCCTTATTGCAAAATATGTAAGACTATCACTTAGTTTGATTAGCGTATGGTTGATTGGATACTTTTGGGGCTTGCCCACCGTTAATCTAGTTAGCATACTGTATCTTAAATAATTATTTCTTGCCTTGTCTTGTTGCCTTGATGTTAACAATCATCTTTGATTATTTTGAATGTGGCCGAAATGAGAATATATGGTAATACAAGTAAAGATAGAATAAGAAAGAAAATCATTCATAAAAGGGTGGAGGTATCACCAGTTAGGGATAAATTGAGAGAAGAATGACTTAGATGATTTGGATATGTACAATGTAGGCCGAGGCGTGCACTGGTACGAGGCAGTGATTTGACATAGAAGAAACAAAGAGGGGCAGGGGTAGTCCAAAATCACACAGGATGAAGTAGTAAGGAAGGACTTGATATTTCAACATCTTTCAGAAAGTATGGCCCTAAACCGAGTGGAATGGAGGAGAAGGATTCATGTAGCTGGCCCTAACTATTTTAGGATTAAAGCTTAGTTGAGTTGAGTTGAGCTAACAATTTATTGGCTGATTAATCTTGAAGAAAGTATGCTAATTTTTAACTTTTTAGGGGGTTTCTTATTATTTTGTTATTTGTTTTGGATAAGAGGGGAAGCTCCATTCACTTTTCACTACCAAGATGAGAAACACATATACCAAATAATAAATAAGAAAAGATAAGTTAGCCAATAGACAATTTATAGGAATATGTCTCTTTTCTTAACAAAATATGGTCCTGTTCTATACACATATATTCTATGTTTTCCTTGTTACCCTTGTTTTTCTTAATGTCTTCCTTTTTATTCTCTTTTTCTGATCTCCTATATCCCACAAAGCAACATTAAGGTGGATGCTTCAAGCTCCTTTATCTTATGTGCATGTCTTGTCTTTGAATTTTTTGAAAGCGGTTGAGATTGGCTCAGTGGTTCTATTCAGCGAACGGGCTGTAGATTCCATTTGCATGAGGCATAGTACTTGACATCATGTTGATGGTTAGGTTTTATTGCATTTGACTAATTTCTTGTTGTTTATTCAGCATTTACTATAAACTGTTAATGTGGAAGAAGGTATAGTATATGTTGGAATGTGCAGATGGGTACACCCTACATGAGGGACTGTAGACATCTTATTAAAATTTTCGTTATAGACAGGGTTATTATGATGCGTTGAAGTTACTTCTCTTGAATACGTAAGGCTCATGAAGTTGCGTGTCATTTGGTGTTTGAGTTGCTCATGTTGATTAAACCATAGAAATAATGCTTCTCTGTTATCATCATTAGGTTCATCTTCTGACTAATTTAGTGATACAACATTCTATATGATTACTCCAATATGAGACCATATATGGCGTGGTGTGGCTTCGAGGATTGAGGGCAGGTCATGCAAGGTTTTGGTGAGTGCAAGGGGAAGTGAGGTTTTGCTAATTGAGTTGTGGAAGTATGTGGTCTAAGGTTGTTTAATGGTAGAAGACACGTCTATGTTTGAATTGGTCATGAGAACCATTGAGTGGGTGGATGCCTTCCCCTTGCGGCTTTGGCTGAGCATTGTCAATGTCGGAATTGCGGAGGGTTTTCGCATATGCGACTTCTTTGTCCTAGGGGGCTTGCATGGGACGAGGCTAGGTTGTGTCAGGTCTTCAGGATGCATCTTGTCGAGAGGGTCCGAGCTTTGCCAGTTCTAGGGTGTGGAAGTCCATATATCTGGGTTTGGAGTACCTCGCACAGGACTGGTGTTAGGGTGGGGGAAGTGTCTCGCATTCTCCGGCGGGAGCATGTGCCGGGATTGGACTGTGCGTGTGGATCTGGTGCCTGGGCCTCCATCCGAGGGTTGCACTGTTCTTATGGAAGGTGGTCTGGGATTGCCTACCAACAATAGCATTTCTCAGTGGTCGTGGACTACAGATTCTCTCAGAGTGCGACATCTGTGGTGTTGATGAGACAGTGGACCATGCGGTGTTTCGGTGTGCATGGGTGAGAGCGGTTTGGCGACTGGCAGGGATCTCGAGAGAGGCTTGGAGCTAGAGGGACTTGGCCTTTGACAGCTTGGGATATCTGAAATTTCCATCCTGCTCCGGCAGTACTCTGTACGGTGTTCTTCACTTGGGAGCCCTCACCTCCGAGCTTTCTCAAGGTCAATTTTGATGGGTCTATCTCGGACGGAGGTGGGGGGGTTTGTTATTCGGGATCTGTACGCCAGAGTGGTGGTAGCAGGTGGCTGTCGGCTATTCGATGTTTCGATTCTTGGTGCAGCGTTGAGGGCCGCGTGGGTAGGCCTTCGACATGCTCGGTTAGTTTTGTGAGCTTGCTCAGTCATTCTAGAGGGTGACTCGACCACGGTTATCAGCTGGATTTAGGAGGTCCAAGGGGTGCGGGTGACGACCACCCTCTGCTTCATGATATCTGGGCCATGACAAGGGATAGAGTAGTCTATCAGGCCAAGCATGTTTTCCGTGCAGCCAATGGGACAATGGATTGAGTTGCTGTTTATGTGTCCAGCCATACAGGTAGTATCGTGTGGGATAGAGATGGGGAGCTGCTTCAGACACTCCAAGATATTCTGTTTTTTGATTTTATTGGATGTATTTGTACTCGTCAGATATGAATCGCCCGTCCTAGTAAAAAAAACCCATTGAGTTCTCTTCTACCTCAGAAGGAAATTCAGATTATCTAATTTAGCAATAAAATAATAAAATTATATTTTAAAAAATGCATGCAAGTAAATTTATAAATAAGCAGCTGGTATTTATTTGCATATTATTGGCCTCCAATAGGGTCCTCGGTCTGGAGGAAACTCTCAGAGTCGTGCCATTGTGAGGGTAGTTTTACATCACCAAAGAACTCTCAGGACTGTTTGGTTCACGAGAAAAGAAGGGGGGGGAGGTGTGGTCAACGAAAAAATGAAGAAAGTTCTCTTCTTTGGTTGGAGATTTCAAAGAAGAGAGATAAAAAAGTAGCATTTTTATGGAAATAAGATTTACGTATTTCATGGGAAAGAAAAATTCATGAGGGACATGAGAAAGATGCACTCCCACTGGTTGGAAATTGGAATTCTTTTTTTTTATCAAAACTATCCTTAAGCCATCGAAATTCTTGGATAAGGTTTTTCCCATTATTAAAGGTATAAAAGATATTTCACACAACTTTTCCAGAAAAGCAGATGCTCAACCAAACATAAGCCATTATGGAATGACCACTTTTCTATGGTCAACCAAACGTACCAAAATCATTTTTCTAGGCATCATATTTTCAGAGATCAGCTGTCTAGAAAAAAATATTCCGATGAGAAAAAATTCTTCCCGCGAACCAAACAAGTTCTCAAATAAAGTTTTCGAAGTCCAAAGCTTCATTTACTTTCTATGAAAAGTGATGTGTATGTAGCATTTTTATCATTTCTTAGGGCCCTTTTTTCAATTGTACTCATTGTGGTATCTAGAACTCAACTTAATTGCAAAAAAGGTAAAAAATTAAAGAGGAGGTTAAGCAATTTTTTTCCGCCCCCTAAGGCGATTTTGTGAATTATGGAGCATTTGTCAAACAGTTATGGCACCCTCAGAACCAAGGGATAGCTGTATGTTGCCTCAAAGAAATTTCCTACCTTATTTAGGACTAAAACAATATTATCCTATATTTGATCGTTGGTCTTGAATTGTCAAAACTTCTGACTTACACGATAGGAGCCATCAAACTGATAGCTTCTGCATCATTTACATAGATCCAGTCAAGATATGCATCATTACATAGTACCGACTGGTTCACCCCGTACCGAATCGGTCCGGTCTCTGACTGGTCCGGTTTAGCCTTAAAAAACGGAACTAGCCGGTATGCATCAAAGGGCCGGAACCCAGCGGTACCGGGCCGGAATCGGCCGGTACTAGATGAGTACCGGTGCGAACGGGTCCCGAACCGGCCAGTACGGGTGAAATGATGAAATGCCGATTGAGATGATATGAGTATGTGGTGATGATCTAACGGGGATTTTGTGAGAAGTGCTGCTTTTATTTGCATTAAAGGGTTTAGAAAGAAGAGGGGAAGGCTTAGGATAACATGGATGGTAGTTTTGATGGAGAATTCCAAAAATTTTGCAGTAACACCGAATCTAGCCCTTAACAGAAATATGCCTTAAGAGGATTTCATCACATATTAAAGTAAGTCATATCAGTTGGTACATGGCTTGATAGTTTTGGTTGACTATTTGGATTGGAATATACATGCATGCATGCCTGCCTGCCTGCCTATATGTGCACATGCAGATAAAATGATGGAAAGGCCAAAATTGCTGCACATGCTCTGTGTATCGTGAGCCTATGTCAGGCTTAACAGACAGAATTTTAAATTTACCGAAATACTGAGCTTATAATACATTCCTTTACCATTCTAACTTATGATATCTTAGTGATTGGTTATCTTTGTTCCTCTCCACCATGTTATAATGGACATATACTTGGTCCTAAGAAGCTTTTTGAATCTGACATATAGAGTACTTCATTTGCCTAATGGAAGCCAACTAAACGGCTGCTATCAATTTCTAGATATTAGCATGCCGAGTTATCATGTTTTGCTTCTTTACTATCTTATCACCATTGTATATTTCAATCTTTTTGAGCTTCTTTGAATCTTTAGAATTTCTCTGAACTCACTGTAATTATTACCCAAGTTAAATGAAGGCCATAAGTCTGTAGCGTTATGTTAATTGATTTTAATTTTTTATCCTCCATATTAGTTTGACTATTAAGTTTTGTAGTGCAGATGAAGACGGGATGTGTGGCACTTGTTTTATGTTTAAACATTAGTGTTGATCCACCAGATGTAATAAAAATCTCTCCTTGTGCGAGAATGGAGTGCTGGATAGGTGAAGTACCACTTGTTCCTTGTTACCCTCAATATGTTTGTATTCTGTTCTATTGCTGCTGATTTTCATTATTATTGTCTTCTGCTACTATCTTAGACAAGTCAATGAGTTTTTCACCTTAAAAGGGGAAACGTCAGCTTTTCCGCCTCCAAGATTTTATCAGTATGCACATCCTTTCATTGTCACATTTTAGAGAAAGGGCAGGCTATAGAGTACAGGCATGGGTCATTATTGAGCATTTTTGATATTAAAAAAATGCTGCTTATCTCCACACCCCAAAAAAGAAAAGTGGTTGTGCGGGGTTGCATGTGTGTGTTTACATGTGCATATCTTTGTGTGGTGTCTATAGCCGTCCCTTTACAATCTAAGACAAATTTTATCATGAAGCCAGAACATCTCAATCTCTTTTATTCTGTATATACACCTTTTCACACTAAGCCAGAAATCATGGTTATCGTTAATGATGCAGTGTTCCTAAACCACCTTTACGTCGGGAGCAAATTAGTGATTCCAAGGCTTGGGGATTGCTTGAGATTTATGGTTTACTCATAGCATTTCAGTTTACTGTATGTTAGTAAATCATTTGAAATTGTTGTTGGGAATATTTCAGTATTTGCTGAACACACATATATTTGCAAAGTGAAAAACAGTGCCCTTTTTTTATTTCATTACAGGTAATAATGGGGTTCAGATTTGCTTTAATGAAAAACAGTGCCAGATTGAACCAGGGATAATGGTCTTTTCTAGTTTTTCGCTGATGCAGTCTCTGTGAAAAAAAAAACAATTCTTAAATGATTTCTAGGTAACATATTGATTGATTGATTGAATCTATAGATTCATTGTTCCCACATTTTAATGTAGCCAAATTCAGAAGAACCCCTTGCACAAACACTAATGCGATCTTCATGTTGGCTTGGATATTTAGCTTAGAGAGCACCATTAAAATCAAGCTTTTGTAATTGGTGTCATGCAACGCCAATTGGAATTGTAATTTTCTTCTTAGGTAAACACTTTGGTTATTGGAATTGTTGTTGTTCATCTTCATTGTCAAATGTTGTGATCTGAACACAAGCGCTAGCTCACATAGGTGCTAGTCTATGATGTTCCTGTATATGGTAGAAATGAACTTAAGGAGAGTTAAACTTATTATAGCATGGTCAAAAAGGCTTACATATGTAGTGAAGCAAACACTACAAGCCTAATTTAGGTAATCAATACTTTCGCAAAAATCAAACAAAATTGGTTCCTCTGGTTGCCTGGATGAAAATTCGTTTCATTAGTTTGGAGAAAGGCTTAAATTGAGATTCTCTGGCTGAGGTTTGTACCAACTTCTTACGAACAAGAAAAGTTTCATGCCCACCCAATTACCACATCGAAAATAAAGTGAATGCAACCATCTACAAACCTCATCGAATACATTAGTCATGCCTAGGCTTGTCTTTCAATTCAAGTAGTTAGCAATCTCTTATACTTTGTCTTAGATCATTTTCACCTTACTTCCTGTGTTTTTCTGGACCATGGTCATTATCCTTGCTATGGTTCATCAGTCCATTATTTGGCAAATTTTGCTTTATAAATTTCTTGCATGGCAGACTGTACATTCTTTTCTTGGAATTTTGTTCCTTACTTCCTTTACTGTGCCATTGGTGGTCTTGTCTCTTTGGTCTTGCTCTTGGTTGTGCTTAGATTGTTGTCAATTTGTGCTATAGTATTACTCTGTTCTTTGGGCCATGCTGTCGATCTTTCTGCTAGATGCAAGCACTTTAGATGGAACTATCCCATCCACTCTTCTTTTACCTTCAGCTTGAGCATCATCATGTTTTTATTATATGTGTTGTGTTTTGACCTTTTGGCAGCAACATCCTTATATTTGCCACCTTAAGATTCCTGAAATGTTAGGACTGGTTGTGAACCAACTTCTCGTGCTTCAGCAATCACTAAAGATGATTCTTATTACGTAACTACCATGGGAGTTAGATACATTTCTTGCCTTATTTGGCTGCTATAGTTGGCTGATATCTCTTCAACATTTTTCATTTTTAATAGTTCTGTTAGCATCTGTTACAGGTGCTTCATATTTCATCAATGCACTCGTTTATAAATGGCTTCGCCTTGCTTTGCTGGAAATTAAATGTGCTGGTTGTGTCACCTTCCCCAACCTTGTGAGACAGCAACTATACTAAAACAAGTTTTGCATTTAAAGTGTTTTTTCCTTGGGTTTTCAGAGCGATACTCTAGATTTTAGAGAACAGTTGAACTCATTTCCTTCATTTTCTATAGACTTGTCTTCATTGTCAGGTTTCATTTAGAAATTTAGATCATGTGCCACACTAATCCTTATAATGTGGCAAGTCTGCAGTTTTTTTTATCAGCTTTTTTGATGCATTCTAGAGTGTCATTGCAACTCCACCATAGCCTTGTATACTCTGTTTTCATCTTTTAGCCTAATTTATTGACTCTGCAAGTTGGCCCATAATCACTCAAATGCAGACAATATTTGCTATACCATCTGTCATGCTTTTCCTTCTATACCGTTATGCTTTTCATTTTGAACGGCTGGATCTATTGTTGGCCCATGCTTGTGACAAATGTGTAATTTATATCACTACCTTTGTTAAGAGAGGTGCAGAGTTGGATGTACACATTGTGGCAACACCCAATATTTATGATACTTCACATTTCTATATTTTTAGGATCTGCAAAGCTGACCCAAATAGTTGTCAATGCTTTGATGATCATGGTTATCATTGGTAGGTTTGTATATTTGGTACTTTATATGCATCCATTCATGTGGTGTCTTACTTGGGGTGTGAGTCTTTCCCATTTATTGGATTTGGTTTTATTTGCCCTCACAATATTTCACAAGGCTTTAAGTACTGGTACAGAATCCTGTATCTTTTTTGCATTAGAATGGTATGGTATTGGTACAGTACCAATATCGAATGCATGTACCGAAATGATTGGTATGCATAGGTATGGCCTGTACGTAGCAGTATGGCTGTTTCTATATCCTGGTTGTTGTTTTCACATGAGAATGGTATGGTACTGGTCATACTGTCCTCTTTCGGTGGTTTTTGAAACCATGGCCCCGACTCTTGCTCTTGAAGTTTCAGAAAGTTACTGACTTTGCATAGTTAGGCTCTTGTGGTCTGTACTGCAGTCATGTGGATAATGACTGCAGCACTTGTTTTACACACTTTCTCCCTGGTTGATTTCCTAAAGGATAAATGAAATCTATTTCTTCGTGGCTTGTCAGATCCTTTTTCTATGGCTCCTCCAAAGGCTCTTGAGACAATTGGAAAAGCCTTGCATGCTCAATATGAACGATGGCAACCTCGGGTAAGGAATTTTGGATCTTATGGTATATTTTGTCTTATTATCATATTAGCTCTTTTATGCGGTTAAGAGCTCTGAATGTATAACAGGCTCGTTACAAACTTCAACTCGATCCTACTGTGGAGGAGGTGAAGAAGCTTTGTACTACCTGTCGCAAATATGCTAGGTCAGAAAGGGTCCTCTTTCACTATAATGGACATGGAGTACCAAGGCCTACACCTAATGGTGAAATTTGGGTTTTTAATAAGGTGTTTATCTCTGACTTTAATCAGTTATTTTTGTAGGTGTTATATGTATGCTAGGTTAACTTCTTTTTTTTTTGTTTGCACTGCATTACAGAGTTATACACAGTATATTCCATTGCCTATCAGTGACCTAGATTCTTGGCTGAAAACACCGTCAATATATGTTTTCGATTGCTCAGCTGCAGGGATGATTGTCAGTGCGTTTATAGAGGTTTGTTTTCCTAAGAACTATCTTGAATGGTTGAATTTATATTTTTTTGTTGAAGCCTATATTGCATTTTCTCATGATAAAAACATCCTTTTTTTTACGTGGTAACTTGTGTTGTCATATTTTTTTAGCACCAAGAGTGGAACTCTTCTGGTGCCTCTGCTTCATCAAAGGACTGTATTCTGCTTGCTTCCTGTGAAGCACATGAGACTCTTCCGCAGAGTGCCGAATATCCTGCTGATGTGTTTACGTCCTGTCTAACTACACCTATTAAAATGGCATTACGTTGGTTAGTCTCTTCCTTATGCTTAACTCCATTGTTGTGCTCCTCGAACCTTTTCTGTCAGCGGGTGCTCTTTGGTAAAGTGCAACAGGGTTTTGCTTTTTCTATTTTTCATGTCATGTTGTTATCAGCATGTTCTATTTTCTGAAGTGTTGGTTATGTTGTTATCACCATGTATGGAGGTTCTTTGTAGCTTATTCCATGTCTTTTACTTGGTTACTGGATCCTTACTCTTGGTTACTAGAAGCCCACTTTTGCAGTCAAACTTGATCTATTGCCTGACAGATGTTGAGTACATATTAGAGCAGCATGTTCAGCATTTCATAATTCTCGAACCACTGCCTTCTGTAATTATGTGTTATCTGTTACTCAGGTTTTGCTCTCGCTCATTACTTCGTGATTCCCTTGATCACTCTCTGATAGACCAGATTCCTGGCCGCCAAAATGACCGAAAAACCCTTCTAGGGGAGCTCAACTGGATTTTCACTGCTGTCACTGATACAATAGCATGGAATGTACTGCCTCATGGTATTAGATCATTTGATTATCATTTTTCTATTTTCTACATACTTTTTTGAAGGAGTGCAATGCTGATATGTAAGTTGACATTGTGCAGATCTTTTCCAGCGGTTATTTAGGCAAGATCTGCTAGTTGCTAGTCTCTTTCGGAATTTCTTACTTGCTGAGCGAATAATGCGAGCTGCAAATTGTTCTCCAATTTCATATCCGCTGTTACCATCGACTCATCAGCATCATATGTGGTAGCCATATGGAGTTATCATCTTTGTATAACTATATATTTAGTCTTTATTTTTCTTTACTTACTAGAGTTTGCACATTTTAGGGATGCATGGGATATGGCTGCTGAGATTTGTCTATCTAAACTTCCGCAATTAATTGCTAATCCAAATTTGGAGTTTCAGGTTTTGTTATCTTAGATCTATTCATCATAGTCTATCATTTGCCTTTCTAGTATGATCGTTAAATGTTAAAGTATTTGTCTTGTTTTATTGTTGTTATGATGTTTGCTAATGTTCCTTATTTTCTGCAAATCAGCCTAGCCCATTTTTCACAGAACAATTGACGGCTTTTGAAGTGTGGCTTGATCATGGCTCTGAATACAAGAAGCCACCTGAGCAGTTGCCTATAGTTCTTCAGGTGAGGCGCTTATTTTTTTTGTTAGGTACATATGCAAAAATTGCTTTCTTAATGTGATAATTGTCATTTTAATCAGTTTTGGATATTGCTATTCTACTCTCAAATGGTTGTTAACATGTTATTGTTCATGGTATTACTGCTAAAATACGGTAGCAAGCTATCTTAATTCTGTATTTTGAGCCAAGGTTACTCCTGAAAAAGTGTGCTATGGAATTTTGCAAGATGAGTTGAAAGCGTTTAAGAGTCTGTGCGCTATTCTCATTAGGCAATAGAAGCTAATACATAGAATTTATATAGGAGCTTAAGGGAATATAATACATAGGGCATTAGACAAAGTTGTACACATTTTATTACATACTCAATATGATAGGCTTCTCTATTTTAGTTTCTCTTGAACATGCAATGGATATGAACCATGCTTGTGCCAAAGCAAAGTGGATCAACTTTACGTAATATAATAGATTTCGTGATGGTGTAAGTCTTGTTTTAAGGTAGCGCTATAGCAACAGTATGAGTTAATAAGCAGAAGGTACAACTGTATACTGCAAATTTTTGAACCAATGCAACATTTCAATGAAACGACAAGCCTGTAAATGAGCTGAGATGGTATTGAAAGGTTGACAATTTAAAGTAGAACAGAAAAGGTTATGCATATGAGCTGAGATGATATTGCAAGAAGCCGCACTAGTTTGAAATTGTGGAAGAGGCAAGTGCCAGTGGAGGCAATTAAGTAGTAGATTGGTGCCTTATCTAGGTGGATTGGTCAGAGTCTCAAGCTGTTATTCTAATTACCAAGATGACTTGTAGAATTATGAAATTGATAATATGGATCGCGAATTGATGAGTTTTTGATGACTTATATTGGCAATGGGATTCAATGGTTGACAAAGTCAGCTGGAAAGTAAGAAACTGGATTGCAGAGTCAGTTAATGTCAATATAAATCAACAGATGTGTTGGGAAGTATTAGTACTACATTATAATTCCATGATTCCAAGTATTTACATGTACTCTTTGCATAACTAAGATGCCAGTGGTAGCAGAAAATGTTAATTATCTAGAAAATTGCAAAGAAAATTTAACAAGGCCGATGCATTTTTAATTGACGTATATAGGTGGAAGTAGTGAGGAACTTGATGTTGCAAATGAAGCTTGCTAGTCATTAGTGGTGAATCCAACCTAGGGGTTAAGACCAGAGCATGAGCAAAAAAGACCCTGTAAAGGAGGGATGGTGTAACCGCCTAGAAATCAATCTTAAAAACCTCATAGAATGACACTAGGATGATCCAAATATGCTTGAGTCATTGGCAAGGTTAAGGACAGGAAATTATTGTAGAATCCACAGAAAGGGAAAAAGGATCATGAGCAAATAGTTGATAAAAGTGCAATTTGACTTTATTCTGGTAGTCACTGTAAAATGAGCCATAAAGTTGCACATGAATTGTTGAACTTACAGGAGCCTAGGGGAGAGCTCAAGGAAATTCCTGGAATGAGGAGCGAAGTTCTACCACTAATAAATGAGGTGGGTTGTAGAAGCAAGAAGGTGGGAGAAAAAATCCAAAATGACAACCAGTGAACCATATTAGTGAAACTTAGCTTAGACAATATGGAGGCAACTTGAGGAGTCAAGGAGTTAAGTTCTGCATGGACCTACAAAGTGCGACAAACCATAATAAAATGGTGATATATTGTAAGAAACCATAATAAAATGGTGATATTGAAATTGTTGTGTGCTAAGGGGCTGTTTTGTTCAGGAGTAAAAATTCGGGGAGTAAGGAATAGCTATTCGGCTACTATAGACGGTATAGGATTTATTCTGCAGGATAAGGAATTTATGTTGTTTGGTTTAAGGAATAGTTTGAAGGGATATCCCGTCATGAGGTTGTTTGATTGGTGGAATAATTGAAGTGGATAGGTGGAATTTTGTACGCTTTGGATAAAATTGCCTGTTTAGAAAATTTTTTAAAAATGGCTAAATATGGTACTTTTTATCTCATGGAAATATGAACAATTAGCATATAGCCTGCCCCCTTGCCCACCCCCTTCCTAATCATGTACAACCATGCGCTACCCCTTGGACTGAAGTAGTGTAGTTCTTTTTAAATTTCCATTAGTACAAAATTGTCATTCCATTTTGCAGATAAAAGGTTGAGTGTATGGATGATTGCCACACCTGTACACCACTTCTCCCTTCCTCCACGCCAGGTGCTCCCAACCTGATGTTTCCATACCCTGCCCCTAGGCTTGATTAGTGCTAGATGTTTTTATTTCTAGCTGCAAAATTGGCCTTCTCCCAGTTACTATAAAATGTCTAGGTAACGAGGATCAATGCCATCATATATTGCAAAGACCGATATGTTGTCCTTCCCATTCCCTCCCTCCTGTGCCATTTCTGGCCTTGGCAAATTAATGTGTTTATGTCCATACAATCTTATGATCATTGCCGACATCATTTGAACTAGCCAAATAATATTTAACAACCACAATTGTGCATAATACCACTGAGGATTTAAAAGAAAATAAACAAAAGTAAATTCACCCTGGAATTCATAATGCAAACCTAGCAGACATAGTATACAATACTATTCCTATATTGGGTGCATCCACAAGTCATCAATTACATATCCGGTACTACATAAAGCAAAATATCATCCAAGAATCTGAGAAAGGAGAAGGATCACATAGGGCAGGAGGATGTGATTCTTTAAATTGGTGCAAATCCAATCACCAAGATTTGAGATGAAACGCAATTCGTCAATGGGAGCAAATGGTATTAAGAGGAGGAAAGGGTATTATAAGAAGCAAAAAGGTTATACTCCTAATTTTGAAGGAGTGAAGTAACAGAGTCAGCTGCCAGCAGATGTCCGTTTATGCTCTAGTTTACCTAAGACAACAGTACCTATTTTGGGAATGTCTAATACTCTAATGCCTAAGTCACTGAGTGGGTAAGTTGCCAATCCCTAAAACGGATGTACTTTTATCTATAGGTTTACGGCTACTAGTAGGTATTTTACCAGAGGTTTCTATCCATCTACCCTTGTGTGATTCTTGTTGAATCATATACTTGGGGGGTATTAAGAGGAGGAAAGGGTATTATAAGAAGCAAAAAGGTTATACTCCTAATTTTGAAGGAGTGAATTAACAGAGTCAGCTGTCAGCAGATGTCCGTTTATGCTCTAGTTTACCTAAGACAACAGTACCCATTTTGGGAATGTCTAATGCCTAAGTCACTGAGTGGGTAAGTTGCCAATCCCTAAAACGGATGTACTTTTATCTATACGGTTACGGCTACTAGTAGGTATTTTACCAGAGGTTTCTATCCATCTACCTTTGTGTGATTCTTGTTGAATCATATACTTGGGGGGATGGTGTGACGAGTAACCGGAGGGATAGCTGGATGTAGTTCACAGTGATTTGCAGGATGTGATGTGCCTGAAGGCTCCTTTACATGTGCAGTCATTGTGTTCCCACGAATGTATGATAAGCTCGGGCGACGTCTTTGAGCATTGGATACTTCTCATACAAAGCATGTGACTAGCCGGTAACTTGCCTCTGACACTCTAGCCATGTTGCATATATTCCTAGAACACGGCCAACAAAGACTGCATGAGTATCTTCCATGCCTCATAGTGAGTTGGCTCGTTCGGACCTTGCCACAAATGATGCAAGTAATCGTGCAATAGATTAAAGAAAAACAACAACACAAATTAAAAGTAATACGGTAGCTAAAAGACATTGTCTTAATCTGTGACCTTCCATCTCACAGGTCTCGTTATTTTCTCTCGCAATGCTTTCCCTCTTGTTCGCTTGTCTGTCTCCACACACATGAGCTCATGCTCAATATCACCACCATCCTCACTTAGAGGGGTAGGTCGAACCTCATACCAAAGTACCTATTATTGCCTTGGTGCCATTGAATAAATTTATGCACGACGCAATAGGCCATGGCATTGTCGCACTGGGTCCTCAACTTATATGGTGCAGTCACCTGAAGTATCTTGAACTGGATCTTCAAAATACCGAACTACTCAATTGCATTTCATAGCTGTGCATGGTGGTGGTTGAATCGTTCTGGATTTCGGTGCTGTCATTTCCTAACTTCTTGGTACTCGCTATTGTGGTACGGAATGTTATGATATGGAGTTATAAACCTATATGTATTTGCATAACCTGTGCCGATCAGTTAACATTTTCCTACATGCATAAGTGAATATAATGTGTTCGAAGATGATTTCACATATATATCATTGGTAGGTCAAATGGGGGAAAACTAGGAAACAGCTTACCTTCAAGTATCGTAAACCTCCATCCATGAGGACCCAGTGTAAGACCCGCATATCAGTGGTTGATCCCTTGTACCCAGTAGTGATGTACATGAATGTGTAATCAAATAAACCTGCTGCCATCACATTATGTGATATCCACCCCTTGTTGCGATATCGAGCTTGTTTCTCTTGATTCACTTCACTTGCCTTTTGCCTCTTATGATATTCATACACCTACTAGGAAAATTACCAGCAAACTGTACTTTTATCATTACTCATTCTTTTTTTGAACCTTAGAGAGAAAAGGAGAGCCATTACTTAAAAAGGAGAATTATTACTAAATTTCTTATTTATTCTTTAAGATAGAGGCAACTCCATTTTTGATTTTATGTATATATATACTGTATATACATATGTAATGATTTGCTCATGAATCTATGATGTAAACTTATCTGGTAATCTTTCTAATATTTGCCAATCGACAGGGTTGCCATCTACATGCATTTATAAAAGTTATATATGCAGCTCCATGGATTCTCTTTACTTTTCATTTTTTGTGGAAGGGCCCATCTCTGATGCCTTATTTATGTTGTTATGGATTAAGTTGGACTCATAGATGAACCCAAATATTTGTGTTTTCTTTTGGATAACTTTTTTAGTAATTGCTAATTGAGGGTATTAATATCCATGTGGACGGTATTAGCTACATGAACTGAGTTCCCAAGCTTGAATTTTGGGAAACACACATGTCTGATGCTGTGTGTGTTTATTCTGTCACACTTCATATTGAATTTTAATAAAAAAGGAGTCTTTCAGCCATTGTTTGAGTCATATGGGTGTTTAAACCTTTGCATGATTTTCTTGTCGTAATTTATAAGATTCTAACTGATGTATGACTGATTATCAGTGATGGATTTACTAAAGAATCAATTGTTGGTATTGTATAAAATTTCTAGAATTTGTTTGGATGGTCCTAAATGCATGATTGCACATTAAATATTGACATGATAGTTGCAGATATTTGTTCAGTATTATTATATAATTAATGCCTTGTGCTAGAACTTTGCTAGGTCCGAGCAAAATTCATCGCAACCTAGTTCATTGCCAGGCTGTAGTAGTTGAAAATGCACAGATGGTTTCATGTTGAACTGTATGACTTTGTTGTTTTGCCAGTTCTCTCTGTCAATTAATATTCAATTTATGCTTGGATCTTTAGGGGGCTCCTCTTTCATAGTTATATTTAAGCATCTTTCTAACAATGATTCATAAGCTAACCCTAAATAATTGAACTAGTGATTCTTGATTTTTATTAGAGATACCTTAGCATGTATATTTTGACAGTTCAGATATCTGAATTTGTGTACCAATAATTTTACCCTAGCTATTACTCTTTCTTGTTTGCTGATGCCATATGTTATTGTAGGTTTTGCTTAGCCAATCTCATCGATTTCGTGCACTGGTGCTTCTAGGAAGATTCCTTGATATGGGACCTTGGGCTGTGGATCTGGTATTTTGTTGATCACTATATTTAACCTGTCATTTATTTTCCATCTGTATACTGTTGGAGCACTTCTTTTATTGTGCTTTTGTGTTTTAAGCTTCACCTTTTGTGTCTTTTAGGCCTTATCTGTTGGGATCTTTCCTTATGTGCTCAAACTATTACAAACAACTGCAATGGAATTGCGCCAAATTCTTGTGTTTATATGGACCAAGATACTTGCTCTGGATAAGGTAGTTCAGTCTCTTTCTTGAATTAAGTTGTGCGCTATCTACATTACTTCTGTGCATTTAACATTCAGGAGTGATAGTTTCTATGGTTTTAAGTCAGTTATTAGCCGATCATAAGTCAAATAAGCTGTTAGTTTTGGCAATCTTCAGATATTTTATGTTGTTTCTCATCTATGTGGAATGTAACAAATTTAACATTTTTTGGGGAACATTAGTCTTGTCAGATTGATCTGGTGAAAGATGGGGGTCATGCATATTTCATCAAGTTTCTTGACAGCATGGATGCGTACCCAGAACAGCGTGCAATGGCTGCTTTTGTTTTAGCAGTTATTGTGGATGGACACAGGCGGGGACAAGAAGCATGTATGCATGTAAATTTAATACATGTATGCTTGAGACATATCCAACTAGCAAGTCCACATGATGCACAGACTGAGCCTTTACTTCTTCAGTGGCTTTGTCTCTGCCTGGGAAAGCTCTGGGAGGATTATCCAGAAGCACAGTTAGTAGGTCTGCAAGCAGATGCACCTGCAATAATTGCACCTTTGTTGTCAGAGCCTCAGCCTGAGGTAGGATTTTCCTTTGCTTTCCAAGTGATCAATTTAGACTATCACTTTTCACATCTGTATTTCATCTCCTGCCAGGTGAGATCTGCCGCTGTTTTTGCTCTGGGCACTCTTCTTGATGTTGGATCTGTCTCCTATAGGGATGGCCATGGAGGTGATGAGGATTGTGATGATGATGAAAAAATTAAGGCTGAACTAAATATTGTCAAAAACCTTCTACAAGTTGTTGGAGATGGAAGCCCACTTGTCAGGGCTGAGGTTGCTATA
The DNA here is from genome assembly GCF_009389715.1 of Phoenix dactylifera. Classification (NCBI taxonomy): domain Eukaryota; kingdom Viridiplantae; phylum Streptophyta; class Magnoliopsida; order Arecales; family Arecaceae; genus Phoenix; species Phoenix dactylifera. Next base: position 5,160,931 of record NC_052403.1, read on the forward strand.
GGTAATGTAAATTTTCCCCAAAAATTCTGATGATATATTATTGAAAATATTATTTACCTCTCAAGGCTGTTATTTTATTTTATATGTTTTTGATATTACATGGTTAACAAAAAAATATCAGATAGCATCACCTGTTTGCATTGTAACAAGTTGATCGGTGGTCTGCTATGCTTTTGTATAGCAAGGAAGAAAATTCTATACTGTTTGATAGCAAAAAACATTTTACCTTCATAAATTGCAAGATTGCACTTGAAAGTTTATGAAGTCCAATGGATATTTATAAATATTGTTCGATGATGTTGACTTAGTTGCCGCAAAAACCAGTTTTCCATTTGGGATGTATATTTGCTCCAGAGACCTGAATTATTGTAAAATTGCTACATAGGTTGTTAAGTCAATAAAAAGTAATCAATTTTTTGGTGGAGGAAAAGTAAATAGTACAGCCAACCTAGAGTGAAAGTGATCAAATCAAAAGCCCTTTATAATGTAAATCACAACTAACCATCCCTTCTGACAGTATAATCCACAGATTTATTAGGATTTCAAGTAGAGCTTTTGATAGTTCCGTTCAGCTTGAGCCTAAAGCAAATTAATAAATTAAGCCTTGAGGTGAGATATACTTAGGTCTGATTTCGTATAATTTTGCTTATGTTCATTATCACTTGTATTCTCAGAGATCCGATTTACAAACTTCTTTCAGGATGGGTTTAACTTTCTTGCACTTGACATTAGTGGATGTATAGATATGAAAATTTAGCTTTTGTCCAACATCATGGCTCAAGCATCAGGCAGCGGTTGGTCGGGGGCTGGAAACTGGTCAGATATGTGTTGGATACTATATATCCATGCCACTGTATCCATTTTTCCCAGTGGATACAAACAGGGATGTGAATTTTAATTAGGCTTCCAAAATATTTATCCATAGGTTGCCCTAAACAAATATGTGTGTGTATCAGATATCTGTAAAATTTTTATATATTTGAAAGTCATCATATGTATTTGACATGAGTGATGGCCATTTTTTAGTTAAAGAAACATGGATATCAATCTGATATATGTGTGTACATGAATAGACATAACAGCTTTGATGGGATAAATCAACAAGATCTTTTTCAGAAGTTAGTCCTTAAAAAACCAATATAGCACTAGTTTTATAGCTGTATATATAATCAAAATATTATCAGGATAGAAAGAATCATCTTTTTGATGTGTCAATGTCCATTTCCATATTTATATCATTAAAGAATGTCAAGTTATTCTGTGTAAGTGTAGATATTTAATGTATCACCCTATTAGTATTGGAAATTGAGTTTATATTCCTGTAAACTGGTTTAACTTATCCTATTAAAGACATACAGCCTTTTGGACTGTAGGTGCTCATGCAGTATGCTTTCTTCAGTTTTGTTTTCATTGTGATTTGTGATTAAGATTGTTATGCTTGTTTGGCAGCTCTTGCCCGCTTTGCCTTTGGCCATAGCAAGCATCTGAAGTCAATTGCTGCTGAATACTGGAAGCCTCAATCTAATTATTTATTGGGCTCATTTCCTTCTTTGGCTAATATTAACGGTCCAGGTAGTGGATATGCTAACCCAAGCCAGTATATGCAGTCAGGAAGTGCCCTTTCCTGCCATATTGGCCCTGTACTGAGAGTTGGCAGTGACAGCACAGCTACTGCTCGAGATGGAAGGATATGCACAAGTAGCCCACTTGCATCTATGGGGATAATGCATGGTTCTCCACTATCAGATGATTCTTCTCAGCATTCTGATTCTGGCATAGTTATAAAAGAAAATGCTAGTAATGGGGTCATCAGCTATCCTAGGTCAAGGCCTCTTGACAGTGCAATATATTCACAGATTATTCTAGCCATGTCTACTTTGGCTAAAGATCCATCTCCTCGAGTTGCAAACCTTGGTCGAAGAACTCTCTCTATTATTGGTATTGAACAAGTGGTTACGAGGCAATCAAGATTTAGTGGTGCCGGCATACATCAAGGAAATTCCTCTGCTCCATCTGCATCTCCAAATCTTGCTGGATTGGCACGCTCTTCTTCATGGTTTGACATGAATGCTGGTAATCTTCAGGTTTTATTGTTCGTCAGTTTATTTGAATGTTATCATTTATCGTCTAGCATCCTTTAATAATCTGTAAAATATCATTGCAAAAAATTCAATTTTTGCACTGCTAATTTTATTATTGTTGTTTTATGCAGGTCATTTGCCAATGACATTTAGAACACCTCCAGTTAGCCCTCCACGGAATAATTACCTCACAGGATTGCGGCGTGTGTGTTCCCTAGAGTTCAGGCCTCACCAATTAAATTGCCCAGACACTGGACTAGCTGATCCACTTTTAAGTTCTGACGGATGTTCTGGAGTTTCTGAACGCAGCTTACTTCCCCAATCAACCATTTACAACTGGAGCTGTGGTCATTTTTCAAGGCCGCTTCTTACTGCTTCTGATGACAATGAGGAAATTATGGCTAGAAGAGAGGAAAGGGAAAGAATAGCCCTGGATCGCATAGCCAAATGCCAGCATTCTTGTAAGTGGAATGATGATTAAACTATTTGGGTTCTATGCCTTCGGATTTTTTCTATCGTTTAGTCATGTGGTTGCCTTCTTTGTTTTTCATGTAGATGAACATGATTTTATCTTTCTGTGACTTGCAGCTGTAAGCAAACTTAATAATCCAATTGCTAGTTGGGTTTCAAAGTTTGAAATGGGTACAAAGGCCACATTGCTGCTACCCTTTTCTCCTATTGTAGTTGCTGCAGATGAGAATGAACGTATCAGGTAATTGAATGGTAAAACTTTGTCCTTTCCTTTTATTTTAATATTTATCTCAATTTTTAATGTTCTATACCTGTAATCGTAGGATTCTATTTTGATGGATCTTAACCAATTGAGTACTTGTATGGCTGACCACAGATAGTTTGGGCAAAGTCTTGTTAGTTTTCTTTTCTTTCCCTTTTCCTTTATTCCGTTGCCATATATTATTGAATACCATCAAACTTTACCATGGAAATTGGTTGTGAAAATATAATCACAAATGTAAAGTATAAGGGCGTGTTTGGCAATCGCTTTTATTTCTTGTTTTCTACTTTGAAAAAGAAAAAGCATAAATCGTGACAAAAAATATGTTTGTTGGCAATGTTTCTGTTTTCCATTTTTAAAAAGTTATTTTCACTATTTCCAAAAAAACCAAAAGTAAGAAATTTTTATTTTCAATATTTTTTAGAAATAAAAAACTCATGTTTTATACTACCACCAACACCGGCCCCTCCACCATCATTGTTGTTTTCGCCGCCACCATTGTCGTTGCCACCACCACCACTGCCATTGTCGTCTCCACCACAACACCACCACCATTGTTGTTATTGCCTCTGCCATAGCTGCTGCTACCATCGTTATCGCTGTCGCTACCAGCACCACTTGTGTTGTTGCTGCCATCCCTCACTACGCTGCCATTGCTCTTGCCATCAAACTCACCCCTATCGCCATTACCACCCCTGCCACCCCTGCCGCCGCCACCATCACCACCACTGTGTTTATGTTTTTAAAAATATTTGGCCAAGACATGTTTATATTTTTAAAAATCTGGAAAAAATAGAAGTAGAATTTCTATTTTTTATTTCTGAAAATAGTAAAAATGAAGGTGATGCCAAACTTTATTAAGTGATTACTTGGTGCATGTACTCCATCATGTTGGTGGAAATTTTCATAGAAATGCGAATGTCTTATTCTTTTGTTTGATGCAATCTAGATCATTAGTCCACGCTTAAAATTCTAAAGTAGCTAGTGCAAGCTAGCTTGCTTATGATGCTTTGAGAATAACGTAACCCATCAATAAGTTACAAAAGTTCCCATCATTAATTATTAAATACTCCTTTTGGATTACATGTTCATTAGAATAAATAATTGTATAAAAACGTATTCAGTAACATGGTATAAAATTTTATCTTCATTGAATAGCTATGTAATAAGTTGTGCCTAGCTTTTTTTGAAATCTCATCATGTCAAATTTCTTTATCTATTAATTTATTTTGTACCAGTGAGCAGCGTGTCCTGAACTCATTGACCTGAACCAAACCCGACTGGTGGTCTTGTCGTAGGTTCATAGTCCGACCGTTGGTTGACCGCTGGTCAACCGATCAATAGAAATAGCTCGTTATTTCCATATATATTTCTCAAAACACATCACACCTTCCTCTCCTCTGATGTATCGAAGCTAAATCTCTTCTCGGATCCGTAACTTGCCCTCTTGACTGCTCTCACCATTGTTGTGAAGCTCTCTAGGCCTTAGCCTTCTCCTACTATCTTCTTTGGTCCCCCTTTTAGCCTTCTTTGCCTTTGCCATGGCTGTTGCAATCAAGCACCCAATATGACTGCCTTCCCCTCCTTCAGTGTCAATCTTCCAAACAACCCACTCCTCTCCTTTGGCATCACCTTATCATCATCTAGGTCATGCCCCTTAGCACATCCTCCTCGCCACTTCAGTATCAAGCTGGCCTTGCCATCGGTTCCCCTCAGTGTCCCTTCCCATCTCCACCATGATCTCAAGCCCTTGGTTGTCTCACTTCTCTTCACTGCTTTGATCATCAACCCAACTTCCTGGTGTTTCCCATGATGATGGCATGTAATGGAGAGAGAAATCAAGATTTCTTTGTGATGGAGCCAAGGTAGGGTATAGGGCATCATACTGCCCCTTCGATACGAGTTGACCTATGGGTTTTAAATTTTGACCTTGATGGTTCAAAAGGTTAATTTGCTCAGGTCACTAGTTTGAATGGGTTTAAGCTATTTCCAAGCCGTTGTGATCCCAACCTGCTGCACCTAGCAGGTGACATGTTGACCTGGTTGACCAGGTCAGGTTGATGGGGTCTCAGAATGCTGCTAGTGAGGTAGATTGTCTATCCATGCTCCTTTTTTCCCTTTTAGAAAAATAAAATGGCAACTTAGTATGGAAAGAGTGATTTTCATATCTGTTATATGCAACAAATTGTGGTTGCCCTTGGTCAAACTTTTCATATCAAGTTTTGTTAGTAAATTATTTCTTATTGTAATGTTTTTTGTTTTTTTTTTTTTGGGGGGGGGGGAGGTCTATATTAGAACTATCATGGTCTTTTAACAAATAAAATCTGATCAATGGTTAGTCTTTGATAAGTGCCTGTTCTGCTCAGAGAAGACATAAATATAGGGGCTGGCTGTTGCATGCATTGTTATAATCATTTTGCAAGAAAATTTTAACAGTGGATTTTCCATGTAGAGCTCATGTGTAGCACTATTTGAGGATTGAAAAGATTGAGAATTGATTAAGATTGTTTTGTCCCCACAACAAGGGTCATGGGAGGACAGTCAGGCTTTGGTTGCAAGGTTGAAAGAAATGAGATCATGCACGTACTCAACATTAAGCATTGTTTGTATGAAGCAAGTATGATGGAATTTTTGAGGTTTCAGATTTAAACTAGTTGATTTTGGACATTTTCTGTACTCAGGTAGAGTGTGGAGCTATATTGGTCAGCTTTAGATATTGACCACAGCATTTGGAATACCCGCCAGGAAATTGTATTCTTTACAAGTAGTGTAATTATAGAAATATTTTGATGTTCTTTGTGGTTTATGCTGATCGTTCTTTTGTTTCATATGCCAATGGAGGGAAGGCCTTGGCTAAACTGCAGGGTTGCTTTATTATAACCTGAGTGTTAACGGGTTCAAAATATGAAAACAGCCTATCTGCTTATTGGGGTATGGTTGCATGCAACATACCCTCCCTAGACCTACAGTGGCGGGAGCCTTGTGCACTAGGACACTCTTTTATGCCAATAGCTGACCATGTTTGGTTGATTTCAGCAACTTCTCTACACAAACACAAAGCAATTTATTAGCCTAGACAAAAGCAATAATAAGTTTCAAAATTGAAGACCGAGTTTATGAAGGTTAATTTATATTCGCTAATTGGTGCTTGGTCTTTTAAGTTTGCTTTTGTTTTATGATTAAACTCACTATGCCACTGAATAGTTGGAAAAGAATATTTTATGTTACTTGATAATATAGAATTTCATGTACTTCTAATTTCAAGATATCGACTTGCAGTATCTTTTATCTTCTATATTGGTTGATTACATGTTACAGTTATTCTAGTCTTTTCTAAAGCTTGATATATCAATTCCCCAGGGTATGGAACTATGAGGAAGCTACACCTTTGAACAGTTTCGACAATCATGATTTATCTGATCGAGGAATTTCTAAGCTCTGCCTTGTGAATGAACTTGACGACAGCTTGCTCCTTGTTGCTTCAAGTAAGCTGTTTGTTGGTAAAACTAGCGAGCAACTGGTAGTTGTAGTCTATGTGTCCTGGACCCTTCGGTTTATCCATAAGCACTCATCCAACACTTAAAATTGGTTGTAATTATGAACAAACTTTTAGATACTGGAAGGATCCAATTCTTGGGCATGTTCCTGCACTAGACTTGTTTGATAGTTTGTTCTGAATATGCATGTTGAATGCAGGTGATGGAAATGTTCGTGTATGGAAAGATTATACTATAAAAGGCAAACAGAAACTTGTAACGGCATTTTCTTCAGTTCAAGGTCATAAGTCTGGTGTTCGCAGTATGAATGCAGTTGTGGACTGGCAGCAGCAGTCCGGTTACTTGGTATTACTCCATTTCAGTCTTGTGTAATCTTATATTACTACAGTATCACACTTGGCTTGTGAGGTTCATAGACGAACACTTCCGCTCTTATGTTTTGGTTGTAGTACGCTTCTGGCGAGGCATCACCTATTGTGCTTTGGGATATGGACAAAGAACAACTTGTTAGCTCCGTTCCATCATCATCAGACAGCAGCATATCGTCACTGGTGAGTGTTTTTCCATCTCTACTAATATATATATATATATATATATATATATATAGAGAGAGAGAGAGAGAGAGAGAGAGAGAGAGAGAGAGATCAACTAATGAATCCCCCCTCTGGTTATGGAGATGTGCTGGTAAGAAAGCATTGTGTCACAAGTGCACCTGTGACCTAATACTATATTCATTTGCCCTGAATTGTCTGTGCTTGTCAGCCTACACACATATGAAACCTTGGCATTCTAACTATCTTCCCACTCTCTCATCAGTTTTTTACCTTGCTTTGCATTTTAAATGACTTGAGCTTCTTTTATTCTTTTTTCCAGTCTGCTTCTCAAATTCATGGTGGTCAGTTTGCAGCTGGTTTTGTGGACGGTTCTGTTAGGATATTTGATATTCGTACTCCTGAGATGTGAGAATCCACATACTTTCTACAGAATTCTGGCTGTGATAAATTTGGTTAACTATTTCCTGAATAACTGAATATTAAGAAAGTTGTTTTATTTTCAATCTCCCCGATCACCAGACAGCTAAATTATTTATTTGTGATGGTTATTCCAAAATTTTCCTTGAACGACAAATTGTGCCTCTCAGAATTGTATCTGATTATTAGTCATGCCTGGTGTTGTAGGCTTGTCTGTACAGCAAGACCACATACTCAAAGAGTGGAAAGAGTTGTTGGGCTCGGCTTTCAACCTGGTCTTGATCCTGCCAAGGTAACAACATTCATCAACTAGCTTGTTTTATAATATTTTCTATGTTCATATTAACAACTGTCTTGACCTTAGGAGTTTGGAATGATTAAATTATGATGTTAGACCCATTTCAAAAATGTCCTCCTGCTCCATTACTGGTCTACAGAAGAAAATGTAGCTTATCGTTGCTATGTTGCTTGTTCCAACTCTTGCTCCTGTTCTTGTGGTTTTCAAGAGCTATAATCTATAAAATTCAATTGTAAGCAGTGAGAAAGAGAAAAGAAAGAGGGGGTAGAATGCAGGATATTAATTTGAACATAACTTTTAAATTTTTTTTTCAATCACATGGGAACTAAGACAGGTGTTTTGGTCATCTGATGCATGCTCTAAAGTTATGCTTCAATTTAACTCAACAGTAACAAATGTACTATCAAGATTCCAGATTCTTTAATAGGGGGCTGCTGCTGTTAGGGATCTCCTATAAAGAATGAAAAGGAGTTAGCCGATGGAAAAGAAATGGGAAGTGATTTAAGCACATGGATGATTCCAGACTTCATGGTCTCTTGTCTTGAGAAAATAGTTAATTTGCCCCCTTATTAGCAGCTCATCACATAAAACATAATTTATATTTTTGCATGTATGGTGTCGGTCATATGACTTCGAATTAGAAGTCATGAATGAGTAAAAAATAGGAAAAAAATCGATGCTTCACATTTGGTTAAAGATTGGAGGATTAATATTACCTATACTACCTCCTTCCCCTTATCTCACTTTTATGTGAGCGAATCTTCTCCTGAGCTTTTAGATTGTCGGGCTTGCCTTTGAAAGCGAGCAAATGCAGAGAGTTGAAGGTTGCATCCTAGTGTCGTAATTATTCGCATTTTTTCTTTTCGTTTTTCCCTTGAGGTAGAGAGCGGGCCTTAGTGCAATGGTGTGAGGTTGGTACATTGTGACTTGAGTGTCAGGGATTCGAACATGAAAACAGCTTTTCTGCATGTGGGGGTAAGGCTACGTAGATCTAACCTTAGACCACACAATGGCAGGAGCCTGGTGCACCGGAACACCACTTTTTTCCTGCAGGTATATGTGGAAGATGGATGATGTCATGCCAGCTTTTGAAAGTTCTACATTCCTCATCCAAGCTGGCGAAAGCAACAGCATTTTTTTAATCCTTTGTTCTCTATATAAGGTGGCTATGCATATCTGACCTGGCCTGTATTTTGTCCGACCCAATCTGATTGCCACCCCTATCTCTATAAATATCTAGTAACTTAAAATTTTGATTTTATATTTTGCATTTAGGACACAAGTCACCTTGCAGATTATATCTTCCCTTGGTAGCATTTTATGCTGCATGAGAATGGCAGTTTCCGCCTAACCTATTCTGTAATTTATACCTGATGATAAAGATCTGGTTGATTAATCCTTTTTATGCATTTTTATAGTGTCTCATGTCTCTTTGGGTGCTTTTATGTGGCAAAGGTGGCATAATGTATGGTATCTTTAACTATTTGGATGCAGATTGTCAGTGCATCTCAAGCAGGAGATATTCAGTTTTTGGATATAAGAAATCACACTGAGGCATATCTCACTATTGATGCCCATAGGGGCTCTCTTACGGCCTTGGCGGTTCATCGCCATGCTTCAGTTATTGCAAGTGGCTCAGCCAAGCAGATCGTGAAAATCTTTAGCCTAGAAGGAGAGCAGCTGAGCATCATCAGATATTACCCAACTTTCATGGCTCAGAGAATAGGATCTGTCAACTGCCTCACTTTCCATCCTTACAGAGTACTCCTTGCAGCCGGTACTGCTGATGCCTGCATATCCATCTATCCACTTGACAGCTACCAAACAAGATAATTTGTGATCAGTGAGTTCCATCATGGGCGAGAAAAAAGATGTCCACATCTTACCCAACCAGCATGCCTGTTGTCACATTCAGACTAGCGGGCTGATCTCTCGCTGAAGCTATTGGCATTGTCACCGGTTGGATATATACACCTTTGGCCTGCATGTGAAATTTGTATGTTATAATATTCATTAGCCTCCTGCAGAAGGTCTCAGTTAATCCCGTTTCTACTTACCCTTGGAGGCTCTTACAAATAATTTTGATACCTAGGTAAAAGATGTAAATAGTTTCCTTTATTTCAATGCTTTCTAGCCCCTTTCTTCCCCCCTTTGTTCAATTTGTAAAAGTGCCAGACTCTTCATATTATAAATTAAATAGGGTTGGGCTCTTCCTGGGCAAGGGGTATTGGTGTTGTATTTAAAAAATCCTTGTCTTCCAAGTGCACTTTCTCGCTGATCTCTAATTTTGATGTCCTTAATGAGCTTTCCTTGCTAGAATATAGCTTAATGTTCATTTCGACCTTTTCGAATAGCATGAGAGGTTGATAGTGGCAGGGATGATAATTTGATATAGGCTTGTTAGTTTGAAGTTTAGTTCAGTTTTTCTTAGCATTGCTCATAAACATTGCCTTGATGATTTCAGTGAATTCCAGTGGAGTTGCGCAGTTTATATATCTCAACTGTTTTTAGAGATTTTTCATGGCTTGAATACATTCAAATATATGATGGACATTCATTATTTTTTTCCCTTTTTTAACTGTACATCCTTATCAATTAGGCTTGCATAAAGATTTATTTTGCTCCGTAGCTGTTTTGTGGTTTTCTTTGCAAAAAATATCGATCCATGTTATCTTAATTCAATATGCGTCAATGTAAAGATGGCTCCGCTGGAGAGAGGATTGGAGAGAGGATATACGATCATGAATATGATGACTTCATGGTTCTCATTTGTATTCTGCTCTTCCAATCCATAGAAGGTAGCAAATTCCAAATATTGTGATATGAAAGCGCTGATCATGCTTTTTTGATTTTACATTTAGAAACTTGGATCATTTTTTAAATATCTTTTGAAGTTTGTACGCTGAGAAAAATAATGTGCGAGGTTGTTGGTTTAAAGAAGAAAATGGACGGGAAAGAATTTTATTTTGATTTATAGAAAGTGCATTGCATTATAAAGATTGGATCGTTGCTGCATTTGGAGAAAATGTTGAAGCCACTGACACAATATTCGATGATCTGGGTATTCTTCATGCTTTTATAGAAATTTTGATTGATGGTGAAGCTGCATTATGATGTTAGATATTCAATATTAGAGGTGATGTTTTGTGATGATGTATTGTTGATGGTCTTGCTTATGCTTGAGCCAGAGTATCTACCGAGCATACTGAAACAGGTCTACAACGATAGCGGGTTTCTGTTGTTTTGCCGGTGGTGAGTTGTTTCGCCTGGAAACCCCCATATCAGGGTACTGTGGTAGTGTATTGAATGAAGAGACTCTTCGACGCTAATGTTCCTATGGCAGAGCTTTGGGTGCATATTGGGACGGTGTTTGAGTTGCGAGCCAGTAGAGTCTACAATGAGGGCGGCTCCTTGACTCTGTTTGGCTGAATCCACAAATTAACCCAGTCTTTTGAGATATTCACCCTTTGCTCCTAGATATTTGGCGTATGTTGTGGCGCCTGACTCAATTTAAGACATCTCATATATGAAGAGAGGATAATGGACTGGCTGTTTGGGCTGCACCGTATGTTACTCGTTTACATTGATACTTGTTCGTGGACGTCTCTCGATAATTGTCCTGTGGGCATAAGGATAAATTGTTCTGTGACTCGGTTGTATTGACACTCGATAACCGAAACAGGACTTCTAAGAGAAATTTTGACTCCATGAATTATATGGTTTCTATTTTATACAAGGTGCGTAAAAGAAATATGACTCATTTGCACGGATGCAGATTGGCTGTTTTCTTCTGATCCATGGCTAAGCCATCAGTCAATCACCGTGCATTGGCACTATGGCAGTCATGTTGATGGATTATAGATTTTTTTTTTTTTTTTGAGAATATGGATTATAGAATTCTTGTTAAGCTCTTATAAAGTTGAAAATGGATTCACTTGTAACCGCAGGAACTTTAATTGGTTTAAGGTTTAAACATCAAATCAAGAGTACCAGAGTTGATATGTAAATGTTTAGTATACAACGGGTGGTGAATAAACCCTTGTTCAGCTGTGCTGTTAGCTTGTTTCATTCTGCCTTTGTCACATGCGTAGCATGTGTGGAGTCCTTTGATGCAAAACTTGTACTCTACTTGGATAACCATGTCAGAATCAAATGTTGAAACCAACCCTTCAGATTACAGCTCTTTAGATGCCACAGATTCTGAATACTTGCCCTCAATATTTGTAGTTACACCTTCCCCTCACAGGTCTCTCGCTCCCCCTCACAAGGAGCCAACTAGGAAGGAATGCTACTATAAGCTCGAGGAAGCAAGTCGAAACCTCAATCTCCAACACCGAGCTTCAGGGATACTGACTCCGAATGCAAGAACTCATTTACGAACTTGAATATAAGTAATGTGGGTGCTCTTAGTAAGTATGATTCTTTGTGCTCGTTTAGATTACCTAGTAGGATTGAATTGGATTTCTTGATTTGTGGATCGGTAAGGGCATTTGTGCATGGCCGATATTAATCCAATACACTCCTGGCCTGAATTCTTTAGGAGAAAAAGAGAGATCCTATAACAATTGCGACTTAGGGTACCGGGTCTGGCCTGAGGAAAGCCTCCAGTCTAGCAATTACGACGCAAACGATGGCCCGGGATATTCATAAAGCGGACCAGGTTCGATCTTCCACTCCCCTTCCCCCACCCTCTACAGTGGCTGGTACCCCGTCGCTGTGTGACGCTGTGGCAGCGGCAATCGGAGGTCCCCTATGGACTGACAAAATTCGTCCGTTCCAACGCTTAGTTCTATGACAATTCCTTTTCTAGTCTAGGGTGTCTGTGCCATTCCCTTCTCATTGTTGTTAGTTTTCGTTACTCTCATGTTTTTATTCCTATTCATGGTCTCAGTGGAATTTGAAGGTATAACCCAACGTTTTGCAGCTTTTGCAGCTGCGCTTCATTTTTATCCACTCTCAGAGTTTGATCTCATTTAGCTTTATCATGGTATTTGGTGGCATTTTTTTTTCTCTATTTTTCTTTCTTTCTTAGCATTTATGTTCTGAAGGCCTCTCCTTCTTCCCAATCTCCCCATACAAACGACAGGTGGCAGCAAACCTTCAGTGGGCTGCAAGCAATATAAACACTAGAAAAGAAGGTGTCTGAAGAACACAACTACTCCTCAACCAATTTCCTATCCATTCTGACTGACTGTCCCCGCAGCTATGACTCGAATCCAACCCCCTGTGCATACTCCATCATCATCAAATATATATTTCAGGGCCCACGTCCCTCTGATTCTTGACCATCTTGAGAAAGTTTAAAAATCTGATGTTCCTGAGAGAATCTTCTTCAGGATGCCGTCGACATCTTCTTTAGAATTCCAACGCTTCGATGCACCCCTTCTGTGGTCTTCTTAAGATCTTTGCTCTCTACCCTAAGAGGAGGCGGCCCTCGTTGTAGTTAGTGATGTCTTGATGAAGACTCCAGAGATGAACATTCGACTTGAGGTCTCCGTCTTTCAGATACTGATCAGAGCTCTTTGCAGGAAAGGGAAGTATGCTCTGCAGTTGAACTTCTCAACGTGATGCCGCTTCATGATTGTACTATCCTGATGGAAACACGTAAACACGGGTGCTTTGTTCGCTTTGTTCTCTTCATCAACAATACTTTTAATGCATGTGTTGCAGGCACAATTCCTTGATATGTTCAGTAAAATGGCAAGCCAGTCTCGACATTCAATGATAGGATGGGGTTTCTGTTCATCACCTTTAAAGTCCTATTGTTAATGAAGTATAACCAGTGCATCTAATTTTGAAGATATTTCATTATTATTTTTAATAATATCCAGTTATTATGTTTTACAAGCTGAAATAGAAGTTAGGTGAGCCAGATTATTGCTAGGGCTAGACACTTGGTTGACTGACAGTAGTCTGTACCACCATCTATATATAGATCATGTGCAGATATCCTGTTCCTGTGAATTGATTGAGACAGGTTGGCATCTACTCTTCTTGCAGTTTGGTTTCAGTATTATATCATCTAAGTTCAGAACTCTGGTGTTATGTGGACAATAATAAGCCAATTCTGTGATTTGAGAGAAGTTGGTCCGCCAGGCATTCTCTTTTACATGCCAATGAAGGAAAAACATTCCTTTTGCACGTGAACCCGTTCAATTCACTGCTTGTTTCTGCTTCGGTCCCAAAATTAGGTGAATGTCCTGGTATGGATTTTGTAATTATATATTTAACCGTGTGTCAATCTGAATTGACCGATCAATGGATATTCCAATATATTGTTTTTTTTTTGGTGCAATGTACTGGCTTTGAATTAAAATTACAGTGCTTGAAGGTTTTAGATGCCATTGAGAAGACTATTTTTGCACACGTAGATTTAGAAGAAAGATTTACAGAAAAATGTTGCTCTAGCTGCATTTGGCACCTCATGAATTTTGCGAAAGATAAAACACTCTTTATGTGTTATTCAATGTTCATATATGAAATATGAGTAACTTCATGCTTTTCAGCACTCCATTATCCACTGATAGGTAAGAGCATTTGGCTTTATTTTGATTCTAGAGGCTGATTTTGCAGGGAAAAAATCACATATCTCAGTGGGCAAAAGATTCATAAGATTAGACAATATCACAATGATATAGGCTGGAAAATTCCTGGGCGAATTGGGTTAAAATTCTACATACAAAGTAAAAGTTGGCAAACCTCTGTGCCAGCAGAAGTATAACTTAATCATCATGCAGATCCTTTCTTTCCAGACCTCAGCATCCACAATCCTTCGTAGAAAAGGAAAAAAGTGGGGGAAAAGGTCATAATCAGTCTGCTGCATTAGAAAAATAACGGATAAAATAAAAAAACATAATGAATTGTGGATCTTACAAGTTTGCAAAAGGACTTTGCACTGCAACATACTAATTATGCCTTCAAATGCATCCATTACCAAAGCATTGGCAATTTCATAGCTGGTTCCAAACTTGTAAATGCAAATACTGATTATAGAAGCATCCTCGATAATCTGCCGATCTCCATTATTTGATAAGAACCATATTTCTCCTTGGGGGCCTAACAAACCATAGGCTAGTTACCAATTATCTTCCTCAGGGCATCTTCATTTACATCCTTGGGTCCAACTAATAGCATAATGGGGCTTTCAAAAAATTTGTGAAGCTCATCCTATATTTCCACCTAACAAACTTGATAGTTGATACCTCCTACATACTTCTTCCATATTCATCCTCATTCCCCACTCTCTATGCAATGCATTAACATGTTAAAATATCCAGCCAACAGCCGACTCTGACTCCAGCAAAGCACACACTGGCAGAGTGGTTCATCACCAAATGGTACGCCAAGGTTCAAATTGCATGTAAGTTTTACTCCATCTTAAGCAGTGCATTGGTGCCAGTAGATCAGCAAAAGAACCAAGAGTATTCTTGATTTGCTGCAACCCCTAATCACATAACCGTAGCAAGAAGCCTTCAAACTCTCAGAAATTGATTCAAGGGAGCTCTCAAGCACCAGTTTTTTTTCATTTTCTTGTTGGTTGCAGGAGGGAGGAAACTTCAAGGATCTTCGTCTCCAAAAATATTGGAAGTTTGCATTCTTCACTTTCTTATAGAGGTTGTCTTAGAAATTTTGTTTATCCACATTTTGCAGGCCAGCCTTTTATGTTGCCATTATACTATATCCACATGCCTTCTGAACTCCCTTTTCTTCCATCTTCATCCTCACCTTCTCTGCATCCTCCCATCTTCCATCTTCGGCATAAATATTAGACAACAGGACATAGGCACCATCATTGTTTGGCATCAACTTAAGGATCTGCTCAGCAGCCAGTTCACCAATCTCTTTATTCCCATAAATCCGACAACCACTTAATAATGATCTCCAAATAGCAGGCCAAGGTTCATATGGCATGTTTTCAATGACATCTTTAGCCTTCTCGATAAGCCCATTTCGTGCAAGAAGATCAACAAAGCAAGCAAAATTATCCTTGGAAGGGAACATCCCATAAGCCGAGCTTATGGAATTGAAGAAATGTTGCCCTTGCTCCACTAGACCTAGATGACTACAAGATGATATAACAGCCACGAATGTCGCATGAGTAGGAATTAAGTTAGCACACTTCATCTTCTCAAAGAGCTCAATGGCGTCTGTGATTAGGCCATGATGTGAATAAGCTGAAATCATGGTATTGAAGAGAATGGCATCATCATCTCTTGAAACACTATCAAAAGCCTGCTTAGAGCTATTGATATCTCCACACTTAGCATAGGCGTCTATAATTGCACTTCCTACACAGAAATGCTTCTCATATCCTGTCTTGATTGCAAGTGAATGGAAACATTTAGTTTGGTTAAGTAGAGCAATATTAGCACATGCATTCATGGCACTACCTAAGATGAACTCATCTGGCTTCTCACCTGTTTCTCTCAAGCTGTTTACAAGTGAAAGAGCTTCACTACAAAATCCTTGTTTTAAAAATGCAGAAATAATTGTCCCCCAAGATACCAAATCCACTATCCCGGTATGTTGGAAAATCTTAAAAGAGCTCCCAACCAATCCAAAACTAGAATAAGCATTAATTAGCGAACTGCAAACAAAGCTACAAGAATCAAAACCAGACTTGATGACTTTAGCATGGATTTGCTCACCTGTTTTCTGATTTCCTTGACAAGCACCCAATACATTTAAATATGTGAATTCATCTGCTTCAATGCCCAGCCCAACCATACTATGAAAAAGTTGTAATGCCACTAAGCCATATCCATTAAGGTTATAACCTTGAATCATCTCATTCCATGTGATAAGATTCCTAGTAGCAAGGTTGCTGAACAAGAAATATGCATTCTCCACCACAGAACACCTAGAGAACATATTTATAAGCGAGTTGATCACAAGGGCATCATTCAAGTATCCAAGACGACAAGCAAAGCAAAAGAACTGAAGTCCTAATGAAAGATCATCTTTAGCACCACATAATCTGAATATCACAGACAAGGTAACTTGGTTAGGCTTCAAACCAGATAGTAACATATTAGAAAACAAATCTACAACTTGTTTCTCATCTTCCTCATGGACAAAGCCAGATATCACAGTATTCCATGATACTATATCTTTTTCTCGTGTTTTACCAAAGACCTTCACTCCAGAGTCCTTCATGCCTGTTCTAAAGTACATATCAATAAGAGAATTCATCACTGAAGTATTGTTTTCAAACTCATTCTGAATGATCAAGCAGTGAATTTGTTGCCCGAAACTCAAATTCCCCCTTGTCAAACACCCTTTCAGAGCACTAATGTATGTGAACCGGTCAGCAATTAATCCTCTCTGGTGCATGATAGTTACAGTTCTCATCGCACCATAGACATATCCATTTATTGCATACCCCTCTACCATCGCATTCCAACAAGCCAAGTCTCGATAACCTATATACTCAAAGACAAGCTCTGCAGCTTCAACGTTTCCCCACTTGGCATACATCAATAGAAGTGAACTACCGACAAAAGGATTCCCGTCCAAACCTAACTTCAAAGCAATCGAATGAATGCAATGACCAAAATTAATGGCCAGGATCAATGTGCATGCACTCAAGACACCGGCGAGGGTGAATTCATTTGGATAAAACCCGGACCTCGTCATCTCTATATACAGCTCTAGACCCATGCCATGTTCATTATTTTGAACCAATCCAGAGATCATGGAGGTCCAAGAGACAAGATTCTTTTCAGCCATTTCATCAAACAATTTGAGTGCATGTCCTAGAACCTCGCATTTAGAATACATCACGACCAAGTTGTTCTGAGAGAAGATGTCTTTGGAGAAACCGAGCTTGATGATTTGAGAATGGATTTGGGTTCCGAGAAGGCTCGAATTGGTCCTTGAAGAGAAGGCGAGGGCACTGGCAAAGGTAACTGGATCTTTTCTTTCATAGAGGTTCGAGATTTGGGGAGGGACGTGTCGTGGCTGATGGACAGGATTCAGAGGAGAACAGTATTTTGTAAATGGAATATAAATATGGGATGATTTGGGTTTGAACAGTGAGAAGCGTGAAATATTTGAGCTTCGAGAAATATAAGCTTTTATCATGGCAAGAGATGGTCCCAGGAGCGGAGCCAAAGCAAGAGAGACCCGGCTCCGGTGCACCAGATTGATAAATCTTCAGAGCATTATTACATCAACCGTGACACTGGAACCCATTGGCTGGAAAAAAAAATTCCATGTCTGAGCTCACCTCCGATGCGTCGATTAATGATTGGAGTACGTATAAATCTGTCAATGTTATGTTAAACAGTGCACGAGGAAGTAACAGTTTGGAGTTTGTACCTACATGTATCAGCTGCAAAGGGGGTCACCTGACCAACATGATTGGTACGATGATCGTGATTTGATAGATTAATATACCAGCAAGGTCAATTAAATCACTATTGTTATGCTAACCATGAAGAGTATACCTCACCTCATATCACATGTAGGGTCAATTCAAGTCCATGCATTCTTACCTGTTATGTTATCAAACAATATTCGAAACTCTCTAAAATGAGAGAGATTAATGCGATTGTTGATATGAATAGAGTTATTCAATTATGTCCTCACGAATCATTCGGATCAAGAATCTGCGTCATTGATATGACTTGAAATTTCAAGCTCGTTAGTGTAGTTCAGTCATATATAATGTTTAATCAGACAACTTAATTTGTAGCTAGGAAGTTCTCGGCAGATTTAAGATATTTATAACGTTTCAAATTATGACAATATAGGAAAAGAGGTCCGTAGTTGTTTGCTCAGCTATCAATTACTTCTTCTTTCCTTAGGAGAGGTTTCCGATTCAATCTGATGGAGTGGTGAAGATGGCCATATTTCTAGGAAAAAGACTGGACCTTCAAAAATCGCTCGTCCCAACACCTCTTTTAAACTAGAGACATGGTTGCATCAAGAGAGAGCTGATGTTTGCAAATAATTTGAGTTTGACCTAATTTAGGCTAAGATGACCTTTATTGGTGTATCGATCTTTTTGAGGACACCAACAGAGCCTATTTGGATAAATTCTGGATTCGGTCTGTATTTTGATATGGCCTTTCTCAAAAGGAGGGGAAAGGAAGATGGGATTCTAGTAAAGTCATTTGATCACACCATTTCCTGCATGAAGAGAAGCTTAGACTTTAGAGTGCATTTTGTTGAACGCAATTAGAGCACATTACTAGCAAGTGTTTTTGTGAAAAGATTTTTGAAGGCCTAGCTCAATAATTTGGGCGTAGATTTTAATTCCCTAAGTTGGCCTTTGAAATAAGGCAGCAGCTACTGAAAATACATCCGTGAAAATCAGAAAATAAAAGATCCAATAATTCAGAAGAAATATTCGACATAGCTAGGCCTTTTTTTTTTTTTTTGCAGACTGGGAGAGGAGGATCATGTAATTAATGGAAAAAATTCAAATAGGTATTATTTTTAGCTGGGAAAATTAAGAAAGGTCGGATGACTTTTCAGTCAGTGATGACGATGCGAGACATCTTTGTTTTCATCTCGGTCTGAGAAGGAAATGGTAGGAGGGACCAGACATCAATAGTAGCCATGGGGCTTGAACATATTGGCTCACACAACAATCAATCCTTTTCTTTTAGAAAGAGAAAGGAAGGAGACCCATCTCTGCTGTTATTATCCAAGACTAGATTATCGGAGATGCATCACCCAAGAATCAAAATCCAAATTTCTGATTGCTAAGTAGATGGATGTAACTACTAGGACAAACAACCATATATCACAGAAACCAATCTCTTGTACCAATTTTCATGTAGCAGGCGTACGAGGTGAGGCCTTAAAGTCAAGTCATTCGAGCATTAGGAGATAAGAAAGAGAGCAGAAATTCCTCCCATCACATCTTTGTTTTATCTTCTGATGTTTGTGAATTGACATGTGATATTTGCGATAAAGAAGCAAGAAATTATGGTTCTCAAGAATAATGTTCATGCATATGTGTAGGTATATCTTGCATCTACAATAATCCATTTACATGGAGATTCCCCATCATTCACTCATAATGATAAGAATGAATAAACCAGAATTTGGCTAGTTACAAATCATTATATACTGAAATTATTATCAATATATGGATATTGATAATAAAAGGTAAAACAAATAAAAGGTCAGTTTCAATGCGGCATTCTGATCAATTAGAAACATGACAAAGGAGGAAGATTCTTATAAAGAGACTACTTCTCCTTCTTTTTTCTGATAATGAACTATTGGAGGCTAGGTAAAAGATGTCCCAACCTCATATGGTGCCTTGGTCCTGAAGGAAAATCAGCTGGCATGCATGGTGCCGCAAGCTATTGGTCCCCTGTGCTCAAGGACATGAAGCAAGATCCTCTGTAGCAAAAGAGGATAATGAAGATTAAAAGTGTTCTTTTTTTTTTTTTTTTTTTTTTTTACCCCTAGGAAAAAGTCGAAGACGGGGTTCTTTTTTGTTGTAATTCTTTTTGATGTTTTTGGTATATGTAGGTAAGCAACATGCCGTGTTGCAGTATGAGAGTGTTGGCGTTTAAGAATAATTTGGCTTGCCTTTGTTGTATTGATACTAAGATTTATGGTTTTTAATTTGAAACTAAATGCTATTCCAATCTAAAAAAGTACATAGTTCTCAATCATTGTTGAAGTTCATCACGTAATCATGCTACTAGATTGTATACTGTTTGCATTTAGCACCTGGTCATAAGATAAAAACAATAGGATTTGCTAAGTTGCATCATGTCTGTGATTTTAAAGTTGCAGGCTTCAGGCTTGCAGCTAAAGAGCAGTTTGAATCTAGAGCTAATTTGGATTGATTTTAAACATTTTCTTGTGTGAAGATCAATTTTGAACATTTTTAAGAAGCTGAAGTCTTCATGTTGGAAGAGTATCATCTTTTTCATCAACTTCTTACATATAATCTTGTACAACTTTATGAACTTCCTTTTCCATTATTCTTGTTTATTATTAATTAGCTGGAAAGTTAGTAGTGGTAGCAGGGACAAGATTCATTGAAGTTTAATTCAGAAGTTTATGTTGTTCGCAGTGCAGATTTGCATCAAAAAGTGGAGGCTAGGGAAGAGTATATGATTTGGAAATGGATTCTAATATTATAGCCTTGTGATCTTGCTTCTGAAATTTACTTTTGTGGAAACTAGGCAAATAATCCTTCTGTTTAATTTTCTTAAAAAAAACAATCATTTTATTTTTTTGGTCAATAAACAGTCTTTTTATTTAAGATATTTTTTTCTGCTTCACTGTTGTACCACCATCTGAATTTTCATTTTCCAATCACTTTTAGTAAAATTCTTTTTCGAGCAAACCCTTGCAGTAAATATTCAAACCTGAGTAAATATTTCATCATGCACTGAAGGATAGAACCTGTATCTCATTCATTCTCGGCTGAGTTTTGATGCTTCACGTATTCAGTATGGAGGCTTACAAATTAACACTTGACGCCATTGAAAAGGAGTCAACTCCTGATAGCTAGAAAACAAGTTGATCAAATTGGTCTTCTACTCCTCCTATCGATCTTAAACTCAATTACATCCAGCCACCACAAACACAGTTACATACCAGCTCTGTTATATTCTGTATAAGCTTTTTGTTACTAACTAAATCATCTCACTTATACCATTAACTATTTCAAGATGAACTGCTCTTTAAGTCAACTTTCTCGAGAAGTGAAGCTACCTTTGCCTTGCAAACTTCTATAGAGAATCTCTCCGAAAATAGTATTCTTCCTTGATTTGAAAAGATATTCCTATTACTATAGTTGGTGATGGTTTCTCAGTACCCTTAGCCCTCCTCTGAAAGAATATATATATATATATATATATATATATATATATATATATATATATATGCATGTATGTATGTAAGTATGTATACTTCAGTTGATCAGAGAACAAGTTAAAGAAGCTATGGAAACGTGAAAGAAGAGAATAATGAAATTTGATCATCTGCTTGATTGGAATTTTGCAAACTTTCAAAGCACATTCAAGCACTTGATTTTCATTAAATCATAATATTCATTTTTCAAAATCTAACTAAAAAGCTCTCGGTCTCTTAAACTATAGTTCACAGAAATAAGCTTCTTCTACAATTGTGGCATAATTTCAGAAACTTGAGCATGACTTCTAAAAGCTAAATTTCTGATTCGATGGCATCCATTAATAAATTATAGGCATGCATGAACAAATGCATGTGCTCGCAAGTGCAGCCACCTATACATAAAACAGCAAAAGGAGAGGCATGAAAAAAGTAGCAAGGATTCCTTCCAGTGTAAAGGAGCACTTTTGGCAACAATGGACCGTGTGTTGACAATTTTTTAATGTTGTCAGCTTGTCAACAAGATTAAGAACTGATTCCAAGTTAACAATGTCTCTTATCGAAACATTATATTAATCATATAGCAGTTCTCCATCAATTTCATCTACATTAAATTCTGCAGCTTCTCACCATATTTGGCCATTAAATTGCTCTCCAAATCAGAAAACAACTTTTCATTGATTTAAACCTGTGTCTTAAACTAGCTTTTTGGATAAACCATTTGTAGTCATAATGGTTCTCTACCGAAAAATTGAAGTGATATAGAGGATCAAGTCCTCCTGACTTGCAACGTCTATAGAAACTTGAAGTGCAAGCCCAAAATATTAGCAGCCTAAATATGTGTAATCAAAAAGAAATTTGGAGTGCAAACTTCTACTAATGAAATTTAGGCTATTCCTAGCAATTTGGTGCCGGATGAATTTCCTGCATTCAGCCATTTCTGAGCATTTTTGTGCCAAAAAGAAACTGCATTCAGAAAGAATTCTTATCATCGAAAATATATAATTTCTGAGAGCGGAAGTACATCTTGGAACCAGATTGCTCTGAAGCGACCTCAAAGGTATTAGTGGAAGCTAGCTGGGCTGGGGCAACGAATCATAAAATGGTTGTCCACCAAATGGCGCCAGACAAGAATCATAAAAGGAGACTGAGAGATTGGTTGAGGAAGGAGGGCGTGGCAAGTGAATGGAAAGCGCAGGCTTTGGTTTTGCTAGCTAGAATTACTGTGACAGCAGTACAAGACAATATTGCAAGACCCATTTATGCATATGATATAAGATCCTAACATCGCCGTAATTCTGCAAAAAATAAGCAAAAGATGCAAAGAAGTGAATGCTTCTTGTATCAAAACAGCTAGTCTGAATGAGGTCATAAGCTTCTTCTCGATCCAAATCTCAAGACAGATTTACCAACCACTTTATAGGTATGAAATAACTAAATGATGCTGCTTGTTCTTCAAAATATGATTTAGCTCAAGAAACACATCAGATCTTCTCTTGACTTTGTTGCTTTTCAACTTCATGAAGCGAATGGAGTGATCTTCCATTTATCTGCTCAAGAAAAGAAAACAAAAGAAAGACAAGGATCAAAAAACAAAAGTATCACGAATTCTTCTCCTCCAAAACTTAAGGTAGTCCATATACTTACTTATTGCCAGAAAACGATCCTATAGCAAACGACATCAAAAAAAAAGAAGAAAAAAAGAACAAAACAAGGGAGTATCCCGTAGGAAACTACATAATGCAATTTAACATTAGTATGTGGAAAAGAATTCTACAGAGATCAAGAAGATGAGTGGTCTTCTGATAGTGTATTTACCCATGACGGACGGACTGTTTTCTTCAGATCACGAGCTTGATGTAAGCTTACCAAACCATGGTTACTGCCGACGGCAGCGAACGATCTAATCTTTCTGATCTTCAGCATCGACTGTTAGCAGTAAATTAATTAGGTGGGGTGGGCATGGTGGAGAAGATGGGCACATGAAGAACTATCTAACTCTCTAACTTGGTGAAGGAGAGATGTCAAGTAGTAATGCACGTGCCCTGCTTCTCCATCCTGCACAACCCACCTTCCAATGCTCCAGAGAACCAGCAACCACCTTTAGAGCTTGAGATGCTGCCCCTTCTTTCTTATTTATAACAGTCCATTGGGTCCATGCATCCTCTCTCCTTGTTTATTAGTAGCTTGCTTGAGCTTTGGATAGGTATTCGATACATTGTCATGAAGAATTGGAGGGTAACAACATAGGGGTCCAGGCCAGGAAACTTGTTCCAAAGGACCAAATCACGGGTGCTTTGTTCCGTCTAAGAACAGATGACAAATGTAGTCCTCCAACTTTGATAATGCCACATATATAGGACACATACGTTGATGACATGGCCCCATGGGAAGTCGACATGTGTGCGGTCGACCTATGCGTCCAAATTGCAGCTTGCTACCTACTACCACAGTGCCTTTTCCTTTCCAATTATTTTCAGTAAACTTGATTTTATGATATTTCAGTGTGGAGGGTAACTTGCAACCACTATAATTATTAGGGTTGCTCATGAAGATATTATGGATGTTTCTACCTCAATTATCCTAAGTAAAGCCTTTCTTTCTGTAAATCTTCATGCTGCCTATAGTTTCAATATATGCATGAAAAAGAGAGGATATTTTCCATTTGGCTAACAAGAAACTTAACAGCGAGTTACATCTTTTAAAGCATTAAGTTATCTCTACCCTTGCTATTGTCTCCTAAGACTGGCTGAAAGGCTTTACGGATCCAGGATTTCAAAACTTCAAAGATCTGCTAGCCCAAAAAAAAAAAAAAACGTCGGATGCCAAGCTCAAGGTGACACATACTCTGGTTATTTTCTAAAGCGAAAAATACAAGGTGTCTTATCCGCCAAAAATGTGAAGGAGTATCATAATGTTCAGAGGACCACCATCTCTGATGTCCCAATCAATCAATGGTCCTAAAAAGAGCCATGGATCTTAATCTGTCGATAAATCTGATTCCACCACCAGACACGTAGCGACATTGGAGATCAGTGTCGCCTGATGACCGTCGTGATGATGATCTTCTGCTAGGACCACCCTCAATAATTTGGATGGTCCTATATTTCCTCTATCTTCTAAGGCAATTTGAAGTTTTCTTCTGTTGAAAGGTGAAAGGTAGTCACCAGAAATGAAAGTGAAAAAAATGGCTCCAGTGCAATTTTCTAGTACAAATCACTGAATATGATGTTAGGTGCGGCCTAGTCCATGCGTTAAAATAGCCATGGATTATTACATCATTGTTACTGTAGGAATATGTTTCTTGGACATTGCTGGTAATCTCTTACTATATCTAAACTCCACGTCAAACCCGACGAAGAAGGACATGGTGAGAACAACAGTATAGCAGCAGTGTGAAAGCATGTTCTACATATATATATATATATATCAATGAGACGAGGTCTTCGTTTATATGAAAAATAGTTTTAAAAAGAAGCTTTCAACATAAAAGATAGAAGCTTTTTGGACAACATTAGCATCAAACTAACCCACACACACCAAAAGCATGCGAGATAGCCTTAGCTTTTGAAGTGTTACGTGATAATATGATAGAAACATTAAAAGAAAAGGCTATTAGTGTTTCCAGATATGCGTGGTCATTGAAGGTGTCAGCTTTTCTTTTCTTTTCTTTGAAGTAATGATATGAGATGCTGATTTGGTGCACACAAAGAAATTCTCTTTCCACATGGCATGAAGAAATTGATGTCAGCCATTCAATAGCAGAGGTGGTTGAATATTGAACTGTCAAGTTAGTATTAGGTGAGCCTAGAAAAAAAACTTTTCACGTACACCAAAAGCTACCATTACACATTCAATTTAGGAGTAACTAAGATGTACCTACTGGATTCACTGTCATTCTATATGTAATTCTTATTGACTGAAAATTTTATTTGTGACCTTTGATTTTAGATGCCTATTTTATGTTTAAT
Source organism: Phoenix dactylifera (assembly GCF_009389715.1). NCBI lineage: Eukaryota > Viridiplantae > Streptophyta > Magnoliopsida > Arecales > Arecaceae > Phoenix > Phoenix dactylifera. The sequence goes on from NC_052403.1 coordinate 5,186,312, forward strand.
CCTTGAGTTGTTAATAAGTGTGTACAGAACAAGGATAAATAACGTAAAGATACAAGACTAACTATATGTTCAAAGCTAATAGTTATTAGCTTAGTTTGTAGGCACCCACTTCTCTATAGGAGAACTCTGAGGTTCAAGCCTAGGTGGTAGCAATAAGCAATCAATCAATGTATTTCTCAAAAAAAATACGTATTTGCAAAATATAAGCGTATGTATATGAAGAAATTTAAAATATTAATTGTTTAGATGCTAAAAATAAAATTCCGGCCAAAGAAATGATCAGATGTTTAGTTTCACTTAAATTATTATAAACCAGAGCTTGGCACTTGAGGTGCATGTGAGGGTAAGAATAAAAAAAATAAATAATAGTTCTAATCCTTGCCTAAATGCCTAATAAATACATTCTCACTCTTAGTCTTAGCCAGTAAAATCCTCTTGTTTCTCTCCCTTAAGCAAGAGCTACTAGGGGTATATTTAATTTGAAGAGGATAAAAATAGAGCGCTGCATAGACTAATAGATGGTAATGAAAAAGATTCACGAATGGTGGACAAAATCTTAGTAACTTATATTTTAATAGTGGAGATTTTTCGAACGTGATACTACTAAGATACTTCTACATCACATTAACATCATAACATTCCCAAGCGAAAAAAAAAATTCTTTTCTTCAATCCTGGAATTCAAGCACAGTGCTTGTGATTTGTAAGATCTCACGACAATTGGCAAATCTTTGCAATTTCAAACGCTAACTATATTTTTCTAATGAGTCTTTTCCCCTCAAGAGCTTTAGAAGATATTTTAAGTTGTCTGACTAGTTCCTACACAACATCTGAAATTTATCAAGAGGGATGTATCACATTCAAACTCATATACATGGACCCAATTACCTTTGTTTATTTAGTTCTACATGATAAACCTCATCAGCCTATCAATGCCACATCAATTTCTAATATATATTAATATGATTCTTCATCCCCCCCCCCCCCCCCCCCCCCCCAAAAAAAAAAAAAAGGATTCTGCTTGGTACCTTGTTTTATTTACAGTATTTATTATGGGTATTAAATCTTAACCCTCCAACGGAAGAAGGTTTTTTTTGAGTAATCTCCAATGGAACAAGCCTAAAGCAGCATATGTTATCTTAAGGTTTTAAACTGCTTCAGCCCGTTAAGAGATTACTAGGCATAATTCTCAATCTCCCCAAGCTTCAGTATCATGGGTTGTGATAGGCTATGGCTAGATATGCTGAACCAATGTTGAACCTTGGCGAAAGCACGCAGTAATGATAGGGTTGGACAAGATTGTTAGCGCCAGAATACGAACCAGAGATGGACTCCAAGATCCCAATGACATGTGTATACTTATAGCATATGGCAGTGAACACTTATTTGTGTAAACACAGTTGGTCGAGCACTTATTTGGGCATGACTAGACTCCCATGATTCTAAGTTAATCTAACTCCATCATTACAAATAGATTCTCACAATCACAAGGATCATGAAGACCATTGCTGAATGGGTGGATCTATAGGAAAGGAAAAGGAGGAAAAGAAACTTTATGTAAAACTTTGCACTCAGAGTTGTGAATCTCACAAATTTGAAATATTTTTAAGCATAGTGAGTAAACGATAGAAGTGTTATCTCATTGAATCTTTTCAGCTGTTCATCCTTAATTATTTTAAAGAAATATGATAGGAAGACCGCTATCAAAGTTTGATATCTGGACCTCTACCAAATGGAAGGAAATGCCAATTAATTTATACAATGCTGGTTGGTGAGTACTTCATCCATCATATTTATACTTCGATGAAATATTCATGAGTATGTCAATATGAAAGACACTATCTTAAGCATGCGTGTACAATCTGCAGGCTGTGTTATATGTACAAAGCCATCCCAATCTGCTTGCATGCGTAGCATTACAAGAGAAAAGAAAAGAAAGGAAAAAAAAAGTTAATTACAAAGTGATGTTTGGTTATAAAATTATATATTGATCAAATGGTGGGAGATGCACGTCCTCAAATATACACTTGACGGCATTCATGTGATACCTCAGTGGATTACAGTGGAGTCCAACATGGAGAAGGGTCCAAATTTGGACTACTTTTATATAGTTCGGCTATAATGTTACAGATATAAATTTGAGGATGGGGTTAGTGACGCACTTCATTAGTGGTGATCATCAATCGTTTCATGGCTTGAAGACGTTAATGCGCAAGCGATCATTACACATGATGCGTAAACGAGCAGACAGGCAGCAAGGAAAAAAAGATAACGAGCATGTCGCAAGGGCCAATATCCATTAGCCAAGGCCGTCGATGATGGTGAATCTAAGCCAAAATAAAAGGGTAGAAGACTGCATCCTTCCCTAACATCTTATATTAGCATGCCATGTACACTTAGAAATCCTCTAGCTTTTTTCAGATTTCATGTTATATATATATATATATATATATATATATATATATATATATATATATGTGTGTGTGCATATCCTTACTATGTCCTCCTTATAGAAGACATGAACTGTGAGGCCCAATAGTCCCACATCGGAAAGACTCGTTTCAAAATCTGAGCATATGAGGCGGATGTCTCCAAATCCTGCCGACGCATTTTGGGTGGAAAACAAAACCGAAGAGGAGTCTGAGTGGCGCGTGTAGGCCCCGGAACTGGACAATATCTGGCAGGGGAGTCCCGTGTTCCCTCCTCATGTGGCCCCCACATGGGCACCGGGTGCCGCACGTGCCCCATGGAGGCGGGGGCGTGATATTTAGTATCAGAGCCGAGGACGGCTCTTGTCCGATAGTGGGAAGGGTGTGAAGCGCAATAGTCACACATCAGAAAGACTCGTTCCATAACCTGGGCATATGAGGCGCGTGTCTCCAAATCTTGCAGGAGTCTGAGTGGTGCGTACGGCGTGCATACGGGCTCTGTAACCGGACAATATCTGGCAGGAAAGCCTCGTGGTCCTTCCTTATGTGGCTCCCACATGGGCACTGGGTGCCACACGTGCCTCGCGTAGGCGGGGGCGTAACATGAACCATCATTAAGTACTCTCCTACCAAATAGTTCTAGGAAATCGAGCAAATAAGAAAGGGATACGGACGAATTGATAAAGTTGGTCGGACCCTATTTATCGATCAACAATTACTAATTTATACATCATACCGATGATCGAGGAGTGATCTAGTAAGTAATCCCTTTTTCCTTGTCAAAAGTATGATTCACTCGACTGTGTCAATACTAGCTATGTAGAATATCTGCATCGTCAGCTACATGATGCTGTTTTCACGGACCATTAGAGAGAATTACCCTCTCTTTCCTGTTCTTATTTTTCTAAGGAGATGCGTACGGAAAAAATATTTGGACTTGGCTGAAACGTGCTTGTATGTTGGGGCTTTGCAGATGGGACTTAGGTCTAAGCAAGCCCAATTTAAAAGGCCTAGTTGGGGCTTCAATCATAGTCCAAACTTGGGAAATAAAATCGGACCAACGACCCATTTATATATCCTCAACTCATTGTCAAATTGGCCCAATGATAGAATATGATTTTGTGAAATTATTGCAAGTGCTTAGTTGACATATAAGGTCCACAGGGGCTGAATCTCTGAAGCTAGTTCAGTGATGAAAATAACGGGGAAGGAGCGAAAATGTAGACGTGGATGGACTTGTTTTGTGGCTTATGTCCCATCTATCTCGGTCCATGTTATATAGAAGTGTTCCAAGTTCCAACGTTTAGATTCTGTAAGTAGATAGAAGTTACGACAACTCCGTTCCATCCCTTCTCCAATGGATAGATCAGTTTTGCAGCGGACAAATTAGTTTCTAACTATGTAATTGTTGTAATGGAGTACCGAGATACTTCATTAACTTGGGTTTCATGGCTACAATGGTTAACATTGTTGTTCAGAGGAGTGGGTGCCAAAATGGCAAACAGGTTATATGGATACAAGCTGTCCCTAAAAAGGTTCATGATAAGGGGATGATGAAAGTGCCGACATTCAGCATGTTTCTCTTCATACATTGTTTCAAAAAAAAAAAAAAAAAAAAAAAAAAAAGGTTGACGTGCACTCAATATGTGCATCTCCGTTCGTGTGCTAAAGATGGACAAATCTAAAAATGTGGAGATTCTTTCATCTGTTGGATGACCTCTGTGCATTGTATGGTGGTTTTCTTGCTTCCTCATGTTGGAACAAAAATCTTATCAGGAGCTTTTCTTTGGAACTTGTATTGTTTATCAAGAGCTCTTTTTAGAGAAATTTTTTTTTAAGAAAAGGTGGCCAAGGCATTGCCAATTTCACTTCAAAAATTTATAAAAATAGACAATAAGCAAAAGGGACTTATAGAAAAGATGAGCATTTGGATGTTATCAACTCATATTTTTAGTGATAACCATTAAATCTTGCCAGCACTAATGCACCGGATCCTATTAGAACTATTACATAGGATCGAAATGGACACGAGATGGGTCAAAGCTTGTTAGGATAAGCCGGGTTTCTGGTCTGGATTGGGACCTGACCTAAAGAAGGACTAGTTGTGCTTGAATCTAATATTCAGAGCTCAAATAGATTTTGCATAGGGTTCGAGCAATGCTTAGAGTAGCCCAAGTCTGGTCCGAACCCAAAGCCCGACCAAGAGGCTAAGTCTGATAGCTAACATGAAGACCGAGTTTTTTTTTTTAAAAAAATAACAGGATTGCCACATTCGTTTAAGTCTCCACCGATCTCTCTTCTCCAATCCTTTGTGACATCTCACTAACCCACTGAAATCTAAAGAGAAGACTAAAAAACAATAAATCTCTTTCACGCTCCCCCTTTTCTAAGAGAAAGAAGAGAGAGAGAGAGAGAGAGAGAGAGAGAGAGAGACGCACTATCTAGTACTATAGTTATTCGGATCCAAATTTTTGATGGTGCACCTAAAGCATTTATTTGCTAAGCAAAGAAGTGTAACCAATGCAATAAATCCTGATTAATGGAAGTCTCTTAATTTTCTTTTTATACTTTAGATATTCATGGTTTGACCGATCCTAGTGATATAAATAATGAAAGCTTCGGGAAGGATAAGGATAAGGATTAGTAGGTTTTAGTTCATGATATTGCACTATTTTTGCTACATCAAGAGGTCTAGTGCAAGATAATTTGAGACAAGTACTGAAGAGAAATTAAAAGCAGTACAATACAAAGAACGAAGTAGGCACCTCCATTGTGAAAGCTCAATTTACACTAATGTGGTCAAATAAGCTGTAATTATCAAGATGGCTTGTTAAAATTAGGTGAATTCAGTATCTGAATTTAATGGGGTCATTGGCTGTCCAACATTTTGACCAACTTTCATCATGGATTCGGCTGAAACCTTTTAAGCAGCCCAAGTCATCAATGTCTTACCTTAGAACAATGGCACAAGGAAAGATCAAGGAGAGGCAAAAGACTGCAGTTGATCCAACCGATTGAAATATCGTCCATATACTCGGGATGGCCATGGCCATCTGATAGATGAGCCCTGTCGGTAGACCTGTGAAAATGGGGCCAGGTATAAAAAAAGAAAAAAGGGGGGATATATCTGCATAAGGATTTGGCATGATCAAAATTATTCGGGAAATCTTTATTGCAGTAGAGGTCCTTCGTTATTATTGAATTTTGAGATTCGTGCAACATACATGTTTTCTTTTGGTAGATCCTACTAACGGCTTACTTGCACCATCTGTTATTAATGAATCTCAAGGATATGAATGATATAACAATCCAAGACCTCATCCAAAATGGCTAGCCAGAAGTTATTATTTGGGTTCTTAATTCCGTATAAGTACCCAAGATCTATCCAATGAATAACCGATGTAAGACTAAATACACGCTCACACGAGTCCTCACAAATGACATTCCATGGAACTTGGACATCTTTTATATTAACAACACATAAATCTTAGGAAAAGAGTTACTTAGCTAGTGAGTAGCTTTACTTTTCTAAATCTGGCAATTCACCAACCCATCTAAAATGTTAAAATGATAGCTGAAAAGGGTGCCACAAGATGGTCACCCATCAGCTGTATTATTATTATTATTATTATTATTATTATTATTATTATTATTATTATTATTATTGCTATTTAAAACTCAAAATGTGAGTCCTGCTCATGCATCATGTCACATGATTTTAATGTAGGCCTCAAATTAGCCTTTGTCAAGTCACTTTGTTGGATTGTTTGTTAAAGAAGTTTGCAGTCGTATGAATCCTTCATTTATCCAGTTGTTCTTAACAATACTTGCTTAACTGCTACTACCATGAAACTAGACAAAATGTAGAGAAACTGTTTTTCAGAAACATAAAACAGCAACCTGTTAGGTGTTACGAAGCATAAAATTTGATCCTGATACTGTTTTCCTTTTTCTGGAAACACAAAATAGAGACCAAAGGCTTAGACTATTTTGCATTAAAAAAAAAAGAGAGCTAGGCTACTAATTGTTTCCAAGATATTCTACTATTCAAAAATTCATGATATGTGCGTGAATTTATTTTACAGTTACTCATAATAAGCATAAATTAGTGGTCAACCGGTTCAGTACTAGTTTGTAAGTTAATGTTTATAAGTTTTTTTTTCTTTTCTTGCGGGTGTTAAATATGCAGTTTCAGTTTTTTTTTTTAAGAAAAAAATAATATGCATTTATATACCGATAAATGCATATTTAAAATATGCTACAATATGCTCGTCAATCCCAACATCACCTGAAACTTTTGTACTTTCTTTTTTTTTTTTTTTTTACTGTTGGAGAATGTTCGATACGAACAGGAAACTTTTGGTACTTCGTTTTTATTAAGGTGTTGGTACTTTTCTTTTTTTACTTGTCAGCACTTTTTTGCCATTTGTGATGGTGGACCATACTCGGTCCATTACATAATTAATTCCCATATTTGCGGAGTGCTATTTCTTCTAGTCCACCGGCATAATCGTTTTAATCTTTTGTTAATGATATTTAAAATTATAATAAATTGAATTTTAATTTTTTGCAGCTAAGGGTTCGACTTTTAGGTTGACCAACAGTACTAGCACTGCAAAATGATGCATGTTGGTGCCAATTAAGAGATTAAACTGTGTCGTCCATGACCTTCTAATTGGTATAGTCATGATAGGTTACCTCCATGGCCAGTATGACCTAATTGAAAACTCTTTAGTCCAACCAAGGTTCCCCATCTTCATATTGAACTCTATACCGATAATATAATAAAATGGTATCAGTACACAATATGGTATATAAGATGTATCGAATGTCAATACAATATAAGTCTAGGTATCGATAGTGAACCGATATAGTACAATAAGCTCGATATAGTATGGTACTGATCGATACAGTAAGTCTTAGAGTCCAACTATGACTCATTCAAACCCTCAAAACCCTCCTCCTAATATAATTTCAAGCGTTGTTGGGTCAATTTTTCACATCATATTTCTCTTTTTTTAAGAAGAAAATGGGCAAAGCCCAAAGCTTTGTTTCTGCTACATTTCAAGCACATCCTTAGCAGGGATCATGAACGGCAGGCAAAAGAGAACAATTGTTCCATTGCCCCCTCGGAGTATTCCTGGGGAAATAATAGCTTCAAGGCAAAGACAGGCCTACGTTGCTTCCCACTCAAAGGAAGAAAAACATATTAGAAAACAAAGCCTCGCCAGGCATTGCGCTAGGTGCAGCCGCTAGGTTATGAAACTATAGTCATGTCTCTCATGCAACATCAAACTATATAAAAACTAAAATGGCACCCTGAGTGGTGTAGAAGGATCAAAAGCTTTGTCTCATGATGCATCTTTAAGTCTCTTCTTGGGTAAACAAAGTTCATGTGAAACTTTTGGAGTGGGATATCATCGCACAGTGTACATACTTATATTGTACGGTTCTAACTACAATTATTAGTAATCTATGAGGTTTTTCAGATGAACGCTTGAAGCTGAAGCACTTATAGTTGCATGATAGTGCGGGCCTGCATCATTTACTGTTAAGCATCTTAAGTTGTGGCCACTGTAGAAGTTCATATCAAAATTAAAGATCATGATGGCAACTATCAGACTCGATAAAATCTATGGATTGGCATTTTATTGTTCAAGCACCATACAATACTGTTATTTTGGATAAGAGAAGTAAAAGCAGAATATATATTTTTTTGATCTTTATTGTTCAAGTAAATGGAGATCATAATCACCATGCTGTGACTTGGAAATAATTATAATCATGCTTGATAGCAAAGTTTTTTTTTTCATGGGGGGTGGGTGGGTGGGGGATATTTGTGATTTCACTAGGATGAATTTAAAAACAGAGGAGGATATAATTAATGCCATTTGAGAATTAATTTAGGACACATAAAGGTCATAGGTAACAAAGATGACATGTGCAAAGAAGTCTCAGATCTTATGGACACCTAGATTCTATGCTACTAATCCATTAATAATAGTTCTTATACTCTACATATATTATATCCATTGGACAGCAGCCTGCTAATTACTAATTAACTTTCTTTTTAACATGTTTAGTCATGGAGGTAGATGCTGCTAACTCTATGTAACCGTTTCCATATAGGAATTCAAAGTTGCTTTCGCTTTTATTCTCAGGATCAAATGCTAGATTAGGTTTGATATTTCATCTTCCACACTTTTCTGATCTCCCAAGTCTGTTCTATTAATTAATTATAGTAAAGGCGAGTGCATTAGCAGAACAGGAGAAATAAAATAATAATTAGAATATATAGTTGTTCAAGTTAAGTTGATGTTTATATAAAAGAATCTTAATCTATGTTTTCCAGTTATGCTTATACATAGAATAATTAAAACATGGTTGTGATCGGGATTACAGCATGATTAATTCTCCTGAACCTGATGAGTCTGTGAGAGGGATGGCCAGATTTGGTAGGTGGTTGGTCACATAGCCAGTACCCAGAACAGCAGAAACAGTTAGAAAACATTCTTAACAAATTATGTTTTTTATTGGTATCAAAAGAATAAATTATGTTTTTATTAGAGTTTTTTTTTTTATAAATGTCCTTCTAAAAAATTTAAATTTATATAAATATCTTCTTAAAATTTATATTTATTTCTGTATCCTCATAAAATACTATTTTTACACAAATATCCTTAATATAACGCTTCTTCTAAACTATATATATTTTAATTTAAAATAAATTATTTTTTATCCTTCATGACAATCATCTTATAAATACTTTTTTTTTGGGCACATCTATTTATTAAAAATATTTTAATCATTTTAATTTGAAATTGTTAATTTTTTAATGGTGTTAGATGGCATGGGTATATATGCAAAAATAAAAAAAATTGAATAACAAAAATAGGCATGAATATATATATATATATTAATTTAAAAAATATTTATGTAAAATTTGATATCTAGGAAGCATTCATGTAGAAAATTTTTTTTATTATATTAACGCCGTCAATTAATGACGGAGGTTGACCGTGTCATGGCTCTGGCTGCAACGCGTGCTTGCTTAGATGCGCCGCGGAGCATCCTAACACCTCGCCCACTTCACTCATCGCCGGCTAATCATGTGATCGCAATTATTTGGTGTGCAGGACGCTGACTCTCTCATTAACCCCCAAGTTCTCGTCTTCTCGACGATCTCATTAAATGCTGTCGGCTCATTATGGTTTTTACTGAATATTCGCTGAATTCTCAAAATCCCCAAAAAGGACCCAAGAAAGAGAGGCAAAGGCAAGGGACAACAAAAATCCTGTCCTTGCACTTGCTTCTCTCTCTCTCTCTCTCTCGTTCTATTCGAGCTCTGTTGCAGAGGTCTGATGGCGGAAATGTAGCAGAATCCCGCGAGGAGAAGCGCTCACAGTTCCGAAATTTGGTGGTTTTTGTTCTCTTTCTTTCTTGGGCCGGAGAGATGCCGATGATCCGGTACCAGATAAGGAATGAGTACGGATTGGCGGATCCGGAGCTCTATGGAGCCGCGGAGAGAGATGATCCCGAGGCGCTTCTCGAAGGGGTCACCATGGCCGGCCTCGTCGGCGTCTTGAGGCAGCTCGGAGATCTCGCTGAGTAGGTGTCTTCTTTAGTTTTCTCGAGCTTCTCGCGTGTTTCTTGAATCTTGATGCGTTGATTTGGTGTCGGTATTCTGGTTCTTGGAGGGAAATGTAGGGGATTGGGGTTTGGTTAGGATATCAGGGTAGATTCAAAGAATGCGCGTGCTTTTATTTCTGGTGAGAGTCAGGGTAATTGAAAGAAAGGGGAGAATTAGGGTTTTTGGATTTCTTTTGAAGAGATAAAAATTGATGGGTTTGGGTTTGCGGAAATTTTAGTTGCTCTTTCTTGCCTGATCTATTAGGAGTCAGTGGATAATGTTGGATTTGATTATAAATTTAGAATTTTGTGGTATATGGTTTTCCTTTTTGAGCAAAAGGGTGATTAATGGATGTATCAAGTGGAAGAAGTTACGCATCGTAACAAATGGAATAAAATAAAATGACTTTACATGCATCATGATTGACACATATAAAAAGTAACCATCTTTCCATTTTCATAAAGCTCTATGCTAACTGAATTTTTTCTTATTTAGGGTTCTTAGATTATGTGCAGCGAGGCATGTTAAGACTTAACATGATTCTCAGGACTTCTGGTTGTTATGCTACTTATATTGTCTGCTTTAAAAACTGAAAGGGTTCTGGTTGGCTCTTTTATCTGTGAAGAATCAATTTCTCTCTCTTTTTTCTGGTGAGTTTATAAAGCTTATAGAGACGATATGCCATGAAGAATCTAATTGTTGCAACTTGGTAGAATACACATAGGCTGTTTGTTGCACTTTTGCAATACAAACGGATCTTTCAGTCAAGATTCCACAGTCTCAGTATTGTTCCATTATGTTGAGGCTTATGTAGGGAATGAACTCTATTTATAGAAAGGCTTAAACTCAAAGGTATGTGGCATGGCACTGTCAAGTGTTATGTGAGATTGGTGGAGAGATACCAGAGTGAAATCACAGGAGCATAATAGAATTATGGACACAAAGGACTGAGGGAGTTTTTGAAGAGTAAAGGATAAGGGAGAAAAAAAGGACAGAGATACCCGGTGACAAATTTGCAAGCCCCCCAAGAATCATATGCAAAATCAGCATCATGGCTTGAATGAGAGGGTCACCGATCAGCTTGCTTGGAATCAGCACCAAAATGCCTCCAAGCTCTTAATAATCAGTAAAGCAGGATTTTGGTGAAGTATCAGTACACCCACCATGAAAACAGTAACGCACCTCATTTTCAATATAAAACTTTCACTACCCTAAAGGAGTGCATGCCTCTGCTTGTAGCCTTCTAAGACCCAATCTATCTAAAAGGGAAGAAAAGACCAGCTAAGAATCAAATTTAGGTCCTTTTTGGTTCAGGATCAGCGTTATCATGGGAAAGTTGAAGAGGAACAACTTGGGGTTAAAATGGAAAAATAGGAATACCTTTTTTCTACCCATTTTTCTGAATAACTTTATCCAGGTTTAGTGGAAAAAAGTACCTCTCCAACTTCCACTTATCTGAGATCAAGTTTTGGTGTTTGGTGGGATAAAGTGGAATAAATCAGAAAAAAGGGGGCTAGTTCAAACATCTATGGGATCTTGGCAGCACAAAACATGAGAGCGAGCTAGAGCTAGTTCAAATAATGAAATGGGGAAGCAGCACTTCCAAAGGTCGTGCAGAAGCATGAGTAAGAACCACTAAATTCAAGAAAAAACTTATTATATGTTTATTATGTGAAACATCTTCAAACTTAAAATTAAAATTGGCAAAAGCCATATATGATACATATAAAATTGTACAAGTTTTAAGATTTTTGTATCAAAGGACTAGACTTGATAAAAAGGGAGCTGTCAGACTCAAGAGGGATGTGGTGGAGTGAACTCTAGATTCTGAAAGGTACACGGCCAAGGTACATAATTATAGCTCTTGGAAAAGGGATGGAAGGCCAAAAGATTGTACCCAGCACATGAATAATACAACTAATAACTAAGAAACAACATAAAAGGAGGACAAAAAAGGGATGTGTGTTATTAAGTATGCAGATGAGCATAATATCTGATTCACAAGCAGTGGAGGGGAAACTTTTGTAAAAGCAAGCTAGGCTTTGAGGACTTAAAACGCACAGATCCTTCAGATTGCATCTGATACCCATATTTATTAGGTACTTCTAGGATGCATGTTAGATACTTATTTTAACTTTCATATTTTTGAAAATTTTAAAAAGGCTTCGGCGGAACCGGTACTGAGCACCGTATCGGTTCCCTACTGGCACGAGACGGTACGGGCTGTGCTGGGCCTATACTGACGGAGTAGACGGCATGCAGAGAGAAAAAGAAAGAGAGAAGGGGGAGAGAGGGAGGGAGGCTGGAGGAGAGTTGCGGACGCCGGCGGAGGCCGAGGCCGTGGTTGCCGACTTCACTTAAAAATCTGAAATTTTTTAAGGCTGCGGTCGGACCCTTGTTTCGTTCGAAACAAGAAAAGCGGCCGCGACCTCGCTTCCTGCGGCCTCCGCCGCCCTCCGCCGGCCTCTGCTGGCGTCCTACCCTCTTCCTCTCCCTCTCTTCCCCGCTTGCTCTCTCTTTCCTTCTCCTTCTCCAGCTCTAGCTCCGGCAACGGATTTCGTTTCTGTTGCCGGATCCATACCGGTGAACTACTAGTACGGCTCGGGACGGCTGGGACCGACCGGTTTGGGACGGTTTCGCCGACCCTGCTACAGATACTTTTCCGATATGCTTGAGTTCAGTACCTCTAGGGATGAGGGGGAGGACAATATTTTCTTACATCTTTTTTATGAATGTTCATCTTTTATTGACGAAGGGTCAATTTTGGAGTTTGTGATGGTGATATTACTGCATGGAGTATGGATTATGGTTCACTAATTTGAGTGACGACTAAATGATGGAGTTTTTGAATGTTAATGCTATTATATAAAGTATGGACTATGTTATCTAGTTAACCTACTAGGCTTTATAGATGCTTTTTAACTTATATACAAAAAAAAAATGTACTTATTTATTGTTGTGTGATCATATTCTACCCATATTGTATCCTCCCTTTTCAATATTTGCCGTATTTGTACATTCATATCATGTAATATCCCCTTCCCCTATCCATACCCGGTCCTCCCTGGACAAGGACACTATTTTGCTCGACGAACTTTAGGTGATTCAACCTACAAAGAGAAAAAATCAGTTAGCTGAAAAAATTTTGCCCCTTGACATTTCCTGTTGCTTTCCTCTGCCTAGTTCAACATTGTAATGGATCCTGCACATTCAAGTTATTCTGAATATTTTAGTTTTTCTTCCTTGTAAGAATTGTGAGGTTCCATTACTGGCTCTGCTCACCATATGATAGATAATAATGATGAGATCGCAAACCTTTGAATTGAGAGAGTGGAGTTCTTTTTTGGTCTATTTCAACTGCTCCTATCGTAGTTACAAGTATTACATTTAGATACAGACAACACATAAGAAGCAATATAAGTAGCATCCTGATGCTCTAAGTTAGGTATGCTTGGGTTCTGCTTTTCATTGTGAAAGGATGTTTCTGCTTTGGCATCTTCATGATAGAGATGGATCATTCAGGCATAATATCAAGATGGAATCTAATCCCTATTTTGTGTTGAATTTTCCGCTTTGTACGATAAGAACTTATTATGTCCTTTGCTTTTAGAAAGTCATTATATTACTCAATTTAAGAGTTGATCATATGTCTATCTGCATTTTTTTCTATTGTTTCCAAAACATAAAGCTGACATGCAATTTGGTCCTCCCTCTGTGGCTACATGATGAAAATTTTATAATTTGCTCACAGTTATTTTGCATTATTTAGTCACTAATCGAGGTGGTTTTGTTGCTTTTTCGGCCACAGGTTTGCTGCAGAGATATTTCATAACTTGCATGAAGAAGTGATGACCACTGCTGCTAGAGGGCATGGACTGATGCTTCGTGTCCAGCAGCTTGAGGCAGAGTTTCCATCAATTGAGAAGGCCTTTTTCTCTCAGACTAATAATTCAAGTTTTGCTTGCAATGATGGTTAGTGCGTGTTTTAAAATTCTTCAAGAATGCTAATCTGTTGTTGTATTTTTAAAGTCACAAACAAGGTTTAAAAACTTGGATCTGTTTGCAATTCGGTTAAGGTGATACAGATTCGGTTTCAGTAGTTTTAGGAATTAACCACTCAAGTTGTTGAAAAAGAAACTTAGCTATGAAGGATTACTGTTTTGTATCTTCTCTCGTAACTGATTATCCTGAAACATTAAAGAAGATCCCTTGAAAGACTCTAAGATTTTGGTTCATATATATTCTTATGATTGTTGTTAATGTCATCATTTTGTAGGTATTGACTGGCACTCTAATATTGAAATGGATCAGAATCTAATCACACGAGGAGATATGCCTCGTTTTATCATGGACTCTTATGAAGAATGTCGTGGTCCACCTCGATTATTTACACTGGACAAGTATGATCTCGACACTATCATCTTATCTACTTTTGTGATATTTACAAATTTTGTCTGTTGACTTGTCCTTGGTCCTTTAGGTTTGATGTTGCTGGTGCTGGGGCATGTTTAAAAAGATATTCTGATCCCTCTTTCTTTAAGATGGAGTTGCCCTCCTCTAGAATGCTGGAAATAGAGCTTCCAAGAGAAAAGAAAGCTCGTAAGACCAAGGTAACATATTAGAAAATAGATAATGACATATTTGGCATGTTAGGCTTGTGACACAGCTTGTCTGGAGTTCTGTGAGAAATCTTTTGCTATATTTTCTAGTGTTGGCTTCTTCCTCGAGTTAATGCATTCCACTTTAGTTGACTTTCTTAATAATGTAATCACCAAACTTTGGTTCAGATGGTATGACCCTTGCTGCTTTAGGCAAGGGGCAAGGGACAGTGTTCGGTTCGGCAGCATGTTGGCCCTCACTTCGACCCCTAATTATACTAATCCCTGGTCTTGTGAGTAGTGGCTTGGTCTGCCTGGGCTCCAGTTTGGGCGGGAAAAAAAACTTTGTTTATAATGTAGACAATGGGCCTCCATAAACCTTAAATAAAGAGTCCATTCATCTTTTTTTTTTTGCCTCCTTTTATTTTCTTTCTTCTATGAACCCCCTCTCTTTCAGGACCCTAGATGAGATTAGGAATAAGGTGATGTGACATCCGTAGTTTGGATTCTCTTCACAATGGTAGAAGATTGATGTTACCTTTGACTTTAAGAACACAGTGGATATGATGGTGTAATCTATTGGGGAAATATCGACTTAGGTCATGCATGAAAGTTCAAAATAAATTTAGACATCTTCAGTGTCAGTTTTTGATGTGCGGGCAATTTGATCCACTCAAGTTCTTGATTTTTTTTGAGGATTTCATGTTTGTGACATTACTTTCAAGGATGAAGGGGAATTTCTGACATATGTATCATGGATCTTGGTGCTCTCTTTGCCTTGGAGGCAAAGAAATCATGTTCCAAACATCATTTAGTCGTGCTTTTGTTTTTGAGATGTGGCAGCTTGGGCATGAGCGCTTTTAGTCTTCTACTCAAATTGTTGTATTTATTATATGTTCTGTTTACCCGTTTCCCAAGGTGGACAGCTTCTTTGACCCATTTTTATTGATTGCTTTTATGTGCCCACTTTAGAAGCTGAAGGTGCGTGCTGATTATTGAAGGAAAATGTTCCTTAGTCTCAATGATTTTCTCTGTAGCAAACTTTTGGCAGTTAAGAGCACAACCAGCTAGAAAATTGTCCTGCGATAATCTTCTATGACAATTGGGCAGAATGCTATATAGTGATGTCAGCATAAGTTGATAATTGAAACTTCTGACACTATATTACGGGATTTTTTTTTTTTTTGGAGTGATGAAAAGAAAAATTTATTAACTAAATTACTAGAATTTACTAGAGTTTAACAACTAGAAGTAGCTCATGTTAATTAGGTTGATTTCATGGGCAACCTGAGGTTGATCTCATCGGAAGTTCTCTTATTTTTTCCTTCCTGCCCCCCCCCCCCCCCCCCCCCCCCCCCCCCCCCCCCATCATTTTATGAGGTCCTACTGGGTTAGCTAGTTCTAGTGACTGCCTAATTATGGGTCATGGGGAACTTATGTTGTCTGGTTAGATAGATCCATTTCAAAACTAACTGCAAAAAGTAGCAGATTGTGAAGAGTGTAATGATAGTAAGATTGAATAAGTGTTTCTCTGCAAAGTTTGGAATCTGCCTTGGCCTTCAAAGAACAAGATCATTGTTTGGAGTCCCACATGCAATCTGGTGGGAAGTGTGGCAAGAGGGCTTTGTCCTATTTTATTTATCAGTGTTTAAAATAATATCATCAATTTGACCATCTCTTAGCCTGCCATTCTGCATATCACTCATTTGTCAAGCCAGTTTTCTTCTCCAGTTCAACCTCTAGCTTTTTTGTGTGCCTTTTGGTACCTTTATAAGACCATCACTTGTTCCTGATTCTCTTCTGTCTCTTTGCTTAAGGCCAGATACTATACTGATCTTGGGAACCAATTATTCTACCAATCAGCAGTCTACAATTGTCTTTTGTGTCTTCTTTTTTTGACCCTCGCATAACCTAGAATATCAAGAAGAAATATATTCTTTCCAACTCAAGCAACAACCTATCTGTATGTCTTTCATAATGTTTTGGAGGTTGTTTGGCTTTGTAGCCTTCTCCCCTATCAAAGAGTTGCCTTTGGTGCTCTTTTTGTGCTATACTATAATCACCATTAATGTGTATCAATAGTAACACCAGTAACCCAACCTTTCATGAGCTGACAAAATGTGCATTTGTTGTTGGGATGAACTGCAGATGGTAGAGTGTAAAGGGAGGGAATCAATACCCTTTGTCTCCACATTTACAAAAATTCATGTTTGAGGAATGCATTGAGATTTTGATTATCACTTTGATTATTAGTTTCATCCCAATTTGTATCGCTCCCTTAGTCTTGTCTATTTAGCACATTGTGGACTTAGAAAGAAGACTGAATCCATCATATTCTTTCACTATTTATGAGGACGAGCTGTTGTTCTATAATTTGCCATTATCAAAACGAGGTGTATATGTGTGGAAAGTGAGAGGGAAGAGCAAAACGATGGTATGTATTTTGTGCTTGGTGGTATTTTAATGTAACCATGACTGTGTGCAGGGTTATAGCTAATTGTCAATGCATATCTATCAATGTACTTGCAATTTGTAAACCTTCCATCCAAGGTTCGCCGTACCGGTACTGAACCCCGTACCGGTGCCGTACTAGTATAGGCATACCGAGTGTCGGTACGGGTACGGTATGCCCGGTACCCATCGGTACGGGTACGGTATGCCCGGTACCCATCGGTATAGATATGGTACGCTCGGTACCGACCGGTACCGATTGGTACAGCATACCATGCTTCCATCACTAACTCCACAAGTTAGTGGTCTGATTATTAACTAGTTGCTTTGGTATAAAAGTTGCACACTCCCAAGGGCTTTGAAACTTGAAAGATACCAGAATATAGCAAATGTGTTGTTCAGTGGTCATAATGTCTCTGAGAATCTTTAGCTTGGGTGTTTGGTGGAAGGAAGAAACTTTTTGAACGTACAGTATTGGAATCTATTATAGTCGCTGTAAGGTAACTAACGGGATATGATAGAGATTCCTATAGACTGTACCATGCCCTTTTGAGTTCACTTTATTACAGAGATACTGCATATAACTTTGCTAAGAGTCTGTTGATTACTATTATTATTTTGTGGGAAATTATGATGGTTGAAGATACCATTCTTTAAAATTACATGTGCTAGTCTAATCTCCATTATAACATGATTTATTTTTATAATTTGTATTTTCTGAGAAATTTTTTCATGTCAACGAGATGTAATAGGAGCTATTCTATCTCCTTCCTGTCATCATGTCGTCTCTTTCCTATGTTGTTTTTTGTTTTTCTTCACTATTTTCTACTTTTTATAAGATACCCATGGCAACAGCTTAGTTTAAATTATCACTTTCTTAAATTTGAATGGAACCTTCTTTATCATTTCTCTTTCAGAAAGGATCATGCTGGAAGAATGGTCAAACACTTGAGTCCTTATTAGCACCCCATGCCAACTCCGAGTAAGCACGTTTTTGATTTCAACTACAAGCTGATCATATTATCATACATGATGTCAATTTATTGGCTTAACTTTATGATTGGTGCATACAGTTTGCAGGCCATATCTTCTGACCAAGTTTCTGAGAAAACTTTGAGGCGCGTGAGATTGAAATCTAGGCACTTCAATGGTATGGAGAGAAGCAATGAAAGAAGATTAATGGAGCATCTACTTGAAATACATTCATCTGAGCAGAACATTTTGTTTGGAAATTCTGTAAGCTACTCCCACGTAAAGGTAAATTCAATTGATTCAAATGAATCAGCTCCTGAAATACATGAAATTGTAGTTGATGCTTCAGCTGATCTCCCATTAGTTGGAGGCCTAAATCCAATTCAGTCTCCTATTAAAAAGGAAGTGGCAGGGTTGTCTTCATATGAATTGGAGACTCAGAAGATAAAGAATAAAGAATTGTCAGAGGCACTGCATGACTCATTTGGTGAACTAAGAAAGACTGACGCAGACTATCTTGTTGTGGAAGAAAAAGAAATGTCCACTGAGTCTGGATATAAATCAGAAAGTAGTGTTGATGGCGATGTATCTGGTGAACCTGGAAAAAGCTCTCCAGCACTGCAGGTGGTCAATCAGAACAAATTGTTGGGTGATGCTGAAGGCATATCAGAAGGCTGTGCTGATGGCTATAGGTCCGACGACGTTAGTAGTGAGCTGGATAATTTCGTGGATGCGTTGAATACAATAGAATCAGACATAGAAACAGATACTGAAAGCGGAGGTAAAGCTGATCCAGGTGTCTTCAACATGGAATCTCATCGAAAGGATTCTCACACTAACAAGGCACAACAGGTGCTGCCAGCTCAATTTTCAGAACCAGATTCTGTTGATAACTCTACCAAATCATTGAGCTCAGATAATGTGTTTAAGAATGAAATTACAAGTACTTCCGACTCAGATTCAACTAGTTCGACTGTTGCACAGCCAACTCAACGGAATATGGTTTCTTTTGATTTGCCTGCCAATTCAGAAATTCGCCTTGGTAAAACCTATGAAAAGACTACCGAAACAGATTTTGAAGACACAGCAAAATCTGATCATGGTGTCTTCAATGTGGAATCTCATGGAAAGGATTCTGACAGTAACGAGGCGCAACAGGAGTTTCAAGCTCATTTTCCAGCACCAGATTTTGTTGATAACTCCACTAAATCATTGAGCTTGAACAATATATTTAAGAATGAAATGGCATGTGTTTCTGACTCAGATATTGCAAATAGTTCAATTGTTGCACAGCCAATCCAAAGGAACATGGTTTCCATTGATTTGCTTGCTAATTCAGAAATTTTCCCTGGTAAAAACCATGATAGAACTACTGAAGATCTCTGGCAAAATAACGAGGCTATGGAACTTAATTCTTTAAATCATTTTGCATCTAGTTCTTGTGTTATAGGTTCAACTTCTATTCTTTTTAGCATTCATCCTCAAGCGAGTGCTCATGAATCCCAATCCATTACCGGAGACCAGAATGACTTACTTTCCAGTAATGAAGCACCAGATGCTAATGAAGCCACCGAATATCTGGATGGTAATCTATGATTCATCTTCAGATAGAAAATGTTATGATGAAAAGTCTGTGAACAAATATAAAGACTCATTTATGGGAGACCAACATCATGTGCTGGTGTTGGCCGCCTGTCAGTGTGGTCTTTTTTCCCATAAAAAGAACAGTCTTGATATTTGGTGTTAACATAGCATTGCTCTTTTCAGAATAGCTCAATACTTTGACATTTCTTCTGATGCTTTACTCTGTGTGATATGGCAGGTTTGCCTCTTGAGAGTGATCATCTTGCAGAGCATGTTGAAGAGCTGATCTCAGAAGATATAGCAGAAACATTTGACATGCCTGATCACCTTTCTCAAATAGAATACAGAAGTATGTCCAGAGAAGCTCCTTCAGGTTATATTGAAGACTTATTGCTTCTATTACCTGCATCTGTAGTAGGAGAGTCACAAGAATCAGTGGAACCTGATAGTAGGGCTTGTTCAGGTGTGGGCATATCACCAATCATCTCTGCTTTATCTCCTGCTATCAACTATAATGCTTCACATCTTGATGGCTTGGCTACAAAACTCGAAAATGGTGTGCAACCTGAAGATATACATGCAGACATATCATCTGGCTTTGTGGAAGACAGTCATGACATAGCTGAAGAGTTTGATGGTAAGTTTCTTGCAGAGAAGAGACCTCTGAACTTCCTTCTCAAGCAAATGATGACATGGTGTTTGAAGATTTTTTAAACAGACACAACTCATTTCTGAAGTTTTTCAGCATTTATTTAATATGACAGGTTCATGCCCTGGGACTAAAGATGAAGATGTTCCTGAAAATATACATCCTTCAGACTATCCTGTAGAGCTAAATTCAGAAGATACGACAATCACACTTGACATGACCAATCATCATTCCCAAGCACGAGATGAGTGTACTCTTGGGAAGGTTCCTACAAGATTTGGAGGAGACTCAGCACTTCCTTCAAATGGGTGCATAGGAGAGCCACATGAATCCATGAAACAAGATATAGATGCTTATTTAGGTAGGAGCACATCACCTACCATCCCTGGTTTGTCCCCTGATATCAGCTTTACCATTCAGCTTGAAGGCTCTGCTGCAGAAATGGAAAAACTAGTTGCACCTAGTGAACATTTACCATGCTCGAGTTCAAGCCTTGAAAATGTTGAAGAAATGGCTAAGGGTAATATTTCAATGCCCAACACACTGTCCCCTCAGTTGGAGTACTTCTCTGATGCTGAGGAGCCTCAAGAGTTCCCTCATGTGGTCTCAGCAGGGTTTACCCATTTGTATTCTGTAGAAGAAACCTGTCCTAGTGATGTGCAGCTTCAGTGTAAAGTTCCCAACCATGAGCTGATTGAATGTCCGATAACTGTTGATAATAATTTGAAATTGCTAGATGAGCCCACAGAATGTCTCTCTCAGGAGAATACACTGCAGGCAGGAGGACCTACACAGTCTAATGACCTCACAGCTGAGAATTCAATTTTTAATGCTAACAGTGGTAATGCACATCCTTCTTCAACCTATTCTCCAGAAACATCAGGCCTTCTAGTACAGCCACAAGAAAATAGTATTCCTGATGATGAATTTCTATACCAGCACCTAGTGGAGAACCAAAAGACAATTAGTCCAAAGGACACAACAGCATTGGATTCTCAAAGCACTCAGCACTTGACTCTTCCTTCAAGCGACGAAGATCAACTTGTATCTGCTCCTACTGCTTCTGATCCTGAGTTATCCATTTTAGATTCATCTAATACATCTGCTTGTAGATTACTCAGTGATGTTTGTCAGACAAAGCTATCTGGAGGTGTCCAAGAAGATCTGCATTCCGATAACAACGAAGTAAATTCAGTATATTCCTTAGAAAGCAAACAAGATTTTGGTTTAAAAGCTTTGCCTCATGATGGCTGTGAAAGTGTAGAAGAGAAGCCGCCAACTATTCATTTCCTTTCAGAACCAACAATTCCGCTTGAAGAAGCAGCCTCCAAGTCACAGGTCATCAGCGAACTGAATGTGCTCCCTGTACATCAAGAGGGTGAGCATCTTGATCCAGGCATTCCAACTAGTTCTATTGACCTTAATGATGAACCATCAGAACAAGGGCTGCAACATAGGTGCCGTGACTCTGCTAGCGATGGAGATGTTGGTGAGTTGGATATACCACCATTGAACGAAGCCATATCTGGGCAAGTTGAACTAGAAACTTTTGTTTCTTCTGCATGCAGTTTTGAAGGTATCTCAAGTTCTTTGGCTTCTAATATTTCAGCTGTTACATTATCACCTTTTACAAGCTTCGATGTTGCCATTTTGGAAACTTCTTCTCAATTGCCCTTCGAGCCACGGTTTGATGAACCAGTCTCCAGCTTTCCTTTACAAGGTGTCGAAGAACCACCTCCGCTTCCCCCACTCCCCCCACTCGAGTGGAGGAGGGGAAAGCTTCAACTGTGTTCTCTATCATCAGGTGGAAATTTATTTCAACCTCTGAGTGGAACAAATTCATTAATGGCACCATCACCTGCTGATTGGAAGCATGGACATGGTTTATTAGAAGACGAAGGTGAAATGGTTAAGCCGGCAAATCCATTTGTTACTATGCCGGTGTTGGAAGCCAAGAGTTCTCAGCATGGTTTGTTCAAATCAGATGGAGAAAAGATGCATCCCTCTAGGTTGTCTGAACTGCCACCTATTGCTGGTAATGAGAGATATCAACATGATGCCTCATTTTTGGAGGGGAAAATTGTGCATCCTTCCAACGCTTCTGTAATAATTCCAGTCGGAGAAGATGAGAAGCATCTGTCCAGTCATAATGCAGCTGGGGAAGTGATGTTGCAGCCATCAAACCCATTTGCATCATTATCAGTATTAGAAGATGACATCTCTCAGCATCCCACACTATTGCAGGGAGAAACACTTCAGCCTTCAGAGGATACTAGTTCTCAACTTGATCAGTTGTTAACAAGTTTAGAGTTGGAGGGATCTCAAGAGTCCCAACATGGTCACTTAAGTTTAGAGAGAGAGACAGTGCAGCCTCCGAACCTATTCTTGGTTGGATCAGATATAGAAGATGAGAAGCCTCAGTATGGCTATGGAATTTGTGGAGGTGAAAATATGCAGCTGCAATCATCAGTGCGAGCACCAACAACAGCACCTGAGTTGCCTAAGCTTGGTTGTGAAACTTCAAGGGAAGAAAATCAATCTTCTCAATTTGATGTTTTACCTACACCAGATGATGAGAACTTAAATGTGAAACCACGTTCCATTTGTAGCCGGCCGAGAGATCCTCTAATTGAGGCTGTTGCTGCTCATGATAGAAGCACGGTAATAATTGTTTACTGCAACAGGATTATATTTCTAGAAACCCATACCGGATACGAATTGCATAAGATTTGCACCCCCCCCCCCCCCCCCCCCCCCCCCCCCCCTTTTCTCTTTTTATCTTATTGTGTTTCAATGATTTTGCAGATGAGAAAGGTATCAGAGATGGTTCTACCTTCCAATAAGCCAAAGGCGGATGAAAGGGATTCATTACTAGAGCAGATAAGAAACAAGGTATGTTGCACTCAATTGGATTTCCATTTCCTTTCGCTTTTTTCAAGACCCACATCTAGTTCTCACTTCAAGATTACTTGTTCTTTATCAGTCCTTTAACCTGAAACCAGCAGGCGTCACAAAATCAAACATCAAGGGTCCTCCAACAACTCTAAAGGTTGCTGCTATCATAGAGAAAGCAAATGCAATCCGCCAAGTTGGTCCTTAACCAATAAACTAGAAATTAAATCTCTCTCTCTCTCTCTCTCTCTCTCTCTCTCTCTCTCTCTAACCATCTTAGAAGCATATTCTTGGTATAGGCATTTGTGGGAAGTGATGAAGACAATGATGAAGATAGTTGGACTGATTCTTAGGCACTGACCATTTCTTGAAACTATTGGAGTACAGTTCGAGTGATTCCTAAGCACCGATCACTTCTTGAACTTTTGGAGCTCTCCATAACTGAAATATGCCAATCACGCGGGTCTTCCCTGAGCAATACAGTTGTTGAACAGACGGACATGAGGTGCATCAGTGACAGCAGGGCATTAACCAAAGAATCACTACAAAAGGGAGTCTTTTTGTTCGTGTGTATATATTGTCATGTATATAATATTCTCTTCGATCCTTTCTTCTGTGTCAAAATGTATTCTTTAGCTTGTATTCACTGGCAAAGGCTCTAGAGTGAGGTAAAACAGACCTTGCCCTTGTTGCTCAATGTAATTGTAGGTGATAAAATTTTCGGTGTGTAGATTTTGAAGAGGCGTAGATCTTTGGAGTGCATAGAGTGCATAGAGCTCCGAGTCTAATATTTCCTGGCTCTGTGCAGGTCTTATTGCTCCTGTCGGTGCAGACTTGGTGCTGTATTTGTGACCAAAGGTTGCAGAAAATTAATGTACGCTGCAGAATTCATATCTAGTTCCTCTTTCAGCTTTTGCTCTGGAGCTTAAGCATTGGGAGCGGTAGGTGCTTTGTGAGCATTGGGAGGTTAAGCATTTGTTTCACATATCTGCAGGCTGGACTCAGTTTGACCTTAGTCCAAGTTATCTATATTTCAGAAATGTTTCAACAGCAAACTGAATCATGTACAGCAAATCACAGGTAGAACTAGTATGTGTTCGAACTAGTGCCGGCACTTGGTGTGCCGGAACTTATATATGTTTGAACTAGTTCGGAACTGACTAGTACCGATCCCACCATGTTTAAATTAGTCCCAGCACCCGACGTACAGGCCTTGCGGCTGGTGTGCTGGCTGGGACAGATGTAGGTCCCATGCCTACGGCTGAACTAATGCCGGCAAATGGAATGCAGGTAGTAATAGTTAAAACTTGATGTTATTATGAAAAAGTGAATTCTTCATTCATAACATTAGGCTA
This sequence comes from Phoenix dactylifera, assembly GCF_009389715.1. Lineage (NCBI taxonomy): Eukaryota > Viridiplantae > Streptophyta > Magnoliopsida > Arecales > Arecaceae > Phoenix > Phoenix dactylifera. Next base: position 5,210,871 of record NC_052403.1, read on the forward strand.
CTCTCTTTGGAATCCCCATCTGGGTTTTCCTTCCGAGGGGCTTGGCCTATGAGCTATATTGTACTCTCGAAGGAAAAGAAGGTTGAGTTTTAGTACTCATATTGGAATCTGGTTTATCCAGTCTTCCCTTTCTTCTCCCAATATTTGAAGTGGTCGAGCAGTTGGATCTGAAGGGGAAGAAAGAATTTGGTGTTTTAAAAGCAGAGGGATCGATTATGCTTCCTTAGATAGGAGGTTGAATTTGTCACACCTTGTACCCGTCCCCTGGGTTGGTTATATGACACGGCTGTATACATCCTAGGATAAGGCCTTAGAGAATATACAGGTCTGAAAATTTATTACAACCTCAATATCACTAAACAATAATAATATCAATTTATAACAAATAACAAAACTTATAAAATTACAAATTTTATTCATTCAATCGGTAACAATGATGTTCTATCTATTTATTCTTTTTATTCTCAATTATAGCCTAAGCAATCTGCAACTTTGACAAGGAAAGAGAAAGAGGGTTGTGAGCTTTACAACCCAGATTCTTACTGCACATTTACACCAATAATAATATAATTTGAAAATAACAATAAGCAATATCAAAATGAAAACATAAATTATAAAACTTCTTTTCAAAATCCAACATAACTTAATTAAATCGACAAATATCCGCATAAATATATATCAAATATTTGGCTTATCAAAAGAGATATATATCACAAATGCCAATAAATAAAATCTTTTATTCAGCATTGTTTCATGTGTCTTATCAACTATTTCTCTTTAACCCAATTCTAAGTTTCATAGTAATTATTTTTTTGGTTTTGGACTGACCAAGACCATGACCCAGTCCAAGACTGCTAAACAAAATCTTATGCGTAATCCCGTAAAGGCTATCCCACGTATAAGCTTGTGAAGACTGTCCCATGCGTAAGCTTGTGAAGACTATTCTATGTTTAAGCTTATGGAGGCTATTCCATATGTAAATCTGTGAAGATTATCCCATGCATAAGCTCATGGAAGTTGTCCCACACGTAAGAGCTATCTTAGACATTAAATTTTTTATTCAAAAGTTATTAAATTTGATCTAAGAAAATGATCATTCTTAAGATACAAGTTCATAAACTATAATTAAAAAAAAATAAACATTGATATACTTGAGATGTAATAAATATTTAAACGTAATTAAGTAAAAGTAGGTCAGCAGAGATGGGTTATTAAGCTGCTTAAAATGAGATTAGTTTAAATGAGATTTATTAAAAGAATTGAAAAGATATTTAGTATGAAATAGAAGGGATTTTATATCATTTTTGGGCTGGTTTGGATAGGGTTTAGATTGAGTCGGATCAAACGGGCCTATTTTTCGCTAACTCAAATTGTTGACTCAATTGCCTGTGTGTGTCTATGTGTGTGAGTGTTGAGATTTATTAAAAGAATTTAAAACATTTTTTTTTGTTAACTTAAATTGTTGACTCAAATTGTGTGTCCGAGATGTGTGGCTAGGTGCTCAAAAAACACTCTCGAACATGATTATAAATGGTGGAAAATTAGATCCATCTGTCATGTCTAACCAACCGAGTATCGAATCTTGCTGGTCGTAAGAAAGGATCTTGATCTTCCAGATTCCTTGTAACTTATTGACGTTGGCTCTCGGGTAGTTAAAGCCCGAATCTGAGAGAATTCCTTCTAGGAACGAGCCACAGCTTATTTTACAGGTTCATGCATTACTCTACATTCGCCAATCAATATTTATCAGTTAATCCAGTTGTTTGGCTGCTTTTTTTTTTTCTTTTTTCGAAGGACGTCCAGGTTCAAATCTTGATCGTGCCATATTATTACATTTTTTGTTTTGTATAATATCTACATTTCTGAAATAGAGCGTGATGTGCACGGATATGGCAGATGCTGATTTGCGTGAAAGGCTGTATGCTGTTGCCTTCAGGACAGCTCGAAACTCCCCCATTTCGTAGTAAAAACATCGAGGATCATGTATGATAGCGTCTGCTGGAACTATGCCTTCATCAATGTTGTCACTTTCCCTGAAAGTTGGAGTCGTTTTTGTAATGCTTCAAGCTAACATTATTATTATTTTTTTTAATATTTGTGTCTATATTTGTACGTCATGGATCAGTTTTTCACTCCTTTCTTTCAATCCAAAGGACAATTGCTCTTACTGTGCCCTCTTCTTTAGGATCCATTTTTTATAGGTAAATATTATGAAAAAGTTAATCAACTTTTTCATTGTCCAACTTATTTTAAGTTTTCGTGCTTTTTTAAGTTAATAAATTAGTTTTTCATGAGTAGAATTTATTCATAAAATAGAAAAAAAAATTTACCCATCTAAGTTAGATAAGTTGTTTTCTCGTCAACCAGTAAAATAACTTTTTTTTATTTTATTTCTAAAATACCCCTAACCCAATATATTATATTATGTTATGTTATGTAATATTATATATGATATAATATTAACTATAATATCTATTATATCATGTATTATATAATATATTTATTATTATAAATATAATATATATATATATATATATATATATATATATATATATATATATATATATATATATATATATATATATATATATATATATATATAGACATATGGATAGATTTTAGCCTCACCGCTTCAATATAAGCATATTATGTTTAATTTTTCTACCAATGATGCTTGCGGTTGTCTCCGGTTGCCTTTTTTAAGTAAATTACAAAGCTGTCGGCGCGAAATCCTGTTCATGAATCATGACCTTGTTTTCGCTTCCGTTGGGCTGCTTCTGCCGGTGAATGTTGGCTTGTCTGTTCCAGCCCGGTCCTTGGTGTGTCAGCTTTTCAGGTCTTCTCATGGATTCTTTTTTTTTCTTTCTAGAATTCAATTCTAGGGCCCACCCCTTAAGTCAACGATAGCTATTCAGCTGCTTAAAAAACAATAACCATCAGCAATATTGCTACCGAAGCTCACTTTAAAAAAAATTAAAGAGCAGCACCTCGAACCGGGCCGGTGTTAGACTAGAAGACCTCTCCCGCATCATTCAGCCAGAGCACGAGCCAGGGCCGGATTGCGCTTGGATCTGGAGGTTCGGTCTCCACCCGAGGGCAGCTCTCTTTGTGTGGAAGGTGTTCTGGGACCGCCTTCCGACGAGAGCAGTGCTGAGCAGGCGTGGCTGGGGGATCCCTACGGAGTGCGGAACGTGCGAAGCTGAGGAGTCAGTGGACCACGTGCTCTTCCAGTGTACTTGGGCGAGGTCGACATGACAGTGGACATGGATCCCGCAGGGAGCCCGAAGTGCGCGGATACAGTTCCTTAGGGTGATGCGGCTGTGGCTAGCTAGTCCGCAGACTCGTGAGGAGGGCATCAGAGCGACTTGCACAACCCTTCAGATCTGGCTAGCAAGGAATGCTCGTACTTTCGGCGAGCGCAGGGTGTCACCGAGGGCAGAGCTTGCTCGAGCACAGGCCACGGAGATCAGCCATATCCCTTCCTTAGACAGACCTTTGACAGCTCGGGACACCTGGGGTTCCCCCCTTGCTCCGGCAGCTCCTTAGATGGTGTTTTTCACCTGGGAGCCCCCACCCCCGAGCTTCCTCAAGGTCAACTTTGATGGGTCTGTGCTGGATGGCGGCACGCGAGGCGGTGCAGGTTTTGTCATACGGGACCCGCACTTCAGGGTCGTGGCCGCAGGCGGCTGCTAGTTGTTCGTTACATCAGTCCCGGGAGCAGAACTGCGCGCAGCCTGGGCGGGTCTTCGACATGCGCGGGCGATGATGTGGGCCAGCTCGATTATTTTGGAGGGCGACTCAGCCACTGTCATTGGGTGGATTCAGAAGGGGTTGAGGGGTGAGAGCTCAGACCACCCCTTGATCCGCGATATAGTCAGGATGATGAGAGATGGGGGGGCCATCCAGGCCAAGCATGTATTTCGGAAAGCCAATGGGGCGGCTGATTGGGTGGCCGCCTATGCGGCCTACCACTCGGGGTACGCCCTTTGGTCGGGGGAGGGGGAGCTGCCACTGGCACTCCGCGAGATATTGTATTTTGATCTTATTGGGTGTATTCATACACGCACTGTATGAAGCACCCGCTTCAGCGAAAAAAAAAATTAAAGAGTAAAAGCTCCCAAAAGAAGGAAGGCATCATCCATACGGGACTCGTTCTGGGTGCGGTTTACATCCATCTTGAAAAAGAGTTGGCTACAATAATCGAATGGGTTAGAGGTCGGCATAGCAATACTGGAGTAGTTGCTACTCTATGATATACTTAGACTAGCGAGAGGGTGCGACTTTTTTCAGGCCATCTATGTGACTATGTCTATCGGAAGGTAAATAATATTGCTGACTGAGTCGTCTTCTTTGTAGCTCATCATGCTGGAGAGTTTCTTTGAAAAAATTAAGGGTATGTTTCTTATTTTCTTCGCTAGTTTTTTTTTTCTAATTTTGTTGACTATATATATATATATATATATATATATATATATATATATATATATATATATATTGGGAGGCGCTGTTGTACTATAATAATAATAATAATACAACCAATAGGCTGGATTAGCTCTAATAAGTAGAGTCTGACCTCGAAATGACCCTATTCAAAATAGTACCTTTCAATGTGATGGAACAAGTATTGCTGAAATAAATGACCCTATTCAAAATAGTACCTTTCATAACAAGTATTGCTGAATTATCACCCCCCTTAGGACCAACATTTCAGTGTTTTCTAGTCGAATTGGGTTTGATCGCACCTTATCTTCTACGGAGTCGATCTCCACAATATTCTGCGAGGGGTTTCTCCATGCTTGCCAATCGCTAGTGTCTTTATCGCCGTTCCTTGCGACTTGGAAGATACTTGCTCCAAGATTAAAATGTCATGCTGTGTCTCATTAGAAGGATAATATAATATTCAAACATACGATGATTGCTTGGTTCACAAAAGCTTGGTCCGGTTCGAGCCCTGATAAAATATTGTGGATTCTTATTGCAGATGTCGTTTGAATCAGAAATGCGATCAGATGCAAAAAAAGAAACGCTGAATGCTCGCATTCGCTGTTCCAACAGTGAATCGCGTTTAATCCAGCCAAGCTGTCAGCCTCCGACAGCTTGAGCCCAGCCTAGCTAGGCCAGGTTGACTTAGCCTAATCGAGTCAATTCGGCCAGGTCTCATATGGAATATCCAAATCCATTAAATTTTGGTACATGTATATTTTATAAATATTGATCATGATTAATAGTATGGATTTTTTATTCATGTACTCTACGATATAGTTTGGCACTGCCCCGCTATCTTTTTTTTTTTTCTTTCTTTCTTTATAAAGCAAGCTTATACAATCCAGTATCAATACATCCAAAAAAAAAAAAACTCAGATATAAAATGTCATTAAGTATGGTCGGAATAACCGACCTAGTAGTTTACAAAAACTCTCCAAAGTGCTTTGCTACATAGGAGAGGACCTAATCCGCTGCTTAATTCGCCACACGATAGATATGCTTGGCTACGTATGATGTGCACTCTCTCGAGCTTCTCCGGTTGTCATGCAAGAGGGGCGAGAGATCACCATCCTAGTCTGGCCCTGAATCCAACCGACCACCATGGCTAAGTCACCCTCAACTGTAATGCAGTCTGGTCTCACAATCTATCTGGCATATTTTACCCATTTGATGTTAGGATGGGCAACATCCAAAATACACAAAATATTTTTAATATTTTTAATACTTTATAAAGTAGATTATAATGAACGATGTAGATGCAGCATGCCTATTATTGAGTTTGATTGAGCGTGATTGAGGTCCCAGTCCTTTGAAAGGAGAGTAAATGGACTCGATCTCTATATACAATAGAATATCTTGGTCAAAGATTTGCATTCGTCGTTCATAATAAAAATTATGTATTGTAATCTTTTCTACGCATGGTTTGGACACTTAATATACTACAAAATATGTCATAAAATATTTAAATTGATAATCTATTTTATTGATTATTATCTATATATCTCTTAAAACTATGCTTATGATATAATTTTTGAAAATAAACTTCCAACCATGCGTCATAAGATGATCGGTACTCTACACTACCACCATATCTTTTATTGTACCGATTTTTCATTGCCATGCTACTATTAAATTGCGTCTTCTTGGTACCGGCGCTGGGCTACACGGCATCATCATGGATCAGAGGAAAAGTCATGAAAGGTGTCATCACAAACAAACCAACGTGGACTCTCAGCCGCCAGTCAAACTCAAGAGCTTTGACCGCTAATTCCACGGTCAACTTTTCCACCCTCTCCATCTCCTTCAAAGAAGACACCCCGGGCTCAACTCGCACCATTAGTCCCATTGGCTTCTACGTAACCATTGGTCCTATATTACCAATCCCCCACTCTCCTATCCTCCCCTTCTCTCAGACCAATTCCGCCCTCTCCTCTCCAACTCCATTCCAACTCCCTCTCTTCCTCTTTGATTCCCTTCTTTTGGTCTCTCCTCCCTATGGCTTCCCCCACTGGGAGTTTAGAGAACTCGGCCAATTCTCGGCCCGCCGCCTTCTCCTTCCCGACCACTTCCTTCTCCGAGCTCCTCTCGGGAGCTGGAAATGATGATGGCGAGGACTGGTTGATGACCGCGGTCACCTGGGGGCTATCTGACAATATGGGGAACGGTGGAGCAGGTGGACCGAAGTTTAAGTCCATGACTCCTCCTCCACTGCCCGTCTCTCCACCTCCTCTCTCTCCATCCTCATACTTTGCCATTCCGCCCGGCCTCAGCCCAAGGGAGTTCTTGGACTCTCCTGTTCTTCGTTCCTCTGAATCTGATGTAAGAATATGAAGGAAAACCGTCTTTTGTAGTCTTACATATATTTCTGATTATATTTCACGAGTTACTTCTTATATTGTAATTTAGTTTTCAAAAGCGTTTCCTCTTTTTCTTAACCCTCTCTCGCTACTTTATCTATCTATTTAAGTGGAACTTTAAGTACCGTAATTGGTTCCTCTGCTGTTTAGCTTTTTCTTGGTAATCATAATATATGAGTCCATGCATGTTGTGGGACAAATTCTAGCTTCAATAACCACAATTAATAAAGGCCAGACCCCTACTTTTTCTGCCATCTCCCAGACCAGTCTTGATCTCTCTCCCCTTCTTCTCACACCATGCTTTATCCCTTTCAATTATTTGGTGGATATTTCTAGTCTTTCTGATTACATAAATGATGCTTTTTGCTAATTAATATGTATTGAATCTCTTTTGATAGATTCTGCAATCTCCAACAACTGGTACTTTTCCTTCACAAGTGTTTAATTGGAGGGGACCTGCTGCTAATTATCAGCAAGGCATCAAAAAAGAAAATAAGGCCCACTCTGAGTTCTCCTTCCAAACCCAAGCAAGTAACGGAGACATGCAAACAACATCCTTCCACCCTTCTTCAATGCCAATTTCTTCGGTAGGCGTTCTAAACTTCCTTTCTTTTATTCTGAGTAACTGTTCCTGTGTGTTATTTTCATCCTTATAGATCTCTGGTATGAAATATTTGTCATACTGGTGACATGTTCTAGGATTCTAATACATATCTTCTATTTCTCTTTGTGCTGATATAGCATGAAAAATCATGGAATTACCAACAACAGAGCGACAATACCAACGTGAAAGCCGAATTAGTCGCTCCCAGCCGAGCAAATTATTCTGGAATTCTCCAGGCTAATACCCAAGCTAACAATGGTGGGCAGCAATCTAATTTCAGTCATTCTACTCAAGCTGCTCAAACCTTAAGAGGGCAGGGGACGTTAGACGACGGCTACAACTGGAGGAAGTATGGGCAGAAGCCGGTGAAAGGAAGCGAGAACCCTCGCAGTTACTACAAGTGCACTTTCCCGAATTGCCCGAGAAAGAAGAAGCTGGAGAAGTCATTAGATGGACAGATCACAGAGATTGTGTATAAGGGTGCTCACAACCACCCAAAGCCCCAGTCCACCAGAAGGAACTCAGCTTCCTCTCAAGCTTTCCAGGCTTCAGGTGCTTCTGAAGCATCTGATCATTCTTTGGGGGCGCAATCGGGTGCGCAAACTGACTCTGTTCCGACACCAGAAAATTCTTCAGTCTCTTTTGGTGATGACGATCTCGATGTTAGTAAATCGGGTGCCGATGAATTCGATGAAGATGAACCAGATGCCAAGCTTTGGTAAGTTTTTATTTTGTTAATTAGAATTTAGTAAGTGTTTGATTGATTAGTCTTGCGAAGGGAAAGAGAAGTGAAATAATGTCTTTCCTTTTTTTTCCAGGAGGAAAGATGGTGAGAACGAGGGGATTTCAGCCTCAGGCAATAGGACAGTGCGGGAGCCTAAAGTGGTGGTACAAACCACAAGCGATGTCGATATCCTTGATGATGGGTATCGGTGGAGAAAGTATGGGCAGAAAGTGGTCAAGGGGAATCCAAATCCAAGGTGAGCATTGGCTTGACTCCTCTTAGTTTTGGAAATCCTAGAATTCTTGAGGCATGCTCATGTTACACAAACTAGCACTGAGCTTAGCAAAATAATCTAGTAAATATTCTTCATCAGAATCAGGGTCTAATCTATTAGAAAAATAAATGATCCTAAGAATATGGATTAAGGTTTTGGTTCCTTGCTACCTATAGGAGCTACTACAAATGCACCACCCTGGGTTGCCCGGTGAGAAAGCATGTGGAGAGGGCATCCCATGATCTCAGAGAAGTGATCACAACCTACGAGGGCAAGCACAGCCACGACGTTCCTGCTGCTCGTGGAAGCCGAGTCCGTAGGCCTCTGACAGACGACAATAGCAGCGAGAATAACTTCACCATGGCTATTAGACCAGCGGCAATGGTGAATCATCCTAATCAAATGACGGATATTTCTCTTTTTGGTGGTAGACCAAATGCTTCTGTGAGCCAGGCTCCCTTTACAGTCGAGATGCTGCAAACTCCAGGGAGCTATGGATTCTCTGGGTTTGATAACTTGATGAATTCTTACATGAATCAACTGGAGCAGCAGCAACAAGGACAGATGGAGGGTGTCTTCTTAAAAGCTAAGGAAGAACCAAGGGATCGATGACTTGCTTCATGAGTCGTGCTATGATGAATTTTTGTAAGGAGAAAGAGCAATGGATACGGTACTATTAGTTAGGATTCCCCTTGTATGCTTTATAGGGTTTTCGGTGTAAATTGAGTTGAGAGGTATGGAAGATTTGATCTCATTTTTTTCATTTGTTTTGAGGTCTTTCAAGCCACAAATGAGACCTCTTTTTTGACGTACAGTAGCTCCATTAGCTGCTTGTCAATCTCGAGCTTTTAATGTGTAGGAACCTCTGGGACAAGCTTGACAAGCTTGATTAGTCTGTTGCAAGTGTTGCGGAACTTTTGCGTATATATATATCACAAATGGCATTGCTTGACTAAATATAAAATTGTATGATGTGTATAAGAACTTTGGTTAATGATTAACTAGCATTAACAGCCACATTTTATATTGGTAATGGTTGTTTGCATCCAAGGAGGCATGCTCTTCAATATAACAATCAAGAGGGTCGTGGGAACATGCAACAATTTTGGGCAGGAAGATTTCCTCGATCTTTACAAGCCTTTCTTCCCTCGCAAGTACAGTCAGTCAATTCATCCTATTCTCTTGACCTGAGAAAGAAGCTTCTGCTGTAACTTTCAAACGCCCATTATTCTTTCCTTTTTCTAACGCAAACAAATATGCAGTCTTCTAGACATATGAAGTGAAATTGGACGTACGTAGTGGCATTTAGAGGCCCTAATCTTCCAATTTAAATATCGACAAGCCCTTCATAACAAAACATAAAACACAATCACGACTTGACTTCTTCACAAGAAGAGATCTGGACTGGATTGTCGTCTGTCAGGCCAACATCCAACCTATAGATTTACTGATTTGTGAGTTTTATTGTGGAGAGATTTCAGCTAATTAAAGTACTTCCGTAAATAGCATTGAGATTTTTATTACGGGCCACAATTGGCATCGTGAAGCTCGTGGTTGTAGGTGAACCACGTCGCATGCTGCTGTCGTGTGACACGGTATGCGACAAACGCGGCTTCTCTTCTTCTCCAAGAAAACTGAAAACCAGAAGCAAACAGTGCAGAAGATTAAAGGAGAGGAGGGGCAACGGGACTGTAAAGTAATAAGCTAGCCGTAAGAAACAAACTTGGTCCATAGTAGTATAACATCCTAAAACTTTATCAAAAAAAAACTAGTCAAAAAATATTATTGAGGTTCTTTGATCCTGTAGAAGAATTCAAGATCTATCCAGCGAATAACCGATGTGGAACTAAACATATTCCCGCATGAATCCTCACACAGTCCTTCCGTTTAAATCCTAACATTTTAGTCAGACTAAAAGTTCAAATTCATTCAAATCTAATCACAAACATCACGATCGGCCCGTGATTAGCTCAAATGAATCTGTACTGCACTATCCCCTAGACCACATAGGTTATTAGCCAGGTCCACTCTAATACCATTTGTCATAACCCAAAATCTCATTTTAAAAGGCTAGCCGAAAAGTATTATTTGGATTTCTTAATTCTGTATAAGTACCCAAGATCTATCCAGCGAATAACTAAATAACTGATATGGAACTAAATATATACCCGTATGGATTCTCACAAATAGAGCTTAAATATGTTTAAACCTGGACTTAAGTCTGAATTTATATTAAACTGCGATGATAAATGACCTGACACGATGACCTAATTCTGATTTTTGAGCCTGGAATTGTTGATAAAGTTCTAGGCTAGTGGGATAAGTAATCTTTGTGGACATTGATTAGCTAGACGTTTTATTGTTGATATGATGTATGATCTTACATACTAATATTACAATCAATCTCCAGTATACAATGCAACCTCAGTCTCAGAGACATGTCCAACCTTCTACCATCTCCATTGTAATTTTTTCTTTAAACAAACTAAAAATTACCTCGATCAAGAAAATGAAGAAAAAAAAGGAGAGAAATATATTTAACTAATCCTACAAACCATTTCACTCTTCATAGACTTATACATCCAAAGTAAAGTAGAAGCACGACCATCCTCTCTAAACACAATCTAAAAATTATCTTGATCAAGACAACGAGAAAAAAAAATAAGAGAATATAACTGAATCCTACAAACTATTTCACTCTCTCTACATTTATACATTGAAAGTAAAGTAGCTGCACAATCATCCACTAAGAAAGTTGATCATTGATGAAATCATGATAATTGTTTATGTAAAATTTATAGACTGACGCAATCCAATCTAGAGTGGCTGGAGAGGCAAGAGCGAGATCGTCGACTTTTTATTGGAAAGAGTTTTTAAATGTAAATAGAGTTTCTATTCACATATGTATCTTTATAAAATACCATTATTTTATATATATATATATATATATATATATATATATATATATATATATATATATATATATATATATATATATATATATATATATATATTGTATCGATGGTGTTACTTACATTGACATTTATTTAAATTAACAATTAATTAAAATGGTAAATTGGCCGTTACCCTTTTTAAGTCTGTCAACTGGTGTTGGGACTGGGCTGTATCTTTGGCGCGCAAAAGGAGGATTCACCTTCCCTCGCGCGAAACCACCATCGGGATCACCCACTGCACAGCTCTCTAAGCACTTCATATCCCTCCAAATCCCGGAAATAGTCTCTCGACGTCGTGCTCTCCGAAGGTTGCACGCAAAATGGTCCTCTCCGTGGTGTTCTCTGAAGGCTACGCGTGCGGCGGTCCGACGAGCTTGGGCGTGGAGACGCGGTGCCGACAAGTTCGAAGGTCAGGCATCTCTCCCTGAAATCTCTCTCTGCTTCTATTTGGTTGCCGTTCCTTGGGAGGTCACCTCCATGGGCATGCCTTTTATTAGTTACATTGGCATTGGAGAACATCCGGAGAACAGTCTGTCAGCTCGAAAACAAGAGAAGAAACCTTCCAACTGCCTGACCTTTGCATCCACTGTGAACCCAATCTTTGACGCACGCCTCGCCTTAGAGCTCTCCCTAGTCCACATAGTTTGATCCTCCACGTCCTTTTTGTAGTATTTGATCTCTTGGATCACAATGGTGATGCATTGGATTGTTTAACCTCTGGTAGGAGACGTGGGTCGCAGGTAAGGGAGGTTACAAGCTGCGGTGGCCGAGAGAGTAGCCCAAAAGATGGGGGCTGGTGCAGGGGCTTCTACAAGTATCTGGAAAGCATCCCCAGGTGCTGGCGGTGGTGACACGCCATGGGCTAAAAGAGGCACGAAGTGACCATGCGTGAGACCCATGCGGACATATGTTTAATCCTACATCGGTTATTTACCTAGAAAATTTTGGATACTTATACAGGACTAAGAAATCCAAATAATACTTTCTGGCTAGCCATTTTGGGTGAGATCCTGAGTTGTTACAAATGGCATCAGAGTGAACTCGACCCATAGTCTATGCAGACTAGGAGACACTATAGCACAGATTAATGAAGGTTGACCATGGGCCTATCATGGTGCATGTGATTATATTTGAATGGATTTGAATCCTTAGCATGACAAGGACGTTAAGACTTAAACGAGAGTATGTGAGGACCCGTGCGGGCGTAAGTTTACTCCCACATCGGTTATTTGCAAGTTTAGTCCTACATCGATTATTTGCCGAGGAGATTTGAAGTACTTATACAGTACTAAGAATTCAAATAATATCTTCCGACTAGCCATTTTGGATAAGGTCGTGGGTTGTTACACCATGCTTCCCCACATAAAGATAAGGATGTCGACATCCCAGATGATTCATGTATGAACATGGTGGTCCAAATCAGGCAGCCATGTCATTGGAAACTGCAGAGGTATTGGTCACTATTCAGATGTTAGAAAACTTTGAGTTCGAAAATTCATTATTTGCATGGGTACTTTTTCAAATTATCTCTTATTGATCGAAAGTTCACTGTTCGGATGTATACTCTTATAAATTTTTCTCATATCTATTCGGTCATTTTAATTTCAAGCTGCTTATATTTTTATTGGATTACATGATATGAGTAGGCATGTAAAAAAAAAAGTTATTGACTCATTTGGTCCACAAAGTATTTTTCTTCATTGGAATGCTTTTTCTGAGAAGTGGTTTTTGCATGTTTGCATATCACGTGAAAATGCAGCATTTGAAAATGGCTTACGTTTGGTTAAGCACCTACTTTTCTAGAAAAGTTATGTAAAATATCTGTTATGCCCTTAATAAAAGGAAAGATCTTACCCCATTCCATCTAAAAGCTTAAGTGTATTTTTGGAAAAAAAAAATTATCCCAATTTTTAACTTGAGAGAAAATAACTTTTTCATCTCCCATATGGATTTTTTTTCCCATAAAATGTGAGAATTTTATTTTCATGAGAAAACTACTTTCTCATCTTTCTTCTTTCAAAACTCCAACCAAACATAAGTTATTTCTCTATTTTTCATCGACCATACTTTCTCCTTCTCTTCCACATAATAATTCTACAACGATATCCACATAATTTTGATCTTCAGTCGCCGCCACCACGAGAAATTATACCCTATACCGCGTATATCATATAGCCGTACACCAAGCCAATCGTGCATCTCAATTTCTATGGGCTTTATTTATCGTGCACTCGTAACGAATTGCTGCTCTACATACTTCATCTCGATTTATTCTCATGGTGCACCACTGATATGGTGTGTGTGGTGCAGGATATAATTTCCCTACAACCACAGCCTCTCTCACGTTCTCTCACAACAACAACCACCAATGGACCAAGCTCAAAAAGAGATCACAGGATTCTTCGCTGTCTGTCGTAGCCCCCATGATACTTCTTGCTTCTTCTTAACTCTCTGCTCCCTTCTATTTTTCTTCTTCTTCTTCTCTGAGTTCTGTGACAATGAGTATCGTTCTAACACGTGAGAGCTGGATCATTTTGGACAAAACAAGTCCACTTTTAGGCTTTTCCTCTACTCTGGTTTCATTTGTGCTTTTAGGAATGGTGGATGAATATAGTGGAAGAGACTAACGGTTTCACCTAGCCTTCCGGGCTAATATGGATATACCGTATGATACCTTAGTAAGTGATCCCCACATCAAGAGGTTTATTAGTTGGATTGGAGGGTTCCTCGATCTGCCATATTGTTTTGAAATAAAATCCTAAAAGGATCTTTTAACCGAGGTTTCAATAGCACAAGTTATAACTGGGTTATTTGAAACTAATGTCATTATAATGATTGTTATTTGCTAATGCAGGAGAAAATACCTGTCAAGTAAAAAAACTAATAGAACTATTTGTCCAAAAATCACTAATAATAAAACAAAAAAGCAAATCCTCTGTCCTTCTCACAAGGAGGACCAAAGTCAAAGCCGGAGGAATTTGTATGTATCTTCGCTTCGAGTGCCCGCTTCTACCGTAGATTGATGGCTAAACGAGCGTGCAGGACCGAGCTTAGAGCCGAGGCCAGGAGAACCCAAACACCTGGAGACAACCAAGCCACTAGAAGAAGCAAACCCCCGTTCTTCAGCAATACCATCTCTTTTCCACCTCTCTCTCTCCCCACCTCATCGGCACTTTAATGTAAAAAAAGATAATAATAATAACTTTCTAATTCTAGGATTTTGACTTACCACCCCAACAAAGCTAAACATTAGAGTTCAGACACAACCAGTTAGCCAGTTTCCAGCGAGAAACTTGCAGGTGATGCCTTGTGGTAAAAAAAGATGGTGTCAAGTAAATAACCGGGAAAGCAAACAGATTTTATTCATTCATAGTAACTTAACTTGCAGTTATTTTCATTTATAACAATTAAAACATTACGTCTTATTAGTACTGGACTGGCTGATTCTGACAAGCCATCTAATTACCAGATCAGCCTCATCTCCTCCTCAAAATGACACCGACCCTGGCTCTTGGCAAATTGGCACGAAGCCACGAGCTCACTCAACCTTTCCGAGGCCCAAACACTGACCTTTTCTTAGATAGACCTCCGTTGATATCTCCGTCCCATCATCATTATCGCGGCAAGGGAAGAAGGCAAGCCAAACTAGCAAACAAACGAACCCAAAAGGGCGAAATGAAAGAGACTGAAAAAAACGAAAATAAAACAGGGGAATGGAAACGGAACTCACGCTTACCAAGGACGCTGCACAGTAAATGGTGTTCCCAGCCGCATTTAAGTCACAAACTCCCACCAGTCTCGCCATTAATCTCCTCTCTCTCTCTCTCTCTCTCTCTCTCCCCCTCTCTCCTCTCTGAGATCCTCTAAGGTGTGGCCTTCTTTCAGGCCGGAGCCAAGGTAGGATTGTTGCCTGGTTTGGAGGAAGATGGGAGGGTGTTGTAGCAAGGAGGAGGTCAAGCCGGGAGGACTTCAATGCACAGAAGAGGAGGAAGATTTTTTTGATGGGAAGGAGGGGGAGGATGGAGCACGTGTGAGGTTGAAAGGGTCGTGCACCTTCGCATCCATGTACACGCAACAAGGATGGAAGGGTGTCAACCAAGATGCAATGACCATGTGGGAGGTAAGACTCGGAAAGAAGAAAATTGAGATCAGAAGTAGAAAAAGGTTTCGAAAACTTTTTGAAGAAAAGAAAATTGATGATAGATTAATCACGTTTTTGCCTCTGGTTTTAGAGATCTGTTCTGTTTGGATGCTCTGTTCTCGTTGTTAAATTTTCTGTCTCGTTGTTTTAATTCATGACGTTTGATTGTTATTATAACATTTTGTTTTCGTTCGTTATTTCTACGATCTTCTATTTTGTATGTGTTCATGGCCATCTCTCGTACAAAGAGAATCTCTCTCTTTTTTTTGGTTTTTAAGCCAAAGGTGGCAAGATCCACACTGTCTCATTCATGGGAAAGTAAAAGAAACTAGAACTTCTCTTTACTGGTTGAAATTTTGTGATCGTCATATTTTTCTGAATTATTCAATTACTTTAGAGTTTATTGGATTCTTAGCTTTCAAAGACCTAACCAGTTTCCATGGATAGAGTATCGTAAAATGATATAATAAAATGGTAGAACACACGAGAGAAAGTTCAATAGAAAAGAGTAAAAAATAATCAAGCATTCACAAGGTTCCTAAAGTAGTCCTTTAGTGAGTTTGATTAACATTTCTTTTGATTCCTTCCAAAGATTTTTAACCAATTTCATGGTTCATTAACCTAATGGGCTTGCCCATCTTCTTCTCAAGAAAAAAAAAATAATCATCAAGGTAATCAGTTCTTTTCGGAAAATAATAAGTCCGGTACAAAAAAAAAAATGTCATTTATTCCTGAGCAAAGTCGCATTATAATTTCATGTTTCTTCTTGCTATATATAGAATTGCAATGTTCTATGCCATTGTCACCATTGTTCTTTAAGAAATAAGAAATGAAACACGGCATTACTACTTTCCTTTCCCTCTACAATTTCCTTGGGAATGAATTATACTTTTGCTATTTAATTAACCTTAAGATCCATAGGATTTTGCTGGCGAGAAGGATACAATCTTTTGTGGTGTCTTTGATGGACATGGCCCCTTCGGTCACAAAGTTGCCGGCCATGTTCGTGATACCCTGCCAATGAGACTCTCTTCAGAATTTATGTCGTCGCAGTTCTTTGATCATGGCAACAATGACAGCAATCTCAATAAAAACAATGTCAATGGAGATGACAGCGATGACTCAGACCATTTTCATGATGTTAGTGATGATTCCCAACATTGTTTCTCCGCATGGAAGGCCATCATTGTTAAGGCATTTGAGGAAATGGATAAAGAGCTCAGCCAACAAGCTAGCATCGATTGCATTTGTAGTGGAACCACAGCAGTATCCATAGTTAAACAGGTACTTCTAGGTCTTGCAAAAGCTACTTTTATATTGTTTTGAAGTGTCTATTTTTTTCATTGTTAGGAACTAAATTCTAATTATTTGTCACTTTTCCTCTTCTAGATGGAACACTTGATAATTGCCAATTTAGGAGATTCTCGGGCTGTTCTTTGTACCCGAGATAACGAAAACCAACCTGTTGCTGTCCAACTGACTGTTGATCTAAAACCAAATGTTCCAAGTGAGTTCCCATATTCTAATTCATTTTTTAATTTTACATAGCTTCAAGTGTCATCTAGAGAGAGAGGGAGAGAGGTAAAGTGCAATGACTTCAGATAATATGTATTTTTTTTCTCATCTTCATGGGGTGTGACACAGGTGAGGCCGAAAGGATTAAGAGTTGCAAAGGAAGAGTTTTTGCGCTTGAAGAAGAACCAGATGTGCATAGGTTATGGTTGCCCGACGAGGACTCTCCAGGCCTTGCCATGGCAAGAGCTTTTGGAGATTTTTGCCTGAAGGATTTTGGGCTTATCTCCACACCACAGGTTTCGTATCGGAAGCTTTCAGAGAAGGATGAGTTTGTGGTCCTTGCAACTGATGGGGTAAGTAGATGTCATGACAAGCTCTAAATGAATTGCAGATTAAGTCTTTTTAAGCAATAATACTACAGAATAATTACACTCAGATATTTCCCCAAAGATTTTTTTTTTCTCAGTTATTCCATGGTTAGTAAGACTAGATTTTTCTAGATGACTTACATAGCCTAAGAATCTTCAGTAGTTAACATACTGCGCTATTTTCTGTTCATCTAGAATTTGAACTTTCCCTGTGAATCAAGATGTGTAGTCACTACAGTGTCAGTTTTCTTTCAATCTTTATTTCATTATGAACTTTTGAAGTAAATCATGGAAATAGCAGAAGAAAAGAAGGGGAAAATATGTTGGGAATGGGAAGAAGAGAACCAGCCATCAGGCTCTCTGTTGTATTCCTGATCTTTGGAGGGTACATAGAGCACAACTTATCCCCAAACCCATTTACAATAAAAGGTAGAAAAGACTTAAGAATTACATTCTTTACAACCCAACATTGTAGCACAGCCATCCATCACCAACAATTTTTCGAAGTTCTAATACCGATAACTTAGTGATCATGGTCTGGACCGAGCCTTTGTTACCAAGGCCTCTTGAGAGGAACTATGTTATCCAAGGTCACAGAATCCACATGATGCCTCTTCTTCTACTTTCTGTTCAACTTCTATTGACTCAACTTTATTTGTTTCTTGATCTATTTTCTGCGAGAAGGCTCGATCTAAATTTTGCTATCTATTAATTTTCCCTTTGTTGACAACATGAAGACTACAAAATTTGAAAAAGAGATATATTTTGCAGGTTAATTCCTCTAATGCAAGAATTGCGATTGTTTGTAGGTATGGGATGTCCTATCAAATGAGGAAGTTGTAAAGATAGTGTCATCAGTCAGTAAACGATATGATGCTGCTAAGCAATTAGTAGACCGAGCGGTCCGAGCCTGGAGATTCAAACACCCTACCTCTAAGGTCGACGACTGTGCCGTTATATGCCTCTTCTTGAATCTCCTTCCCACATCAACCATGCCAACCATCGAGGCTCGCAGAAGCAGCAGAAAATCTCGCGAACCATCATTCTCTGATAGCTTCAAAACAGCTAGAAGTGGGGAAGTCTCCGACTTGGATGATGAGAGCACTGCAGGCTCAAGGGAAGTGTGGACTGCTCTTGAGGGTGTCAGCAGAGTGAACTCATTGTTGAAGCTTCCCCGGTTTGCTGGCGTATTGAGCTGGCGTAAGAGATCGGTGAAAGTGGAAGAGGATGAAATGCCAGCTTCGCCAAAGATCTAGTAGTTACCCTTCACTTGATTTTATTCTTCGAGATGAATTCAATTCATTGCGCGAGCAAACAGAGTCACAAAACAGTCATGGTGCTGTGCTCAAACAACCTATGCTCAACGCGACCGGATCTTTACATCATCTGCTCTACCAAATTTGAGGACCAACAAAAGAAAACCATCTTAGTGAGCATCAACACCTTCCGTCCTAATATCATTTCCCATTCTTTCACAGCACGCTCTGCTTTGTACCAGAGACGAGCTCAGGAAGAACTGCAATATAGCTGGGTTTGTTATGATCCTTTGAGAGGAAGTAGTGAATATACCCAGCCTTCTATTGGAACCTCATGGGGGCTCTGTTTTTATTTGTGCAGAAGGGAGGCAAATGGCTCGGATGTTTTATCAGTTAAACTTGCTTGTGCCAGCAAGAAATTGATTTATTTGCTATCGCCTGTTCTTTTCTGATAGTCCTTTTTTGGTAACTGTTCTTTTCTAAGCGCCTTGGTTGCATTTATCAAACACAATGGGTAATTAGATATCTAACGTGTGTGTGTACTTTTCTAAGTTGATGAGTGGGATTTTCTATCAACCTCTCCATCCTCTCATCCTAGAAAATAGAAAAGAAAACCATGATTTTTTAACAGATCGAGTTGGGTTTCTATCTCCTATAGATTTTTGAGTGGTCAATTCGAGCTCTAATTTGGTATTCAATCCTTTTTCTAGTAGTTTTAGATTCGTATAACACAAATCTATCCCTCCTACTGAGGATAGAGTGAAAAGAATTGCACTTTCTACATATTTAAAAATTATTTGGAAGACACTATTAACAAAAATTAATAATACTTAATATAAAATATTAATAAAGTCAAAGATATTTAAATACATTAATTGAAACTAATAATATTTTAGTAAAAATAGTGAAGTTAATATTATTAATAACACTAATAATACTAATGGTATTTTAATAAAAATAATATATTTTAGTAAAAGTAATAACATTTTTCACTAATGGTATTCTTAAAAGATTAATAATGTTTAACAATATATTAATATATTTAAAAAATTATTTTTTATTAAAACTAATAAAGTATTTAGTAAGAATATAAATATGTTATTTATATATAAAATATTTATATTATTACTAAATAATAAAAAAAGTAGCTATCAAGGTAACTTTCTATTCTCGGAACTAACTAAAGCTCTCATTGACTTATTAACATTTACACTTGCTAGCCAGGAAAAAACCAACCCATGTCCATTAAGAAACAAAGCATAATCATTCCTCTAATAACATGGATTACTTCTATTGAATAGTAATTTTTTTTTTTTCTTATGTTGTAGAGTCTAATATGACAAATGTAAGACCATAAGATTTCGTTTAATGCATGAACCGAAATCAAAGACTTCCCATACTACATCTAAGAAGTGGCCATGGGGCCAGGAGGAATCTCCTCTTCTATCAACTACATCTTGCTTTTCATTGTGCACTAATCCAAAAAAATATCATTACATGCATTGATACACATCGCCATACCTATTGGGAGTTCTAGATGGATGGACATATTTGGTAGGCCACAATCAGAGTTAACTGCGTAAAATGGGAACTACATATTCCATCCTCTCAAATGGATCCT
The DNA here is from genome assembly GCF_009389715.1 of Phoenix dactylifera. Lineage (NCBI taxonomy): Eukaryota > Viridiplantae > Streptophyta > Magnoliopsida > Arecales > Arecaceae > Phoenix > Phoenix dactylifera. The sequence continues at coordinate 5,231,170 of NC_052403.1, forward strand.
CTATATAATTCATACAAAATTGGATATTGAGCGAGGAAAAGTGTAACAATCATCTTATGGCAAGTTGACTTAACCTTCTCCATTGACTCATACATACTGTATTTGGGCCATGTTGTATTGCACTGCTACCTCACAAGTCATGGTCGCGCACTGGACCTAAGTTCAAGTAGGATCATAAACTTGAGTTCAACCAACATCGTGGATCCGGACCAGCCAGAATACCAAGCTATAGCCATGAATCATGACTCCTGTAACCCTTCCAATATTTGTGGAAACGGTGCTCCATGCCTTACACCCCGATAGATGCCGATCGAATTCCAGCCGTTGATTCTTCCCCCCAGCTCCCCCCCCAACCCCCGCCCCCGCCGATTCTGAAACCCCCAACTTTCCCCCTCTTCCCGACGGCGCACGATGAGACTACCTCCTCCGCTCCCAAGAAAACCCCGCCGGCCCTTATGTTGCTCCCGCGCCGTACCTTGCTCCAGCTCCGCCGCCCCAGATCCGCACCACCACGCTACTCCGCCGCCGGCCGCCGCCGACACCTCACTCCTCCGCCGCGACCTCGCCCTCCTCCTATCCCGCCCCTCCATAGACGCCGACCTCTGCCGAGAGACCCTCGCCCGCCTCTCCCCCCGCCTCCTCGACCGCCTCCTTCTCGATCTCCGGCCGGCGATCAAGCCCCGCCCAGCCCTCCGCTTCTTCTCCTTCGCCTCCGGCCACTGCGGCTTCTGCTTCACTCCCCGATCCTACTCCATCCTCGTCCACGCCCTCCTCCGATCTAACCTCGCCGCCCCCGCCCGCCTCCTCCTCATCCGCCTCATCAGTGGTGGAGCTGGTGGCAGCCTCCCCCTTCTCCTCGACGACCCCAGTCGCCGGTTCCCCGAGATCGTTCGCTCCCTCGCCGACACTGTTTCAGCCGACGAGCCGCCATCTGGCGCTCTCGATACCCTGGTTCACGTGTGCTGCACCCAGTTCCGATCCGACGGCCCGAAGCTCGCCGTCGCGGCATTCCAGATCCTCGTAGAGCGAGGGTTCTGCCCATCTCTGAAAACCTGCAACCTTCTCCTGTCATCGCTTTCTAAGGTCAATGATTGCAAGCATGCGCACATGGTGTTCGACAGAATGCGACAGTTTGTTGTTCCGGATGCCTACTCGTATACCCCTGTCATTGATGTCTTCTGTAAGAACCACGAGGTCGCTGAGGCGATCACATTGTTCTCAGAGATGGAAAGCTCGGGAATTCGTCCCACGGTCGTTACTTACAATGTGCTGATCGATGGGCTCTGCAAGAAGAGGATGTTGGATGAGGCGTTTCGGTTCAAGGAGAAGATGGTGAGGAGCTCAGTGAAGCCGAGCGTTGTTACATTCAATGTTCTCATCAACGGTTTGGTTAAATGCAATAGATTTGGAGATGTGGAGTCTGTCCTAAAGGAGATGGACGAGATGGGCATTTTGCCAAATGAGTTTATTTATAATACTCTGATTGACGGGCACTGCAGGATGGGGCAGAGTTCAGAGGCTTTGAAGTTAAGAAATGAGATGGTGGCGAAAGGGATGGAGCCAAATTCGGTTACTTATAATGCACTTGTAAAAGGCTTGTGCATGTCAGGGAAGATGGAGCTGGCCGAGTATCTACTAGATGAGATGCTGTCAAATGGTATGGAAATAAATGTCGGGCTATTTAATTCTATTATTTTCTGGCTTGTCACAAAGGCATTAAGGTTTGACTCTGCCTTGAGGCTTTTCAGGGAGATGTTATTAAGGAATTTAAGACCGAATGATTCTCTAATGACGTCAGTGATCAAGGGGCTGTGTGAGAATGGGAAGCATCGTCAGGCGATTGATATTTGGTTCAAAATGCTAGAGAAGGGTTTTGGTGTGAACACCATTACTTCGAATGCTTTGATTCATGGGCTCTGTGAGTCAAGGAACATGAAAGAGGCAGTTCGGCTTCTTCGCACAATGCTTGAGAAGGGATTGGCTTTGGATAGGGTGACATACAATACTTTGATTTCAGGTTGTTGCAAAGAAGGGAAAATGGATGAAGGCTTTAAACTTCGGGACGACATGGTTAAAAGAGGGTTTAAGCCAGACATTATTACCTATAATACGTTAATACATGGATTATGCAATTTGGGTAGGATGGAAGAGACTATCACGCTTCTTCATGATCTTAAGAATGAGGGTTTGGTTCCAGATCTTTTCACATTTAGCACAATAATAGATGGTTATTGTAAGGCTAAAGAAGTCCATAAAGCCAAAATCTACTTGAAGGAGATGGCTAGTTGGGGTTTAGAGCCAAATAGTGTCATCTATAATTCACTTATTGGTGGTTACTGCAGGGATGGTAAAATTTCAGAGGCTTATAATCTTCTAGATGAAATGAAGAGTAAAGGCATTGCAGCAACTTCTGTGACATACTGTACCCTTATGCATGGGATGTGTGATGTTGGTCGTGTTGAAGAGGCTAAGAATTTGATTGTGAAAATGAGAGAGGATGGTTTGGAATTGAATGTTGTAAGCTATACTATACTTATTGACGGGTATTGTAAGATAGGTCAAATGGATGAAGCAAACAAAGTCCTTGAGGAAATGCATGCTAGTGGGCTAGCCCCAAATAAGGTTACTTACACTGTCCTAATGCGTGGATACTGTAAAATGGAAAACTATGATGCAGCAGCTAAACTTCTAGATGAAATGCTGGATAATGGTATTGTTCCAGATGTCGTCACTTATAACACGTTAATGTCTGGTTTCTGCAATGAAGGAAGAATGGAGGAGGCTTTTAAGATATCTGATCATATGACTCAAGAAAACATGGTGTTGGATGAGGTGTCTTACACTACTTTAGTTCATGGAATAACTAGTGTAGGGTGCCAAAATGAAGCTGCTTCCATATCTGATGGAAGCATTATCAAGCAGGGAATTGGGCCTTAGCATATTAAGATATCTTCATGGACAACTGAACCTTACCAACTACCTTCAGAAGAATCTATAGACATCTAATGCATGCTTTAACATGCGGGGGACTCTCCATTTCCCTGGGGCTGCAATACAAATGCAAACTTGTGCCTGTATTCACCTTTCCTTTTGGAGATGGCATTCTTGAAGGTAGAGATGTATGGCATTCATGGCTGGCTGATGATCGTCGGCTGACAGGTTCTAATCTTGCTTAAACTGTGGTTTTTGTAGTCCATGGCTTTGCATCTTGAGAGTGTGCATGCATTTAATCATATCGTTCTTGTGATGCCATATTCATCTTTCTTTCTAAGCATAGCTATTTCATTCATATTTTTCTATGTGATCTGCCTTTTTGCAGGTTTTTATTGGAGTAACATTTAAGGGTGCACAGACTAAGAAACATAGCACATATAAGGCATGAAACTTGTCTCATGTTAGATGAATCCTTGTCTTAGTATATTCTTTCAAGTTGTACTCCTGTTTGATATGTATATTGGGAGAAAAATACATGGCTAGTTGTTTTGCAACTAGGCTATATTCCTGTTGTTTATGAGATGCGTTTCTTGAAATTGTGCAGAATCCCCATGCCTCTTTTCCTTGTTTTCTTTTGTATAATGGTATTTCATTTTAATTTTCCATTATGACCAATTTTATGAATTTTGTATCTGATTCTTGTGTTGCAAACATTATACCAAAGATCAGGGTTTTGATCAATTCATTCTCATTGGTTCTTAAACTTTCTGGTATTCCTGATATCACAAGATTGATTCCAACCTACCTTCCACAAGACTATCAAATCAGGATTATTAGTGGGTTGAATGTCGGTTGGATCGAATACAATCTTAATCCACTTGATTATTAAAATGACTTAAATTCTACTTGTTATTGAGATTTATACTAGATGTATTGATTCCTTTTTTTTAAGAAAAAGGTTTTGGACCCGTTACCTCTTCCATTTGCTTGTTCATATTTTTAGTAAAATGTGGAATGCAGTATGTATGAAACCTAATAATCTGTATAGCGACCATCTTAAATCAAAACAACGAGACTGTACACATATGTATTGACCAAAATTTACATCACAATCGACTATTCTCTGAAGACTACCTTGTTGGGGTGGGAAATAGTTAAAGACTTCGTCACTTGTTGGTTCTCGTCCTGCGTTATAGAAGCCGGTACGCGCCCATGAACCACCTCCATCATATACTATCTGGTTTCTAGTTATCATTCAAGGGATCCTTATTTTTTCCATCTAGAATTAGGAAAATAGGTGATAATTTTGCATCACCATTGTTTGCATCAATAACAAAAGTTTGATACAAGAACCGTCGTACCACCCTAAACCTTCCGGTTTGGGACGTACTGAGCTGCACCAGGGACTGACCAGTGCAGTTCCGGCCCTCGGTTCAAGAAACCAGCAAGGGATGGAGAGGGGGAGAAGGAAAGAGAGGAAAAGAGAGAGGGAGAGGGAGCGAGGGAGGTGCTGGGAGAGGGTGAGAGAAGGGGTTCGGAAGCCTTCCTCTCCTCCTCCACTCATTCACAGGAGGTGCTGGGCGGAGACCCTGTTTCGAATGAAACAAAGGCTCGATTGCAATTTTTTTCATTTCTTTGAGTGAAATCGGCAAACTGTGCTGACTTCACTTAAAGAAAGAAAAAAAATAGGGGCTCCGCCCAGCACCCCCAATGGATGAGTGGAGGAGAGTAGGGCTTCCGAGCCCCCTCTCTCACTCTTTCCTGATATATCTCTCTCCCCCTCCGTCCCTCTCTCTCTCTCTTTCTTTTTCCGCAGTCCCTGTTTCGAACAAAATAGGGGTTCCTCCCAACAGCCCGAGTAGAGGAGGAGAGGAGGGCTTCTAAGCCCCCTCTTTCTCCCTTTCCCAGCATCTCTCTCCCCCTCCCTCCCTCTGTCTCTCTCTCTCCCTCCCTCCCTCTGTCACTGTCTTTTCCTCTCTCTCCTTCTTCCTCTCCCCTCCCTCTTCAATTTTCCTTCATCAGTACATATGCCAGAACAACACGGTATAGTATCATAATATACCGTACTGCCGGCCTACCAACATAGATTCCGGTTCCGGTATTGCGGACCTTGGTTTGATAGACAAGACACCAGGACTTCTAGTTTGTACAATGTACAAGTGAATGGACAATAATATAGAGAAGAAGCACATTTTAAAAGACAAAACACGATATATTAGGAAGACACCTAAAAACTAAATATTATAAAATAATATGATTATCTTATTGACCATTTAATGATAATCAAACACATTTATCCATATTATAATTGTCAAAACCATTATAACTTTAACACAAGAAGAGTTCTAGTTAAGATTCCGATAAGATGCACAGAAGTGAATCAACTTTCCAAAGTGATAGAATGCGACCTTTTGTTATCTACCACAGGATATTCTCATGAAATTTTTCAAGATACAATAGCAGTCTTATGAAAATTTTTAATAACGTGATCATTTTCCTCAGTGCATCTGACTTGATTATTTCTTGTGAATACTAACTAAAAATCTATGTTATCTGCAGGGTAATTTTTCCAGTTTAGGATTTTGGTGTTGAACTCAAAGAAACCATCAGCCAAGCATCATCATTGATGTCAAGAAATAAGGTAAATTCCTTTGTTATTTCATATTATTATTTTTGTACGAAGTTACAATATGTTTGTGCTTGATTGCATGTACCTGCAGCTGGTTTTTTATTACTGAAAAGAAAAAAAAACACATTACTGTTTCACAGCTCTATAGAAAAGTTTCTTATGTCATGTTATGTTGCAATTTGACTAGGAGAAGGCCTGACGATTAGTGTTGGGGACAAGGAATCTTAGGCCCATGACATAAAACTAGAGGAACCTGATCCAGAGAACTAAAAATCCAACACCAGGACATCTCTGTGCCTTATAGATGTGCTTATGTGTGTACTTATGAAAATAGTGCATAATTAATAAGACCTTCACAAAATGTTATGTTAGACTTGATTTTTGCTTAGAATTGCAAAAAGTTGACACGTACTGGTTATGACGTCATAATTTAATGATTTTAGGTGTCGGGTGTTGGTGTCCATTTAGGAGTCCAAAATTTGGATTGTTTAGGTGACTCTGGAGACGACGTAAAGGATATTTTGTATTCAATAACGAAAATGCATTATGCTGTCTTTGTTAAGATTTCTCACTTGGAGCATTTGGATCTAAAAGAAACTGAAGAACTTAGATTTTGCTGGTGTCTCAAGGTTTTAGTAGGGATTTAGTTTTAGAATAAACAGGAGGGCTTAGAAATAGCCTTTTATTTCTCCAGGATCTACATTATGTTCCTCAGGAATATTATATGTGGATTACTTGAATCCATCTAGCTGGCAACAGCTAAGAAAAATTATCCAATTATATTTGCAATACCACATCGGCTGTTTACCATCACCTCTCAGTTTAGAATGAGATACTAGTCGGTTAGGAAGATGTTGATATGTGGTTCTTCAGAGGTGGCTACCTGCCAACAACCTTGGATGGCTCGTTAGGGTGAGAGAGAGGCCATGCAGGCCCTCTGCAGTAAAATGCAAGTCTTATTATAATATGATATTATTCTACCACAGAACACCATTCAGATGTGTCTCATTGAGAGAGTGGTTCCAATCATGGAGCTTGCTAACCAGGCTTCTTATGACAGGTCGTGGCCGCTGCAAGCCTGGGATCCTCTTACTGCATGAGCATGGTGAATGACAGGAGGATGCAATATTCTGGAGCATCATTTCTTCTTCAGACATCCTGCAAAAATGGGTTTGGTGCCATCTGTACATTGCTAGCTTTTTGATGCAAACTGCCGCGACAAGCAATCTTGAAGCACATTACATGACATAGATCTGTGATGTGAAGGCTTGTATCTCTGACAATGGAGACGAGCAAAGGTTTTACGGGTTTTTTTTATAACTAATCTGTCATTCTTTTATATTCTTTTACATGCTCATTCCTGATCAATTAAGCAAAAGCTATATATTGTTTTTTGTAAGTTTTTAATTCAATTTATTTGTGTAAGTTTTGAATCCTAACTTGTAACCAGTAACGTATATGTACTTGCAAACATAGTATGAAGCAAAATTGATTTTATAAATTCCTCTTCTACAAGCAAATCGACCGTTGTAACTTGATGTTAAATGTTGTGACTAGAAGTCCCTATGACAGTCCGGGTATGCCATTCTATGTTATTTTCCTAATGTCACCTAAATCCTATTTTGTATTGGGAACATCATCAGGTTTCACCACAGACATGTACTAGGATCCAAGATGCGGCCACTTCAACTAAGAGGTTAGAGTTGGAAACCAACCGTTTCTATGCTATTCCAGGGATCAGACCGTGAATTTTTACTGCCTGCCCATTGACAAGGTGAAATTCCAGTGCTTCTTTGACTCTAGTCTAATGTATTTAAAAGCAGAATAATCTTGATTTTAATGGTGTGATCCCACAGCAAGGCATTAGGAAGTGATTAAGGGACAAGATACTGAGCTGGAGTAACTAAAGGTTCATCTTCACACCTTGATTCTTAACTTGGCTAACTGATACGGGTATGCTGAACCTAGAAATTGCATGACTTGCTATAAATTGATGCTTTTCTGCTTCTGGATGAACGTACATCTTTGGATTCTTTTACCTAGCCTACGGTTTGAGCCCTATTAAGTACTGCTTGTACATGAAACTTACATGGTTTGATGATCTTTTTTGTATGTACCACATTCTCCCAAAGTTATACCACATTCTTCCAAAGTTTTTTTATATTGTGGTATAACATGATGTGTTGATTTTTGGACAGAGAAATTTCCAAAATGTATGATTATTTGTTTATGGACATTTTAAAACTTGGTATCATATTTCATGATTTTGATTTTATTTTGCAACTAGATGATTGAATTTGACAATGGATGTAAATTCTCTCTTTACTCCTTTTACCTTGTGTGTATTATACTGGCACCCAATTTCATCAGTTTTCTTGAGAAAAATGAAACCTAAAGTTAAGAATTGAGATGTTATTTTTGACAATTTTTATTTTACGATGTTATTATTCTACAACCTTCTAGTTCAATTCTTACTTTTAAAAAACCAATCATCATTCTAGCAATATTGCGAATGTCTTAGCCTCAAAAAAACAATTCTGTGAATGTCCACGGCAAATGCTTGCTGCTTGTTTATGGGACAAAATTAAGACCCCTCAAGAAAAAAAAAAAGTACGCTCTCTTTGCTTTTGAATTTTAGTTTTTTATGGGCCCGCCTATTATCATAAGCTATTGCAAAGGGTGATGTCATACGGATCCAACAATCCATCGAGCCTAATCTAATATAATGTTATATAATGAACGGCACTAAACTTACACGTTTGTACCCACAAGATAGGTATTTCTGAAGTCCTCTCTGAATGTGGGCAGATTGTTAAGGAAATAAATTAGCTGCTATTCAGATTTTAATGGCGCAATAAGTTAAAAATTCCTTGTGGTCGGTGGCCCACCAAGAAACTATCATAGCGTAAATTCCAGCACAATTTACTGCTCTTTTATGGAACTAAACATGGTGGACCTTATTATTTCAATTCAGATTTTGGAGCAAAATCGACAAAGATTGAAAACCGAAAACAGAAGATTGTTCTTGACCCTGATCTATGGCACCGCATGCAATCTTTTTATTAGTTCATCTTTAATACTAATTAAATTTGTGGCGAGTGCCGAACGGAGAACGCAGATTGGCTTTTCTGGTTGTACCCAGCCATAGATTTAAAGGTTAAAATCAAGAATAATATAAGCTAAGGGTTCAATGTAATGCCAATGCACGTGATGCTATAGTATATAGCGATGAGTGCACTCTACCAGAGGACTCCAGAACTTCATCCCCACAGACATATAAGTGATACATCTAAGAAAATGCAAGTAAATCTATCAATCCAACATTAGAAATTCCCATGGATATAAACCGAGCTTTGCAATTATTATGAAGAATCAAAGATACCGGATCGATCGAAAGGCTTTAGCTCCGTCAAAAAATTGAGTTCTCAAACAAAAGCGTGTGCATATGCCATTAGACCTTGTCCAGAACAAATGAAACAACGGCTTTAAGCTCAATATAAAAACAAAAGGGGAAGAAACAAAAGCAGCAACACCTTGCAACCTCGCGGATGGCAATATTTCTGAATTTTCAGAGAAGCAAATTTCTTCACAATATACATAGAACCCAACGAGTTATTTCTCTTTTTAAGTCCAAATCTACCAAGATTGCTATCCACCGCATTGTCACTCCCCCCCATCCTTCATAAACACAAGTGAGCTAAATCTTATAATAGACATGAAATTTTCCGTAAACAATTCAAGGCAACAAAATCATCACAGCATTTCCTAGTCTCTTCACCTCATCCATGGTGCTTCTATCCACCCTTGGCATTGATTCAAAGCAACCAGCCTTCGTTTGGAACATTAATGCACTGAAAATGGTTACAATATGAAAAATGTGAGCAATTAAGATGATTACCATGGAATGGAATTGTTGGGCTGATTGAAAATTAAGAGATAATTAAATAGTAAAAACATATAGCTGCAAACATGGCAATACCTAGCTATCATGCTACCATAGGCGGGAAAGTTCAACCGGCACGTACCCAGCCAATGCATATATGTATAACACCTCTTGACTTGTGAGCGGAACCCCTACTCAGTACTTGAGCTCACAAGATAACCCAATACCATAAAAAATGGCCATAGTTAAATAAGTGAACTTAAGTCTAACAGTGGTGGACTTGGTCCATTTCAGTTTGGACTTGGTTTCAAACCTAAATGTACAAGCAAACATAAGTAATCATATTTAAAGTACAAAAATAACTCCGAAGGTACATCCAAAAAATTCATTGTATACTTAAATACTTTTCTTCTGATAAGCATTCATAACTTCAAATTCAGAATTCAGCCCTTCGCCAATCACCAATCTCACTAAAGAAACACTAAGAGGCCGCATCCTTTATATTTATCAATATATATATATATATATATATATATATATATATATATATATATATATATATATGACAACAGTACCTACGTGAAAGCTTATGCATTACAAACAAATATCAATTGCTGAACTGGAAAAAGGAATAGGGCCCTAAGGGCGAGACCAAGGGTGAACGTCTTTGCAAATGACAGGGACTCAGACCAGCACTTTAGTGTAAATTTGGTACTCAATAATTCTTGTCAATTGACCCAAAAAAAAGTACCTGATGAAGTAAATAGAGCATGTAGATGACTAGCTCCTAAATGTGAGTGATAATGCCAAATTCTGGAACCATCTTATGTGAGGTTACTCTCTATTTTCCAAAAAACTTATGTAAGGTTACTTGAAACCCCATCCAGTCTAGACTGCGTGAACATGCACAACACGTCAAAGCAGCACATCCCCTTACGTTTGCCAATAAATACTGTCACAACCATATGAAACAATGATATGAAGGAATGCAAGGGATAATCACATGAGCAATGAAAGAATACCTCCACAAACAAGCAATGGGTCGAAAAACAGCATCATCATAAAGATGAGATGACAAATACCAGAAACATTTCAGGCCATAGTAAACAATGAAGTCTACACAAAGAACCCTGCTTCTATGTTCTGTTGCTTATGAAAACATTAATAACGAATGACGAATGATAACCAAAAGGATGTCGATGAAGCTGACACAAGCAATGACATAATGTCTTACCAATATGAGATGAATGAAAATCCAGTACATGACTACATGCATAACAATGCTCCTCCAAAATCATGCCAGACCAAAATAACATTTCAACACCATTTCAAGTTGGAATGCAACATGAAACTCCTTCCAATCTACATTTTATCCACAAGAAGAGTACAGGTGGGATGGAAATCAACAACCACCACCACAACAATGTTAACACCAGTGAGTATGCTGACACTAGGTTTCCCTTTGCTACAACTGGCAAATAATCAACGGGTTTGGTATAAACTCACAAACTTACAGGATACCAAAACCACATTGAGAAGACCATGATTCTAAAAGATCAGAACTTGAGAGAGAATAATGATTGAGTTTTCTCTTACATTTAGCCATTGAGTAAGCATCAAATATCTAAGAGAGATAAAGTCCTTTCAATGTAGCACACATTTGCCCAAATGTTATGCAACTCCATGCAAACTCTGGAAAACAAAATGTCAAAATTATTCCAAAGTCCAAAACACTGACAGAGGCACTACAAGCTGAAATCAACACTTTATGAAGCACAACCCAAGCTCCACTAACGTATCTTGTATCAGCATGCACACACCCACACGCACATGCTCACATGCACACTAAGAAAGCAAGCAAACAAACAAACAGAAAAGAGATAGACTGTTCTGCTGTTCGTGCAAAACCTACAATACTGAGGACTTGAGATGTGCAGCAGATATAATTCGAGGTTTCTTTTAGTTATGATAGCAGCCAGCTGCAGCCATAATACCCCAAAATAAAAATCACAAAGACTACAGGTTAAAATGCTGTATGAGGCAATTAACAGTATCGTGGCAAGAAGGGAATGTCTAAAAGTTGACACCTGTTCAAGAATGTCATTCTCCATGCCTGCTTAAAAGCCATAAATAATATAAAAATTAGCTGTGATACAGTTGAATATTTTAACAAATAAAATTTTGGAAAAAATATTAATTAATAGTAACTATGCACATATAAACAATGCATATAGTAATACTTAGAGAAACCAGTTTTCATGATTACCAGTGTGCCAACATTTGTGAACTTCGACATGACATAAAGTATCAAGCATAATATGGAGGGATGGATGTTACTGCTGCATCACAAAGAAGAAAACTACAAAGAAGACAGAATAAGATGAATAACGAGCGGTCAATTTTCAATTTCTATCTAATTGTTTGAGAAAATAGGTAGAAAATAAGATAAAATGATGAAAAGAGGAAGAAGCAAGAAAAGGAGATTTGTTTTTTTTTTTTTTTTTTTGTTGGGGGGGGGGGGGGCAGCAAACCTTTATTAAGTGACCAGGCATACATCTCTTAGAAGATTCAGCTTCTAATTTCATCAAGGTGATCCTTTTCAAATCTCAAACATAACCCCCCAAGCAATTTCTCAAAATCAAGGATTTATTCTACGGGATGCACAACCAACCCAACAGAGAGCATACCATTTTTCGCATTTACAGTATTTGTGCATAATCCCCCCCCCCCCCCCCAAAGAAAAAAAAAAAAAGAGTCAAAGGATTACACTAGCTGCATCATGTATGTTTTACATTGTATCTCAATTCCCACTTTTCACATTGATAATATAATTCATTGAAAGAGAACTCATTTCTGGCTGTTAATCAACCATAATTTGTCAGTAAATTGATGTCCTTCTATCATTCTCTATGACAGTTTTGAAAAAAGAATTTCTACAAAATTTTGAAGTTGAACAAATAGAATGCCTATAGCATAGTCAATATTTGTACTATAACAATGGCACGCAAGATAGCATGAATGAACCAACAAAAAATTGAAAATCTGCTACTAAAGCAAACAATTCTTTGGAGATAAGAATGGAAAACCGAACATTCAAAAGCATGTCAGAACAAATGAAGCATCAAAAGTAACCATTAATGTAGAGCATTGGGGGAATTAAAGAAAATACCAGGTTGAGACACAAGGACTTCAAATGACACAAATTTCATTCCATCCCGGCTAACTTGTTTCGCAATAATGAATTTCGGTTTTCCTGCCAAATATGCCCAAAAGAAAAAGTATGATTGCTAAGGAAAAGTCACCTCAATCACAACAGCAATCATCTTTGATCACGTTTACTCCATAAAAGATATAAATAAAGATGTCACAAGCAAAACAAAAAATAGTCCGCATTTACCTATCATGATCTTAATCTACATATATATTTTGGCCAAAATTCATAAAGATTCTTTCTTATCAATCAAAGATCTGATTGCCATCAAGTACTCAGCCTTGACAAAGAAGATATGAATGATGATGACACGGTCAAAATGGAAAAAATGCTCCACTTCTAACCATTCTAGATTTTACTCTATATATGTTTCATAAAGGTTTTCTGTTACCCAATCAAAGAAGCACTGACATCAATCAGCCAGCCTTGAGCAAAAAATATCTTGTCTACACAAAGCTGCTTTTGTGAATCAAGATATGATCCACCAAATTTTAGAAAGTTTTGTTACCAGCTCTCAACCTGACATCAACCCTCTATGAATCTGTGATGAGTTCAAAACTGGGGTACCTTTGGGCAACAAAAATATTTGTCACGCAACCAAGTGAAGGCAACATAACAGCAGATGCCAGATAGTGAAATCTACCATGCTAGTTATGCAATTTAAGCTCATGCAAGCGATAAGAAACCCTAGATTCCTTTAAACTTGGAGAGATGTCAAACCAAAAATAAAGAGGCAAGATTTGATATGGGAACTGAATAAATTTCTAATAAACAAATTAAACAAGCCAACAGACCAAATTCAGATTCAGCCAACAATAATAACTCATTTAGTAAAATTAAACTAAAAATATCTAAAACCATGACCTACCAAGTATGCTTCCCTTACAGACACATCACCCCCATAATCCAACAAAGCATGAGTGATTTATAGAATTATTAAGCACTTAACAGAATGTACGGATTTATACTATGGTAAGAATGAATTACTTTTGACACAATAAAATGATATATATCAATTCATAGTAGATCAAGAACTCGTCAAAGATATACTTCGAATAAAAATTACACAAAGTTCAATTTATTCAATATTCTAGTTACAGAGATCTGTAATCAAAAGGCATAAGGCATTTAAGCAAGAGAGAGACAGAGAGAGGGAGAGAGAAAGCTCACCTGCTCAAGAACCCTAGCTGAGCTCTTCTCCACAAGCCTCGCCAAGCCCTCCAGCTTGAGCAGCATCTTCGTATACAAGTCCTCCAACTCGGAGGTGTACTCTGCCGCCCCTGGCCCCACCAGCCGCTCCAATCTCTCTAGGCCGAATCCCTCCGCAGAGGACTCCAGCAGCCGCAGCTCCCTCTCCGCCTCCCGGAGGCTCTCCCCTTTCTTGCTCCCCCTCTCTCTCTCCCCCTCCTCGATGCCCCTCGGCCAGCACGGCATCCACGGGAACGCCGACGCCGGCGAGAAGGAGCTGTACTGCCCCCGGAAGGCAGGGCCTACGTTGATGACGTCCAGCGATCTCGGCTCGAGGGCGCCGCTGCCAGCGGCCGTCGACCGGAACACGAAGGCCCGGTACTCGTGGGTGTGGACCGCGTGGTTCGGAGATGGCGAGGAGGCGAGGAGGAGGAAGATGCAGGGCTTCGGAGGGAGATCGGGATGGGCAGAGCCGGGGCGGTCGTCTAGGGTTAGGGTTGGGTATTTGGAGAGGGAGAAGGAGACGGCGAACTCGCGCATGGAGGGGTGGACGGGGGAGCGTCGGCGCCCAGAGAACCATCCGAGGAGGGCGAAGCCGGGGGGGCGGTGGTCGGCGGCGGCGAAGGCGCGGCGGAGGGCAGGCAGGTCGAGGCGGCCGAGGGCGTCGTAGAAGCCCATGGGGGAGCCGGAGCAGAAGATGCCGGTGACGGTGGCAGAGAGAGGGGACTGGCTGGCGGCGGCGGAGGTGGCGGCGGAGGGGTCGTCGTCGTGGAGATCAGGAGGGGGGAGGCGGGCGACGTGGCCGAAGAGGAGACCGTCGACGTCGCCGGGAGAGGACGTGAAGCGATGGATGATGGAGGCGAGGGTGGGACCGGAGATGGAGATCTTCTCGACGACGGCATCGTCAGCCATGGCGATCGAGAGAGAGAGAGAGAGAGAGAGAGAGAGAGATTTGAGGGTGATGAGGGTACGATCGGAGGGGACAGTGGGGTCATTCGGGGAAGAGCGGTTTTGGGTCTGAACGATTCGACTACGGTTTTAAAACTCGCGGACCCGAGTCAAGACTCGTCCGAGTGGTGTTGTCAAAGATCCGTTAAAAAATCAATGGATCGGATCCAAAATCAGTTGAATTATTTACGGATTGTATTGCTCAGAGTTTTCAGTGGTTGATTAATTGGGGGTAAGCCTTAGCGTAATCCCATTGTAACCTAAGTTTTATAGGTTCATTCTTCCTAGATTTCATAGTGGCAAGAGCGTGCTAGTGATTTGATTTATTATTTTTAATTGGAAAGACCACTCTCACCACCCATATTTACTTTTTTTTTTAGCATTACTAATACCATCTCAAATCTTAATTTTTCTAATTATATATCATATTATCACAAAATATTTTGTAAACATCCATCCAATAGCAATGCGCATGGCATAAACTATTTTTCGGATGAACATGATGTGGGCTTTTATTTCACTTGAGTTAGCACGGCGTATATTTGAGTAGATCTAATGACGTATATGCAATAGACCGTAGATGGTTAAGTTATTTGGATTAACCAAAATAAAAATTTTGGTCAAAAATTCTTAAAAACAAAGAGTTATATGAAACTATATATTTTATTTTTTGTATCTATAATAAATTTATTATATTAATGTTTTACTTTTGTATTTAATTTGATGTGTAGGTTAGACTTTAATTTTTGGATTTTTTTAATGATATAGATGATTTGATCTGCAATTTGGATAATCTATAATTAACTTTAAGTATAGATTATTGTATCTTGGATGATACCTGATTGATTTTAAAATTATTTTTTTTCAAAAATAGATCTTTAAATCTCAATCTTGATTTTAAAATTATTTTTATAATAAATTAAAAAATTAATACAAAGTTTATGATGCACTTCATGTTGGATAATCGATAACTATGAAAAACCAATCATGACATAGCGATGCTAGCGAGCATTCACTATTCCACAATATATTCAGGTTAACGCGGGAGTGTGGCTCCTTCGAACTATCCATATTTATTGAAAGATAAACAATATTTTTGATTGTATCGCCTTCTTATCTCAAAAATATTTTTAAAAAAATTATTATTTTTTTAATTTTGTTGCCCCATTCACGGCAATGTGAAGCGCTGTTTGTATAAAAAAATACTTTTAAAAAAACAATCACAGCTCCCCCGGCGTGATACCGAACGAACCGTCGGATTGAGCACGTGCTGCAAGATTGGCGGCACCGGTCGGAGCCTTCGCCTGGAAGATCGCCTTCGTCTCCTCCGGCTCCGACCCGCTGAAACCGCTATAACTCCAGCCCTCACCTTTCCACCTCCTCCCCACTTACAATGTTTAGAAAATCGCAGTGGCCCCTCGAGAACTGGGCTTTCCACCTTTGGCCCAAGAATTGCTTCCTAGCCCTAGATTTCGAGAGCTCTCCGAGAACTCGAGCCGCCATGGACGAGGAGAACACGGGGACCTTCTGCCGGACGTCGATTCGGACGAGGAAGATGGCCGCCGCTCTCGAAAGCTCCTATAACAGTACCCTGGTGGATTTCATCTCCCCCTTTTCTTGTTGCGCGAACCATTGCAGTTTCAAATTCTATGCTCTTGATTTGAATCGAATTGAATTGATGCCATCTTTAACAGATTGAAGGGATTGTTTATCTCTTGTTGAATCTGACTCCTTTTATCGATTATTTACTTTTATATGCATTTTTCTGAGCGAACGCCTTTAATATATATTAGATTAGACGTGAAAATTGTTGAAGTCGTTTTCTTTTTTAGTCAGTGGAAGAGTCAGGGTAGCTAAAGTTTCGATTTTATTTTATTTTTGTCATGTTTTCTTCCTTGAACTAGTTTCCCTTTCGGATATCAATATTGAAAATTTAGTGACTTTAATTAGTATCGAGGGATTGGAAAATGACCATGCTGGAGCAGAGGTGATTGAGATTAAATGATGAAGATGATGCTTCTCTAGATAACGATGATCGAGGTCTGTTTGCATCTCTTTTGGATTTTTTTTACCTTTTGGATGTTTCTCACTGTCACATATTCAGAATTTACGCAAACACCCTGTTCCACTACTTCACTAGATTATATGTATAAAAAGCTTAGTATGAAGTTGGTGGCATCATAGATCCTTATGGAGCTTTGTATTTTTAAATTTTCAGGTACTTGATTTCAGCTGCTCCATGGCGGCATAAATCAAGAGATGTGCTAAGGGTTGCAGCATTACACATGTAACTTTTCTTATTTTGGAGGGATCTTTAAAACAATTTCAAATGCTGATCTCAAAAGCAAAGTGCTATTTTCAGCACCATCCTATTTCATGAATGGTAAGAATTCATATTTTTCTGTTGTTTGAAGTTTTTTGTGCATCTGATTACAGCTTGTTGTTTTCTGTTGCCCATTGTGTCCCATGAAATTAGTATTATAGAGATTGAACATGACTTACTTAAAAATAGCAAACTATTATTCTTGTATAAAATTAAGAAAAGATAAACAGAAAGCATGACAAAAATATCATGTTTATAAATAAAACAAGAAAATAAAAGTTTTATTTATGAACGCTATCATTTTATTTCATAAGTTATGACTATAAAGAATAAAGATAGAAATTTGAAGATGCGCAAATGTTCCTCAAATTGAAAAGGTGAAACTTTGTTGCTGATAATATTGCAGTAAGAGAACTACGCAAGTATTATTTCCATTGTCTGATAAGTATTTCACAAAGTAATATAAGAATTCCATTCCAATCCCACTGTCCTGTGCGGCACTCTCCAATAGATTATCTTCAGTTCAACCAGATGTATCCATAAAGAAATATTTATTAAGTTTGGGGGCATAATAATTTAATAGTGAGCTCTGCAGTATTCTGCAGAGCAACATGCTATCTGCTTATTCTATTTGAGCAGCTTCTTTGATCTTTTGTCTAGCTTTTCTTGTCTCATAGCTTATTGTTGAACTTAAAGCACTGGCTGAATGTGATTGACTCTTCATCTACTTATAATTTGTATAATCAGTTTAGTGTCGTCATTAAACCAGAGGTGGAGGAAAGGAACTACTCCTTTGGAACTCTGGCAATGTAGGTTTCAGTACCCTTGAGTTCTCAATAATGAAGCTGGCAATTTTCTGCTGTTTGAATCCCAACGCTAGTGACAGTTTCCTTTTCTTTTAATTATTTTCCCTAAGATCAGCACTCTGAGCACACAGATTAATCTCTGTCATATTCTCTAGCCAGTTTTAGGTATGATGGTTATTGGACTACTTGTTTAATATTCATGTATCCAGCTGACAAATTTTGTTTAGTATGCTCATATGCCATGTATCATGCAAGCTTGTGCATCTCTTTCGCTCAGACAACTCAATGTGAGTATGTGACGCTATAACTGCTGAAAGACATTTATAGATATCGTTGTCACGCTTCAAGCCATGTTGCTGTGTGAAAGTAGAGAGTTGGATCAGTTAATAGCATACTTGAAAATGAGCTTTTTCATCAAATTTAAGCTGGCTGTTTCCCTTGACACGATATAACATCTATTATGGGCTCGTTTGGTTCGCGGGAAAAGAAGGGGGGAAAGTGTGGTCAACGGGAAAGTAATGAGATGCCTCTTGTTTGGTTGGAGTTTTCAAAGGAGAGAGAAGGGAAAGTTGTATTCCCATGGGAATGTGATTCCCACATTTCATGGGAAAGTCTTTCCCATGAGAAACATGGGAAAGTTACTTTCCCATGAGGCGGGAATCACTTCATTTTTACTTTTTCCCAAAAAGTCCCTTCAGTATTAAAGAAGCATTAAAGAGGCATTAAAAACCTAATTTTTATTAAGGGCATAATAGGAATTATATATAACTTTCCTAGGAAAGTGGATGGCTAACCAAACATAAGCACCTTGGAAATTTGTCACTTTCCCATGGTCAACCAAACATGCCAAAAATACTTTCCTAGGCATCCTCTTCCTAGGAATTTGTTTCCCAGGAATCATATTCCTAGGAAGGAAAATGCTTCCTGCGAACCAAACGAGCCCTATATGTCTGTAGTGTATGGTCAAAAGCAGCAGCTAAGACTAGACCGGCAAAAGCACTGGACAATGCAAAGAAGGCACCAAGGAAATTCATACAGGATGTAGGCACTAATGCATGTCTGTAGGATATTAACGGCTACCTGCACCTATAATTTGTCTCACAGCTTGTCATTTGCTTTTAATTGCGACAGGCAAATCTAGAGGCATTGCCTCCGCATGTTCCTTCCTATTTGATGGCCACAAAGCACTACATCCCATTCCCATATCTGCACAGTTTGTGTGTATGCTTCCAATGGAAGGAGATTCTGTTCATGATGTTGTCAGGTTATACTCAATGACATCCAATGTTCAAAGTTTGTAGCCTGATCTTTGGCTTGATTGTTATCAAGAGCTCCAGGTTGTAAAGATTGCTTTGAGGTTAGGTTTGTTGAGAAGAAAGGAGGTTCGGTCTCTCTTTGTAAACATTATGATGTTAAACCATATGTACTTGAATGAATGATAAAAAAATGTGCATTTCAGGATGCAATTACATCCTTGTCTGCAAAATTTTGTAATTCACTACAAAACGAACTGATCAAAATTATAATCAACAAAGTAAAAGAAAGTAGAGCAAACTGGCATAGTTATGATTATTAATTAATAACAAATCTTAAACTTAGCCTTAATAATATAATTATTATTGAAATGTAGAGAACAATGCCAAATTAAGGCTCAAATAATCCGAAGTCCTTTAAAAAATAGGGGAAAAAAACGGAAAACAATAATTTTAAAAAAGAAACAGAATAATGGAAAAACTACATTCCCCCGACTGCTGAGCTTCCATTATGGATGGATGTTGCTTTAGGCTTTCAAAATTTGTTCAGCAGATGGGGAGGTCAGCTGGAGGAGGCTCCAGGGACTGCAACACTCCGAGTCCATCTTCCACCAGGAAAGCCATGGCCAAGCCCCAGGTAATATGAACATCCAAATGGCAGTGCATGAGCCAGACCCCTGGATTGTCCGCCACGAACCGGATGACAGCCCAGCCGTTCACTGGCACCCCGACGGTGTTCCTCATCGGCGGGTCGACGAGGTTGAACTTGGCAGCGTCCTTTGCAGCGTTGAAGTTCCCGAACCCCTGGGCGAGGATGTAGAAATCATAGCCGTGGAGGTGGATTGGATGGTTCTCAGCAGCAAATATGTTGGTGCCCTGGAGCACCAGCTGCACCACAGATCCGTACTTCAACTTGTACACCTTCGTTGCTGCAACGGGCTGCCACAGGGAACGGCTAACGTTGGCCGCCGTGTAGTCGAACTGCACCGGCGGCTGGGCCGGGAAGTCGGCGGTGAACACGCCGGGCATGCGGTGGTGGTGAGCCTGGAGGATGGAGAAGTTGGCTGGCAAGACGAAGGAGAAATTGTTCATGCTCGCCCCAAAGCGAGTACCGTTTGGCCCGCCGCATCTCTTCCCCGGACGGCAGTTGAACAGCCCCAGGCCCACGGTGAAGAAGAGGTTCTCATCTACTCGGCCAGGGATGTCAACCTTTTTCAGGCTTTTCAGGCCGGTAGAAAAGGCGGCGGCCGTGGCGGTGTCGTTGTAGGCCGGGAGGATCGGGAATGCCGGTTGGGTGATGCCTTGTCGAGGCTTCGCTGCAGAGCAGCCGCAGTCGTAATCGAGGATGGCGGTGGTGGTGGTGTTGTCGAAGGGGACGCCCTGGGCGCTGGCGTAGGCTCGGGCGGCCATGTAGTACCGGGACGGCGGCTGGTCCATTGTCACAAGGACATCGGTGGTCTGGCCTGGGCCCAGCATGAGCACCGAGGTGGTGAAGGGCTTGGTGTAGGAGGCGTCGGCTCCGACGACGGTCATCTTGTGGCCGGCAATGGTGAAGAAGAGCTCGGTGTTTAGCGCTGCGTTGATGATCCGGAGGAGGTTGGCCTCACCGGCGGCCACCGAAATTACCGTTGTGCCTGCGGATTTAGTTAGAAGGAATGCTTAGCTTGAGAAGAATTCATCCAGCCAGTATAAGCCCAACCATTGCATTTGCTTGGTTGAATTGGCCGAAATGGGTGGTGAAATGAGAGAAGAACCCGCCCACCTTCGCTGGAACAGTTGTAGAGATCGCCGGGCTGGCCATTGATGGTGAAAGCGTCAGAGGTGTTCGGAGCTGCTCCTGTCCGTGTTGCCTTTCTCACAACATCAATTGGATTTGCATCCCACCACTCTCCTGTTTATCAGTATTATACTTGATCAGAATGATTTATCACTGCGTTGTTTGAAGAAATCTCTGTATATGGCTTGGCTTATTAAGTCAGCTGGGTCACAGTTCAGGCTTATTGCAGCGTGCAAGAGTGTCCGTTGTAGAAACATAATTTTAACTGAGATCTTAGCAGCATGTTAAGTTAAATCATTTGAGAAAAAGTTTCTCTTTCTTGTATACATAAGAGCATATGGTCTGGTCCATCTTTGTATGTAATGAGGTCCCAATCAAAGTGGGTTAACTCCTGGTCAATATGCTTTCGTTTTGTTGCACACTCAAGGGCGTAAGTTCCTATTCAAAGTTGTTAAACTCTGCGACCCATTGGATTTTTTTTTTTTTTTTTTGCGATAACGGTTAATTATACACTTTTAGTATGCATATATCTAAAAAAAGTCAAAAAGTAATAAGTCTCGGAGTATTCTAGGCAGCTTCCTCTCACTAATCCAGAGAGTTCCTCCAGAGTGCTCAACCACATACAAGGCCACCTAATCAGCGGCTCCATTGGCCTTTTAGTACATATGCTTGGCCTGAAAGGTAACGTCTCTATTGGCTTTATTGGCCTATTGAACATGCAGTGCTTGATATAGACCAGCCCAAGCTATTCCCAACTCCACCCTAAGAACACAAGTGCCAAAGATCTGGCACTTACCAGCTACAACCATCTTAGAGTCTGTTTTATAGATTTGAGTGGCATAAATTTCTCTTTCTTATGCACTCAAGGCCTTAGGCTTATAGATTTGAGTGGCATAAATTTCTCTTTCTTGTGCACTCAAGGCCTTGGTCCTAAACTCCTAATCGAAGTTTGTTAACCCTGTAGCCCATAGACCTGCGAAATGATGCGATGCGGTTGCCTAAGCGGTGGTGCTAGTTGATGATGCATGTCCTTTTCTATTTTGTAGCAAAGTCAAATGACTTTTTTGTAGCAAAACTATTGCCTTTTCACGAAGGAAAAGATTCCTCGTAAAGCACACAGAGCACCCCTGAAAAGCCCCGAAAAACCAATTGTCTATAGAAATCTGAAATTTTTTATTCAATTTTTCCTTTTTGAAGATTTTTTTTTTAAAGACGATCAATTTCTACACTTCATGTCTCATCTTTCTAATTTCTAGGCTATGGATTACTGCCATAGCATCATTTGAACTGCAAACTGCAAGGTGGTCGATCAGTCCAACCAGATGAAACCCAGCCAATCAATATGCAAACTTTTTGCGGTTGGCCATCGTCTCCATTGACCCACTCAAGTTGCACGTTATCTACAGATGGCTTAATAGAAATGGTGCGTGGGGTCCCTCCATGGTTCTACCCCAAAAAGAATAACAGGACATATATCAAATGAAATGTTGGACTTCTCACACTTCATGTTAGTTATTTAATGTTATTTGAGAAGGACATAGATTGAGAGTGTTACCAAGAAGGATGGGGATCTCTCTTTTGGGCTTGGCGAATGGATAGGAGGTGTGCTCCTTGGGGTGGATGATGAGAGCTCCATACACAGTGGCCCTGAGCCAGGAGCTGTGTGCATGCCACCACAACGTCCCCTCTTGGCCCTCGACCGTAAACCGGTACGTGTAGCTCCCTCCAGGCCTTATCGGACACTGAGTCACCATCTCCGGTCCATCAGCCCATGCCGTTCTCATTTGCCGAACTCCATGCCTCGAAAACAAACAAAAAAAAAGAAAATGAAGAACTTGCCTAGTGATCAGAGCTATCTACGCCTATGAATGCAATGAGAAGAAGCAGTGGAGCAGACTTGCAATAAATTTGTACATAACGTGGGTTTGCATGCATGGTTTTCATGCACGTGCGCATGGGAATGTGCATATGTATACGTATATATGCATGTATATACCAGTGAAGTGTGACATTGTATCTGGCCCGGTTCACGACACTAATCACGAGGGTGTCGCCGTTTTTGACCTCCAGAGTTGGCCCTGGGAATTGCCCATTCACCGTAATGATGTTGTGGGTCTTGCACAGCCTCTTCACTGGCTTTGCTTGGACCTGAATACAGCATCCAAAGTATGTTTAAGAACTAAGAAGACGAAGGAGAGGACAGACTAGAAATGAGGTGAGTGACAGGAATAGATATCCATACAACGAAGTCATGGTAGTGAACTTCAGCTTTGATATGGGAGAAGAGAAGAAAGAAACCAAGAAGGAAGCAGATACGAGACCAGGACGGCATGACAGTAGTGTTTGGGTGAGCCTCCATAGCTTAACTAAGCCCTTGTTTTCTTTCTCGGAGAAAACCTAGGGCTTATTTGTTTGGAAGCTATGGGATGGTAATGCGATGGAAAGGGAGAGAGGGCTCTTATATATAGAGAGCATGGGATAGGCATAGAGCTAGGTAATGAGGCTGTTTTGAGGTTGGCGGATTACGTTTTGATTTATGGTGAAAGCCTTTAATTTGTTTTCTTTTAAATTAATGTCTGGTCAAGTTTCCATGTTCTCTTTTGATCAACCCTGTAGAAGTTGGTGCACCCACTAGCCTCTCCGTTAGAGGCAGTAATTTCAGCAATGCTTGTTCCACAAGCCTCCCCATGGATGAACCCCGTCAGGACAACACAACATGATGCCATGATGGCCTATGCTTTTCATGCATCGTATGAATTTTGTCAATACCAAAGCTCTACATGCAATTTGCTCACTTGAATTGGATGTCTACTTTTGCATGAACCTTTCAAGACCTGCGGTCCCTGGCACCATGAATTTTGTCAATACACAATTTGCTCGTCTATAGAAACCCTCCAATATTCCTTGCAAACGACAAGTCTCTGAGGTTTTGGTTGGCGTTGCTTTAGGGGGTGCAACTTCTGTTATAGTCATTGTATATGACCGTACCCATCTGCATATGGAAAAGAGGGGGCTGAAAAGCTGCATGGAGGCCGTCTCATGTCGACACCCTCTTCTCAGCTGGCTTGTTCTTCTACAGAAAGAAACCTAGACGTACGCTAAATCGATACAACTCCTCCGGGCTGCTTGTTATAGATGCTTTCTGAGTTATGATTTCTTCTCTTGAACTGGCAATCATCTTATAATCCAATCACCTTTTGTCAGTATAGTAGTAAAAAAATGAGAAGTTTTACTTGCTTTTATCAAGTCTCGAGGGTTACTTAATCGATGACTTCGCATTGATAAAGAAGTTGAATTAGGTGGTCTTTCCTTTACATGTCAAAAAATTGGATCCAGTGGTTTCTGACCTCATCTTCTCTCCATAAGCATGGAATGAACATGAGAATCAATAAAATTGGTAATCAACGTTAAATAAGCATATTTTCTCTTAAAAAAGCATCAAACAAGGCTATGAGATTAGGTGTGTAGCGTTACTTGCACCTCACTTGTTATCATGTATTATAGTTCTGAAAAATACTTGCGTCCATCAATTGATTCCTTGAGGTCTCCCTGTCAGAAGATTTCCAACCTAGCCATCTGGCCGGTCTACTTATTGGGCTATTATAGTACAAGGCTACCTAATTGCTTGGTCCACTTCACTGATTATCTCTACGACGATGACATAGCAACCATCCTCCAATGTGGTTTTTAGAGAAAATCTAAAGCATTGCTGATAGAGGCATTTTACCAACCAGTTTTCTTCCTTAATGCTGGATGTTTTCCCTTCTGATTCAAGGAAAGGGGAATACTGTTGAGAGCTATTTAGTCAAACCAGTTAGCAATGTCAAATCAAATCCTAAAGTTAGGAAGAGTACAGTTGTTCGGCCAAGAAAGAGAAGATAATCTTGGTAGGACGAGACTGAATTCAGGTGGAGACTACTATTGTTGATTTGGAGTGAATTGGCAGCTAAGATGGCACCACCATAAACAATGGTTATTGCACCAAAACGTTCACATGTAAATGGTTCCTTAGATCTCTCCTGCAATCCATGTGGATGAAGGGAGGAGCCAAAAAAAAAAAAAAAGGTGAACCGCTCCTCCCACCAACAATAAGATAGCGACGCAAGCACAGAAACCACTGAGCCAGGCAAGCATCTCCATGGGTCTGCCGAGGCCATCATCATTTTAGACACTAGATTATTTTTGATGCAGTCCCATCATGACGTGAACTCGGCTGCATGACTTCAAGCAGCTAGCGAACGATTATTAACCCACAGGTGTGAGATGGAAATTATTGAAGTGAGGCATCACCTAATACATATTGATTGCAATGAAAGACTTTGAACAATCTACATTTGTAGTTGATATAATGGAGTGGCCTAGCCTCCCTGTTTTTCGGAAGAAAAAAAAAGAAGTTGATATAACGGAGACAGAGATTTATGGGAAGTCATATAAATTATGCAACACTTAGATTACATGAAGCCTATTAATGGCCCCAGGATTTATGATTTTCCTTTGCAGTAACATTAAAAAGTTTGGAAAGAATCTTGTATCTCGACTATTATCTTATTCTGAAGCCAAAATTTTAAGAAGCAAACAATTGCTATTACAATGTGATAGGATATGTTTAGGCATCTGGCATAAACTGAGAGTACAGAGTGGGGCGAAATTAATTTATATAAGAAATCAATTGGCATGATCTTTCTTTTCCTTCTGATCTGATAGAAGATCAAAAGTTGTTTGGACATTATCAGAAGCTGAGCACCCTTTTGCTGCGATCTCATCCTGGAGCAAGATCATGAGAACCTTTCTCTGGGTTCAAAAAATATAGATGAAAGAACTTTACTGATTCAGTATCTTAGTATGAACACAAGAGCCACTCCAACAAATAGAAGGCCTCTTAGAAGGGTGTGATTGGGGGAGAAACAATATTAAATTTTCCTGTATGAATACCAGGACTGTATGTCAATACATACGGCAGTCAACAACAACTCCCATTGAACCCAACAGTAAAAACTACGATTCTTTTTTTGTAATCTTCCAAGACCACTCTGTGGCATGGCCAAGATTCCAGAGCACCAAACTACTACTGTCTAAATGACTTCACCAGAATTAGCTTTCAAATAATGTGTGACCACGTGAATAACAGTATGCAGTATGGCCAAGCAATATTGTACTCTAGCAGAACTACAAAGTTCAGATCTTGTGTTATTGATCACACACTACAGAGTACTTGCAGGTGGATGGATTACAACTAAGCCCTTCCTCACAGTCCCTCTCTGTAGGTAGGATAGCAGGACATCCAAATCCTATTCCACTGGCCTGTTTATTTGATAGCAAAGCAGTTCAACTGATCATCAGTGACGAAAGTATAGATCTTAGGCATCATGTGCCAAGAAAATATCTTTGTCATCGGATGATCCAAACCTGAAAAGTTACATTCAGGACTTATTAAGATTAATAGTAGAAGAATCAAGTGTTTTTTTATGCAGACCAGGCCAGCTACCATGTGAGATGCATGAAGCTGCACTGCACTTCATCCATCTACAGATGGGAGTTCCATGAGTTGACTCCAATGGCAGGATAACATGTGAGCTGAATTCCAGGGATAGGTGGTAAACTATACTGGCAAGAGTGTTCAACAAAACTAAAAGACCTACAAAGCTCATGCTTGCCCCACTCCGTCTACCTTCATAGAATATCTCTATTTATGTAGTTGGAATGCGATAATGTCCTGTCCAATATATAATTTTTTTTGGGGTAACAAAACGAATTCTTGTCTCTCTCTAAAGAAGGGCCTGGAATTTGAAATAAGAAGAAAATGCAGTCCCAGTTCGAATAAGTAAATGCAAAATCGTATATTCTTAAAAAATGCTGTCTTTAACAGTTTCCAGAATGTCGGAATCAAAGAATGGACACAGCAAGCATTCCTCTATAAGTCTAAAAGCAGTTCTTTTTTTTTTTTGGTGATGTGAAAATAGTTCTATTCGTAACAGAGAGAAATAAGGTCCTCAGGTCAATAATTCTGTTGCAAAGCATAATAAAGAAGAAGTCAACAACGAAAGGCAAATCCCTTTTTGCAACCAAGCCCATTATTGCAATGAAAGGTGTACATGATGGTCAGGAAAAACCCCAGTTTAGCAGCAAAATGTATTCATTATTCAAATAATTCATACTTAAACAGGCTTCTAGTATTCCAACATTCACCTTCATTCCATCATTAAAAGCAGAAAGAAGGCCTTTTATTTGCATATCTTTCCAGCAGGCACTATAGTTCTTAGCTGCTATTTGTATTAGCTACCAAACCATGAGGCTTGACAAAATCCTCAAGGAAGACGAACTCATCTAGATCAACAAATCGAATTGCATGGGAAGAATGGATTTCCTCTCAGTTTCTTGCTTCAGATTGCCAACCTTCTTCTAACTTTGATGCTTATGCTAGAAACAAGAAACATAATAATACTAAATACTCGACAAGAAAATCAAAACTGGAACTGTACATGTTACTCCTCGTAACACCATGCATGTTCTGCTTTTCATGTATTGGCTCCAAGTCATTTAATGACTAATCAATGAAACAAAATAGAGTTACAGCAAAAATTACTTCCCAAATAACTAAGTTTTAAGCACCATGCATGGAAGAAAAAAAAAGTTTACTTATATGTTTAACGAGATAAATTAAACTGGAAAAATATTATTTTTTGATGGGAAAGTACAAGTTTACTTATATTATTTCATTTGTCCTTAACGAGTCTTTGGATCTTTGCGTGATCATCTCATTATCAATGCTCTTAAATATATCTTCCTCAATATGCATCGCCAATGTTATTCACCCACTGATCTCCCATCCGATTATTTAGTCGAATTTTCATAATTTTTATTGCAGTAAAGGTCCTCTCAAACGTAGCTATTGGTAAAATCAATGCTAGTCTCATTGATAAATAAACCAACAGATACAAGTTATTTCCTTTTGTCTCCACTATGGAGCAAGTACTCTTATCTCCTCCAAATTCGAAAATTATTTAATGGACCACCCCAAATGAAAATGTATATGTCAAGCTGGTTGTCAAGAGCCATCAGCTGTGCCTTTAAAATATCATTGGAATAAAGCTGGGCAAGCTGAATTAACTTATCTTTGTCAAAGGTTGCAAATGAATCAGTTGGATTTAAAGACAGCCAAGCAAATTGATAGTTTCGTATTCATCTCATTGAAATGATTAAAGCTCCTAAATTGCGTATATAAATGACTGCATAAAAACATTTCTATTGCTAAAGAAGAGAAAAGAAAAGGTAAAGGAAAAGATGCTAAAGAACCGTGATTCACTCTTGCAGTTAGTGACTGCAGGTGATAGGATAAAATTCCATGCACCCACAAACTTCCATGAAAGAATAAACTTAGGAATTCTGTGGAACACAACTGGTAACCTGCTTTTGGGTGTTTTCGTGGTAAAAGGAAGGAAATTTTTCAGTGGTCGAGATGGTTGATAATGTGCAAAGTAGCATCATGGTGTTATGCTTCTTAAATCTGCCAGGGCTGCAGTGTGGTTACCTCTTTTGATCTCATGGAAGTATGGAGTACCTTTCACTTTCACTTGGCATAGTAGGGTGCTTGGTGGTGCGCTCTTTTGGGGGTTTGGGTTCCTTGAGAAAACAGTAGAATCAGAAGGCAGGGATAGAAGATGCTTATATGCTGACTGTAGTGTTAAATTTGCTCTTTCTCGGGCCTTGATGCACTTTAAACAATACATCATCAGAAGATAGAAGATGACATTTATAGAACATAATTTCTGTTACAATAAAATGTCTAGATGCGTAATATTTTAGAAACTGATTGTAGGCCATAAGGTTTTCTTGCCTGGAATGTAATGATTTCCTGATCCACTCAGATGCTATTATTCTAAACCAGGTGTTTCTTCTTTTTTCTAAATGTCTTGTAATCTGCCATGGAAATCTGCCAGATGAAAGGATGGTATTTTTTGCACCTGTCATTAGCACCAACTTTTAGCTTAATAGAAATTGCAACCAAGTGACTCACATTTTCTAATTCCAGGGAATCAAGAAGTCATGCCCTTCTGTTATGATACTTGGGGAGTGTTTTCAATGTAATACCTTGCAAGAACAAGGCAATCTGTCTTTATGCCCTTCTGTTATAATACTTGGGGAGTGTTCTCAATGTAACACCATATAGCACCAGCCTAAGCAATGGAGCATCACACATTCTTTTGCATATGCTGCCAGTTGTCAATTTGCGATCCTATGGAAACCACCCACTGTCCTGTCGTCTAGGTCTCCCTTCGGCTTATAGACAAATCTATTTATTTATCCTCATAAGTAAAAACTTTTTATCGTCTGTCAGCTATTCTTTCCCCTGCTCAGTGCCAGCTGATAAGACAAACCCATGTCGCATATCCTGCTGGTTGGGTATGCAGAGAAGAATGCGGATGTGCGGGCAAAGGAAGCAGAAGAAACAAGAAGATATTCCAAGGGGAGAGAATGAATTCCGAGCATATGTAAATTACCCCGGGTCCCGATCATATAAATGCTTGTATTCTAAGCTGCAGGAAGCAGTGACTTGATGGTAAGCACAATTCAGTGGAGTTTCTCGATAAAAGGGAGATGCAACCGTTGTCTGTCGTCTCCTCTTTGTCCTCTGGCTCTGTGCATATGTTCTAGTGAGCTAACGTTGATTTATATTTAATTTCGGAAGAAGACCCGGAAAAGTAGCTGATTGGCAGGGTAGATTATCACATGAAACTTTTTTTTTTTTTTTTCCGATAAAAACGGCAGTTCATATTACTCTAACTTGAGTACATCCAGCCATATCAAAAGAAAGTAAAGATAACAACGGAGTGGGACTATCAGCTGCTGAAGTCCAAAGAAACTCTCCGAAATGCCTAGCTACGTAAGAGGCGACCCAGTCAGCAGCTCTGTTCGCCTCCCGATACACATGTGTAACATGAAAATCACCCATCTCCTGAGCCAACCTCCTAGTCTCACGAATGAGTGGATGACCATCACCGAACCTATCCACACCCTGGATCCAATCGATCACCACCGAAGAATCACCCTCTAGATGCACCCGGGCGGCGCCGAGGATCCTCCTCGCATAAGATAAGCCCTCCCAAGCAGCTCTCAGCTCTGCTCCAACAATAGTAAGCCCTGGGATGCGACGACCACCGGCGGCTATCAGTCTGCCCCTCTCGTCTCTGATCACAAAACCCACACCTCCAGAGACACCATCCACCGAGCAACTACCATCAAAATTCACCTTGAAATGACCAAGGGGTGGGGGTACCCAAGAAACAAGAGCGAACCTGGGCGCTGTAGCAGCGGGAAGGATACCCCAGATGTCCCTAGCCATTCCAGAAGTGAACCACGCAGTAGTCGCAACCATCTCCCCTGCATGTAGCATAGCTCGATCCACCACCATCCTCGCAGACCACCTCCTGCCCTCAAATAGACCAGCGTTCCTATCCAACCATATATGATAAGTCAAGTGTGCCATCATAATACCCGCCTCAACAGAACAAGGCCTCCGCATAGAGGCTCTCAACACATGCATCAGGTCCTGAGCCGACTCCACTGAAAGGGGTAACATAACAGGAGACCTACTCCATATCTCTCTAGCCCTGGGGCACTGCAGCAAAACATGGTCAATGGTCTCCTTGATACCTGAACACCGCTCACAGCACTGAGAAATCTGCATGCCCCGTCCGGCTAGCATACCCCTGGTCGGTAAGCATCCCCATGCCACCTTCCAGAAGAAGAGCGCTACCCGCGGGTGACATCGTAGCCGCCATATCCATCTGCCCTCAATCTGCCTGTCTGACACCCTGCTCATCAAAGTGTGGAGATCCCTGGCTCGCACCTGCGCTCGACCCGTCGGCCACCAGACTAATCTATCTGGCATCTCCTGCAAAGGAATCGGAAGGTCCATGATCGTCACTGCCAACTCCTCCCCAAACACCTCCCGAATCAATCCCTCCCTCCAGCAGCCCCCCTCTCGGTAAATCAAATCACTAACCCTAAATCCAGCGATCCTCGCCGAATCCACCAAGGTCGGAATACGGCTGATCGGCTGCTCAGTCACCCACCT
This sequence comes from Phoenix dactylifera, assembly GCF_009389715.1. Lineage (NCBI taxonomy): Eukaryota > Viridiplantae > Streptophyta > Magnoliopsida > Arecales > Arecaceae > Phoenix > Phoenix dactylifera. Next base: position 5,262,197 of record NC_052403.1, read on the forward strand.
GTCCTCCAAAACATCTATAGACCGCCCATCACCAATGGCCCATCTCATCTCCGGAAGCACCAGCGCGGCCCTAGCACACATCTCCCTCCACACCGGCGAATATAATCGGCCTCCGCGCACTCCAGGTATCAGAGCTCCATATTTGGCCCTCATCAACGAGGACCACATGCGATCAGGCTCTAGCACAAACCTCACTGCATGTCGAGCCGCTAAAGCCTCTCTCCTATCCATCAAAGACAACACCCCCAACCCACCGAACCTGATCGGCTGACACACCACCTCCCATGCCACCAGATGAACACCATCTCTGCCCCTATTCCCACCCCAGATAAAGTTTCTAAAAGTCCGCTCCAAGGTCCTCACAAGAGACACCGGAATAAAGGAATTGGACAATAAGTAGATGGGAATTGAAGAAAGAACTGACCGAACCAATGTGATCCTCTCCATCATGAAACTCTTTAATAGGAGTCCTATGTAAGTTGCACTTTGGAAGGAGCTTGGGTGCAAGCAACTATGCGTGCCATGGCTGCAGTCATCTTCTATCAGATCAACTTCAAAACTCGCATCTCAGGTTAGTGACAGTGCTCCTATTGTACCTAAAACGCACCACCACATCATGACGGCCTTTATGTAAACCCTAGGTTCTCCATTAGATGAGATGTCATTTCAAGCAGGCAACGACTAGCCAACTTGAGACTATTTGCTACTGCCACCAAGATTACCAGTCCTCCATGGCAGTACATCAAGATAGGCGTCTAGTAGGGCCCCGAGTGAGGTGCTGCCAAGAACCAACTGCCACATGGCACCAGGAAACTGAATAGTAACAAGACCTGTGGTCTTCAGCTTTTTTCCCAACAGATACATTCCCCTAAGGCCCTCTCGGAACAGAGTCGCTTATTCTGTGTCAGGGACCCAACACCAATCACAACGCTTTATCCAATCAAATATAGAGTCACTTCTGCACCATCAAAGTAAAAATAATTTGACGCCAACCACCCACAAAATATACAAAGTTTCCCGCTGTACACTAGAATTTCGATTCCTGCCTAGGTTATCAAATAAGTTCTTGACATTTTTGTACAAATATCCTTCAGAATTCTGGTGCTAAATATAAAGAGATAACAATGTAATTCAGCAACCAAATACTTTGAACGACCCACAAGTAAATTGCAAAACAGGGTTAACAATACTTGTTGTTTTGCCTCAATTTTCTTTTTTTCTCGTAGAGAAAATGAGATGTTTAAATGGTATACTATTTATATATACAGAAAATGTGAAAAGGACATCACCAAACTCCTGTGATAGTTGAAACTAAAAAAAATTGGTTTTGTAAATTGAAAGCGTTGTAGAAGATACAAAAATTCTTTGCGCACATTATTCAGATTATTGAGTTGAAGGCTGCACCGTCGTTTGTGTTATTTATTCACAAACCCTCTTGACATGGTTAACAATTTCCAGGTCAATTCTTGTTGAAGACTTCCCTCACAATTGGTAAATATAAGCTCAAATAACAATTGATAATAGTTACATAACACACTCAATAGACCCACAGAACATAATCAAAACTGCTCGCAGTGATATATCACATGCCTGTCTTTGAATTTATATCGTAATATTTGAACAAACTAGACTTAACCAGCAAGCAAGATATTTGCAGACTGTCAAGCACTATCAACTAAATAGTCATCCAGATAAAAAATACACTCAGATTTCCTTGTAATTTACACCAATCTCCTCCAAATATCACTTGGTAAAAGTTCAGGCAGTCTTGCAACATTGTGTTTCAACAGCCAGCAGGATCTGGCAATTTGACTTGGACAGATTTGACAGTGAAAATGATCCCCTTTCCACCAAACAGGCATCCTTATCAAGCATGTTCGACAACAAAATACTAAGTAGCTTCTAGCTAAACTAATTCGGCAAAACTTCTATGATTTCTGAGATCACATTTGACAAACTAAACTTTCTATAACAATAGTCTGCATTCTACTAACAAGGATCTTCAACCAAATTTTGTTAAATACATAACCATACATATCTAACTTGATTTACTTATCTCCATTCTTCTACAGTTGCATGCAACCACCCTAATATAGAAAAAGTTCTCAAGTTTCATCCTCCTGGGACAACATCAAGCTTTTCTAGTCATCTTTATTACATAGAGGCCATATTAGTTCCATGCGCAAGCACACGTGATTGTGTATGCAAATATGACTGTATGTGCCCACATAACCCCACAAACCCTCCAGAAAAAGGGAATCAAAAATACATCCACATCCACCAAAAGCCTGCTTCTTAAAATCAGAAGTGACATACTTCATAGTTCATTTTCTATTGGGGCCCATGGCACTACAAGGGTTCAGCCCAGAAAAACATTTCAACTTTTGGATGAATGTTGGCTTTATAAAAAAAATCAACTTAGGAAATGACACAAATAAATAGAAGACAGAATTCTAACACAAATATAGGAAATGCACCAACCTGACATAAACTACAGATAGTAGTAAGATATCCAATTCCAAGATACACAACAAAACACTCCCCCCAGAAGTGTGCAGAGTTCAAGCTTGAGCAAAAGGAGAGTCTAAGATTACCATTAAGGTGGGTGAAGGAGGAGGGGAGGAGAAGGAAAAGAAAGAAGACACAGGTCACAGAGTAAGATTACCATTAAGGTGAGTGGAGGAGGGAGGAAAAAGAAAACACAGGTCCAATGTGAAATTAGCATCTGAGAAATGGCTCAAAATATGCAATCTAAAAAATTCTTCTTGAGCAAGTGCAATGGGTCTATGGAAAATAGACCAAAAAAGTCATTGACAATAAGGAGGGTAATTACTTAAGAAATGCCTCAGTCAACAATCAGATGAACTTTTATATAAGAAAGGAAGCCTACAAAAGACTGGAAAGTAGGCAAACCCATCGAGATGATGTATCCAAATTCTGGAACGCTTCCTCCATCGAATAGTTCTGCTCAGTAGTTCCAAATAATCAACTGCACAAAATGCTTTGGAATTTGAAACCAACTGAAACCACCTTTGATGAACAAGATGCCCAACAACCTCAACATTTTCTAGGGGAGAAAAAAACGTATAGCTCCGCAAAGATGGTGGCAAGAGGGAGCTTTGCACAGCATGCTTCCTCCCAATCATAAACAGAACTGTTGAAACACCTAACTAACAAAGTACAGGTTGCATACACTCCTAAATCCATCTTTCTAAAAGCCTCTAGCTTTAATGCTTCATAAGCATGATTTAGAATTCTACACCAAAATCACCATGATCTTATCCTTAGAAGACTAATCGCCAAAATACAACAATGCAATCTTCATGATTAAATTTCTATTTTTATCTAGTTAAATTACATGTACATAGATAAATGTCAAAGTAAAGAAGACATATGAGATTGGGACTCCATTTTCTAGAGGATCAAATAATTATCACCAAAATTATATAATTTTTGACAAGGAACATCTAAATAGCTGGGGCTTTTTTTCTTTATATCAATTTGGGCAGCAAAACCCTGTTTTTTAAAATCAATATTCCCCATAAAGATACACCTCATGTTTTGATAAGATAATTTTTCAAACTTGTCCTCAAGGATTTCTGCAGATACATCACAATAACTTTCACACATTCCCTAGTCTCATCAACAACAAATTATTTGCAAATAATTGGCACCATCCACTTGGATTTTAGCAACGAAAGGATTGATTAGAAAAAAATAGGGAAACATATTCAAGCACCTGACCAATCAGATATAGCCATAGTATAATGGCTTGTACCACTGTATCATGCAAGCCAAATTGCATCCATTCATGCCTACTAGAAAGACTCAATGCTAAACCATATTTTCTGAAACAGGTCCCCTAGAATGTGACAGGCACAATACAGTACCATATCATGCTGCCACTTATATAGCACAGGAACAGCACGCAATAGTTAAGTCCTTGATAGAATGAGCACCACCTCTTCATCAACCAAATGTGCACCTTTGGCATTTTTTTGATATAAACCATGTTCAAATTCTTCTCTGCTCTTAATTTTTTCATTGAATGTGCATTAAACCAAAGTAACGGTTAGCTATCCAGACATGTTGTTTACTGGTCTTCTGGAATACAGCTAAGATAAATGTGTACAAGAACTACTAAATATGGAGACCAAAATGAGGAAGCCAGAGCAAATAAAACACCGGCACAAAACAGAACAACAGATGGAAGTGCTTTGGTCATCAAGTATGAAATAGCATGCGGCCTAATAAAACATATTAGGTCCTTCATCAAGTATGAAGGACCTAATATGGCGTAGACCAAGTTTTTGTGGATGAAAGTGGTGCCAAATGATTCAGTGCAGTACAAAAGACATTCTTGGATAAATAATTGTCAAAGTGGAAATACGAAGCCAATAAAAGGTAGTTAAAGGCAGTTATAGTGGTTATGTAGGAGTGGCAAAAAAAGGATTACACCCCCTAGCCCACAACAACACCCCCCCCCCCCCCCCCCAAAAAAAAAAAAAAAAGAGAAAGAAAGAAAAAGAAAAATAACAAAAAACAAAAAGAATACACACGCATACAGACATGCATACAAGCATGCATGCGTGCACACAAAACCTACTACCATGATCATGCCATTTTGTGGGAGGGATCACATGAAATTGCATGCTGCAGTAAAAGTTCAATCAACACCGAATAAACTATAGTTATTGTTATAGCTATACAAACCTATAAAGAAAAAAAAGTGGGATAGCAATGGCATTGTTGATCTTCAAGTTAAGAAAACACGAGTGGCATGCAATCAGATACCTTTTATAGTTAAAAAAGCCTAGAATTCCAAAGATATTCTACCATTTGATCCACGACAAGGGCCTTTATTAATTGGAACAGAGCTACCATTCTATTTTGGAGGAAAAGCATGTCTACAATGTGAGACGCGGCCCAATTAAGCCATTTTGGACGCGATCGCGATCCTCTATTTCCCCCTTCCATTGAGTCGATAACGCCACGATAACCGTGGCCAGCGGGGACTCCAAAAGTCCGACACGAAGCGATTGCTCGGCCGTTCGGGCCCCTCCTAAGTACCACCAGATTCATGGCTCGATAATTTGTTGATCCTTTTTATCTTTATCCTGGTGGCGCTCTCTTACTTACTATTTTTTTGGTGCTTTCACTAGCCTTACTGATCTATGAGACAGATGAGAGAGTGGGAAAATGCGGTGGGAAGTGAAACCACCATGCTTATCTTCTTATAAAGAAGAGTTTATCTCTCCCAAAACCATTTAAATCTTCTTAATCTACTGTGATTAATCACTGCCGAGCTTTCTTTGCTTTTCTTCTCCTTCTCCGGTGGCCGACGTGCCATCTCGGTCGAGCATCACCGCCCAAAACACCATCTTCCCTCTCTAGAAGCCCTCCACTATCCTGTTTCCCATGTTTCGAGTCATGCCACTGCAAAGCTCACTGAAAACCACCATCTCCGACCGAGCTCCATTGCTACGGCCCTCCTTAGTAACCCCCTCACCTCCTCCATGTGATTACCAGATGAGTGAACCCGGATTTGAGCCTCCATTCTCTTGCTTTTGAGCCAAACTGAGACCTTCTCAGTCTTGCCACCTCTACCTGTCGCCGCCGCAGTGGCCGCTGTTGCCGACCCTCTAGTGTCATGCTACTGGATTTCTGGCAGCACCCCAGCCTCTTTCCTCTCCTCTTCCCACTCTTCCTCCCCATTTTCTTCTTTTTCTTATTTCTTCTTTTTCTTCCCATTTTATCCTGATTTATTTATTAATTTCTAAAAGAAAAACTAATTTACTTTTCTAGTAGTTATTTCCTCTTCTTTGGCCTATGGACCAAATGCAATAATGATCCATGCCCCTGACAACCAAACCCATGCCCCTGATTGAACCCGGACTAGCATTCTCTCTCTTCTCTATCTTTCTTTCTCTAAGCAAGACCCGAAGATCTTAGTTCAAAGTCATGACTCCCTTTTGCTCGAATCCAAGTTGACCCCAAGGTGGAGGCCCTGCACCACCCTAATATCTGGACAACAAACCTACCCAGTACTCCAGCCTTGTCAAGTACTCTTAGAATTTGATGACTATTAATCTTTATAGAGCAATCTAAAACATAGCTCAACTTAATCAGTTTAGTTCACCTTATTCAAATCGGCTCGAACAGTCGGGCACCGCCACCTGACCAATCTGATTTGAGGGCATGAGGTCGTATCCCCAATAGTATTTTAATTTTTGACTTTTCTTAGCTTCTAAGATGACAATAAAATTAATTGTATTTTAATGATATTAAAGCAGGTGAACCAGACCCATCTAACTAGAGTGAAATTTTAAAACGATAAGAGATAAGTGACCTAATACTTCAAAGTGTATTTTCTGACCTTTGGTAAAGTTATAATTAGTTTATTAACTTTGAATGTGATCTCTGTTTACTTGATTAAATAAGTTAGACATGATATTATTATTACAATAATAATTATTTTAAAATATATTATGTGTTTTGTTATGCTTGTAAGATAAAATATAAAATATATGACCGGATAAATTATAAAATTTGTTTTATATATATGTAGTCTCAGCACGACTATGATCTGGCCCCGCCAATGGAGATTATTTGTTGGCCTCGTCAACTTGTAATCTGAGAAACTGGTTTCAACATCGAGCCACCAGTAATTAGAATAGTGGTATCTGACACTTTGTAAATTCTATAAATCTCTAGCTATGGAAATTATGGATTGGTTGCCATGCCTACTTGATGAATTACTAAAAATTGATATGTAGGCACAACATTATAAAGGACAAAAATTTTAAGCAAGAATTATATAATTAGCAGGTGAAACATGGAATGCGGTCAAATGGACAAGTGCCAGAAGAATTAAGCCTCTCAATATGACTTCACATACATAACAGAACATGATGGGAAACAAGTACTATTTGTTCTCCATTGCTCAAATTTGATGCAGTAATTAGCACCATGCCTGAAATTTGAATCAATGCCCATGGTTAGAATAGGTTCTTAGAAGTGCAGCAATTCATCCAATTCCTAAAGAAAACTGTTGCAAACCACGAATTTATAGCAATCTATTCCAGATCTGAAACCTGTAACTACGAATGAGCAGATAAGCATCCATCACTTCACAATATCACCAGATCTGATCATACCCTCATGGAGAGATAAGAAAAACAGAAGCGAAATAACACCCAGGTGCAGTCTAACCTTGAACAAGAACAACCGCATCATATCACTACATTATGGCAGGGGAATCATTCAAAATGTACATGTGTGTATAAATATTAAAGAACATGTCAACTTTATCCTTCCAACAGATAGATAGATCTAGGAGAGGAGACATCGAATTGTAAGCACTCATCAACAAAAAACTTACAAGAAGCCAGAATAGTATTCTATATTCCGATCTGTATATATAAATATATAGTAGTAAAAGAATAAGAACCAACCAAACCCTAGATCAACGAATCTTTCCTTCCCCTACAAGGAAAGAAAGGAAATAAGGGGAAAAGGGAAAACCCCATAGCCTCACCATCAGACCGACATCATCATCAGACGCGGGCGGCGACGACGGGGCCGGTGGCAGACGCAGCGGAGGAGGCGGCGCCGCCGAGGAAGGAGAGGAACCCCGCGGCGGCGCCACCCGGATCCTGGTCGTCAAGGAAGAGGTCCTCGGGCATGCGGAAGGCTCCGTGGGCGCAGACGATGGCGGCGCCAACCAGGAGGGCGGAGATGAGGAGGGAACCGACGGAGGTGAGGAAGATGACGAAGATGGAGAGGAGGACAAGACCTCCGAGGGTCTCGCGGTCGGAGAAGGTGCGGCCGAAGAGGACGAGGGGGGGATCGGCAGGGCGGAATAAGTAGAGGAAGCACCAGGCGGCGAAGAGGCCGAGGAGGACGAGGAGGGAGAAGGGGTGAGAAAGGAGGGAGAGGGCAAGGACCGCGGCGAGGAGGGCGATGTAGTTGACGCGGAAGTAGCCGAGGTTCTTGCGGATGCGGGAGGCGGCATCGGAGAGGGAGTCCGGGCGGGAGAAGGCGGAGCGGTCGAGGAGCTCCGACCAGGGGCGACGATTGGAGAGGGAGCGGCGCACGGAGTCGGAAAGCCGGGCGAGGAAGAGGCGGAAGGCCGGGGTGGCGATCGGAGCGGCGGCGCCGTTGGCGCCGGAGGAGGGGGCGGCGCCGCCGGCCTGGGGATTGGAGATGGGGAGCAAGGGCGGGGACGGGGAGGAGGCCATCATCGCAGCGACAGCGAGCGGAAGGGGAGGATTTTGGCGAAAGTTCTTGGGAAGGAGGGGGTTTTTATAATTTATAGGGGGGTTGGATTCGGTGGTGGAGAGACTCGAGAGCCGAGAGGGGTAAAATTATAACAAAAATAGAGGAGGTCGGGGTATTCTCTATTCTTTGCTTCGCTATAAAGGGTTCGCTGGGGTGGACCGCCGATGGATGGTGCGAAGAAGACAGGGGGTAAGTGGTCGGCGGAGCATCGTTGTCATTAAAGTGGTCCGGCTTTTCGTGATCATCCGATATCTGTCACGACTCTTGAAGCGATAAATCCAGCTTTGAATACTGGCCGGGTCTGATAAATATCAAATCCAGTTTTGGTTAGTGGTGCGTCCAGGATCGGTTGGGTTGTGTTTGCGGGGGAGCCCAAGCCCAGTTCAACTAAACAAAGATGCCCAACTTCCTATCAAACAAAAAAATTGAAATAGTATGAACAACCCAGACCAGTTAAAGACAAGGACCAAACCCAGTCACCTGAGCCCATGTCCAGCCCTGCTATACAATATTCAGCACAAGCACAATTTGACTCGGTTCAAGTTCTGGCTGGATCTCATTAGCTAAAACAAACTTTTAAGTTACGTCAGACTGGATGTGTGATTTTATGAATTTATAGTAACTTTGGGTTTGATTAGCTTTAGAGCTCTGCAGGTATAAGGATTGGTTTTGGCAGGTTAAATCGTGGTCCAGAAATAATTTGAGATGGGTGCAGGACCAAGCTCTTATATTGAACACAATCTATCTTGAATTAGGCTTGGCACTGTTTAACTTAAGTCAAAATAATATGCATTACCACTTAATGCACAGATTAGAAATCTCAAAATCATATACCTTTTTTATATAAAAATAATTTATATTGAGTAAATCACATTCAATAACTCAAATTATTAATATAAAATTTTTATTCTTCAATCTAGATCTAATCAGATTTGAGTGGAAATTTATTTCGATTGGATGCTAGTAGACCTCGCTCTTTCTATATAATTATATAGATGGATATATGTTGTGATAAATAAACAAATATATTATATATATAATATTTGAATATAGTCGCTTAAATATTTGAAAAACCAACCTAGCAGAGCAGCCGCGAGAAGTTTAGTTAAAATATTAGAGCATAAGAGCATAGTAAGATCAGAAGGTCAACACAGAACCAACAATTATGATAATGCCAAAGTTAATCCTTTATTCGGGTCGGATTGAATATAAGATGACACACCTGAATGTTCTTCCCATCCCATGATTAGAGAGGTGAGCTAAAGCAGCAGAATGCACTCTTTTCCCACCAAACCTACAGCAGTACGACTATAAAAAGAGCATCATAATAATGCTTTTTCCTTCCCATGCAAAGAAAGAAAGGTAACTAGGGAACAAGGAAAATCCCATAGCCTCACCGTCAGACCGACAACATCATCAGACGAGGCAGCGGAGGAGGCGGCGCCGCCGAGGAACGAGAGGAACGCCGCGGCGCCGCCAGCCGGGATCCTGGTCGTCGAGAAAGGGGCCCTAGAGCACGCGGAAGGCTCCGTGGGCGCAGACGATGGCGGCGCCAACCAGGAGGGCGGAGATGAGGAGGGATCCCACGGAGGTGAGGAAAATGACGAAGATGGAGAGGAGGACAAGGCCTCCGAGGGTTTCGCGGTCGGAGAAGGTGCGGCCGAAGAGGACGAGGGGGGGATCGGCGGGGCGGAATAGGTAGAGGAAGCACCAGGCGGCGAGGAGGACGACGAGGGAGAAGGGGTGGGAGAAGAGGGAGTGGGCGAGCATGGCGATGTAGTTGACGCGGAAGTAGGTGAGGTTCTTGCAGATGCGGGAGGCGGCTTTGGAGAGGGAGTCCGAGCGGGAGAAGGCGGAGCGGTCGAGGAGCACCGACCAGGGGCGACGATTGGAGAGGGAGCGGCGCACGGAGTCGGAAAGGCGGGAGAGGAAGAGACGGAAGGCCAAGGTGCGATCGGAGAGGCGCCGCCGTTGGCGCCGGAGGAGGGGGCAGCGCCGCCGGACTGGGGGTTGGAGAGAGCGGGAACGGGGCCGGGGTGGAGGCCATCATCGCAGCGCCAGCGAGATCTACCATTTAAAGCCAACTTCTGAGAAGGATTGAAATGAGAGGAAATTTCACTATTTGGATATTGAAATACGCCGTTTAAATTGAAGGTTTTCTATTCCGAGAAAATTTTGACCAACTGTCTATTCTATTCCGTTAAAAAATTTGTAAAATTTTATTTTTAGATAATTATTTATAATAATCATATCCACTTTTAGAAACCTAGTTATATTCCAACTTAAAAAAATAAATTTGATCCAAATTATGTAAGAACCGCACAACTATTATAAAGAAAAGTTATATATATTAATGTGGCCATTAAGTTGGAAATATATTTTTATAATTTGTTATAATTTTTATTTTTTTAAATAGATTTCAGTTTAGTGGGCTCAAAAAAAAATTTCTTTCTTCCAATCTAACCATTCTAACTTGTTGACTATAATATTTGACAATTACAAAACTAATACTTTGATCATAAATGGTCTTAGCCTGACATAAATTTCCAACTGAAGCCATCCAAATAGAATTACAATTTTACAAAGAAGACCCACCCCTCACCATGTCGGCCAATTTGTGTAAAATTGTCCAGTTTAGTCTTACCAAAGAGATGTCCACCTGAAATACCCAAATAGGGTGGTTTAGCCGTTATGAAAACCATGGTCTCGAACCACTTGGTCTACTATTATGTGGTCAAAGGACAGCATCCGACTTGCTTGTGGGCCTATCAGGACCCGGGACTCGAGTTTAAAGTGGAAAGGTTGAAAAGGTTTGAACTTTGAAGGTGAAAAGAGAACAAGATTCCAATTCTAATAAACGAACGGTAAGCAGACATCCCCTGGCTGATCCGTCAATCACGGCGTCCGCCTTCTCATGAAATCCCGACCGTCCTTCCCCTCCACCTTATCGTGCCCCCCATCTTTTCCTTCCGTCTTTCTCTTCTCCCGAGGTGGACTCCCTCCAACCAAATCAAGCCCCTTTGGCCGCGTGTCGTTAATATATTGGTTCTATCACCAATCCCGTGAATAGCACCAAGATCTCGTGTCATATCGCGTGGAGCCCCGAAGCAGAACTTCCTGGATTTTGATCTCCAGTTCAAATCCCAACCGTCCATCTCAATGACCCCGATTCCCGTTGTTTTCTCGGCCCCCGTTTTTTTTTTTTTTTTATAAGCCATTAGGAAATTCCCTGGAAAAGGGAGCGAAGCAAGGGGCGCGGCTGGCGTGGGACCCTCACCGCACCTCTAGCGGTAACCTACTCCGCCGACAAACCATGAACCTCAAATCCGCCTGCACTGGCACCCCGCCCATCGAACGATTATGCGACCAATCCGACGGTTCGAGCACACAGTAGAGGGTGGAGTACTCTATACTAAACCTAAGACGAGGAGTAGCGTAACACCGAGTGAGTAAAACTCTAGCGGAAAATTACAAGAATGCCATGCCGTCTCGACTCGATTTGGTTTCCGCCATTTCTTCTTTCTTCCTCGCAAGTCGCATCCTCTGTCCTCCCTCTTTATCTCCTTCTCCGCTCTCATCTGCCGACCACCTTTACTCCTCAGAAAGACCCGTTCTTTTCTCTTTCCACGTACTCTCTGCAAAGCCCATCCTAACTCTCATCCTAACCCTAAACCTAGCTCCAAAAAGCTTAATCCTCGCTCGCTCGCCATGGCGGAGGACGACGAAAAGTGACGCCGGAGCGAAGGTGGTGGAATTGGGAAGGGAGGGACGAAGAGGTTTCGGACTGGAATGGCCGCGGAGAACGGGGAGGAGAAGCTGCTCGCCGCCGTCCGCCACATCGCCAAGACGCTGGGCCGGACGGAGACCATGGCCGACGACATCCTCCAGATCTTCTCCACCTTCGACGGCCGCTTATCCCGCGAGAAGCTCTCCGAGAAACAGCTCGACGATGGCAGCCTCGCCAGCGACGGCGTCGCCTGGGATGACCGCCTGTCGCTCTCGTCAATCGACCGGACGCTCCGGTCTCTAGACCGCCAGATCTCCCTGTTCGCGTGTTCGGAACGCCCGATCTGGTCCGACTCCGCTGACGCGTCGGCGTTTCTTGAGGCTGTGGACGATCTTTTGGCCACGATCCATGACCTCGACACGCCGGCTCCGGGGAACAAGCCACTGCTCGAACGGGCGGATCATCTCCTCCAGAAATGCATGCTCCGGCTTGAGGACGAGTTCCGCTCGCTGATTAATCGGTCCAACGGGGGACTGCCGTTGGATGCGGCGGCGACGGGGTCGGCGCCGTTCGATTCCGAGGGGGACGACAGCGATGGCGACGACGGCCGGGTCCCGGTGGCCCACCCAGTAACGGACTACGACCTCGTCATCGACGCGCTCCCTCCGGGCACCATCTCCGACCTCCACGAGATCGCGCGGCGGATGGCCGCCGCCGGCTTTGGCCAGGAATGCGCCGAGGTCTACGCCCTCGCCCGCCGGGACTTCGTCGAGGAGAGCGTCGCCCGGCTCGGGCTCCACACCAGGACCACCGAGGAGGTTCGGAGCACGCCCTGGACGGACCTTGAGTACGAGATTGCCCGCTGGATCAAAGCCCTCAACATGGTCTTCCGCATCCTCATCCCTAGCGAGCGCCGCCTCTGTGACCGGATCTTCGCCGGCCTCCCCCCATTCGCGGACCTCGCCTTTGCCGCGGTCTCCCGCGCTCCAGCGATCCAGCTCCTCTCCTTCGCCGATGTCGTCGCGATCAGTAGCCGGGCACCGGAACGCCTTTTCCGCGTGGTCGACATGTTCGAGGCCGTCCGGGACCTCATCCCCGACCTCGACCCTCTCTTCTCCGACCAGTACTCCACCATCCTCCGGACGGAGGCCGCCGCCGTCTTTAAGTCCCTGGCGGTGGCGATCCGGGGTATCTTCGTGGAGTTGGAGAATCTAATCCGGAGAGATCAGGCGCGCGCCGCAGTGCCCGGCGGCGGCCTCCACCCGATCACCCGCTACGTGATGAACTACCTCCGGGCGGCGTGCTCCTTCCGGCGAACAGTCGAGGAGGCCATGGAGGAGGACGCCGGGACCTCCGTCCCGCCCGATCCGGACCGTCCGTCCTCCTCCCTGGCGCTCCAGATCGCGTGGATCATGGACGTCCTCCATGGGAATCTCGAGGAGAAGTCCAATATCTATCGGGAGCCATCGCTGCGCTGCATCTTTCTGATGAACAACGGCCGGTACATCATCCAGAAGGTGCGGTACAGTGAGCTGGGTGTACTCCTCGGGGAGGACTGGATCAGACGGCAGGTGGCGAGGATCCGGCTATGGGGAAGTGAGTACCAGAGGGCTACGTGGAGCAAGGTGATCGCGGTGCTGCGGACGGACGGCGCTTCCGGGTCGGCGTCGGTGGCGGCGCAGGCGATGCGGGAGCGGCTTCGGGTTTTTAACGCGTACTTCGACGAAATATGCCGGGCGCAGACCGGGTGGGTGGTGCCGGACGAGCAGCTGAGGGCGGAGCTGAGGATATCGGGGTCGGAGCTGGTACTGCCGGCGTATCGGAATTTCTTGGGGCGGTACCGGAACTTGGCGGAGGCAGGGAAGCACACGAAGAAGTACGCCAAGTATAGCGCGGAGGACGTGGAGGCGAGGATTGGGGAGTTGTTCGAGGGGACGGGGAAGAGATCGTAGAGGAATTAGATAAAATATAGGGCTTTGGGTATTTTTAGGACGTAATTTTGTGTGAAATGGTTGTGATGTTTGTAGTTAATTTGAATTGGAGCGATTGGATTGTAGTTGTTGTGTGTATATTAGGGGTGGAATGCCCAAAGAGATACTAACTGTGAAATACGTTCGTCATCTATTTTATGTTAGTCATCGATTCTCGTTGAAACCGACTGATTTTGTGCCGACTACATTCTTTCTAAGAACGCCACCCCATGAACAGCTGGGATTCTTCTTTGCTCTTTTTTGGGTGAGATTATTCTTTGCCTCATTCAACCACTTAGAAGTCGTAGCTACTTTATAGGCTTAATTTTTTCACATCTACTAAAAATACTGCGACTATCCTATGTGGCAGTTTGCAGTTGGTGGAAAACATGAGGAGTTTGGTGCATCCGAAATTACCGCATCAGCGCTCCTGGACTGTGTTGCATGAGAACCGAACGAGCGAGAAGCATGATGATGATGTTGTCTTGGTTGTTGAATTTGTTAGTGTTGCTTGAGGTATGGCTGTTCTTAGCTTTGATCGATCCCCTTTTTGGTTGAGTAATTCTCAATCTCTGGGCTACTGGCCCCTGGTAAGGGATGTTCTCATGTTCATAGCCTTCCCTTCTGCATCCCGGTCTCCTCTGGCAATGGCCTCAGCTGTTATCTCCTTAAATGCTCATCGAGTCAAGTCTCATTGGCTGCCGCTCTCTCCTCGCCATGACCTTCTCCTTCAATACTTAACAGCCCTTTAAAAAAATTTGGTAATTTTTTTATTAATAATATAATAAATATTTCATAATTTTTTTCTAAAAAACATAGATGTTCAATCGGGCCGCCATTTTTTTCATTATTAATTAAATATGTCAAAACTATTTTTAAAATATATTTAAAAAATATTTTTTGAAAAAAAAATATTTTAGTAAGCAAAAAAAATTTCTGCGTATTAAATGGGTCCTTAGAGATATGCAAGAAAATCGAGAAAATAGTAAAATCGAATCAAACCGGATATTTTGCTTTGGTTCGGGTGGAGTATTTTTCGCATTCTATCTGGTTTCTGCTTGTTAATATTTGGAACCGAACAAATTTGGTTCGATTTCAGTATTAAAAAAACCAACTTAAGCCGAGCCGCTGTATGTATACGTACTAAGTGATTCATTTGGTTTCAGCGGTTCAGTTCGGCAGAGCCCTGGCCGCCTCCAATCTCTCGCCTCTCCTGAGTCTCCTCCCACTCCACGCATCTGCATCCCGGGAACCACCACTCTCCCCCGCCTCCCTCGTCCTCCAACCCCTCGCTCGACGGCACAGGTGAGATACCTTAAAGAGGTAGAGACCCAAGCATTTTTCTTTCATACCCCTTTACCAAACAAGAGAGAAGCCTTCGCTTGGGATCTGGTTCTATAAATACTTGTTCTCGTCTTCGACTTTTCCTTCTCGGGCTCTTGGTTTCGTACGAGCTCTTCACAATGGCTCTCGATCTCCTTGTAGGAGGGATGGCGATGGCGAGGGTGAGCTTCGGCCCCATATATCTCGGGAGGTTCTAGGCCGCCACCGCCTACACCGGATTCGGTGGATCTCCAACTTCTCCTCCAATGGTACGATCTCCAATGTCTGGAATGATGTTGCCCTCTTGCTTTACGCGCTCTATCAGCAATGGTTTTATCACTTTTCTCTCTGCTAATGATTTCTTCACTTTCATTGAGATGAAATGATTCGGTTATCCGATATGATATGATTTCTTTATCTTAGTTTCTTGTTGTAATTTGATTTCTGAATTTGAAAAATTGCATCAAGAATGCTCCACATTTGTAGATGCTTGGGATGAATTTGTTCCCCAAAAATATCTTCTTTGAGAACTTGATCAGGTTGAATTTCCTCGATTGTTTTCCTTTTTGGGTGGAGCATAGTTCTGGAAGTCCATTTAGTCCAACAAGGGAAGCCCGTGTACCCCAGCTCTATATAAACCGATCCGAGGTTCGATCGGTTTGAACCGGTTTTCCCATATGATCGGTTCGGTTTCTGTTTCAATTTTGGCAAACCGATTTAGATTTATTTGGCAAAGCTTTTAGTAGGTCAGAAAGCAAAAAAACCACTTTCGACCCACCAAATGTACTTTTGGATGGAATAGAGGGTTTGAGAAAAAAATTTGAAAGTAGTTTTTTTGGGAGAAGCTCAATTAAAAAGCATTTTTAGCATACGTTGGAAAACTATTTTGAATTATATAATTCTTCTTTTTTGGACCAAAATATCTATGATAAAATATTATAATTACAAAAAAAATGTTTCTTTATATTATAAAAAGCTGCAGGAGTTCTAATAAAGAAAACAAGAACCCTAATCAACTTTAGCTTTCCAGTGATCAAGTTATTCCTTTTGTTCTGTTTATTTATCCATCGTTTTGATTTTTGTTGAGAAAAAAAAATTTAGATTTGTTCTCCATTTCCTCTAGAACAATTCGTGATGGAGTTGTCCCTCTCTTCCATCGATCTCTCATTTTCTTCTTCCAAAGCTCTTCATCTTCTTTTTCCCCTCTTTCTCCTCATCCTCCATCACCCATTCTCTCTCCCACTCTATCCCTCTTTCTATTTCTCTAAATGTCGACCTCTCAACATGGACTGTGGTATCGCGGTCCACCTCTCAGCATGGCCCGCGGCATCGTGGTCCACCTCTCAATGTGGTCAGCATTAAAGAAATGGAGAAAGGATAGAGAGGGTGATGGACGACAGCAACATTGCGGTCCACCCACTTTCTCTCTCGCTCTCTCTATCTATCTTAGAAAGTTATGTCTTACACTGTCTTTACCATTAGTTTAGAAGCTATTTCTTTACAAAATCATGTCTTGCTTTAGAGTATTCTAAAACTATTTTTAAAATATTTTTTTGGATGATGAAGATCTTGTGTGTCCATTTAATATTTTAGTTCCAGCACTGATCATTATGTCTACAAAGTCATTGCTCAATATGTATAGATTCTTATAAAACTTTATTTTTTAAAAAAAATTTAGTAAAGTTGATAGTTCATGTATATAATATTAATTTAATTAACATCTTTAGAATTTTCTAGTAAATTATTATTTTTAGTAGTCACTATAGAATCTATGCAATAAGTTTACCTATTGATTATATTTTTGAATGCATAAGTAATTTTATTTATGTGTAAGAAATGGATATGTAAGTAAGTTATATATGTACGTAATTTATATGTATGTAAATTGTATATATTTAGATATGCTTTATAAGGTACTTTATGATTATGCATGAAATCATGACTTATGATTAATAAAATGTTTGTGTCTTTGTTGTTGCATTGTAAGAAGAACAAATGTCTAATAAGAGCCAACATACCCTTGCTGATCCATCAACCCAAGATGAGAAGAATAAGAAGGCCATTTGGAATGACAGATTGATAGAGAAGTTTATCAATCTATATATTAGTGAAGTTGAAGCTAATAATTGCCTAGGAATACATTTCAATAGGATAGGTTGGGCCAATATAATTAAAAAATTCAACAAGAAGATTGAAAATCAATATAACTACAAAAAAATTTAAAAATAAGTGGGATAACATGAAATCAAATTTGAGCATTTGGATGAAATTAGCAGAAAAGGAAACAAGGCTTGGATGGGATCCTATTAGAAATACAATTGATGCATCGGATGCATAGTGGAAAAAAAATTGCAGGTATATGTGACGCTAGTTTGATGTTTGTAAGATGTTTGACACAAACTTATAAACTACAACTATATATTCTTAACTTGCAGGAGATTCCTGATGCAGCTAAGTTCCAAGAATGTGGTCTGCAATATGCTATGAAGTTGGATAGGTTATTTAAAGATACTAGTGCTACTGGGGAGGGGGCCTGGGCACCAGCTTTAGCGGTGCAAGAGAATGTTGAGAGCACAGTTGGAGCAAATGAGAGGTGTCTACACCAATCCAAGAAATGCAAGAAGGTAGGGGGTGCTGCACAACTATCTCAGCAATTGAGTCGTCTTATTGATGCAGTGGAGAAGAGCAGTACAATGTCATCCAAGATGATTGATAAATCTGGATGTAGTATCGATGAGGTGATGGGCTTGGTGCATTCTATGCCTGAGATGGTAGAACAACCTGAACTGATTCTGATTGCTGCTGAGGTGCTCCTTAAAAGAGAACATCGAGAGATGTTTGTAGCCCTCAAAGATACTTATCTTCAGATTGAATGGCTTAAGCGAATGTCAAAGCTACGGAAGTAGTTGTTTATGTATTATTATGGTGATATGTTTTGTAGTTTTAATTATGAACTTCTATTGCAGAATTATGGTGAACTATATGTATCTGTGTTATGTCTTGGATGCTATTGATTTTATGGATATTATATTATATTATATGTTATGTTAATATTAAATTATGTTATATTATTATACTATAGTATACAATATTATATTACTATATTATAATAAAGTATATTACATTACATTAATATTTTCTTATATCATATATTTATATATTAATATATATCATATTTTATTATGCTTTGTTGTATAATATCATGCAATGTTCTTTTTTGTCATTTTATATACCAAAATACTTTTTCAGTTTGTTTGCCAAGCACATATTAGAGTTCCACAGCATTTTTGAGATATAGTTACCAAACAGTAAATAGCTTTTTATAAAAGCTCTATTTCAAAAAGTTCTACTTTACTACCAACACCTTTTGCCAAATGGGGCCTTAATTTATTCGGTTTCAAGAATGACAGTCCGAACCGTGCATACTCCTAGTAAAAAATATCACCTAAAATCAAGACTCATCGTGTCTATACAAAGCCTGTTGGTGGGAAACTATTTTGGGTGACTTCACATATCTCCTGTGTTTGGCTGCTCCTATTTTATGTTTAGCATGATTGGTATTTTCTTTTAGTCTTTGTATAAATTTAGAGTTTTTTATATACAATTAGATCTATTTTTATATACATTTATTTCTATTTTGTCCCCGAACCATGAACTAAGCATACAATGACTATCCATATTAAATGTAAAATAATAGCCATCTAGGAAATAAGAAAAAATATTTGACAATAGCAGAATTGGATCCCATGCCTCTAATTTCTGATCCAATTTCATTCTACTCTTTATACTTGTTATGATATTAAATGTAGTCAGAATTACTGATGGAAACAGAACACCAACACCTTAACTCTAGGAAAAGCACAAAAATGGTCGAGTAACTCAAAAATGTCACTCGATCAGCTGGTGTGGTGTATTCTCATTGCAAACCTTCTTACCCCCAGAAAAAAAAGAAGAAAAGGGCAAAACTAGTTAATGATAGCAAGAGAAGAACAAGAGCAAAACTCTTAACAAATGTTGCAGAATAGCAGCCGGGTACCATCGACTCAGCCAGCTGGGTAAAACCCTTCTTCCTCAACCAGGAAAGCCTTGACCTCTCCGGCATCCTGGTGCAACCAGGCCTGGTCCTGCTGCTTGACCACGAGCACCGAAAACTTCGACTCGAAGTCTAACGATGCGAGGAATTCCCCCACCACCCCGAGCTCCGGGCAGTCGCCCCACGACGACAGCCCGTCCGACAGCACCGAGTTCGACCGATGCCTCATCCCCACCATCACCAAGTCATAACAACTCTCATCCAACGCCTTCATTTCTTCAACTATCTCCTCCATATCCCCCACCAGCGCCTCCCTGTACACCACCCTCTTGTTCCTGGCACTCATTAGCTTCACCTCGTCGAGAAGCCGGTTGTCGAGCCGCCTCTCGGCCTGATCATCTCTAATGCTCCGGCTCGGCAGGAATCGGATTATGGTCAGTGTAACACCGGGGTGGTTCGCCATGCGGGCTCCGTAGGCCAGCGCCTCCCGGTCGTCCTCGCCGCCGAAGAAAAACACGATGACGTTATGCAAGAAGTCACCGGAAAGGGTGCCCTTGCCCCCTCCGGCCGTCACACCGTCGATGAGAATTCCGACCGAGCACGGCGCGGTGGATAATACTTTCCGGTTGACGGTTCGGAGGCTGCTGTTTACTTCGACGTGGCTGCGAATGATGCGGCGCTTGTGGAAGGGGAGGATGATGAGGGAGGTGCGCTTCTCGACGGCGAGGCGGCAGACCTCGTCATGCATGGAGGAGTAGGGGGAGATGGTGGTGAAGGGGTGGACGGAGACAGTATGGTGGTGGCGCTGCTCGTGGAGGAGGAAGGCATTGATGATATGGTCAGACTCGGGGATGGAAGCGGCGGCGGCGGCGGCGGCGGCGGCAGTGGAGGTGAGAGTGGAAGTAGAGGCGGAGGTGGCGGAGGTGGTGGTGGAGACGGAGGAGTTGGAGCGGGGGAGCTTGTGGGGGATGAAGAGAGGGGCGGCCCGGCCGACGAGCTCGACGAGGTGCAGGACATAGATGGCGATGGGGGCGGTCGGGCTGGCGTAGGAGGCCTCGAGGAGATTGATGGTGGTGGGAACGTGGGACTGGTCTTGGACGCAGGCAAGGAGGCGGAGCTCGGACTCTTGCTTGTGGTGCTGAATGGTTCGGCGCTTGTACACGGAGTAGCGGCGAGAGGGCTGGTAGAGATAGGTGGCGATGGGGATGACGACGGCGGTGATGATGACGGTGGAGAGCATCAGATAGCTGTAGATTTCTTCATCGACGAGCTGCACTTTGAAACATAACGCCACGGTTAGTCAGATTCATGGACTAGTTCTTGTAACATTACATCGTGAATGCATGAAACACTGATGTCGATCTGTGGATTAAGGCCTTTGATCTTGATCTTTCATGGCCGTTTAACATTGGAATAGCTGAGCTCCGGCGTTTCCTGACTGCCATTTTACTGTAAATCTTTGCTAGCTGAAACTTTAATACCCAGCTAGCTCTTAGCTTCCAAGTGTCATTTTATGTTTAATTCTTGCTGTGTCTATGAGAGTGCAAAATAAACATAATTGGGTACAGAAAGTGACCTAACTTTGTAGAGCAAACTTTATGAAGGCTAGCCAAATATAGAATCGAAACAAGGCTATCGTCTAACATTAATCAAATCAAAACAAGTCAACGTCACTTGAATTTCAATCCTATTTTTAGCTCCAACAACTTAGGTGTCATTGGCATAACTTTCATTTTTCTATTTTTACTAATAAATTAAATATTTTATTTTATTTTCAATATTTTAATTTAAAATATTGAAAGAACTTTTTTTGCATTTATTTAAAAATAAATAAATAATAGCAAGAAGTAAAAGCCAAGCTCAGCATGTTTAACATCAACTTTTATGTTTTATTTTTTTTTGATAAAAACGACAATTTATAAAGCTCCAATGTGAGTACATCCTTCTAAATAACGAGAAAGTAAATAACACAAAGAGGAGGGAACATCTGCTGCTCAAGTCCAAAGTATCTCCCCGGCATGCTGGACAACAAAAAAGGCGACCTAGTCTGCTGGCCTATTCGCCTCCTGAACACATGTGCTGCCTGAAAATCGCCCATTTTCTGAGCCAGTCTGCAGGTCTCACGGATGAGGGGATGACCATCATCCGAGAGAGCAGTCCTCACACTGTTTATTATTTTCTATTCAGTCGTTTCTAGATAATTAGCATGTTTTACACAATCAGAGACATAAGGTCCGTGCATGATTAACCAGATAGATAGGTTCCGAAAAGTCAGCTTAAACAATTAACGCACAAATTAATGATGGTTGCCATGTATCATGAACCCAAGAGAACGAGTAAAGCAAACGTGATGGGTACCTTATTAACCTTCCACATATGGTACGTGACCACCTCGACTATCCCCTTGGCATTCATGAAGAGGCTAAGCGAAAGGGCATCCTGGAAGGGGATCCCGAAGTAGAGGGAAGGCAGTAGAATTCCCACCAGCTTCCCCAAGCACGCGAAGAATACGACCGGCTGCAGCTTTGCCAAACCCCTCGCATCGCCGCCGAAGGTCGAGAAATCCGTGTTCAGCCCCGTCAATGCATAGTAGAGCGGCAGCAGCACCGCTTCCACGATAGCTTCTACCTTCTCCACCAGCGCCGCCCCCAGAGGCGGCCCGTCCGGTATCACAAGCCCGAGCATGAGAGCCCCATGGAAGGAATTGGTGCCGATGATGTCACTGTAGAACCCCACCACCAACACGATCAAGAGGAACACAAAGATGTAGACCTCGTCGACCGGCTTCCCTGGCGGCGTGTGGTCGACGACCCATATCGCAATTGGCCTGACCACAAATACGATGAAGACGAACAAGGCGGCGATGGAGAAGAAGGCCCAGGCGGGCGCTGCCGGAGAGACGCGGCCGGCATCTTCGACGATATAGATCAACATGATGACCCAGCCGATGAGGTCATTCGTCATGGACGCCGACATGGCGATCCGCCCCAGCTCGGAGTTGAGCAGGTGGAGTTCGGAGAGTATGGGGACGAGGACGGCGAACGAGGACATGGAGAAGGTGGTGGTGAGGGCGAAGGTGAACGCGAACCTATCGCCGACTTCCTTGGTCAGGGATCGCACGGCGTGCATGCATACGGGGGTTGTGATGGCGAAGGGGAGCACAAGGCCGGAGAGGCCGAGGACCAACGACTTCCGACCGGACCTGACGACCAAAGCAGGATCCATCTTGACGCCGATGACGAAGATCACGTACATGAGGCCGAACGTCGCAATGGTGTCGAGCACGGGCTGCCCTCTCGAAGGAAAGATGGTATTCTTGAATGTTTTGTTACGGCACAAGACCGACGGGCCCAGGATTATTCCTCCCTGCAAATGGACATGATCGGAAACACTTGAGGTCTTGGCCAAGGTATTGGAGGTCACCTTTCTTTTAATTCTTGAATTATTAGCAATTGATTACATTTGTTTTAATTTCAACCAAGGTATTGGGGAATTCATACTTGGAAGAACAGGAACAATCTAAGCAACATAACTGCATGTATGTAAGAATCTAACCAAAAGAATTACGATCAAGAAAGGGTACCATGATCTCGGAAACAATCCTGGGCTGTTTGAGAGGCTTGAGGAGAAAGTGGAGTATGCGAGTGATGGCAACGACCAGCAAGAGCTGCACCGATAACAGAGGCAACGAGAACTCTAAAGGATTGCCGCCTTCCCAAATGCCATTGGAGGAGACAGCGTTACGGGTCGCCGATGTTTTATAACAGTACACGTTCATGGTGTTAAGGGACGCCCTCCTCTCTCAAGCCAAGGAAGAACTAGGAGGTAGAAGAAGAGAAGAAAGAAAGGAAACGTTTCACGACAAGGCTCTCCATGTCGTAAAGATTACCGAGGAGGTGCGAGGACACAGATTCAACAAAGGAAACTGGACTTGGGTCCAGAATTTGACCGTTGACCCGTTGAGGGGATCGTTGGTTCGTTAATGGCGAGAGGTGCTACGGAGTGTGGGCCGATGGTTGTGGAGGTTTGTGTGGATGGGAGAAGGGGATGGGAGGACGAGTCCATGAGAGTGGGAGACGGGAACTGAGCCCGTATGCTCCAATGGATGGTTGCGATCTTATGATTATTTTTTTGGTTTTTTCCATTGTATATTTTTCTAAATATCAAATTTTATATGAATATATTTTTAAAATTGATTTATGCATGTATATCTCCATAAAACATTTGTTTTGCTATTCTACATACCATTTTTTATCTTTGTTTTTGCATATGTACTTATATCATCTAACGCTATTAAAAAATTAACAGTTTCAAATTAAAATAATTAAAATAATTAAAATATCCTTAATGGATGGATGTGCAAAAAGAAATATTTATAAAATGATCGTTATGGAAAATAAAAAAGTAATTTCAAAATTTGATGTTTTTAATTAAAATAAATATGGTTTTCATTAACGGTGTTAGAAGAACCATTATATTAGAGGCATTTGTGCAAAAATAGTGTTTTATGAAGGTACAGAAATAAATATAAATTTTAAGATAGTATTCACGCAAGTTTGAATTTTTAAAAGGATATTCACGCTAAAAAAATCTTATTTTTTTATTAAATTCGTATTTTTTTGCTAATGTACTAATTTTTTTATTGTTAATTATAACTGTTAGTCTGTTAGCTTTATTATTATTATTTCACTATACTTTCTTAGGTCTCTTCACAAGGGAGGCAAGGAGGAGAGTTTTGAAGAGGTACGATATACACGATTTACAAAAACATGGGCTAAAAGTTGGAGAAGATAGGATACCTTTGACGAGTTCAGTATTTGTCAAAATTCACATTATATAATACTAGAAGATATGAAGATATGATGCCCAACCATGTGGCAATTCCTTTTATTTTAGTTGATCTCAACCATCAGCACAAAATTTACCGTATAACCATATTAATAGAGTATAAGTATTATAGAAATATTTATCTTATGCTGGGGAAAAACAAACTTTTCAATCTCAAGTCTCAGTTGCTTGTTTCTGCGTGTTTCCAACTTCAGAAACAAAAATGGCTAATTCTGTTACTAGTTCCAGAAAAGTTGATCTTTTTATCATTTCTTGCCTACAAGATATTTGCATGCAATTTACTAGGTAGTAAAGACTTTTGACCATTTTTATTTCTCATTGTTAGATACAGGAATTTATTTTGGATTGAAAACATGATACCGCATGAAATGTTTAGATCTTCCATAAAAGTTAGCAAGAAGATAAGATACATCCATTTGTAATCTCACACAGGTTTCACATGATGAACAACATAAGGTTGGCCTTATTTCAGCCACCTAGAAAACGCAAGCTGATACCACTTATGAAACACTCCATTGGAGAAAACTCCAAACGATAATACCTAAGGGCCTCCATCTTTGCAACTCCGAAGGCATTTATCCCGTTCTGACAAAAAACATTTTCTTAAAGCTGCTGCAAAACTCACCAGAATGGGAATAATAGAAATCTTGCCGCTGCTTTATTTAGAGTACACTGTACAAGCAATCTCTGCTCATAGGATTTACACCCGACTGTATGCCAAAACTGAGAAATGCTAATAGAAATTAACAATCTCATTGCTCTGGGCCAAGTTCCCATTCTCAAAAACCTTGAGAGAACCAGCTAAACCCTATCAGTTACTGCAAATAATATTATTCCAAAGAAAACTGCAAATAATATTATTCCAAAGAAAATATTATTTGCAGCAAGAGCCACAAAAACGGAGAAAAGTATGGCAGTTCTGATTTCAACTCTACAACCTCGGCGATTCTGGGAGCAAGCTCAAGTCAGGAAATTCCAACTCAGGCATGCCCTGGTCG
Organism: Phoenix dactylifera; assembly: GCF_009389715.1. Lineage (NCBI taxonomy): Eukaryota > Viridiplantae > Streptophyta > Magnoliopsida > Arecales > Arecaceae > Phoenix > Phoenix dactylifera. Next base: position 5,287,376 of record NC_052403.1, read on the forward strand.
CCGGCAACCCCGATTTCCAAATCTTGCCTCCTAGGTCCGGCAAAACCATAGCCATAGTCCATGTCAGCCGGGCATTGCTCCACATGACACCAGGTTCCCAGCCTCTTCACATCCGGACTCTGAATCTGGAATGAGAGAGCTGAAGGAGTCTCTCCAAAATGCCAGTCGGTAATCACATCCACCCCTCCAAGCTGATCTTTCTGGCTCTTCCTACTCTGGGGGGTGCTGGTGCTATTAGATGGATCAGCATCCGCATTCCCCATCATCTCTCCAATGCCAAACATGTCCTGGTGTAGATCCTGTAAGCGATCAAGGTGATTAAAGAGCTCCTCATCAGCCTCGGCCTTCACCATGCATGCAACAGCTTCGACAGCAGACTCTGGAGGGTTGGCACTCCTTGTTTCAGCTCCTGCTTCCAGTTTTGGAGCTTTAACTTCTGATTCCTCGACACCAGAAACACCGGAATGCTGCGATGTGGTTGGTGCAGACTCGTAGCATTCTGAAGCTGCCAAGGTTGTGTCCTTAGCCGCAGTGCCGCATTCAGGCAGATTGAGGCGAGCACGGGGGCCATACATTGCCCTTGCCGCTTCATCATAGGCGAGAGCAGCCTCTAATGCAGTGTTGAAGGTTCCAAGCCATAGGCGACTGCCCCCGTTGGGCTTCCGGATCTCTGCAACCCACTTGCCCCAAGTCCGCTGCCTCACGCCACGGTAATTACAGTGGGAATTTTCTGGGCCTCCTTTCCCTCGCATGCAGCCTTTCCTAGAACCCTTTGCAGGCACCCTCTGGATATATTTCTCGCCATCATTGGAACAGTCCGGCTGCCACTTTAGCTTCCTCCACTTGGCCACTGCCTCTGCTACAGGGTGTGTGCCGCCATGCAGATTGCGCACCCTCTTCGTCCTGGAAGTAATGCAAGAAAGTATTCAAGGACGAGCAAGCTGTTAAGCAGGGGACAAAAAAATCATGAGGTACATGAACAGCAGAAGTAGGAAAAGAACTCGGCACCAAGTTCAGAGAACCTGGGCAGAAATCAATTGACAGATTTAACCAAACTTAGCACAAAGACTGAACAGATTGTACTAGTATCAGTGTGTTTGAGAAAATCAAGAAAAGTCAAAGGCGCACGACAAAATATCTGTACCAAAAATCTGTCCAGATTCATTAGAGCACGAAGAGCCATTTGAGCCTTCATATTATTTTTACATGGTATGAAAGCCTTAACCTGATCCTCCTCCTCCCACCAATGGCTTCCTCCTCTATGGTGGGGCTGTTCTCGCTGTAATATTCCATGTCATTAAACACCTCAATTTTCGTATTATGGGCGAAAGATTGACACTTAGAGTGAGAGAGAAGATGTTTGGAGCCAACTTAAGAAACAAGATTGGGTGGTAAAGATTGCCGTCTCGCCTGGAAACTTGACGATCCTCCTGCAGAATATTGGAATGATTGTAACCTCATTCATCATCGCCTTCATCCTGAATTGGCGTTAAACTCTGGTCGTCTTAGCCACATACCCATTGATGGTCAGTGGGCCAAATCCGTGAGAAATTAGTCACGCAAGGTTATAGGGCCAACTTGAGTTAGGCGTACCTAAAAGCGAACACACTTGCTGCTGAGGCTGTAAGTAACATCTGCATGGTTGATGCCTTTTGCTCATAAGAGAAGGTTATTGATCTCTATGCCAATGAGCTTGAGGAACCCTCCAGGTGCTCTTTCCGGTCTGACCAAAGTGCAGGAGGTTTCTATGGCCTCTCTCAGTTCTTTCTCTCTGCTTCACATGCCTTGGCCTTGTGGAATGGTTCAGTCCTTATGGGCAGAGAGCTTGCCAGCTTAACTCTATCATGAAGTCACTCATGGTTCTGACAGTGATGGCATTAGCCATGGGAGAGACACTATCACTAGCCCCAGTCATAATTAAAGGAAATCAAATGGTGGCATCAAAGTTTGAGGTGATGGACAGGAAGATTGAGGCATTAGGTGATGTTGGGGAGGATGTGGGAAGGGGTGAGGGAGTGATCTAGATGTGGGGAAGGGAGTGAAGTTTTGCCATCCTTCGAGGCACCTGTTTAACCTCAAGCTATAGTATCTTTTTGAGTGATAGTCTACTCTCATGGAAAACAAAGAAGCAACATGTAGTTTCACAATTCTCTGCTGAGGCTAAATACCGTTCTACGACGACTACTATATGTGAGCTGACTTAGTTACATTACTTGTTGAATGATTTGAAAGTTGATCATCCTCAACCATCCACTTGATATTGCTGCAAATCCTATTTTTCACGGAAGAACCAAACATATTGAAATAGACTGCTACTTGGTCCATGAAAAAATTCAAGAAGGGGTTCTTCAAACAAAGTATGCACCATCTGCCAGTTAATTAGCCGATATCTTTACTATAACTTCGGGTCGTGATCAATTTCGTCGCCTTGCTAGCAAGTTGGGCATCTTTTCCTGCACCAACTTGAGGGAGAGTGTTAGAGAAAATCAAGAAAAGTCAAAAGCATATGACAAAATTTCTCTGTACCAAAATTCTGTCCAAATTCATTAGCGCGCAAAGCCATTTGAGCCTTCATATTATTTTGCACAGCGAAACAATTGCTCCAATTTCAGATTCAACAAAAGATATCTAGCCTCGCAAACATTCCCTTAGCTCTGTAAGCACAAACATCCACAGAGACGTTAGAAGCAGACATTCTATGGAGTACTTCAGGCAAACCATCTATGTCAAAAATAAATGGTTTATTGTGAGCTAATCGGACTGAATTTTCCAAAACTAGCCTCTTGATTGTATATATGATTCATAAGAATATTTTCGTACACGATCACTTTCAGGGTCACATCGCATCTGAAATGCAGAAGAGCATGAATCAAAGCAGCCCGCTTAAACTCAAGATATCTCTTGGCTCCTCTCACATAATAGGATTCTAAGTGCGGACCATTTCATCAACAAGATAATACATGGGGGCACTACAAGAAGACTTTGTAGCATCCAAGATGAAACCATCCTGCACTTTTTGCTTGTATGCCAATTCCCTAGGAAATTGTGGAGGTACATCTTTCGCTTTTTAGGTATCACCAACAGGTTTCCCTCCTTCAAAGCATTTTGTTCGCTTTGGAGAGAACAAGCAGTATTTACAAGGATGAAAGTTTGGGATCCTTTGGATCCTGCATGTTTGTACGAAATTGGCTTGAGAGGAAATTAAATCCTTCTTCAACAACACTTAGCACACTAGGGAAGAAGTATGAAAGCTTACCTGGTGGATATTTTGCTTAGAGAGCCTGTACTATAGGAGAATATAGGGATTAGTACGGCTTCAAACGTATTGTCTCTTTTTACTACTCTCTTCCTTCTCTGCTCACTTCCCTTCCCACATCCTTAACTCCAGGCCTTTGCAGGACACCTACAAGTAAGCCTGTTGATGTACCTAAGAACTTCCATTCTGAAGAAAAGCCTGTGATCTTTTGACAATGTCAGAACATCATCCTTATACAAGAATCGAAAATTGCAGCACCTACATCGGTCTTCCTAAGCTCCATGGGCAGCTCTATATTGGACAGTTGGGAACATTTAGATGCTGTCGGCTCTGCCGGAGAAATTCTAATAGGATGGGCATCTAGAATATTTGATCATAGCAACTCCATTAAAAAGGAATTCTCGTTCACAGTTGAACTATATTGCAGGGCAGTGAAGAAGATTATTTATATAACGGCTGTATATGGTCCGAATGACAGGGATGAGAGAGATGTCTTCTTTCAAGAATTGGTGATGGTCAGAAGCACTCTATCAGGCCCTTGGTTTTTGGGGGGTGATTTCAATATTACTAAGTCTTGTGACGATTGAAGGGGTAATCAGCAGAGCTTGAAGGACAATTTGATCTTTATAGACTTCATATCCTCTCCAAATCTTATAGATCTTGATCTTAAAGGAAGGAACTTCACGTAGAGTAACAGAAGAGATTATCCTTCCCCGGCAAGACTTGATAGATTCCTTCTCTCCCCAAAATGAGAGAACTTGTTCCGTGCTTCTATACAGAAAGATCTTTCTAGCTCCGCATCCGATCATGTTCTGATAGTGCTTGAGTGTGATATCAGATTTGATGAACAAAAATCTAAAGATTTGAATTATGGTGGCTTAAGGAGCATGACTTGGATGATGTTGTTACCAACTCTTGGAGATGTATCGGAGGAAGTCCCAACCATGCAGCAGCTTGGGTGGATAATTTGAGGAGGCTCCATTTGGCAATTAAGAGGTGGTCTTCCACTAAAAAAATTCGAATAGAGATTAAAAGAGAAACTACAACATGATGTGGATATTCTTGATAGGAAGGAGGAGTGTACTGATCTCTCACCAAAAGAACTTGAGACAAGAAGAATTTTGAGAATAACTCTAGAGGATTTGTACCATAAGGAGAAATTGTATTGGAAATAGAGGGTTAAAATTACTTGGCTTAAGGAAGGGGATAGAAACACACTTATTTCCACAAAGTAGCGTCAAGTAGGAAGCGGAGAGATTATATTGCAGCTCTATTGGATGACGACACCGGATTCACATCACAAGAGGACATAAATTCCAAATTGCGCTCTTTTTTCAAGAACTTATTTGCTAATGCCTACACTCCTAAAATCTCTATTACCTGGAGTCTACTATATAGTGATTGTTGGGTAAAGCAATCCGCTTAGCTTTTGAAGAGGCATCCGGTCTGAAAATCAACTTTCATAAGAGCTCTATTCTATGTATCAATATGAAAGACAGGGAGGCTTCGATGTATGCTGATTGGATGAATTGTAAAAAAAGGTCCTTCACTTTTCCTTACTTGGGTCTACCCCTCTGTGACAGGAAGTTGCCTAAACATTGTTGGTTTCTGTTCATTCAAAAGATCAATTCAAGATTGGCTTCTTGGAAAGGTAGACTCTTATCTTGGGGTGGTAGACTAACATTAATTAATTATGTTTTGACTGCATTACCTTCATACTACATATCTATTTTCAAGTTGCCCAAATGGGTCATCAATATAATTGATAAAATGAGGACGACCTTTCTATGGAGAGGAGAAGAAAGTGTCGGTGGATTCCATTGTCTAGTTAATTGGGATAAAGTTTGTAGAACAAAAAACCAGGGAGGATTTGGTATAAAAAACATTGATCAAATGAACCAAACCCTTCTCGCCAAATGGGCTTAGAAATTTCTTAAAGGACCTGAGAACCATTGGTGGAATCAGATAAATACTGCCTACTACAAGAGGTGCAAGTTTGGAATGAGATCGACAAAAAGTCTCGTTAACCTAACACCTATTTGGAGAGATATTTGCAGACAAGATGGCACCACCTAGAATTGTATCTCCTTTAAGCTTAGAAATGGACGTAGCATTCGCTTTTGAGAGAATTTGTGGATTGATTCAGTACCAATTTGCACTCTTTTTGCAGGATTAAATGAAAAGGTTGTTAAGCACAACACCTCTGTGACCAATTATTGGAGTTGGAGAACATTGACATGTCACATTAGACTACGAGGTCCTTCGGCGCAGGAAGAGATGAGATAACTAGAGGCCCTTTATGAGATTCTTGACCTACTTAGACCCTCAAGGCTTGTTGATGTTCTGGTATGGAAGTTAACCCCAAATGGTATGTATTCCATTGACTTTTACTACAATTTTTTGAATAATGGAGGATTAAGATGCCAAAATCACAAGATCATATGGAGGGCAGCCATTCCAAAGAAAGTTAGAGTCTTCCTTTGTCTTGCTTTAAGAAACAAACCTCATACAGGAGAGACTATAACTAAGAAAGGATGGGATGTTATTGTTAGCTGCCCTTTATGTGGTTATAGCAGTGAATCGGTTAATCACTTATTTATAAGGTGCTCGTTCTCTAAAAGCATTTGGTCCACTATCAAACTACAATTGAATTTGAAGGGCCGGCCTACAAATTTTCATGATTTATGGACCAAATGGAGAGCCAGGAACAAAATATTGTTGGGGAAAAGTGCAGGGGATCAACTTCTTGCAGCTATTTGCCGGGAGACTTGGAAACAATGAATGAGAGAATTTTTCTCAAAAGGAATCGATCCATTTACTTCATCCTTCAAAAGGCACTATATACTTTTCATAGTTGGGAGTGCATATGCTCAATGAAAATAGAGAAGAATCACCGGCAACTGTGGAGTAATCTTGCTTTTCTATCATGAACTTTGTATCTTTTACTTCTTTCTTCCCTCTTACCCTTGTACATTCTTTTGCACCTCTTCCCATGTGTAAATTTATCTTTTCTTAATAATATAATATGGGGAAGCTTTTGGCTACCTCCATTTTCACTCAAAAAAGACAATGACATGCTATCAACCTTTGTAGTCCTACTATAAAGGGCTACCCTAGAACATGCAAAATACCTCTCTCTCTCTCTCTGGTGGGGTTGTCACCAATTCGAAAAACTAGACTTCTCTCAAATGCCAACGAACTTAGCATAGGATGGTCAAACTAGAAATGCTAGTCTTAGTTTCATGCTGGCAGCATTTTTTGTTTCGTAAGAGCTAATTATATAACATATGTGTTTCATAACTCAAAACTTGATGTTTCCAATACATTCAAAAAAACATATTGCAACAGAAGTTTGGCAGTAGTGGCATGAGACTGGGTAGTCCAGTGTGAACTATTGGAAGCTTTCAACTTGGCTAAAAAGCAATCTTTCAGTTGTTCTATAAAGTGTTAAATTGGTGATAATTGCTAACTCTCCAAATAAATGTTTATAGTGATATCTATTTTATAGATGATTGAGTAAGCTCCAACAGAAACTGCTACAACTGAGTTTCTTAGAATTAATTTTTCATTGTAGTAGAAAATGTGCCGGCAACGGTATTGTTTACGAGTTTTCCAATCTACATTGTTCTGGCCAACCAGCCTGAGCTCGACTAGTTTACATCCCTTTCCACTTGGGAGAGTCCATGGTTCGAACCCTAGAGATGGCATCCCCACCATAATTCTCAAAAAATTATTGTGTGTTCTATATCCTTATTAATGAATGGTAAAAGATATTTCATCAAAATGCTGTTGATATGGAGATAAAGAATTGAGTTTTTTAAAATCCATACCTAGCAACATGATACAATCATTTCACCCACGATGCCATCCAGCTCTCCTATATCTAATTCCGCACAAATCATAGCACAGATGCAACAAAAATCAGAAAAGCATGTGATCCATCAGAAATAGAAAATAGTACAGAAAACAAAACATTGTCATGTTACATACATAGAACTGCAAGAAATAAAGAATATAAAAAGGTAAAGGCCTATTTGATATTGTTTTTGTTTTTAAAAAACCAGCAAGAACAATTTGACTATATTGAATGTATTTTATTTCAAATTATTTGTAAAATTTTTACAGCTTTTGGTACTAAAGATTTATTGGTTTCAGATTTTGCAAATCCTATCCTCAGTGCCGATCTCCATGTAGTATTCTACTAATTTGTAGGGGAAACAATAACCCAAAAAACAATGACGATAGCAAACAAGCCCTAAATTTAAGCCATCTAATTCATAACATTTCATAGATTTGCCCATCCTACCAAAATGATCGACAAAGAACACTCTATTTTCTCCCTCTGTTCTACTCCAAACATCAACATAGGAATACCATACTACACATAAGATTATTCGATTTTAAGAGTTCTTCATCCATTTATATATATCTTTTACTAAAAAAGATATAGCCTAAAACTATAGTTGCCACTCTGTTCTTCTTACAGAAACTGGAACCGTCACTCAATAAGCGATCTCTCTCCAAATGAATGAATCATATTACTGCTGGAATTTGATCCACTCTGCTGCCTCAAATCCTATATAGACGAGCAGATATCTTATTCTTTTTTCTTCTCAAGATTAGAGATCAATGAAATCTAGATCATACGCCCATAACCCAACACATAAATGTCCAATCAACTAGTATAAGTTTTTCACAGCAAATCGATCCCTAGACTCAACGCCCTTCAGGATCAACGAAAACACACTACTGAAAATCTCTAAGACCACCAAAAAAAAAAAAATTAGAACTCGAATGCAACAAGAGAAACCAAAGTAAAACCGAAACAAAATCAAATAAACAGAGTAGAAATAAAGAACCAAATCAAAAGGAAAAGACAACTATTATCAACTTACTCACCTCTCTTGCTCCGCCATACGGGAAACAACTCCAGAAAAAGATTTTTTTTTTTTGATGATAAAACTCCTCCCTGCTCGTTCTACCTCGGGCTACCCGTTTGGTTTTTGATGGGTTTAACGCTCTCGCTTTTTCTCCTACTCTTTTTTTCTACACAGATCTTGGCGGATAAGGCTACGCGACTTCGTACGCGGCACTTTCAGGGCAGTTCCAAAACCTAGCACGAATTCTGATGCGTGGCCCTGACCGTTCCCGTTACGTGGTGCAGCCACCGTTCAACACGCGGCGTTGGAAGCTTCCGGAGTTGGCAACGGCGCTCGCTCTCTCTCTCGTCCTCTCGTTTGCTTGGCGACGAAGTAGTTCTCTCCTTGCGTGCGCAGGTTAAATTACTTGATTACACCGCAAAAATAAGTAAAATTTCCTCCTTGCCACACTCCTGTTTCTGGTATGGCGCCAAGGAAACTAGAAGACGTAACATCAGCGGATTCGGGTTGTTTCTTTTGCGCGAAAGAACCGTTGGATCGCATCTTACGCATATTCCAAAACACCTTGCCTGCACAGATTTCGAAGTGAATATTACGTAATCCAACGGTTCCACGGTTCCTTCGCGCGAAAGATACAACCCGAACCCGACAAAACCGCGGAAAATCTTGCATTTTATCTGAAATCGTTTTGGGACTATTTTAACCCGAGTTTCCCACAGTCCACCCACGTGACCTAACACGTAACCCCATAACCACTTCTTATTCAGCTTGTTCCATTACCTAAAATTATTCGGTGGAATTAAAGAACTAGTATCAGAAAATATCCATGTCTTAAAAGTCATACAGGATGATCGTGATCCGGATCATGATCGTGAACCTAAAATTATTCTTGTTTCTTTTTACAGGCCAAGGTATGTTGGATGGTGGCCGAATTCAATAAAGTTGAGTTTTGAGTTTTCAGGTGATGATCCACTCCGAGCCTAACCCAACCTGACCAAGACGTCCTCCATTTGAACAGTCGGTGATACACAAAATTGGAGATTTATCTCAAGTCTTATACGAGTTATATGAATTCGAATTTATATTCTCATCGTATTTGTAGTTGCATACTATATCTCGTGGTTGATGTTCTTTTTTTTGGAGTGATCTCTTGGTTGATGTTCAAACTGCAAATTTGCAGCCTTTGACACCATGAAATTGGTCGATCAAACTATTCATACAATAAATGATTTTTATTACAAAACATTTCAACGAGCCTATTCCAGTTGTTGCCAAAGAAAAATTCCCAAACCCAAAGAACAATATGATAGCCAAGTGCTACTCCAGTTGTTGCTTTCAACAGTACCGAGAAGACCAAACAGCATGTCAAAGGAAAGCATAAGATGAACCTAGTTTATGATACAAATTGAATATAAATTAAAGTGGGCTTGTTTATATTTCCTCCCGATGAATTCACTTGCAAGGAAAGCCTGTGAATGAACTGTACAGTTACTGCATTCAGATTTCCCCAGACATGAAATTTATGCGATTATGAAGATGTAAATCATGAATAACTGGTATAAGCTTCTGACATTACTAACCTGACCCGCAAGTGCTAGAGAATCATCAAGCAGGGAGACTGCCAACCATACTTGAAAGCATATGATCTGGAATAGGAATTGGCCCTCCCATTGCAGCCAAAGATGTTGCTAGTGTCATAGTTAAGAGCACCGCAATCCTTCTGTTTGTTAAGAGACAGCCTGCATCAAGATAGAATTACCGAAAAAAGCTACCCATAATTAATTTAATAAAACGAGGACCTATATCAACATATGGTGTACGTCGTATTGGTTATGTATTAGGTAGATACCTTTCCGGCTAATCTTTTTGGACGATATGCTACATTAATTGCTGTAAAGGTATCGGAAAGGACCCGACTATGACTTATATGGATTATTGGATACTACAACATTAGCTTTTTGGAACTGCTCATACTGCTTATGATTGGATTTGAATGAATTCGAATCTCAAGACTAATAAGAGCATTGGTGGTTAAATAGGAGAGTACGTGAGCTCTTTAAAAGTTGTGTTTAGTTCCACATTGATTATACATTAGAAAAATTTTAGATACATATACAAAACCAAAAAACCAAAATAATATTTTTTTTAACTAGTCTTTTTGACTAAGATCATAGTTTGTTGCATATTAGAGCCGATTACGGGTCAAGTGGTCCACCCTGCATAGCCCAAAACTTAGTGGGATTGAGCGCTAAAAATAGGCCCATGGGACGGGCTGAGGAAGAAAATAGACTTGATTTAGAAATTAGGTCGAGCCTAGAAAAATTAAAAAATAATCTGGCCTAAGCCGAGACTATATATTTTATATATTAATTAAACTAACTACTTATTTATTATAATAAAAAATCATATACTATATTGTATTGAGCATATCATAGTGGAAGGAAAAGAGAAAATCAAGATTGGTGGGCAGGCCTATTGGCAAGATCAGTTCAAGAAAGACAGCCTGCTTAGGCAAATTCTCTTTCTCGCTTCGGGTTGAAGAGGAGTCAGGTGGCTTCAGTCCTTCATTGGAAAAAGGCTATAAGACTAGATCTTCTCATTTTCAAGAAGATCCCCGGCTCGATCCGGTTTAGTATCAAGGATAAGGGGGTGCCACACAAAGTAAGTAGAAATCCTTTCTCTCCCGATGAACCTCCATAAAGAAAGATTATCATTTGAAGAGCCAACCGAGATTGGCTCTTCAAGATTGGGTCGAATCTGGACAAAAATGTAAGCCCGGTATTTAGAATAGGCCGTGCTTGGGGCAAAAGTATGAGGCCTAATTTCTATTGTAGAGCCTGGTTCGGGCCTGGCCTAGTCGGGCGTTTGCTCAGCTCTACTGCATATGTATCTTACTCAATAATTGATATTATTTTCATTATACAACAGCTGAACAATATTTATCATGACTCTTCTTTCCCGTTTTGAGCTGAGCTCGGGGACAGTCCCTGTACCTGGGACGAGGTTACACACTTACATGCCAATCTTGTGCCTCCATAAAACAACAACATTATACTTCTTGAGTGCTTGCGAGAGAGGAAAAGGTGGTCACCACTCGGCGACATCGTTTTCTACGGAATTGAGAACTGCAGAAGGGTATACCGTAATTCACATGAACTCGGTTCCAGTCCCCGCAGTCAATAGCATACGGCCTTGGGCTATGCAGCGTCCCAAGGCGAAGAAATCATAGGAGACTGTCAAAAGAAAGCAAGGTTTGTATAGACCATAGACTTGGCGTCAGCATGATTTGAGGGCGAAAAGTTACCTCAAAGCCGTGACCTGCATGGGGTTGGGGAAAGGTCAAATGGTGATCTCTCTCCTCCTCCTCCTTTGCCAACCTTTTCTGCTGGTTTAGTTTAATCTTAGTTGAAGTACCAACATCGTCCCCAAGCCCAGGAAAGGGAAAAAAAAAAATGTGCCACAAAAATCTTAACCCAAAAAAAGCAAAGGAAAAGGAAAGAAAAAGACGAATGAGCCCCAGAACGTTTGGGCTTTTAGACACTATCCAAGTACCCAAAAACATGATACACGGGTCATGAAGTCATGGGATCCACGAGAAAAGGATCACCTTGGAGTTGAACAATTTCAACGGACACTTGACAACATGACAGATTATAGATAGATTATTTCACCTGGTCGGATACACCAGGAATCCATTTCATAATTAATGTTTACGATCGTTAACAGTGTTTTCATCCAAAAAAAAAATATTTATAATGGTGTCAAACACCTTATAAGCTTAGGAGTCGCATCAATGACGATAAGATAATCGGTTACAAGTCAGAGAGATTTGACTTCGCGGAGTTGATCCCAGACAAATAGGATGAAGGATCGAGATAATACATGTGATCATTCATGAACTCCCCATGTTGGTGTCATCATCTCCATCTGATGTGCTCGGAGATTGTATGAACTTTTATTTTAGACAAGAAAGGAGGCTCTGTCATCAAAAAGATAAGTGAGAATAACACCATTGATGGTAATATCTATAGGTAAATGAACTTTAGATAATTCAAGAATAGGAATACTGACATGCTTTGATGCCTGCAATAAATTATGTCCAAAAACTTCTATACAGACTATTAATTACTTCATAAAGTTACCTCCACTTGCAGCAATTCAGACCAGTGAAAGTATGTAGCCATGTTGTACCACAAAAAAAAAGAGTATGTAGCCATGGTGCACCAGAAAGAAAAGCCTTGAGCCATGGCTACCACTTGAGTTAGCCGAATACTGGTTGCCATTTTCCACTCAAAGTAGACATAAAATAAGAAGAGAACAAGAAAGAGAAGAGATTACAAACCCTTCAGATGCTTCTTGAGAGTAGGAAGAAACCATAATGCTCAGGATAGATAGCGCAATAGATGAACGGCACCTTCGGAGCTTCATCCTTACAGTTCCCTTTTTATCATCCATGGCGCTATCCCTCCTGAGCTTTACGGATTCTTTCATACTTTTTTTCATAATCTTTTGCAAAATACATCAAATTGTAGCATTTATTTCTAGTCATGAAGGTGATGGTGGATGCTCCCACCTCCCTCTTTTGAACCCCAACTCTCTATACCAAATTGAGAGACTATATGGAGGAAGGAGGCCGGGAGGAAGAAGAGATGGAAAAGGTGAACAAACCTCCCAAGGGCGAGAGATGAGGGAGGCTTAGCAAGTAAGTGGTGGGCGAAGGGGGTGATGACGGGTTGGGGCCATGGAGGGTGCATTTATAGGAGGGTCCATGGGCGGGCGCTGTGGTTTGGAGGACGTGAGAAGGCAAAGACAAGGGTGACGTCTCTCGGGGCAGGAGATGCCTTGACTTAATATGGAGAGATAGAGACCTAGGGGGTGGAGGAGAGGAAGTCCTTTTCCTTCCTTTTCTCTCAAGCAAAAATTTCTACGCATGGGGAAGGAGTCCTGCCGACTACGTTCAACCTCTCCTCCCTATGAGATAGCAGTCCTACCGACTACGATAGGTACCCTCAACATTAGAAAAAAGCTCTCAGCCTTTTCCAATCTCTTCACGATTACCTAAATGCCCTCAAAGGACCGTGGTTTGATTAGGTTTCAGCATAAAGGTGTCAGAGTCTACGAATACGTGACTTGGTAGAATTTAAGTTTCACCAATCATTTCTGCAGATTTTTGACTCAGGCCTTGACTGCTTTACTGCCATCTAAAAGCAAGGCATGGCATTTGATCGAACAGCTGGAGTTTGTCAGATCATGATGAAACTAGATTTATGGCCTGTACATGAGAAGCTGTTTGACCAGTCAACGTCGGTAGGAGCACAGTGATGAGCTCACCGAGAAAGTCATAGTTAGTTTCTGGTAACTGGAAAAGTCATTGTTTTCGGTAACTGGATCTTAGGTGTTGCACATTGATATCTATTTCATTCTTATTTTAATTGTCTCGATGCCTAACCTATCTCCAAATTAATGTCTTCTTCTTGAGTACCAGGCCAGAGGCTAATTAATAAAATGTTAGGAGTTAATACTCTATGTGCTGGCTAGCCACGTCTGGTTCGCTGCCTTCTAGAAATATGGGACGTTTTCTTTGAATGGCTATCTGCCACTGGAGCAACCTCATGTGGCCAAGCATATGGATAGCCTTGTCCTTTACCACATAATATACAAGCTATCATCTTCATCATGATCATGCCAGTGATTCAGGACCAGTAAGAGAAGATCCCCAAAAATGCATAGCTGATGAGTCAAGTGGGAACTATATTGAGCCAGGACTTAATAAATATGAGCTCTTGAAAGATAGATGCTGCAGGGTTAAACCATCAAAAGAAAACGCAAGTCATTGATGGTTGGGACATCTATCAAACAACCTGGTGACTTTTTACATCGAATCACACTGAAGAGCTGTACTCGAGCACTTGGAGAAATAAAGTTTCACAGCCAACTAATATTAATAGCCTATTCATTATCATGCATGAATAATAAGTGCTCCAATATGAACCATCTGACTCAGAATTTCTTTTTTGAGAGTCGTGATCGTAACACAATTCCATTCAGTTAATTAGCATACTATTGGCACTCTAAGCATCACCTTGAACTATCTTAAGACAAAAAAAAAAAAAATACTCAAGCAAATTAGATGAGTATGGATCCTAGTTGACTATTGCACCCTGATATACGGAATTCATTCATGACTATTCACATGCTTGAATAAAATGGATTACCGCCTAAGAGAGCATAGCATAACATAGACACGAATCTTCTTCTCTTTAAATTTGAAGTATTATTTTATACTATCACCTAGAATAATTATGGTTATACTTTATATATCTTCTTTTGTAATAACTTCTTGCTAGACATGCTAAAGCAATTAACTAAGATTATAATAAGAGCATTTATTAATTAATGATAGTAGATGGACAGAAGATCTCCTTAACAACTTAAAAGATTACATTATAAGTGACCAAAAATCTCACATAGGCCATTCACATCGTGACACAGGGAAGGTAAAACAAGTGTGTTAATTCGCTAATCTGATCTGTAATAATCCATAATCAAAGGGATGTAGGGCAATGGGGTAATTATCGTGGAAGAGGTCGGGGTAAACTTGGGCATATAGACACGCACGGTCATGACCATTAAAAAAAACAAACAAAGAGAAAAAAACCTATTCGCCTGGCCAAGCTGGCCTTTTGGCCTTGGCCTCGCGAGTTGCGCCCCCTTCCGCGCCTCCCGATCTCGTGGCTCCCCCGGCGCTGACTCTTCAGTACCCGCTCTCTCCGATACCGAGGCCTCTTTGAAAATTACAGAAGGACAAAACTACCCCTACTGTGTTTTCTCTTAGTTTTTTTTTTTTTTTCCCTCTCTGGCTCCCATATCCCTCCGGGCACCTGACTCATCTGCGAAAATGATGGGGTCTGATCCCGGGGGATCTTTTCTTGGGTAATCCTGTCCTTGTGTCATGATATGGTTCTAATCACCGTGACCGGGCTTGGCTTGCAGGCTTGCGGCTGAGACCTAGTAGCGGCCTTTCTGCCAGGTCATTTTTCTCATTCGAACAGTTCAGGTATCATGAAGCGGTACTTTAAGCTTGGTCTTGCAGTTTATTAGTGCAAGGAAGTGAGGGTGGAGGTGAGGATGGTAGTGTAAGTTTGATCTTGCAATTTATTAAGGACTCGCACGTGTTATATGATAGATAATATTGTTGCTTCTGCTATCTATACTTCAGTTTTACAAGTAAAAAATATTAAAGATTTTTCACTTTAAAAGCTCCCAAGTCCCACCTCCGAGCTTCCTTAATATCAACTTCGATGGATACGTACCTGACGGTGGCAGGAGAGGTGGCGCATGATTCGTTGTGAAAAGCCCTGACTTTAGGTGGTTGTTATTAGTGGGTACCAGATCATCGACATCTCTATTTTGGAAACAAAGCTGATGGGGCGACTTGGGCTGGTTTGTAGCAAACCCAGCTTGTTTTGTGAGCCAACGCAATTATGCTCGAGGGCAACTCGGTCACGATGATCGGCTGGAGCTGGGGACATTGGTAGCGCAGATAGGTGCCACTCTTTGCTTCGGGATATTCATGCCATAATAAATAGAGATGTTGCCTTATAGGCTAAGCATGTATATAAAGATGCTAATGAGCCGTAGATTGGTAGCCTCGTTTGTGGCCAACCATTCTGTGGGGGCTTTATAGGTTGGAAAGAGAGAGTTGCCTAAAGCACTTCGCAATTTATTGTATTTTGATTTTTTTGGATGTATTTACACTAGACTTATATAAAATATAAATCATCCGTGTAGCAAAAAAAAATATTAGAGATAAAATACATAAACCCTTTTTATGTGTGTATATATATATGGCATGGTAAAAATTGAGTATTTAAAAGCCAACCATGGTAAGAGACATAAGAAGGTTGAATTGGCCCAACCTAGAGCATAGCTTCTCATCTGATCAAAGTTTTTAAACTTTCGTTATCATGATGATTTTGGGCAGCCTCAATAATATGAATTAAGATGTTGAGATGAATGGTGTTGAAGATCATTGGGCGATCCAAATATTTCATGCAATATATAAAAGCCATAGTATAGAAATAGAAATTAAATTATCCAAAAAAACATTCACAAGAACAGTAGAAACTAGTTTAACCAAAGCATCACATGTGGTTAAGTTTACACGCTCTTCGCGCTAGTTTACATGAATGCTTATTGATTGAAGTAGAGTAAGTTGAGCATTTTTTGTCCTCAACATCAACTATTTCTATTTAAAATAAACACAAAAATAGCTTGCGATGTAGCAACACCGTCGATACATCATATAAAGACTTGTTTGTTTATAGAAAGAGAAAGGAGAAAAGTGTAGTTCACGGAAAAAATGAAAAAAAGTCTCATATTTGGTTGGATGTTTCAAAAAAAAAAATGAAAAAATAGTATATGAAATAAGTTTCCCACATTTCATTAGAAAAAAATATGTGGGTATGGAAAAGCCATTTTTTCACAGGTTGAAATTATGATATTTTTTTTTACTAAAAATGACTTTAAGCTATCATAATCTTCTTAATAGTTATTTTTAATAGTTAACGTTAAATTATTAGAAACATACTATTAAAAATTACTATAATATAAAAAAGTTGTCTAACTATTAAAAATCATTAAAACTCTAAAATTCAACCAAGTAAATATTTTTTATACATATTTTTAAATATTTTATATTAAACTATTTAGATAACTATTAAAATTTATATATGTAATGTTTTATAGATATTTTATACAATTTTCTCAAGGACATAGCAAATATGTTATATAAGTTTCTCAAAAAAAAAAGATATTCAATTAAACATATATCACTTGTATATATATTCTCTATATCACTTTTTTAAGATTAATTAAATATATAAAAATTATTTTTCAGGTATTATATATCCCGACAACAATTTTTTTGGCGAAATATTTCAGATAAAAATTTTCAAATCAAACCAGGTATTTAAACTATTTTGAATTATTTATGCTTCAGTTCAAATCTCCATTCCCGAAATGCCCTTTAGCTTCATCAAATCTCCATGCGCTGCGCGAAGTGAAAGGCCGTACCTACCCCGCGTAGTTTCTTCGCCGGGTTAAAATCCCAAAGGATATATATGCCATTGTATAAGTTGTTAGGGCCCTTATAGGAAAGTACAACATCGCACGTACTCGGCTTCAAGATGAGGTCGGTAGGCTTCCCAGGGCAGGCACGTGGGCGGCAAAAAGAAGGGGAATGGATGAACCGGACTCAGCCGGGCCGGTCGGTCCAGTGGATTGCTTGTTCCCTTGCCCATGATAAGAGATTGTGGGGGTTCGGGTGTATCTTCCGAGCGTAAGAATGATTTGTCTCCTTTCGCACCGTTATCCATCAAATCTCGCTCCGTACAAATCTTGTTGCAGGTTCGAATCTTTCGTTTATGCGCCGGCACCAGCCCTTGGAGCAATCATTGCGCGATCCAACGGTCGATTCGCGCGAAGGATGATGAATCACGCCTTCGCGCGAAAGATACAACCATGTCCGTCCCATCATGTGGTCACCATCGCATCTCTATCCGACCTCTCTCCTCTCTCTCTCTCCTCTCTCTGTCTGTACTCTGTGTCCAGAAGGCTCCTAATGCGCCATGTGGCCGCTGGAAGGAATGGTCAGCACGGATCCCGGACCCATCGCTTATGATTCGTAACCGTCTCAACGACCAAAGGAGGCAACACGGAGAGACAAAAATCGCATGCGGGGCGGACCACAATACATACATGACATACAATACATCCATACATACATACATTATATATATACTATATTATAAAAAGGGCTTTCACTTTAGCGCCAAAAAAAAAAAAAATCTATTATGTCATATTATTTTTTAGTGCGCTTCTTAAAAAATATATAAATTATAATTTTTTTACTGATAGTATCACCAGATTTATAGTTTAAAAAAAAATATAGTATAAACTAAATAGCTAAATAATGCACAACAAGTACACTAGTTATTTAGCAATTTAATACATATATTTAGCTAGATCGATACACCAATTTCTAAAATATAATATTTATCAGTACACATTATACAGTCAGATGATATACACTTATCAAATTAGTTATCTAATATTTCAATACATACTTTCAAGTAAATTAATATATAGTTTTCAAAATATTATATTCACCAATGTATACTATATAACCGATGATACATACTCGTCGACTTTCTAATATATACTGTAAGCTCATCTAAACACACCTAGCAGTGATGCAATGCACACTTCCAGCTAATCGATATATAATATTTCGAATATATCATCTATCGGTGCATGCTATATTGCTAGATGATATATACCTATCAATTAATTATTTTATATTTATTTATTTTTAAATAACAAGACGACTTAGTAGTAAAATTTTATTTTTATTTAATTTTTAGATTTTTTTAAATGCGTGCCAAAAAATAATAAAATAAGAGTCTCGCCCTCATAAATATACTATAGTGCCTATCATAATTGTTTGAGCTTGAGGTACGCAGAACTCACATGGAGCGGTCTATCTTGGCATTATTCCCAGTCGTGTGACTGTACAACGAGAACCGGGAGGGCAACACAAAAATGCTACATCTCAATGATAGTGCAATAGAAAAGGTACAAATCCTATCTGGCCTTTTTGGGTGTGATTCTGCACTGCCGTAGCCTTGCCCTTTGTAATATGTGGTTTACCCTAGGGTCTAGGGAGGAGCCTTATGGGGTTTGATTGTATGTATCATGATTTCAAGTCATGTCACATGCACATGTACATACCTAGACCATTCCATGTTCAGTAGGTGGAATAGCTTAGTGGGCCATGAAAGTTCTTGAGCTCTAATTGACTCCCTTCATTATAATTCATGGATGGGTCATGGGTCCTTCATAGGAATCATGAATATCTTAATTTCGATACATTAAATATTCCATATACAATGCCATAGTACTGCAACTAATAAATCCTTCTGCCAAATCTTATTAAAATCGTGAGCAACTGTTCGAATAGTTTCGATCCTTTTTCTTCCGCAGGCATAAGAAAGTGCTTTACTATAGTCCCATTAATCAATTGCAACCAAATCCTTTTTGCAATATTTAATCTCTTTATATCTAATTAAACATCCTGATGCTATATCTAAAGTGGTAATTGGATAAGGGCAATTCATGTTTAAGAGTAAAGAGACTAGAGAGGAAAGTCTTTTCAATCTAATTAGATGAAGGGATAGAGAGTACATGCTGTATAATTGACATGTGAGAGGCAAGCAAGTAATTATTGTTTTTTAATTAAAAATGAGAGATTTTTTGGCAAAATGGTAAATGAAATCGAGAAGAAATATTTCTTGATTTCAAAACTATATTTTTAATAACTATATATATATATATATATATATATATATATATATATATATTATATTATATATATATATATATATATGTTGATAAACTAAACAAGACATCCTTACTTTGCCTTTCAATCAAAGAGCTAACACATTATATTTCTTCGCTTTCCACAAATTTTAGTTTTAGTTTTTGTAGAAGTAATACCAATTGTTCAAGTTTATTAAGGATGCATTGAGCTTTATCATCCAAATATTCAATATATTAATCTATGCATACAGGCACAATGCATCTTCTTTGAATTTTAAACGAAACCTGATTATTGGGCTGCATAAAATTTAGGGGGAAACTGAGATTGCCAGCATGGGACAACAAAATATGAAGAGTAGGATAAGATTCAAAGGGGAGCAGACCGATGTTGCTACATTATTGACACTGGGGGCACATCTAGCATATTGCATCAACTTTTTGTTTATAAGATATTATGCAGAAATAAAAATTAAAAAAAAATGCTATATTACCAAAAAAAATAAATTATCAATAATACTATAGTATCTGGCATCAGCTTTTTTTTTTTAATTTTTTTTATAGCAAATGTTTGAGCTAGCTGCCATGGAAGTCTGAAGTCGTGTAAGCATTGTTTGTACATGACGTTTAATGTTCGATCATCTATTAGTGATTCCTAACCTCAACTTAGTTTCTATCTTAAATTAGGAGAATAGATTTTCTTGGATGATTTAATTTTAGTTGAGGATATTTTCATACTTCTAACAGCTATTGAAGAATATAATGTTCTGATTTTTTTTGGGAGGCAAAAATAGTAACAAATTAGCTTGCCGACCATGGAAGGGTCCATGGAGAGGATGGAGATTTACCTTATTTTGTTTTGCTATCTTTTAATGTAATGCAACTTAGCTTGATCAGAAGCGATGTGGCCTTTCAGGCCAAGTATGTATTTACAGAGGCTAACGGGACTGCGGACTAGGTGGCTTCGTATGTGCCAGTTATTTCGAAACTTATTTTATAATTCTATAGGATGTATTCGTACTATAACTATATGAATAATCCGTTTTTTAAAAAAAAAGAAAACTTTGGCCATGTTAAGAAATGCTGTGGATGATGGTTATATAATTGTTTCATCTTAATTTAAAAAATAAATAAAAAATCATCTAGTTCCATCAAAATGTTAAATATTTATTAACCATACAAAATTATCGGTTTAACTATCATGCCTAAATTAAATTATTTCTAGTGATTCACATGGACATTTAATGCACATGCTTATTCATTTATGTAACAATGTTCAAATTTGAAAGTTGAAGATATATTGATATGCAATTGATTTAAGGGGAGTTCCCTATGCAGACTACATATTTTTTGCAGCCTATGGAAGGAAAATGTTTATAGGTCCCGACCGGACCTTAAATTATTTTCAGATCCCGCTATCTTGGAAACCCAACTACTATGCAATGGATCTGTTGCTGGAAATTGGACCCGGGGGCAATCTTCGGTCGAGGGAGAGGGAGCGGCGAGTCACCCGGCGGGGCGGCGACCGGTCGGCGGGCGGCGTCCTCCGTCTGGTGTGGTCGGAGAGAAGGAGCAGCTGGTCCTCGTGGTGAGGCGGCGATCCGTCAGCTGGTGGCGTCCTCCGTCTGGGTGCCTGCACACGAACCGGTGGCCGGGTTTTCCGGCGCCGGCCCTCCGACGCTCAAGTCAGGGAGGGGGCAAATAGTGTGAAAAGAGAGATAAACAGTGTCTGTAGAGTGTATCCATCTTCCAACCCCCTCCTGAGAGGCCAAGGCTCCCTTTTATAGGCGGGGGTCGGTTTACCTGCGATGTAACAGGGCGAAGCCGTAGTACGGCTCGGCATGTCGTTCAGGTCGGCGCACGGTCAGGCGAATCATTGCACTGATGTCGGCGGTGAGGGCGTCGTACAACCCGAACTAGCACGCTACCAGGCGAATTATTGCATTGATGTCGGCGGTGAGGGCGTCGTACAACCCGAACTAGCACGCTACCAGGCGAATTATTGCATTGTGTCGGAGGTATGGCCGAGATCAGAGACTTATCATAGTCGACTAGACTCTGCTGGGCTAATTTGCCGTGGAGAGCTGAGGGTCCGTAGATGACAGGAGCCATGCGCATTAATTGTGGAGTAAGCCGGAGATCCGCATTTATTGTGGAGTAAGCCGGAGATCCGCATTTATTGTGGAGTAAGCCGGAGATCCGCATTTATTGTGGAGTAAGCCGGAGATCCGCATTATTGTGGAGTAAGCCGGAGATCCGCATTTATTGTGGAGTAAGCCGGAGATCCGCATTAATTGTGAGTAAGCCGGAGGGTTATAGCGGCCATGCGCAATAAATGCCAGAGGGGCGTCAGGATATGGTCCTCGGCCGGACCTCAGAGGTGCACGGCCGTAGCAGGTGGTTGACAAGAGTAGACCTCGAACATCGGGGTTTTTCTCAGATCGGAGGTCTCGAGGTCGGTCGTCTTGAGGTCGGGCGTTCCGAGTCGGACGCCGACTTCGGCCGTCCAGGGTCGGAGTTGTGCAGCTTCTTAGGGGCATTTGCGTCATTTGGGAAAAAATCTTATTCCCCCCAACACTACCCCCGACTTCCGAGTTCGAGCGGCTTGTGGGCTCGGACGTAGGAAGTAAAGTCATTATTAAAGTTAGGGGGGCGCATTTCGTCCGCGCCCTTGCGCTTCTCGGAGTTTTCATGGCGAAACCTGCGCCCTTTGGCGCCCTGAGGTTGCTTTATTCAGCGAGCTTATGATGAAGCTCGTATCGTTACGCTTCTTGAAGCGGGGTGGCGTCTCTTGAATCGCCAGATTGCTTTGCGGCGGATTAATGATGGGGGTCCTCGAGCTCGTCGAGGCGGTGTCTCGATCCCGTAATCGAGACCCCTTGCTCATCAATGAGTGTGCCGTTACAGGGTCTAAAGCGGACACGCGGCACGACCAAGGTCGGACGCTTCCGATTTCGTGTTACTGGATCATAATTCCGGGAGGTGGAGGCCACATCGGGCTCCACGTGTCCCAGATCTTATTAAATGAGGGGAGCGGGGCGGCGCCGCTCGTTCCTCAAGACGATTTGATTCTGCGGACCCATGATGAGGCCCCGAGATCCGATGGGACAACGCTTCGATTTCGTACCCGATTTATTAATTCGGAGTGAATACGGTGCCTCGGCTTCCGAGGTCGACACGTGGCGCAACCCGTCGGGGGATGGGGACCGACCCTGTTGATCTGGGCCGTCAGGGGGGTCTATATAAACCCCATGATCTGCCCTAAAGGTCTTTTGGCTGCCTCTCATTTTCGTTGTCTTCCTCCCTTGCTTTCTTCCTCACCGAACCGTCGTTGGTGCCCGGAGCGATTTCCGGCGATGTCCAGTAGGTCCCTACCTGTGATTGCTAGGGTTCCTTTTCCTTCTTCTCCCCAGTTTTCATCTCTGCTTTTAATTTTTATTTGCTCTTCTGTGGGAATGGGTTTGGGTCCGAGGAAGTGGGTCGAGCCTGTCGGGGGAGGAGTTGGAGTTGATCCGCTCCCGGTTCTTCTTCCAGCCCGGGTTTCGCCTTGAAACTGCGGGGCCGGGGACAGGGTGACGCAGCCGCCCCCAGGTCGGATCGCGGTCTACCGCGAGACGCTCTGGGCTGGCCTGCGTTTTCCGCCCACGAGTTGTGAGCGACCTGCTGGCCGAGTACCAGCTCGTCCCGGCGCAGTTGGCTCCGAACTCGTGGAGGACCATAATCGGGTTCTTGTCCCTGTGCCTCGGGCATGGGATCCCGATCTCGGTAGGCCTTTCCGCCGGTGTTTTTTGTTAAAGAAGAACCCGGCGGACGCAGGGTGGCTATACTTCGCCTTTCGGGGCGGTATGTCACTCTTTCAGGGCGCCCCTTCCTCGATTCATGAGTGGAAGGGGAAGTTTTTCTTCCTGGCGTCCGAGGCGCCTTGGGGGTTGACCCGATGGGGGCACCCTCGGTTGAAGGCCCTCAACAAGCTCTCCGAGCCCTCAAGGAGGGAGCTGAGGACCCTGGACTCTGTGCGAGCCCTCGGGAGGGGCAACGACCTGACCGAGCTCCTGCGGGAGGACGCCCTAGCAAGCGTGGGTCTGAGCTCGGCGCGCCCCGAGGGTAAGGGTGGTTACGTTACTTTTTCTCGTTCTTTGCTTTTATTGCCACTGGCCTAACACTTAACGAAATTTTCGATTTCAGATATTCCCCATATGCCGACCAGCAACACATCACTTTTTTCTCGCCTGAGAAGGCGAGAGGCCGAGGCCGGGGGAGCCTGCCCCAGCCTCGGAAGAGGGCGAGGACGGACGGCGCTTCTTCGTCGGCCGGGACGAGTGGCCCCGAGGCGGGGGCCTCCACAGCTGTCCCGAGGCGGGCGCGGGTCGCCATTGTGGCGGGTCCATCGGCGGCCCCTCCTTGTCCCGCCCCTTGCCCAGCGGGGGGGCCGTCTGCGATCCGGCGCAGCGCCCAGGGCCCGAGCCGACTCGGGCCCCGAAGCGAGCGGCTCCGGGACCTCGGGCTCGGCATGCCGGGCCTTCCCGGGTCTTCCGAGGAGTCAGCCGAGCCGGCTCCCCTATTCCCGAGGGGAGCTCGGCCATCTATGATGCCGAGGTCGCACGCTCCGTGTTGCGGCGCGCGATGCTTCCAGCGGACCGGGCCGAGTTCCGGAACATTTCGCTGGAGGAGGTCGTTGGCAGTGCTTACTGCAACACCGCCCGGGTAAGCTTCCTTCTTAATTTCCTTGAGTTACTAGCGAACTTATGTGCTTTCAACTCACAATAGCTTCGTTTCTTTCTTTTCAGCATATTCACGAGCTCGACACCTTGGCGTTCATCGCCCATGGGTGTCGGGAAGAAGTCCGACAGCTCGGCCAGCAGCTGGAGCCGGCCAAGAAAAGAGTCGCCGAGCTGGAGGCGGCGTTGGCCGGGCCGAGGCTCAAAGGGCGGCCACCGAGGCCGAGCGCCTTGCTATGGCGGGGGCGCTTGAAGAGGAAAGGGCTGCTCACGCCCTGACCAGGTCGGCCATGCGCGGTACGGAGGCGCGCTTGGGGGAGGTCCAGGCCGAGGTCGCGGCCCTCAATATGAGGACGGGGTTTCCGCCTCCGAATCGAGCACTTGAGGCCCGAGAGAGGAGGGCACTCGAGCGAGCTGAACATGCCGTGGAACTCTTCAAGGAGTCGCAAGAGTTCCGCGACATGTTGGAGGAGGAGACGGTGGACGGGTTCCTCCGGGGCTTCGAGAACTTCCGGCTGCAGATGCGCCGGTACTGCCCTCAGTACGACCTTTCGACGGTCCGTCCGAGGGAGGACCTGGGCTGGGGGTCCGACACAGAAGGCCTTCCTGCCATTTTGACATCCGAGGCGGGAATATACGAACAAGACCCCGCCGAGCCTTCGACGGGGGTGGCCGAGGCGGACGGCGTCATGGAGCGGCTCCGGCGGCCGGACGGACGCCGTCCCGGAAGCGGTACCTGAGCCCCGCCCCCGACCCCGAGCCTGTGCCGGCTGAAGATCCCGAGATCATCAACGTGCCAGACGACCCCCCGGACGCTGCCTCCGTCGCTTAGGACTTAGCGTATTTTTTTTCTTTTTCATTGTATCCGGGGTCGGCTTTTAAATGGTCGACCTCCAATTTTGTAATCGGCCTTCCGGCCTTTTGTCAATGAAAAAATACTTTTGTCATTCTGTGCTCGTTCCACCCTTTCTTGTCGTGAATGTGGCTAGAGCCTTAGCTAATCGCTCGACGACCTCTGACTCCGTATTTTTGATTTTCGGGCTGTTTAACGAAGGTGCTCCTTCTTTCTGAGTTGTGCCTTGGCCTTCTCGGATTTCAGTCATTCGACCAGAGGGGGCCCGAGCTTGGGTTTCTAGCAAATTTCTCTAAGTCCATAACTCGGATCTTTGAATCGCGAAAGTCGTCGCGTTCGGCCTTCGGAGAAATCCAAGGCATTGAGGTCGGGCCTTAGCCCTTCAAATAAGACCGGACTAGGTCTGTGCATGCTGCTATTCGGGGAGTTTGGTCGGATTTCCGAACTCAACTCCGAACCCCTCGTAGGGAGCGCGGGCTAATAAACAAGTTATTGCCGAATGTTTCATAGTTATCGTTTCTCGGACCTCCGCCGAGATTTCTGTAAGCAAGGCTGGGATTTTCAGAGTTGCCTTGGTATTTGTTTGGCTGGTGACTCGTGGCGGGACCAGTTCTCACTGACATCGGAGCTTACGTAGGGGAGCGAGTGGGCCCTAATTTATGGAGACTTTGTACAAATTGTGGAGACTTGACGGACGGAGCACGCATAATGTAGTTAGGAGGTCGGTCTTTAAGCCGACCTATTGGAGAAGCCCGGCTTTGGGGCGAGATAAGACTCCCACGTTGGATGAGATTCCGCTCAGCATATGTAGATAAAATTTGACAAAGAGGGCGTCTAGTTAGATGTACCTCTTGCATTCTCGAGTTATGCTCGCATGGTGGAGTAGGTTGCCTCCCTTCCTCGTCGACCTCCGGAGTCATTCTTGACTTTAAGGGGGGGCTGGGCTTCTCACGGACCCAACGGCGCCCGTCGAGGTGAGAGGATTTGGGGAGGCTTTATTGATTTGTAGCTCTTTGCGAGGTCAAGGGAGGTTGAGACCTATGGTCGGACCTCGGGGCGTCCCAACCTTGGTGAGGAGCCTTGTGTCAGGTCGGCGGGCTTGGAGACGCTTTGCTGACCTGTGATGCATCCCGAGATCGAGGGAGTTTGGGACTCTTCGGTCGTTCTCGGGGCCTCCCGACCTTAATCGAGGGATCATTTGTCAGGTCGGTGGGTCTGGGCACGCTCTATCGACCTGCGACGCTTTTCGAGGTCGAGGGAGTCTGGTTCTCTACGGTCGACACTCGGGGCATCCCGACCTTAGTCGAGGAATCGTTCGTCAGGGATCGGGGATCGTCGACCGCTCCCGGGGGTCCACTTTGTGGCGCCCCAGGTGGAACCACCCTTTCCACCCCTCACGGCTTCTTTCCCGAGGTCGAGGGAGTCTGGTTCTCTACCGGTCGACCCTCGGGGCATCCCGACCTTAGTGAGGGATCATTCGTCAGGTCGGTGGTCTGGCACGCTCTACCGACCTGCGACGCTTCCCGAGGTCGAGGGAGTCTGGGACTCTACGGTCGACACTCGGGGCATCCCGACCTTAGTCGGGGAATCGTTCGTCAGGGGATCGGAGATCGTCGACCGCTCCGGGGGTCCACTTTGTGGCGCCCCGGGTGGAACCACCCTTCCACCCCTCACGGCTTCTTTCCGAGGTCGAGGGAGTCTGGTTCTCTACGGTCGACCCTCGGGCATCCGACCTTAGTCGAGGGATCATTCGTCAGGTCGGTGGGTCTGGGCACGCTCTACCGACCTGCGACGCTTCCCGAGGTCGAGGGAGTCTGGGACTCTACGGTCGACACTCGGGCATCCCGACCTTAGTCGGGAAATCGTTCGTCAGGGATCGCGGGGATCGTCCCGACCGCTCCGCTGGGGGGTCCACTTGTGGCGCCCCGGGTGGAACCAGCGCCATTTCCCCACCCCTCACTGCTTCTTGTTCTCGAGGTCGAGGGGAGTCTAAGGTTCTCTTACGGTCACCCTCGGGGTATCCCGACCTTAGTCGAGGGAACAGCTCGCTTCGGGGATCGGGGATCGTCGACCGCTCCCGGGGTCCACTTTGTGGCGCCCCGGGTGGAGCCACCCTTTCCACCCCTCACGGCTTCTTCCCGAGGTCGAGGGTAGTCTGGTTCTCTACGGTCGACCCTCGGGGCATCCCGACCTTGGTCGAGGGATTCTTGCGTCAAGCCGATGTTTCATCGTCCTGCGATACTTCTCGAGATCGGGGGAGTTTGGGACTCTACGGTCGAGCCTCGAGGCATCCCGATTTTGGCCGGGAGAATCTGAGGATCACAGACGACCTAGACGTTAGAAGAGAGTTACAGCCATCAAAGATGAGAGAATTATTTGTAAAAAAGGAACTGAGTCCATTGTCCTGATTGTTTTGAACCCCTAGGGGTTTCACTGGTAGTACATTCGTAGATTCTCGGAGTTCCAGCTTCGCGGGATCAGGGTCCCCTCTAGGGACTTCAATTTGTACGCCCTAGTCGTTGCACCCGGGCGATCTGATACGGCCCTTCCCAATTTGGGGCGAGCTTTCCTTGCTCGGTCGGTCGAGAAGCCTCGGCTCTCCTGAGGACGAGGTCCCCCACTTTGAAGAGCTTGGGCTTGACTCTGGAGTTATAGTATTGGGCTGTTCGCTGTTGGTACCTCGCCATGCGGACCCGGGCGACCTCTCTTGTCTTTTCGACGAGGTCCAAGTTACTCCTGAGCTGGGAAGAATTGGTGTCGGGGTTGTAATACTCCACCCTTGGAGAAGGCAGGCCGATCTCCAACGGGATGACGGCCTCAGTGCCGTATGCTAGGTTGAAGGGGGTCTCTCCCGTGGGCAGTCGGAACGTGGTCCGATATGCCCAAAGGACATTGTACAAGTCCTCGACCCACTGTCCTTTGGACCGATCAAGGCCTAGCCTTGAGTCCTGCAAAATAGTGCGGTTAGTCACCTCAGTTTCTCCGTTTGTCTGGGGGTGAGCGACCGAGGTGAAGCGGTGATCAATGCCGAGCTCAGAGCAAAATTCCCTGAAATGAACATTTGTCAAATTGTCGACCATTGTCAGATATAAGGATACGGGTAGTCCGAATCCTGCAGATTATGGACTTCCACACGAAGTCCCGCATCTTTGCCACCGGTGATCCGGGCGACGGATTCGGCCTCGACCCATTTGGTGAAGTAATCGATGGAGACGACCAGGAACTTTCTCTGGTCCGGTGGCCAGGGGAAAGGGCCCCAGGATGTCGATCCCCCCATTGGGACAAACGGCCAGGGGGGCGATGATGGAGGTCAGCAAAGCTGAAGGGCGGCGCCTGAATATTGGCGTTTCGTTGGCACCGATCGCACTTCCGGACGAAATCCGTTGCATCCTTCTGGAGTGTGGGCCAATAATATCCTTGTCGGCAGGACCTTATGGGCTAATGCCCGACCCCCCAGGTGATTTCCGCAGATCCCTTCATGGACCTCTCGGAGGGCAATAGTCCGCCTCGGAGGGGCGGAGGCATCTGAGAAAGGGGGAGAAGTAAATGATCGCCGATAGAGTCTATTCTCGTATAAGATATACCGGGGGCCTGGCGCTTGATTCGGCGAGCCTCCGTCTCGTCGTGAGGTAGGGTCCCGTCCTGAATGGTAGCAGACGAGCCCATCGATCCAGCTTGGCTCGGAGTCGATGCACATGGTGGGCCTCGGGTTCCTCCCGTGCTGGGGATCCGAAGATACTCGAGGCGCTGTTCCCTTGGGAAGCTCGCTCATGCGGGAGGTTGCCAATTTGGATAGCTGGGTCTGCCCTGAGGTTCTCCGCTCTGGGAATGTACTGAATATTGAAAGAATTCAGGGCAGATATGAGCTCCCGCACCTTTTGGAGGATACTTTTGCATGGATGGCTCTTTAGCTCCGAAATCTCCTTGGATCTGGTCACTACCAGCTGGGAGTCGCTGAAGGCCCGTCAGGTCTTCCACTTTTAGTTCTTTCGCCAGCTTGAGCCCGGCGATGAAGAGCCTCATTACTCGGCCCTCATTGTTCGAGGCCGGAAATTCGAGGCCGCAAAGCTTGCTCGGCCACCACCTCCGTCTGGACTGGTGAGGATAAGTCCGGCCCGCTGCCCTCCCGAGGTCGAAGACCCGTCCGAGTGCAGGACCCATGGCTGCCTTGGGGCCTCCTTCCACGGATTCCGGGTGGCCGCTCGGGGTCGTCCGGAAGGGTGCACTCCACGATGAAGTCGGCGAGTATCTGAGCCTTTGATAGCCGGCCTGGGCCGATATTCGAGGTCGAATTCCCCGAGCTCGATCGCCCCATGTGGCGATCCTCCCGCACGATCTGACCTCTGCAATATTTGTTTCATAGGCTGGTCGGTCAATATAGCTATCGTTGGGCTTGGAAGTAAGGCCTGAGTCTCCGAGCCGAGATGATGAGAGCGAAGATGTCTTCTCAAGTTTAGAATATCGGGTCTCAGCATCCCTGAGAACCCGGCTGGTGTAATAGACCGGCTTTTGGAGCTTGTCCTCTTCCCGGACGAGGACTGAGCTCACTGCAGCTGGGGAGACGGCCAAATATAAGTAAAGGATCTCGCCTTTCTGGGGCTTGGTGAGCAGTGGGGGAGAGGCCAGAAGGCTCCGAAGCTCTTCAAAGGCCTGCTGGCATTCTTCTGTCCACCGGAAGTCTTTCGGCCGTTTGAGGCTCTTGAAGAAGGGGAGGCAGCGCTCGGCTGACCGAGAGACGAACCTTCCCAGGGCGGCAACCCGCCCCGCGAGCCGTTGCACCTCCTTAACTGTCTTTGGAGGCGACATCTCTTGCAGTGCCCCGGATTTTCTCCGGGTTGGGCTTCAATTCCGCGCTGGGTCACTATGAAACCCAGGAACTTGCCCGAGGTGACCCCGAACGCGCACTTCGCCGGGTTAAGCTTCATTTGGTATCTCCTGAGCTTGGCGAATGTTTCGTTGAGATCGGCTATGTGGTGTTCCGCCGCTCGGGCTCTTCACCAGCATGTCGTCCACATAGACTTCCATGTTCCGGCCGATCTGGTTTTTAAAAATTTGGCTGACCAGTCTCTGATAGGTGGCCCCAGCATTTTTCAGGCCAAAGGGCATCACCTTGTAGCAGTAGGTGCCCTTGTCGGTGATGAAGGCCGTCTTTTCCTCGTCTTCTGGCACCATTCGAATTTGATTGTACCCTGAAAAGGCGTCCATAAAAGTTAGCAGCTGGTGTCCTGAAGTGGAGTCGACGAGCTGGTCGATGCTCGGAGGGGGAAGCTGTCTTTCGGGCAGGCCTTGTTTAGGTCGGTGTAGTCCACGCACATACGCCACTTCCCGTTGGCCTTCTTTACGAGGACTACGTTGGCGAGCCAATCCGGATAGGAGACCTCCCGGATGAAGCCGGCCCCGAGGAGTTTGTCCACCTCCTCAGCCGCAGCTCGTTGTCGTTCCGGGGCGGAGCCTCTTTTCTTCTGCTTTACAGGCCTGCTGGTTGGTCTCACCTGGAGTCGGTGGACCATGACCTCAGGGTCAATTCCTGGCACGTCCGCGGGCGACCAGGCGAAGACGTCAGCGTTGTCCCGCAGGAAGCTGACGAGGCGATCCCTCTCGTGGGCACCGAGGCCGGAGCCGACCTGCACGGTTAGCTCGAGAAAATTTTCTTGTAGTGGGATTTGAATAAGGAGCTCACCGGGCTCTACTTGCTTCTTCCAGAGGGTGTCCCTCGCATCGAGGGTTTCTATGGGCAGCGAAGGGCCCATCGGGTGGTCCGGCGCCTCGGTCGGTTGCTTTGCTGTGTGGGCTGCCATGTAGGCATTGCTTGGCGATCAGCTGGTCTCTGCGGACCTCGCCTACTCCTTGGCCGGTGGAGAACCGCACGAGCAAATGGCGAGTTGAAACCACGGCTCGAAGGGCGTTTAGCCCAGGGCGCCGAAGGATGGCGTTATAGACCGAGGGCAGACGGACCACCAGGAAGTCCATCCTCACGGTGCTTCTCCCGGGGGGCGAGGCCGACTGTGACAAGGAAGCTAGCCTCACCTTCAACCGGGACCGGCATCTCCGGTAAACCAACCAACGGGGCATTGACTCTCCGGAAATACCCTTCTGTCACTTCCCATTTTTTGGTAGGCATGATAATACAAAATGTTGGCTGAGCTTCCATTGTCAACTAGGACACGCTTTACATCAAACCTGTTTACAATCATAGAGATGACCACAGCGTCATCATGAGGGGTTTCGACTCCTTCTAAGTCCTCGTCCGAGAACGAGATGACTTCATCAGTACGTGGGCGCTTCGGGGGTGCTCCCTGGGCGGCTGTTCCTGTCGAGGCCCGCCCAATCATGTTGATGGTACCCGGCGATGGGCCTGTTGTCGCCCGGATTTTCGGTTGGTGCGACATTCTCCGCCGGCCTCCCTTTCCTCATGTCGGTTCCTCACGAACCGGTTGAGTACTTCCCGTCGGATGAGCGCTTCTATCTCGTCCCGGAGTTGGAAGCAGTCCTCCGTGTCGTGCCCGCGATCCCGGTGGAAGCGGCAATACTTCCTGGGATTTCGGGGGAATCCCGTGTCTCGCATGGGGGGCGGGGGTCGGAAGAAGTCCCGACCCTCAATTTCCACCAGGATTTCAGCCCGGAGAGCGTTGACGGGGTGTATAGTTTCTCGTACTTCCCCGGGTACGTCCCGAGGCCGTGGTGGGGACCTCAGTCGAGGAGGGGTCCTCTGCTGAGGTCGCCTCTGCTGTCGAGGCGGACTTCTCAGTCTGGGGAGACTCTTCTCTCGGCGGGGAGACCGGCTCCTTTGCCGGCCGCGCTCCTCGCGGCGCTTGTCTTCCGCTTCTTCGAGGCGGGCTCGATTGGCTCCCCGCCTGGAGGCGACTGCCTCCTCGGCCTTGGCATACTTCCGGGCTCGGGCCGCCAACATTTCGGTGAAGTCGGCCGGGAAGCTCTTCTCTATGGAGAAGAGGAATCGGTAGGAGCGAACCCCAGTCTTCAGGGCCGACATGGCTATCGACTGGTCTAGCTCGCGAACCTCCACGTAGCGGCGGTGAAGCGATCCAGGTACTCCTTGAGGGACTCCCCCTCTTTCTGTTTGATGTCGAGGAGGGAGTCTGACGTCCGTCGCTGGCGCCGGCTGGCAGCGAAGTTGGTAGCGAACTGCCTGCCGAGTTGCTCAAAAGAGGACACCGTATTCGGCTTCAGTCCCGAAAACCAAAGCCGAGCGGTCCCTCGGAGGGTTGCTGGGAAGGCCTTGCAGAGTATGGCCTCCGAGGACCCTTGTAGGGCCATGAGGGCCCGATAGCTCTCCAGGTGGTCGAGAGGGTCAGTCGTCCCGCTGTAGGGTTCCACTTGAGGCATTTTGAACCTCGCGGGAACCGGCTCATCCTCGATCTGGAGGGAAAAGGGGGACTTGGTAGTGAACTCAAAGTCTCCCTCTTGTCTTGCCTTCTTGCTGTGGAGCCGCCGCAATCTGGCGCTCCAGATACTCAACTTTCCGGTCGAGCTCCCCATCCGTGGGATTGTCGCTGTGGTTTGCGCCGGCTCACGGTGGTCTGGGGCTGACTCCGCCTCAGAAAGTTGGGGCCTCCGGTCGAGAACCTTCTCCCGGTAACTCCCTCCAGGGAGAAGCTCGTTTCTCCGTTGTTGGCTCTGGAGGAGCCGTGCAAGTTTTGGCTTGGGAAAAACCGGGCCGTTGGGAGAGACACTCCGGCGGGGCCTGGGCCCGTGGGGGGAGCGTAGGTAATGGCTTCCTTGCGCCGCAGACCCTGAACGGCGGCGGCCAGGGCCTGGACTTGCTGTACCCAGGGCGTCGAACTGTTCCGGCTGGATCTGAGGAGCTGGGTCAGCCGGAGTTGGAGAATTCTGGACAGAGTGTCCAGGGCTTTGCGGGGGACGCCGGGAGATGTTAGAGGCTCCCTTACTTCTCAACTTCATGACTGCTACTCGGGCCCTTCCTCTAGCGCCAACTGTTGCTGGAAATTGGACCCGGGGGCAATCTTCGGTCGAGGGAGAGGGAGGCGGCGAGTCACGCACGGCGGGGCGGCGACCGGTCGGCGGGCGGCGTCCTCCGTCTGGTGTGGTCGGAGAGAAGGAGCAGCTGGTCCTCGTGGTGAGGCGGCGATCCGTCAGCTGGTGGCGTCCTCCGTCTGGGTGCCTGCACCGAACTGGTGGCCGGGTTTTCCGGCGCCGGCCCTCCGACGCTCAAAGTCAGGGAGGGGGCAAATAGTGTGAAAAGAGAGATAAACAGTGTCCGTAGAGTGTATCCATCTTCCAACCCCCTCCTGAGAGGCCAAGGCTCCCTTTTATAGGCGGGGGTCGGTTTACCTGCGATGTAACAGGGCGAAGCCGTAGTACGGTTCGGCATGTCGTTCAGGTCGGCGCACGGTCAGGCGAATCATTGCACTGATGTCGGCGGTGAGGGCGTCGTACAACCCGAACTAGCACGCTACCAGGCGAATTATTGCATTGATGTCGGCGGTGAGGGCGTCGTACAACCCGAACTAGCACGCTACCAGGCGAATTATTGCATTGATGTCGGAGGTATGGCCGAGATCAGAGACTTATCATAGTCGACTAGACTCTGCTGGGGCTAATTTGCCGTGGAGAGCTGAGGGTCCGTAGATGACAGGAGCCATGCGCATTAATTGTGGAGTAAGCCGGAGATCCGCATTTATTGTGGAGTAAGCCGGAGATCCGCATTTATTGTGGAGTAAGCCGGAGATCCGCATTAATTGTGGAGTAAGCCGGAGATCCGCATTAATTGTTGAGTGAGCTGGAGGGTTATAGCGGCCATGCGCAATAAATGCCAGAGGGGCGTCAGGATATGGTCCTCGGCCGACCTCAGAGGTGCACGGCCGTAGCAGGTGGTTGACAAGAGTAGACCTCGAACATCGGGGTTTTTCTCAGATCGGAGGTCTCGAGGTCGGTCGTCTTGAGGTCGGAGCGTTCCGAGGTCGGACGCCGACTTCGGCCGTCTAGGGTCGGAGGTTGTGCAGCTTCTTAGGGGCATTTGCGTTATTTGGGGAAAAAATCTTGTTCCCCCCAACAGGATCTACGCACGAGGTAAAAGTTGAGGACTTCACAAATTATCAACGTATTCGGTTCTTGACAGGGACTGCTAAATTTGTTTCTTCAATATGGAATTCTTGTTGAAAGGAAAAGTCATCCGGAGTCCCTTACTTAGAGCAATACTTTTCTTGGTCCAGCCATTCTCGACAACAAAATGTGTAAGGGATCTAGAAATAATACAAGATCTAACTAGGGAGCTCTCAACAACTCTTTACTCGGGCATTCCATATTTCCATGTAAAGAAATTGCTTTATAGTCACCATAAGGAATCTGCAGGAAAAATTATATCCGTATGCCCCCAGTGGACTATAAATTACTTCTAGGTCCAACCATTATTCATATCTTAGGGGGCAGTTTTAATTTTGTAACCCCTTTCCGACGAGCCCACCTCCCGTTAAAAAACCGTGGCCGCTTCTCGCCTCTCCTCTGGCCGCCCTCCGCCGGCGGCGATGGACGCTCGCCACGCGTCCCTAGGACGACGAACGGTAGAGATCCCTTCTCCGCCCCCTCCACGCCCGTCTCCACCTCTTCCTCTCGATCCAATCTTGCCTAATTTTGTTTTGCGTAATTTGCCCTACTTTTTCTCCCAGTTGGAAGAGATCCGCCAAAAGAGAGCTGCCGAAAGATTACACAGAGCCTCGTCCGGATCCGATTTGGAATCCTCCGATCCATATGGTGCGTTCGTTTTTTTTAGCTCTTTCGCCCTTTCAATCCATTCTTGGTCTTTGATTAACCCAATTTTTGGCTTACCTTTTTCACAGGGACTCGGAGA
Source organism: Phoenix dactylifera (assembly GCF_009389715.1). Classification (NCBI taxonomy): domain Eukaryota; kingdom Viridiplantae; phylum Streptophyta; class Magnoliopsida; order Arecales; family Arecaceae; genus Phoenix; species Phoenix dactylifera. Next base: position 5,322,285 of record NC_052403.1, read on the forward strand.
CCGGAGGGCGGAAATCAGACAGCAGAGGTTAGGGTTTCTTCTGATCTCTTCTTATTTGCAGCTTCAGGTCTTATGAATTTCCGAATTAAGTTAATTTTTTATTTTGTCTGCTTGACTGTTGGATCTCCGTTCGCCACATTGCTTTTGGTGTCTATTTCTTCTTTCACGTGCCAAGATTTATTTTTTTCATACAATTGATCAATGAAATTAATATTCACCAACAATCAATAGAGAAGTTGAATTAATAATTCATCACTAGTCTTATTTCTTTCTTGATTTTCTTTTTAACAATTTTAAGCATCCTGGTGTGGGATATATATGATCATAAGATAGAATGCAATAGCACAAGTACGGCCTGCAGGATAAAAGCCAAGTGCGCCAAAGACCATTTTTTTTTTCCTTTTTAACCATTTTCATCAGAAATTCTAATGTCTTATCTTCAATTTAGAAGTATCCAATGACAAACTGAGGTAATTAAAAGGATTCTCGCCATTAGCTGATAGAAAAGAAAATCTTCTTTGAATTTGCCTGTGGATCGTTTCCCTTTTCTAATAAACATCTGATTGTTCTATATGGTTAACTTTAGAAGTACCCAAAAATATGGTGGTCATGCCTTCTTCCAGTTCAATCCGGAACCTCTGCCTAGCACATGTTCTTGAGGAAGAGCTATGTAAATTGGTGGACCCAAGCCCCGTTGGCAGGATAAATAGTTAACTTATGCTACCTCAATAAGCATATAAGTATATTGCAATACTTTCATGTTGATTTATTTTCAGGAATATTTTAATGCCCTGCCAAAAAGAGTTTTTATTTTATAACAAGAAGAGCTTTTTTTTTTTCTGCAGAGAGATTCTTATGCATTAGTTAAAGAACTTGAGAATAAAAATACAGAATTGGAAAGAGAAAATCGGAGGCTGCTGTCAAAGGTATTGCATGTGTATGTTGTTGGCCATCTCACCATTAGGTGCTCTGCCAATTGAAAATCACGCATGTTGGTTATTTTGTTTCTGAAAAACTACTATATCTTGCTTACAGCTTGAAGAAGAGGAAGTTGAAAATGATTCACTGATGAAGCGTTTAAATGATCTGGTAAAATAAACGTTTTGGGTTTGCATACCTTCTTATTGGCAACAAAAATTAGGTTCTTCTTTTTAGTTTTTTTTTGCTTTCCTATTTTGAATGCATTGCAGGAAAAAAATACTTTGCCTTCCTTGAGGAAATCTCTCAAGGATGTTTTTATAGAAAAGGATGCAGCAGTTGTTGCCAGGGTAACAATTTCACTTCCATTTTCAAATAGTAATTTTCATGCTCATCAGTACAAAGCATTATTTTATGGAGCTTCTGATAATATTATATAGGAGGATGCTTTGTCCCAACTTCGGACCATGAAGAAACGGTTGAAGGAGGCAGAAGAGGAGCAATACAGAGTATGTGGCTCATTTCATTGACTAAGTTATTAAGTTATTTCGGAATCTTGATGCTGCTATTGTCAATAGGCTGAAGAGGATGCTGCAGCTTTAAGAGCAGAATTAAATTCATTACAGCAACAAGGAATGGGGAATTCTTTTAGTAGCATCCCTTTAAGTGACTCAACAGAGAAAACTCTTGGCATGGAAAAGGAAATAATGGATTTGAAGTCTGAGTTACAGGTAAAGTTATGTATTTTTATTCTTTTCTTGTTACACTATTCTGGTATGTTGTTGATGGCTTTTCATTTTATCTCTATCATGTGTTGATGTGAAGTACAGCATGAGTCACTGTTGAGGCAACAAGAGCAACAAAAACTAGCTAAAGAGCAGCTTCGAACTTCTTCCTCATGTCTGAAAAAGCAGGAGCTGGAAGATAGACTTGCAGCTTTGACCAAAAAGATTTCAGGTGTAATCTACATAGACTTCATTCGTGCAGTTTATTTATGAAGGATATAAGAGCATAATTGCAACTTGGTTCACTTACTTGGATATAGTCTTGAATATCGTCTCTTCCCCTTGTGCACAAAACTGCAAAATTTGTTTTCTTCTATGTTTTTTTATTTCACCAGGAAAAAAAAAGAAAAACAGAGAGGAGGCATCAGTTTAGATGTCTTTGAGAATTTATGATGTTCAGATATCTTTCTTCCAGATGATTGATTTCATTGTAGTTGTCTTCTTTGTGATGCAGAAGATGCTTCAGATTTAGCTGCTCACAAGGGATTCTCTGTGGTAAATTGCAAAATCTGATACCTCATGATTTTTTATTTCAAACTGAATTATTTGGCCAAGTTAGATTTTAGAGCATGTAATAAATCCATGTTTTTCAATTATCTTTCTCTATTGCATGTTTCATTGCTTACTTCACGTTTGCTATTTTTTAGTGCTCTTGATTATGGGTGATGTGGTTAACATGTGCACATTGGTTCGTTTTTCACTACCATGTCTGCAGCATAATACAGTATGAAATTCATTTTCACTCCTTGCAGTAATTGATGCTTCGGAATGATTTACTTATATTTATGTCATTAGAATATGACCTATTTCTCCACAGAAATAGAAAAGGACATAGCTTATTTCTTTTATGGATGCATGTATATATGCATGCATTTGAAAAAGAAAGAGGGCCCGAATCTTTAGCATGGATATCATTGGTATAAATGAATGAAACTGGAACGAGGAAGGCTTGTTTCTGTTCATATATATACAAGTGTGTATTGTAGAAAGTACCTTGTTAGGACTCCTTTCATGGAGGCAATGCCTTTGTGACATTTGTTGGAACTCTTGTGACCAATTACAAAGGCATGATTCCCCCTTGCTAAGTTTGTGATCCATTACATTTCTTACAGTTATTTGGGTTTATTCCTTCGAGTGTGGAAACCACAGGACTAGGAGTAGGATTGATTCTCATAATTATAATAAAAGTAAAATATGTTGTCAGGAACTTCAATGATCCTGGGCGCCATGAAGGCGCACCAGAAATTTTTGAATATCGGGATTGGCTGATTTTTTTCATGGAAACAAGCTTCTCACTGTTGACCTGTTGTGCTTTTGTCTTTCTCATTGTGTTTTGTAGTCTGGGATATTTTGTGTTGTTATGCTGCTTTTGTTGTAAGGCTATGGTGCAGTACTTTGGTTCTGTGACACACTCATGCAAAAGTCCATTATATATCATCATAAAACTTTCACAGTTTGCCGACTGGATTTTCATTGTATAGCTGCTTTAGTTGTAGTCCTTGGTTCTATAAAGCAAACACTTATGCATTAAATCATGAAGAAAACCGAGACATCCCATAATTCTGCTGACTTTTATTATTATACTTATGCCTTCCTTAAAAGCATAATGGCAATCTGTTAAAAACTTCGTTGCTTAGCTGTTGTATATTCCCTATCATCTGATGGCCTTTTTTATGGACTGGTATATGGTCTTTGACAGAAAGAGAAGGAGAAACTTGAAAAACAGCTGCATGATATGGCAATAATGGTAGAGAGGCTTGAAAACAGTCGACAGAAACTATTAATGGAGGTACCCATTTTTCTGTTATTTTGATTACATAGGATAATTTTCCTATATGGCAGCTTAGTGTATCTATTATATTTTGGCAGATTGATTCACAATCTTCAGAGTTAGAAAGGTTATTTGAAGAGAACTCTAATTTGTCTGCTGCTTATCAAGATGCATTAGGAGTTGCAGGGCAGTGGGAGAACCAGGTATATTATATGTCCTATTTTAATAAATGGTGATTTTTAAAATCATCATCATAGTACGCAGTTCTTACATTTTAAATCAAATTTGGACACTAATACTATACAACCATGCCGACCATGTAGTATTTAATTGTTATCAGCTTAGAATCCATTATTCTAGCTGTGGATTGGCTCTGTGAGTTCTATGCCTGCTGGGCTGAATCCCATCGTAACATTTTTTTTTATTTTATTTTAAATCCTTTTGCGCTACCTTCTTCCACATTATCTTATGTCATGCCTTTGGCACATATCCATACCAATCTTACTATTGACGTTGCTTTAGGTTATCGCCGTGCGAGCCTGTACCATTTTATTCACTTCACCAAGTTGGCCACGATTATTTCAACTCCTATGATTCCACTAATTCATGATTCATACATTATCCTTTTTCAATTTTACAATAGATTTTGACAATTTTACATATATGGTCTTTTATTCATCCTCCCTTGGCAACTTAGATTACCTAGAATGGGGAAGAAATTGACTTGGTGTGTTCTTATCGTAGTATCTTTTCTTGGAAATCTTTTCGCTGTTATTTTGACAATGCGTTCCTGTACAATGCCGTGTTCTTAATATCATGGAAATCACAGGTGAAAGACTGTCTGAAGCAGAATGAAGAGCTTCGTTGCCAACTGGATATGCTGAGAACTGAACAAATCAACCCACTGCAAGCAAGGGATCATACTGCCCAGTCATACATGGAAACTGAGAGAGGAACTATACCCGATCCATCAGAATCTGGTGCTGAAAATTTGCTGCTTAAGGTTAGTTCTTGGAGCTCACTCGAAAACAACCCTGATTTTTAGCAATATTATGGAATGGAAGAATTTTCAAAAAGGAAAATTCAAGTAATCATTTTTTTTTCTCATCCCTTTTCTACATTCATTAGATAGTACATAAGATAGTTTTTAAAAAACAGTGCAGCCATCCATTTCAACCAAGCTGTGAAATTGATCTTAGATTCATTTTAAGATGATTGATATATGCTTACATCTATCATAGTATTTGTTGAGCTTCCTGAATGAGCAAAGTGCTTGTGGATCTGATGAGACAGAAGATTGTACTGCCTTAACATCATCCTCTTGGTGAACTTGCTAATCCATATAACTTGTCAAACTGAATGGCCTTTTTCTGTTTTGTGTGAACCTTATGCACAAACTGGGAGTGGTTGTCAGCCATGAATGGCAACACATGCATTACCCTTTTTGGGTACAAAATAAATGCACAGAGCTTAACTACATATTCTAACTTAATACTTGAAGTACCATGAGTTAGCCAATGTCAACCACAACATACCATGTGGTTTGTACTGAACATCTAGGCACAAAATGATAACACAATTTTGTCAACAGTTATGCTGAACTACATGAAGATGAATTAAGGAAACCAAATATTTATGTAATAACATAAAACATCTAGCTAAATTATGAAAACTAAACATGTCTAAATTTTTAGAACACTTATTTGACTCATCAAACAAATCCGTGTTACTATGTTGTTTTGGATCATCGCGTTGCTCTTAATGAACACTATCTAAATATATGATACATTGTCTTGGCAATTCTGGGCAAAATTTCTATTTATATGTGTTCATTTTTGGCTTTAAAATTTGAGCTGTTGGAAAAGAATGGGAAACATTTCCTTACATTGTGAAAGAGTTTCTAAGTGGTTGGAACAATTTATGTTCAGCAAGCATAGCAAGACTCTGCATTGCACTGGGTGTCTCGTATCGACTGAAGACCTATAAATCAACTTGCTTGAAAGTGTACCCTTAGGAGGGGTGTTGCATTGTTTTGCCTGGGCATGGTAACATGATATTAAGCTCTGGCTGCTTAAAGGTAGACTCTAAATAGCCCGGCATTCATGGATGGAATGCTCTAGATAAACAGGTCGATCTTTAGGATGCCTAGCAATATATTCAGCCTTTGGAGAATATAAATGTCAGAGAAGGGTCTTATTTAGAGATAAGTCCTTAGCCGATCAGCCAAATGGTTTTGAGGTTGTACAACCATATCCATCATATATTATTTTAACAAATAATGTTGCTGTTTTCTAGATATTGACTTCTGTCTGAACAAGTTTGGTGACCCGATGGTTGATGTTACAATAATGGGTTTGAAAGCAATACAAGTTTTATGTAGGATGGCTGTCACGAGATGCTTATATCAGTTACAAAGTTTCACGCCATCAATATAGTGTGGCCATGATCTTGCACACAATGTCTAGCATCTCTATATTCATTCTTTTGTTACAAGGGAATGACAACTAGTGGTGGCAGATAAAACTTGTATTACTTTCTGTTTGGTTAGTGGAAATGTCTGCCAGGCTATGGCGATTAAACCATGTGAAAATAATTCATTGAGCTTCTAAACAAGTGGAATTCTCTTTGCATTGGAAATGATAAGTAGAACACAGCTTTTTGTTGGAGACACATTGCTGGACTATTTTTGTCATCCTCTGCATCCTTTTTTTTTTCAATCTCTAATATTATTTTTTCCACTGTTAAGTTTATTAAGAAGTAGCGAACTTTTGATGGGATCAAAACAAAGAACACATCTTCATCATCCTGTCAAGTCTGGTTGTGGAAATACAGACCCACAGGTTTCCTCAAGACGCTTTTTTTTTTTTCCTTGTTCTTTTTCTAGGATCAACTTGTCAAGGAAAAAAGCAGAGCTGAGGCACTGGCTGCAGAAGTTATGAAGCTTACCGCTGAACTTAGACGTGCAGTCCAAGCACACCACAATCTCACACACCTGTAATAGTTTCTCCTCCATTTCTTCTTGTGGCTTGTTGCTGATAGTTGATGGCGGAAGTAACCAAGGCATTCTTTTGGCTTGTGCAGCTATAGACCAGTACTGCGAAACATAGAGAATAACCTAATGAAAATGAAGCAAGAAACCTTTGCATAATATGGCGATGATAGTGGAGGTATGATATATTACATTCTTCTTCCTTGACTAAGAGATGTATGCTTGCGGCTTTCTAAGATGTTTGACTCTTATAATTGCTGCCGAAGAATAGCCCATAAATTTTGTTTTACACATGCCAATCCAGGTCCATGAAGTGATACGGTTGATGGCTACTGAACTGGAGCATGATGAGCCTACTCCTTATCCAGAAGATGATCGACAGATGTTGTGGCTACTTTTCAGAGGTTGGTGCTTGAACTCCACAATTTGATAATTTTAAAGTTTCCAATTCAGTTTATTCTAGCTTTTGAGTTATTGATATTGACTAGCGCTTCACCATGTGATAAGTGGGCTTGTAGTCTATACGCTACAAAATTTTGTGCAAGAAGACATACTTTGTGTCAAACGATTTCATTTCAGCTTTTGAATCAATTGGAGTTTCTCTCTGTCTCACTGAAAAGATCTTTCAAAGTTGGGGCCTGAAGTCCACCATTTGATAATTTTAAATTTCCAGTTCGGTTTATTCTAGCTTCTGAGGTCTTGATATTGACCAGCGCTTCACCATGTACGCTGAGTGTGCTTGTAATCAATACTACAAAATTTTGTGCAAGGAAACATACTCGTGTCAAACGATCACATTTGAGCTTTTTAATCGATTGGAGTTTGTCTATCTGTCTCGCGGGATCGCACAAAAACAGAAAATCATAGAAAATTTTACATAACTACCCGAGTCATTTGGATATCATCCTTCATATCGGACTGAAATGTCTCTCCTTGGTTGGTGATCTTGTGCGAGGAGGATCCCACCTTTAAAAGTAATGGTAGATTTCCTTCAGCAGTGTCATCATCATTAAACCAAAACTACTTTGCGGTGGCTGGTGCTTGCAGTCGCCGGTGGTTTGAAGTTTATGACAATATAACCTCAAATCTTGCTTTGGTTTGAGAGTGCTTCTTCCCAAATGATTTGTCTGGTTGGTTGGTGGGAAGAATTTCCTCTTGGTGAAATATTTTTTCTAGAAAGTTGATGACCGCGAATATAAATTGGCATGGTGTACTCACATGGAAGCTATATAAATTACCGTTTTTACTAAAAAAAAAAAAGAAGAAATGTGTGAGAGAAGAGTAGAAACCGGGAGGAGAATGGTGATTGGCTTTTTTTTGGTTGGTTGATGAACGTTCTTGTCATCCACGATAAGAAGGGGGTATGTTGCTTTGTGGAAGAGAAGAATGGGAAGACATCCAAGTCGAGAAATGGAAGGACAGAAAAGGAGTACGGCTTCCAATCCACTCTGGAACAAACGGCTGAGGAGAAATTATATCCTACGCCGGGTACATCGGGCCAGTCCATTTCTTCCATGTGGCCACTTTAGCCACCTTACCGAGCCCTGTCCCGATGGTGACGACTCGACACTGTCCTCGCTCACGTCCCCCTCGTCCTCATCCCTGTCCTCCTCCAACTTCGAGCTCATCGTCTCTCTCTCACCGCCATCGCGGCGATACGCAGCGCAGCCGCGCCCGGCCGACGAGCTGTTGTAAAGGGACATCTCTTGCTGCTCCACCTCTCGCCATGGTTGTCGATGGCGAGGAGTCTCCCTCCTCACCCCAGAGACTCCAACGACAGCTCCTCGGCCTCCTCCTCCGCCCTCCTCCGCGGTCTCCTAAACTTTTTTTCTTTCCTATGCGGCGGGGGTGGGACTCGAATGGTCCTAGAAAATTCGAGCTCGTACCTCTTTGCCTGCCCGTGCATGCCCCACAACCACGCAGCTCCTGCAAGGCAACCATTAATTTCAACCTATAACACGATAATATTTGAACTACGAAATCAGGTCTCTACTCTCTTTCTGCTGTAAATGGCCCGCCGTCACCGTACATCTGTGAGTGTGGACGTTGTTCGCACGGTCGTACTACAAGGAGCTCGCTGATTCGTCGAACAAGATCTTTTGGCAGCGGACTCGTACTGCAGTACACCATAGCGGATAATCATCCAATGGTCATCATTGGTGCAAGCACACCAACGTGGATCCCAAGCAGACAAAATGATTTCCATGTACTCGAGGGGACCATCGGATGAAAAGCCAAGCGGCTCGGCCTGCTGGAAGAAGCCAAAACTCAGCGTGGAAGGCACCCTCCTTTCAAACGATCAACATGGGGGGGGGGGGGGGGGGGGGGGGGGGGGGGGGGGGGGGGGGTCACGAAGGCGCTCGGTCAGAGAGCGCCGATCAGAGAGGTGCTCGACCAAAGAGCGACTCGAGGGGACCATCGGATGAAAAGCCAAGCGGCTCGGCCTGCTGGAAGAAGCCAAAACTCAGCGTGGAAGGCACCCTCCTTTCAAACGATCAACAGGGGGGGCCCAAGTCGTGCCAGTCGTGCCAGTCCGAAGGCGCTCGGTCAGAGAGCGCCGATCAGAGAGGCGCTCGACCAAAGAGCGCCGACCAGAAAGGCGCTCGACCAAGGAGCACCGACCAGCGGTCAACCAGAAAAACGCCCGACCCCACAACGAGACACCCCGCCGAGCAACCGGCTCGGCTCGGCACTCGTGCCGAGCCCGTGCCTTAGCCAAATATCCAACCTCCGCCTAATCCTCTAGAGGACCTGACAACCAAATACACAACTCCACCGTACTCTGTTACCATCCTTAAGCCATTAAAGCACGTGATCTCCGCAGGCCTTCGGCACGCCTGACCATTAATGCGTATGACCCCAGCGGGCCTCCGATTCACTCAACCATTAAATGAACACGGCTCAAGATGATCTCCGAATCACTGGACCATCAAAGTGTATGGCTCTCCCTGATCACCAGTTCACTCAGCAATCAATGCACTTGCCATCTACGAACCCTAGGCCCACCACGGCCGGCGGTTCAACCACCCCAACGGGTCCGATCAACCATGACAGCTCCCTGACTCCGGTCTGATCCGGCCTTATTCTCCACAACGCCATTAATGAGCATGATCGTGCCCAATTATCACGAAAAAGACAAATTGCCCTGTCACCTCCCAGGTAACATAATATCTTTCTATAAAAGAGAACCTGGGGGAGAAGGGAGGGGGGACAGATACACAAACGGATACAGAAACAAACATTCTCCTCCTTTACTCCCCCCACATATTAGCCTCCTCTGACTTAAGCTTCGGAGGGCCGGCGCCGGAAAACCCGGCCACCGGCTTTCTTGCAGGATTCTCCAGGAGGACGCCACCAGCCGACGCACCGCCACCCACTGTCCCGGCAGCGGAGCTCCTCCCCTCTCGGTTCGCGGCCGCCCCCGGGTCCAATTTCCAGCAACAATGGTCATGACCTGGTGCGTAACTATGAACCTCAAACCCAAAAAAGGCAGTATAGTTTTGTAACCATAGCAGCATGCTTGAAATATCCAATTCAGTTAGCATTTAATCTCTTTTCTGAATTATATTTATCTTATTGTGTATAACTAGAGAATCTTAACTTCATGCATACTTCAGTGATAACTTTCCAAAGGATATGTATATTACATCACTCCTCGTACGGTAAAAAAACAGAGTGACATCATAATATATATGTAAATGGGTCGAATGGTTTTGAGACGCATACTTTGATATAGATACTTCTATATGGTATCTATATTATTGATCATTATAGTTTTTTGGTGCTGAAATCATAAATTCTCGGATGTTTGCTAAGAATTTTGGATTCATTTTATAATCAAGGTGGAATACTACGACTATTGACCAAGAAAGATGCATAGACTTGACAGTACATCTAAAACATCTCATTCATTATTAAACTTTTTTATTCTCCAATAATAGTATTTTTTTTTTAAGCATCTATCCGGAAAATGTTGGAGTTACCTAGTTATCCTCGTCATGCTCCCAAAAATACGACTTTTTGCGAGTATTTCATTGCTCTCTTGGCAATAGGAGGATGCGTGACATTATATGCACAAATCCAAAAATTTCTATAGGAATGATGCAGACAATAGATGAAGCATATATATAATAATTCCATATGGTTGCTTGTTTTTGACCCAATGTGCCATCTAATCTTGCATGTAAAAATGATAGTTATTTCGGAGCGGACAAAAAAAATTTAATATCAATGTGAACAATGTTAATATGAAGGATGATACAGTGCTGATTAAAAAATAATAAAAGAACCCACTTGTTAAAAGATTACATCCGCCTCCTAGCTATTTACATAACGTATTTATCAAACAAGAAAAATAATCTCTAGATTCTAATCTAGAGAGTAAAATTCTATTTTACGGGAGCTATCAAACAGGAGACGCAAGTGTCTAGAAAAAAACGAAACGCAAATACTTCAGTTTTTAGAGGAAAGGTATTTAGATAATCTTAGCACAAGCAACTGGCTCTTTTGCAAGATTATTTTATCATCTTTAACATCATTTTCTCCCCAGTTTGTAATCAACTCACAATCCGACCACCTTCCTTCCACACAACCCATTGGAACACCTCCCAAAGTCCCAAAACCACCCTCCAAAATGTTTCAAATACATACATATATATATATATATATATATATATATATATATATATATATATATATATATATATATATCAAATTAAAATAAACAAACATAATTTGCATAACTGTAAAAATAATACTCGAAAAGACCACTGAGGAGGTAGTACGGTCAGAACAGAGCTTTGATTCCACCGGAGTAGCCGAGATTCGAAACGCGCATGCATCGATTAAATGCGGGGATCGAATGTCCCCCGCCTGATTTGCTCGATGGAGTTGCCATCTTATCTTCCGTTATTTAGGTGGTGCTGGTGTGACGTACTCACATGGAGATAGGGCTGCCATGCTGGTGGGGCTCTACTACGGATGGGGATGATATGAGTAAAAAAATGTTCTACCTGCATTGAACACTTTCCAGCGGAAAGGAGGCCTAGTGGGGGTTGTTATGTGGGTGAGGTCCCCCCCCCCCCCCCCCCCCCCCCCCCAAGGATAAAAAAAATAAATACTTGAAAAGAATTAAAAAAAAGAAAGTTCTCTCCTTTACGGCATGTGTAATCCTCCTCCTAAAATCTCACCAAACCCTCCCTTCTCTCACTCTCCATCTCCTCTCGTTGTCTTCGGTCGGAAGAAAGAGGAAGCGGAGACGATGCCCCAAACAGCTCCCAAGCTGTCCGCTCCGCAGCACCGCGTCAGCGGCCGGCCGGAGGGCAGCGGCGGCGCCATCCCGCAGCGGTGCACCGCCCACGACGTCCCTGACGCGGTGGCGCGCCACCACGAGCACTCGGTGGGCCCCCACCTGTGCTGCTCGGCGGTGGTGCAGGCCATCGCCGCCCCGGTCGCTACCGTCTGGTCGGTGGTCCGCCGTTTCGACCAGCCCCAAGTCTACAAGCGCTTCGTCAAGAGCTGCGACGTCCTCGACGGCGACGGCGACGTCGGCACCCTCCGGGAGGTCCGCGTCATCTCCGGCCTCCCGGCCGTCACCAGCCGCGAGCGCCTCGAGATCCTCGACGACGAGCGCCACGTCATCAGCTTCCGGGTGGTCGGCGGCGAGCACCGCCTCAACAACTACCGTTCCGTCACCACCCTCCACCCAGCGCCCCCGCCGCCCTCCGCCTCCGCTGCCGAGGAACACACTGCGGTCGTCGAGTCTTACGTCGTCGACATCCCCGCCGGCAACACGAGGGACGACACGCGCGTCTTCGTCGACACAATCGTGCGGCTCAACCTCCGGTCGCTGGCCCGCACCGCTGAGAACCTGGCCAAGAGCGGAGGGGCACCAGCGTAATTATCTCCGAACCTCGATGTCGTTTTCTTCTTCCCCGGTTTCCACCACCCCGTACCCACTTGAAAGCAGACGACGACGACGGCTGGTAGAAAAATAGTGTCGCTGAGCTCATCGGAAGTAGCCTCTTCTCAGCAATATATTTTTTCTTATCTTTTCTTTTCCTTTCTTCTTTTTGCTTTCTACCGATACAAAACCCATTGTGGATACTCTCTAGTTCCTAGTTTAGCTTGTTTTTTTTTTTGGTGTAACTAGTTTAGCTTGTTCAGACCGCCTATAAATGCTCTATATTATGTTATTTCTACCTATATAGTAGTAGAGTACAAAGTTTTTGTTACTTCTTTATTTGTGTTCAGTGCAATGTGCCTCTTGGTTTTGATCAATGTGGTTGGCAAGGGATATCTGATTCTGCTGAGCTGTGTGGCCTTTCCATTGTGTGTGTGTGTATATATATATATTGGAGTATAAAATTAACATTTCGATACTCGACAATGGATGATGCACCACCTGGTTGGCCTCTTTGGACAGGCGCATGGGATGTTATGAAGCATCGTTAAACAATTTTTTGATCCTATGGTGAAGTCTGCAATCGTGACAATGGCCGTTCTTTTCAGCAGAGATCAAGCTCAGGGACTGTTTTCTTCGATTTTGAGGTGCCTTTCCTTGCTGCAAGACTAACTCCGCGGTTTCTACACCAAGAATCTTGCTTAGAATACCATCTTCTTTTACCTTTTCTTTGTTTTTGAGAAGTATGGTGCCGATGAAAGGACCCAAGTGCTGCTGTTGGTTGTGCTTCAAAACACCATGCAGGATGAATGCCCTCATGATGTCTTTTGATTATACATCATTGTGGAAGTGACTCAGTTTTAGGATAGGAGTTTTGGTTCCATCAAAGTTATTCTGATTTTTGTTTTTAGAGAGAGAGAGAGAGAGAACCGAAAATTTGATAAATATCTATTATGTTGATGATGTGAAAAAAAAATGCTTCTAAATTCATCAATTGGCCTTCTTTTTCTTATTTCGATTTAGCCCCAAATAACTGAGGCAACAACTTTTAAGAAATTGACTGATATAATAAATGAGGTGATGCAGGACTTTATCCGAGTCGCATTCATTAATTTCTTTTTGGATTGACTAACTAATCATTTAATTAATTATGAGGTAATGCTTGCTATATGTCAAGTTTCATGAATAAAGTTCTTGGATATTGGGACATGATGGAGGGTGAAATGGTAGATCAGCTCTTTTTAATTTTTTTGTTTAGCTCTCAATTTAATGGTACTAAAGGCTTGTATCTCTTTCTAAAATAGAGGTTTTTTTTTTTTTTTTTAAACACTACAATGGAAATATTATGGGAGTCCCCACTAATTTAAGCATACGAGGTGCATGTTGCAATTAAAATACCATTTTCTGGTGATGGGGAATCAGCTGTTAGATGGCTATGCAACTTGACCTTTGACAACTTGTGGTGCAAAGTAATGCAAGTGGGCATAGTTTTTTTTTTTTTTTTTTTATAATGTTTTTAAAACCTTTGTCCTTTCAATTCCTTTTGTTCTAGACTCTTCCTATTGCTTTCCTTTCCCATTTTTAGTGAAGAGGATGGCTCGCAAGTTGGATGGCAAGTGGGCAGGGAAGCTTTTGATTACCCCCGTTCTTTGCTTACAGCTAAATCCTCTCACGCCACCTACTTTTTGAATGGCTCACAAGGAGTAGATAAGGTTCTTATTCTTTTTCTCGGATAAAACAAAAAAGGGGAAACAAAAACAAGAAGAACAAGGTACTCTTCGGCCTTAATTTCTGAATTTTGTATCTCACTAGTTTACTTAAACAAATATGGTTCAGGTTAGAAGCCATGCATGAAAATTTACAATATTTTTGTTGGTAACCCACCTACCTTGTAGTAGGAGAATTATTCTAGCTTGGTTACGGTTGCAGGCACTGCTCATGGGTTATTATGTGAAACTAATAAATTGATAGTTTAGCTGGGTGGTCTTCCCAATTGCCCCTTATCCAGGATGCTTAGTGGATTCAATCATATGGACAAATAGTGATGAAAGAGAAAGTGAGTAAACTAATAAAGGATAATTGCGGTGGACACATAATTCACAGCTGTTTTCTGATAGAACTGAGAGGTTAGTTTAAGATGATACATTCTTCTCTTGCTTAAGAGAATACTGAAGCAATATTGGATATGGGATGGATTTATTTATCAAGTGTAACTTTCCTCCCACTTAAAGGAATTTAAAAATGCATTTGATCAAGTCAAGTGCTTTCTGTCAACATTTGAATTCTACAATTGAGTAGTATATGCTCTCTCCACATTTGCTAATTTTAAAAATCCTTTCTGCGTCCAGTTAGAATAATAACATGTTTCATGAATCACAAAATTCTAACACGAGTTGCATTGGTGTTTAGCAGGAAAAGAAGCCTTGGCATTTCTTGAACGAGATCAGGAGAGCATTTCCCAGTGGTGACATTAATCGACAAATATAACATCATCATGACATGGTGCTTGGCAAATTTTAGTGCGATATCACCAAGTGCAATTTGAAAGCTTCTTGCATCTGACTCCAATTCAGACAGTAGTTGAAACAGATTCTCTTTATCTTTCATTAGAAGTTGATTAAGCAACCAATCTTACTAATTATGTTTCATCATGACCTCAGACTAAAAAGCATTTTCTGGCCGATTTAGTTGTCTAAAATACCTAAAAATATTTTTTCAGAAAAAAACATACCTAAACTGTTGTGCTGCATTTTTGGATTACAAGCTAACTGTCAGAAAAATTTTTCTACAGTTCACCAAGTCCAATGGAGTTTTACAAAATATATAGTATCATTAACCACATGTACTCGTGCAGTGGCTCACCCAAAACTCTAGTTATGGTTACTATAGGTATAAATACAAGGCTTCTCCTTTACAACTCTTGGGTGTGTTTAAAGATCTTCTTTTTCCTTGTTCATAAAATAAGCTTCTGCATTAATATTGTAGTCATGTTAGGGTAACGTGAGCAATCAATATTCCGAATAATTGATTATCCCTCTAGGTCTTGAAATGCTAGTTTTAGGTCGCCTATTTGTTAATTAAATAATTTGGAAGAGGCTATTAATCTGCGCAACTTTTTGAAATGATTACATGAAGATAATCTGTTATGTTAGTATGAATGAAGGATTCTTTCGGTGAACAGTAAAAAAGTTTTATGGATCGATCCTAACTCACCATCAAAGTTGTAGAAATTAAGATGCCGTGCAGTGGGGGTTGAACCAACGAACCTAGAACACACTACCAGAGAGTTGAAAATTGTATGATAAAAACTTCCCTAAGAAGCATCAAGGAATTAAGAGGTCGCCCCATGACGTGAACTATGTAATATTATTTGCTCAATCAGGCAAGGTAAGGCAGAAGGCTTTCCCTTGATATTTCTAATGACGAGAAAACCCCTGCATTGTGTTGGATTTAGTACCTATTCCAAATTTAATTAATGTTTCCTTCCATGATTAGTAGTCTTAGAGGTAATAAGGTTAGGAATTAAAAGATTCCAGACTTATGTCAATTCAAAAAGATTAAGAGTTCTAGGATAATTTATATTGTCTTTTAGTTTGTCGTCGTCGTCTTCTTCTTCTTGTAAAAGTATCTATAAGACATTTTAGAATGGTACTTTTGCCCTCCCTTATTACTTTGGTAGGACTCGTGACTACCAGAAGAAGTTTACATGAGTTAACCAATTTCTGCACTTCCGCACCAAGATTGTTCAAAGTCTTACACTATATTTTGAGAGAGCACATTAGGCTGTAAGAAGCTATGAGCATTGGTCTCGGTCCAAAAAAATAATCAATCGGATCAGATTCACTGTTGAGTTGGCAGACCAGTTCAACCATAAAGCAACACGTGCAAAAGATGAACAAAAGAAAAATGAGCGCAACACATGTACATTTGTGCATAGTGCTTCGCAGTTGGACAAGTCCACCAGCTATGAATTTGATCCAACTAAAGATTTTATCTTATTGTGGGGCCTCTAAAGCAGTCACCATGATAAAAGTAATGAATTACTATGAATGGGCTGACTTGTTCTAGTCTTTGAACGGTTTTGGATTCAAGGTAGTGGTGCTCAGCCTTGGATCAATTGCAATATAAAAGCGAACATTTTGGGGCAACTACTTCTGACGATCCACAAGTGGCCGGCCATATGGTCATAAAAATGCAGATATAAAGAATTTTAGTCAACTTGTTCACCTAATATTTGTACATGAAGCATGAGTAAAAAGAATTCATTATAGATTGATAAGACATCTGTCATATGTGTCAAGCGCATGTACTATTCGTTGCCTTCGTCGTCAATACCATCTCCTGCCAAGTCCAAGGCCCGATCCTGTAGAAGAAGGTTATATGAAGTTGTCTATAGTTTGCGTGTTGGAGTTCTTAACTAGCAGTCTAGCATCCTGCGGGCATGAGCTCACCTCGTTTAATAAATTTAATGGAAACTCTTTTATTAATGGTGACTCCATAGATGGTATTCATACTTGTTTTGGACTTTTAAATCTCCATGGTACTTCATCAAATAAATAAATAAATAAATAAATAAATGTCCGTGGTCAAGTTTTGTTTGAGTTCTTCGTGCTAGTGGAAATTAAGATGGTGTTTGTTTGTTTATCATGTATTAAATTGCATACGAAGGAAAACAAGATAAAACATTTCACAGAAATTCCTAAATAATACTGATTTATGTTTTATTTTTAAGCAAGTTCTATGCTTTATTATTTAAAGATTGAAAACTTGACTTTTATGAGCTAATGGATTGACAAATCGAAGCACAGTTTTGCAATTTTGGAAGAATAGTCTTGCTGAGATATACTTAAGAGGAATACATGGTGAATTGCTTTATACGAAGACAAACAATGCTCTATATAAAAAAGTTTTTGACATGGTTTAGACAAATACAGATATTAAGATATGCATTACTTAGAAGAGCAAGAGCAAGGGAGGGAGAACCAGGAATTGTAACTTGTTCGTGAGCTTAAGGTTATAACGTATTACTAACTATTACAAACCTAAAGCCCAAGAAGAAGGAGAAAATGCAATACTTGGAATGTAGTTATAAATGTTATTATTTTTTTAATGTAATTTTGATTTTATATGGTCATTAAGACTAGCCAATCCATATGATATGATAAGAATAACATCATAATATAACTATTGTATCAAGATAATTGGAATTGAACTATTCAAATAACTACAATAGAAACCAAACAACATATTTCTTTTACTTGAGGTTAATAGACTTTGTAAATTTCTTGGAAATTGTTTAGTAATTTTTGAGAGAAGCAAATATTTAGTAATATTAGATAGAAGATAAAAATGTGTTAATAGCAAACTAAATTGGTGAAGTTTTTGATTGTCATAGCAAATGACTTGAGTTTTTTTTATCAAAATTAAAAGGAGGAGGAAATATTTGATGGATGGTCGTAATATTAGTGATCAACTTGTGATATTAATTAAGGAGATGTGTTTATTAAAAAAATATGTTATATCAGAGAGAAAGCAAGGTGTGTTTTTCTCAAAAATTATTGCCTGCACTGCATGCACCAGCATGGTTGTGCATGCAGCCAATTACAGTCATTGGTTAGCATGATAGTGCACTGTGATGCATGCTTGATGAATGAAACCCACAGACTGATGGCCATGATTGGCTGCGTGCATGGCCACGTGGTGCACACAGTGTAGGCAATAATTTCTCGCTCTTCCCATCGAGTGTGATGTGGAGTCAGAAATGTTAAAAGATGGAGATGCATGCACCATAGCAGAGTATCAAGCATCTCTGGTTGTATGAGTTGGTGAAATGCTGGTGAAGTACCAAAGTCTTGGAGTGGTTATTAGTTGAACCAGACCCACTGCTCAGCTGATGGACCAGTCCAACCGTGAAGCAACATGCACAATGACAAATGAAAAGAAAGAAGCGTGATGCATGCATGTTTGTGCGTGTTGCTTTATTGTTGGACTGGTCCATCAACTCAGTGGTGGACTTGGTCTAGCTAAAAGTCCATCTAGGTCTTGGCATTATCCATGTTCTTCTCCACCCATTTCACCATTCTCTCCAATGGTAACCGATACAGGCCCTTTTTTTTCATCTCTACAATGTCCTTGATGTCACCTTAAAAGGACCCTCGCCTCTAAACCACCAAGAAATTACAAGAAAGATGAATTGCTAACAAGAGACGTAAAGGGAAATGGGCAAAGGAAGAAAATTATAGGATCTTCAACTTCCTTCATGTCATCCACAGAAGTAAATGTCAAAGACCAAGATGTCAACTCGCTTCTAATCCCCATCATCCTTTTCAGAATATTTGAGTTATATGATATATATATTTTAGAAAAAACTATACCGACACCTCTTTAAGTTTGGACTACTTTATATTTGGACCTCGAAAGTTTAAAAAGTGTCACCTAGCCACCAAAACTTCAAATTTATTGTAATATGGCACAACCATGTATCTGGATCATAACACCGTTATTAGAGTAAAAAAGATAAAAATACACTTGATTCAGAAAGATTGTCTTTTGTCATTCATCTACCTACACAAGTCTCAAAGCATCCCATCCTTTATAATCCATCAACTTGTACAGATCTTAAAGCACATCATCCTCTATCATTCATTCACCTATATAAATCTCAAAGTGCTCCATTCTCTACTATTCATACACTTGCATAAATCTTAAAGTGCTCCATCTTTTATTATTAATTTGTCGATACAGATCTTAAAGTGCTCGTACTTCAATCATTCATCCAATGAACGGATCTCAAAGTGCTCCATTCTTTTTCAGACATAACACATTGCACAGATCTCAAAGTGTTCCATCTGTAACCTATTTGCCTGCACAAATCTCAAAGTGCTTTGTCTGTGATCCGTTCGCCTATACAAATCTCAAAGTGCTTCATCCTCTATCATTCACCTGCTTGCACAGATGTTAAGAGTGCTCTCTATTCTCTGTCATTCATCTATTTGCTTAGATTTCAAAGCACTTTATCTTCTATAATTCATCCATATGCACAAATCTTAGAGAGCTCCATTCTCTATCATCCATCCGTTTGTATAGATCTTAAAATATTTCATTCTCTATCATTCATCTATCTGCACAAACCTCAAAACACTGCATCTTCTATCATTTGTCCGCCTATACAGATTTTGAAGCACTCATTCCTTTGTCATCTATCTACTTGCACAAATCTCAAAATGGCCCGTCATTTTGCACAGATCTCAAAGCAATCCGTCCTCCATCATCTATTTGCATGCATGGATGTCGAAGCGCTCCATTTATTATCATTCATCTTCCTGCACATATCTCAAAGCACTTTGTCCCCTATCATCTATTCGCATGCATAGATGTCAAAGCGCTCTATTTACTATAATTTATCTGCATGCATAGATCTCAAAACACTTCATCCTTCATCATTCATCTTTCTGCATAAATATCGAAGCACTCCACCATCTATCATTCATCTATTTGCACGGACGTGAAAGCATTTCGTCCATTGTCATCCATCTCCCGTGTTTCAATTTACACCAAAACAAGAGCCCTTGCTAAGCTAGTGGGAAGGATAGTTTTGAGATTTTATAAAAAAATAGTTATCAAATGATCATGACAAGATAATGTTTTCTATTAGATCGATAGCCGAGCCATATTGTAACGAAATTTGAAACTTTAGTGGCTAATTGATATTATTAAAATTTTGGAATATAAGTATAATTTGCCCAAATTTGGAGGAATAGCTCTATAATTTTTCCAATAGAGAATGGTATCCAATATAGATAAGTATGTTTTGCGTACCATATGTCTTAATATTTGTAGTTCCCCGAGCAAGTTCTATTTGACCTTGTTGGAGGCCACAATTGATCAAATTAATTGGCGACACAAATATTAAAAAAATAAAGGACATAGATATAGTAAAGATCTTGTTGGGGGAATAAGGTTTTTCCCCCAAATGACACGAATGCCCCAAAGAAGCCGCACAATCGTCGACCCTGGAAGGCCGAAGTCGGCACCCGAACTCGGAACCTCCGACCTAAGAGAAACCCCAATGCCCGAGGCCTACTTTTGTCAGCCACCTACTACGGCTATACGTCTCTGAGGTCCGGCCAGAGACCGTACTATGACGCCCCTCCGGCATTTATTGCGCATGACCGCTGTGATCCTCCGGCACACTCCACAATAAATATGGATCTCCGGCTTACTCCACAATGAATGCGGATCTCCGGCTTACTCCACAATGAATGCGGATCTCCGGCTTACTCCACAATGAATGCGGATCTCCGGCTTACTCCACAATAAATGCGGATCTCCGGCTTACTCCACAATAAATGTGGATCTCCGGCTCACTCAACAATTAATGCACGTGACTCCTATCATCTACGGACTCCCAGCTCTCCACGGCAAATAAGCCCAGCAGAGTCTAGTCAACTGTGATAAGTCTCTGATCTCGGCCATACCTCCGACACTGATGCAATAAATTCGCCTGGTAGCGTGCTAGTTCGGGTTGTACAACGCCCTCATCGCCGACATCAGTGCAATTATTCGCCTGACCAAGCGCCGACCTGAACGACATGCCGAGCCGTACTACGGCTTCGCCCCGTTACATCGCAGGTAAACCGACCCCCGGTCTATAAAAGGGGGTTGGAAAATCGATACTGGGGACACGCACCGTTTACCTCTACTCTACACGATTTGCCCCCTCCCTGACTTGAGCGTCGGAGGGCCGGCGCCGGGAGACCCGGCCACCGGCTCGTGTGCAGGCACCCAGACGGAGGACGCCGCCCACTGTCGGATCGTCGCCCAGCCGCGGGAATCAGCCGCTCCTTCTCGCCGATCGCCCCAGACGGAGGACGCCGCCCGTCGACGAACCACCGCCCCACCGTGAGTAACCACCTCCCGCTCCCTCTCCTCGACCGAAGATTGCCCCCGGGTCCAATTTCCAGCAACAGTTGGCGCTAGAGGAAGGGCCCGAGTAGCAGTCATGAAGTTGAGAAGTAAGGGAGCCTCTAACGTCTCCCGGCGTCCCCCGCAAAGTCCTGGACACTCCGTCCAGAATTTCCCAACTCCAGCTGACCCAGGTCCTCAGGTCCAGCTGGAACAGTTCAATGCCCTGGTACAGCAAGTCCAGGCCCTGGCCGCCGCTGTGCAGGGCCTACGGCGCGTGGAAGCTTCATCGGCGCTTCCCCCGCAGGCCCAGGCCCCGCCGGAGTGTCTCCCCAACGGCCCGGTTCTCCCCAGTCAAAATCTGCATGGCTCCTCCAGAGCCAACAACGGAGAACGGGCTACTCCCCGTAGGGAGTTACCGAGAGAAGGTTTCGATCGGAGACCCCAACTTTCCGAGGCGGAGTCAGCCCCGGACCGCCAAGGGCCGGCGCAAACCACAACGACAATCCCACGGGTGGGGGAGCTCGACCGAAAAGTTGAGCATCTGGAGCGCCAGATTGCGGCACTCCACGGCAAGAAGGCAAGACAGGAAGGGGACTTTGAGTTCACTGCCAAGTCCCCCTTCTCCCGCCAGATCGAGGACGAGCCGGTTCCCGTGAGATTCAAAATGCCTCAGGTGGAGCCCTACAGCGGAATCACCGACCCCCTCGACCACTTGGAGAGTTATCGGGCCCTCATGGCCCTACAAGGGTCCTCGGAGGCCATACTCTGCAAAGCCTTTCCAGCGACCCTCCGAGGGACCGCTCGGCTTTGGTTTTCTGGACTGAAGCCGAACACGGTGTCCTCCTTTGAGCAGCTCGGCAGGCAGTTCGCCACCAACTTTGCTGCCAGCCGGCGCCAGTGACGGACATCAGACTCCCTCCTGGACATCAAGCAGAAGGAGGGGGAGTCCCTCAAAGAGTACCTGGACCGCTTTACTGCCGCCACATGGGAGGTCCGCGAGCTAGACCAGTCGATAGCCATGTCGGCTCTGAAAACTGGGGTTCGCTCCTACCGATTCCTCTTCTCCATCGAGAAGAGCTTCCCGGCCGACTTCACCGAAATGCTGGCCCGAGCCCGGAAGTATGCCAAGGCCGAGGAGGCAGTCGCCTCCAGGCGGGGAGCAATCGAGCCCGCCTCTAAGAAGCAGAAGAAGCGCCGCGAGGAGCGCGGCCGACAAAGGAGCCGGTCTCCCCGCAGAGAGAAAAATCTCCCCAGACTGAGGAGTCCGCCCCGTCAGCAGGGGCGACCTCAGCAGAGGACACCTCCTCGTCCGAGGTCTCAACCACGGCCCCGGACGTACCAGGCGAGGTACGAGAACTATACACCCGTCAATGCTCCCCGGGCCGAGATCCTGATGGAAATTGAGGGTCGGGACTTCTTCCGACCCCCGCCTCCTATGCGAGACACGGGATTTCCCCGAAATACCAGGAAGTATTGCCGCTTCCACCGAGACCGCAGGCACCCAGACGGAGGACGCCGCCCACTGTCGGATCGTCGCCCAGCCGCGGGAATCAGCCGCTCCTTCTCGCCGATCGCCCCAGACGGAGGACGCCGCCCGTCGACGAACCACCGCCCCACCGTGAGTAACCACCTCCCGCTCCCTCTCCTCGACCGAAGATTGCCCCCGGGTCCAATTTCCAGCAACAGTTGGCGCTAGAGGAAGGGCCCGAGTAGCAGTCATGAAGTTGAGAAGGAAGGGAGCCTCTAACGTCTCCCGGCGTCCCCCGCAAAGTCCTGGACACTCCGTCCAGAATTTCCCAACTCCAGCTGACCCAGGTCCTCAGGTCCAGCTGGAACAGTTCAATGCCCTGGTACAGCAAGTCCAGGCCCTGGCCGCCGCCGTGCAGGGCCTACGGCGCGTGGAAGCTTCATCGGCGCTTCCCCCGCAGGCCCAGGCCCCGCCGGAGTGTCTCCCCAACGGCCCGGTTCTCCCCAGTCAAAATCTGCATGGCTCCTCCAGAGCCAACAACGGAGAACGGGCTACTCCCCGTAGGGAGTTACCGAGAGAAGGTTTCGATCGGAGACCCCAACTTTCCGAGGCGGAGTCAGCCCCGGACCGCCAAGGGCCGGCGCAAACCACAACGACAATCCCACGGGTGGGGGAGCTCGACCGAAAAGTTGAGCATCTGGAGCGCCAGATTGCGGCACTCCACGGCAAGAAGGCAAGACAGGAAGGGGACTTTGAGTTCACTGCCAAGTCCCCCTTCTCCCGCCAGATCGAGGACGAGCCGGTTCCCGTGAGATTCAAAATGCCTCAGGTGGAGCCCTACAGCGGAATCACCGACCCCCTCGACCACTTGGAGAGTTATCGGGCCCTCATGGCCCTACAAGGGTCCTCGGAGGCCATACTCTGCAAAGCCTTTCCAGCGACCCTCCGAGGGACCGCTCGGCTTTGGTTTTCTGGACTGAAGCCGAACACGGTGTCCTCCTTTGAGCAGCTCGGCAGGCAGTTCGCCACCAACTTTGCTGCCAGCCGGCGCCAGCGACGGACATCAGACTCCCTCCTGGACATCAAGCAGAAGGAGGGGGAGTCCCTCAAAGAGTACCTGGACCGCTTTACCGCCGCCACATGGGAGGTCCGCGAGCTAGACCAGTCGATAGCCATGTCGGCTCTGAAAACTGGGGTTCGCTCCTACCGATTCCTCTTCTCCATCGAGAAGAGCTTCCCGGCCGACTTCACCGAAATGCTGGCCCGAGCCCGGAAGTATGCCAAGGCCGAGGAGGCAGTCGCCTCCAGGCGGGGAGCAATCGAGCCCGCCTCTAAGAAGCAGAAGAAGCGCCGCGAGGAGCGCGGCCGACAAAGGAGCCGGTCTCCCCGCAGAGAGAAAAATCTCCCCAGACTGAGGAGTCCGCCCCGTCAGCAGGGGCGACCTCAGCAGAGGACACCTCCTCGTCCGAGGTCTCAACCACGGCCCCGGACGTACCAGGCGAGGTACGAGAACTATACACCCGTCAATGCTCCCCGGGCCGAGATCCTGATGGAAATTGAGGGTCGGGACTTCTTCCGACCCCCGCCTCCTATGCGAGACACGGGATTTCCCCGAAATACCAGGAAGTATTGCCGCTTCCACCGAGACCGCAGGCACCCAGACGGAGGACGCCGCCCACTGTCGGATCGTCGCCCAGCCGCGGGAATCAGCCGCTCCTTCTCGCCGATCGCCCCAGACGGAGGACGCCGCCCGTCGACGAACCACCGCCCCACCGTGAGTAACCACCTCCCGCTCCCTCTCCTCGACCGAAGATTGCCCCCGGGTCCAATTTCCAGCAACAGTTGGCGCTAGAGGAAGGGCCCGAGTAGCAGTCATGAAGTTGAGAAGTAAGGGAGCCTCTAACGTCTCCCGGCGTCCCCCGCAAAGTCCTGGACACTCCGTCCAGAATTTCCCAACTCCAGCTGACCCAGGTCCTCAGGTCCAGCTGGAACAGTTCAATGCCCTGGTACAGCAAGTCCAGGCCCTGGCCGCCGCCGTGCAGGGCCTACGGCGCGTGGAAGCTTCATCGGCGCTTCCCCCGCAGGCCCAGGCCCCGCCGGAGTGTCTCCCCAACGGCCCGGTTCTCCCCAGTCAAAATCTGCATGGCTCCTCCAGAGCCAACAACGGAGAACGGGCTACTCCCCGTAGGGAGTTACCGAGAGAAGGTTTCGATCGGAGACCCCAACTTTCCGAGGCGGAGTCAGCCCCGGACCGCCAAGGGCCGGCGCAAACCACAACGACAATCCCACGGGTGGGGGAGCTCGACCGAAAAGTTGAGCATCTGGAGCGCCAGATTGCGGCACTCCACGGCAAGAAGGCAAGACAGGAAGGGGACTTTGAGTTCACTGCCAAGTCCCCCTTCTCCCGCCAGATCGAGGACGAGCCGGTTCCCGTGAGATTCAAAATGCCTCAGGTGGAGCCCTACAGCGGAATCACCGACCCCCTCGACCACTTGGAGAGTTATCGGGCCCTCATGGCCCTACAAGGGTCCTCGGAGGCCATACTCTGCAAAGCCTTTCCAGCGACCCTCCGAGGGACCGCTCGGCTTTGGTTTTCTGGACTGAAGCCGAACACGGTGTCCTCCTTTGAGCAGCTCGGCAGGCAGTTCGCCACCAACTTTGCTGCCAGCCGGCGCCAGCGACGGACATCAGACTCCCTCCTGGACATCAAGCAGAAGGAGGGGGAGTCCCTCAAAGAGTACCTGGACCGCTTTACCGCCGCCACATGGGAGGTCCGCGATCTAGACCAGTCGATAGCCATGTCGGCTCTGAAAACTGGGGTTCGCTCCTACCGATTCCTCTTCTCCATCGAGAAGAGCTTCCCGGCCGACTTCACCGAAATGCTGGCCCGAGCCCGGAAGTATGCCAAGGCCGAGAAGGCAGTCGCCTCCAGGCGGGGAGCAATCGAGCCCGCCTCTAAGAAGCAGAAGAAGCGCCGCGAGGAGCGCGGCCGACAAAGGAGCCGGTCTCCCCGCAGAGAGAAAAATCTCCCCAGACTGAGGAGTCCGCCCCGTCAGCAGGGGCGACCTCAGCAGAGGACACCTCCTCGTCCGAGGTCTCAACCACGGCCCCGGACGTACCAGGCGAGGTACGAGAACTATACACCCGTCAATGCTCCCCGGGCCGAGATCCTGATGGAAATTGAGGGTCGGGACTTCTTCCGACCCCCGCCTCCTATGCGAGACACGGGATTTCCCCGAAATACCAGGAAGTATTGCCGCTTCCACCGAGACCGTGGGCACGACACGGAGGACTGCTTCCAACTCCGGGACGAGATAGAAGCGCTCATCCGACGGGGAGTACTCAACCGGTTCGTGAGGAATCGACCTGAGGAAAGAAGGCCGGCGGAGAATGTCGCACCAACCGAAAATCCAGGCGACAACAGGCCCATCGCCGGCACCATCAACATGATCGGGCGGGCCTCGGCAGGAACGGCCGCCCAGGGAACACCCCCGAAGCGCCCACGTACTGATGAAGTCATCTCGTTCTCGGACGAGGACTTAGAAGGGGTCGAGACCCCTCACGATGACGCTGTGGTCATCTCCATGATTGTAAATAGGTTTGATGTAAAGCGTGTCCTAGTTGACAATGGAAGTTCAGCCAACATTTTGTACTACCATGCCTACCAAAAAATGGGGTTGACAGGAAGACATCTCCGGAGAATCAATGCCCCGCTAGTCGGGTTTACCGGAGATGCGGTCTCGGTTGAAGGTGAGGCTAGCTTCCTTGTCACAGTTGGCCTCGCCCCCCGGGAGAGCACTGTGAGGATGGACTTCTTGGTGGTCCGTCTGCCCTCGGTCTACAACGCCATCCTTGGGCGCCCAGGGTTAAACACCCTTCGAGCCGTGGTTTCAACCCGCCATTTACTCATGCGGTTCCCCACCGGCCAAGGAGTAGGCGAGGTCCGCGGAGACCAACTGGTCGCCAAGCAATGCTACATGGCGGCCCACACAGTGAAACAACCAGCTGAGGCGCCAGACCGCCCGGCGCGCCCCTCACTCCCCATAGAAACCCTCGATGCAAGGGACACCCCCTGGAAGAAGCAAGTAGAGCCCGGTGAGCTCCTTATTCAAATCCCACTACGAGAAAATTTTTCCAAGCTAACCGTGCAGGTCGGCTCCGGCCTCGGCGCCCATGAGAGGGATCGCCTCGTCAGCTTCCTGCGGGATAATGCCGACGTCTTCGCCTGGTCGCCCGCAGACGTGCCAGGAATTGACCCTGAGGTCATGGTCCACCAACTTCAGGTGAAACCAACCAGCAGGCCTATAAAGCAGAAGAAAAGAGGCTCCGCCCCCGAGCGACAACGAGCTGCGGCCGAGGAGGTGGACAAACTCCTCGGAGCCGGCTTCATCCGGGAGGTCTCCTACCCGGACTGGCTCGCCAACATAGTCCTCGTAAAGAAGGCCAACGGAAAATGGCGTATGTGTGTGGACTACACCGACCTGAACAAGGCCTGCCCAAAAGACAGTTTCCCCCTCCCGAGCATCGACCAGCTCGTCGACTCCACCTCGGGACACCAACTGCTAACTTTTATGGACGCCTTTTCAGGATACAATCAAATCCGAATGGCGCCAGAAGACAAGGAGAAGACGGCCTTCGTCACCGACAAGGGCACCTACTGCTATAAGGTGATGCCCTTTGGCCTGAAAAACGCTGGGGCCACCTATCAGAGGCTGGTCAGCCAGATTTTTAAAGACCAGATCGGCCGGAACATGGAAGTCTACGTGGACGACATGTTGGTGAAGAGCCGAGCGGCGGAACACCACATAGCCGATCTCGACGAGACTTCGCCAAGCTCAGAAAATATCAAATGAAACTCAATCCGGCGAAGTGCGCGTTCGGGGTCACCTCGGGCAAGTTCCTGGGTTTCATAGTGACCCAGCGCGGAATTGAGGCCAACCCGGAGAAAATCCGGGCACTGCAAGAGATGTCGCCTCCAAAGACAGTTAAGGAGGTGCAGCAGCTCGCGGGGCGGGTAGCCGCCCTGGGAAGGTTCGTCTCTCGGTCAGCCGAGCGTTGCCTCCCCTTCTTCAAGAGCCTCAAACGGCCGAAAGACTTCCGGTGGACAGAAGAATGCCAGCAGGCCTTTGAAGATCTTCGGAGCCTTCTGGCTTCTCCCCCGCTGCTCACCAAGCCCCGGAAAGGCGAGGTCCTTTACTTATATCTGGCCGTCTCCCCAGCCGCAGTGAGCTCAGTTCTCGTCCGGGAAGAGGACAAGCTCCAAAAGCCGGTCTATTACACCAGCCGGGTTCTCAGGGATGCCGAGACCCGATATTCTAAACTTGAGAAGACCATCTTCGCTCTCATCATCTCGGCTCGGAGACTCAGGCCTTACTTCCAAGCCCACACGATAGTTATATTGACTGACCAGCCCATGAAGCAAATATTGCAGAGGTCGGATCGTGCGGGGAGGATCGCCAAATGGGCGGTCGAGCTCGGAGAATTCGACCTCGAATATCGGCCCAGGCCGGCTATCAAAGCTCAGATACTCGCCGACTTCATCGTGGAGTGCACCCTTCCGGACAACCCCGACCTGCCATCTGGACCCGCGGAGGAGGCCCCGAGGCAGCCATGGGTCCTGCACTCGGACGGGTCTTCGACCTCGGGGGGTAACGGGGCCGGACTTATCCTCACTAGTCCAGACGGAGTGGTGGCTGAGCAAGCCCTGCGCCTCGAGTTCCCGGCCTCGAACAATGAGGCCGAGTATGAGGCCCTGATCGCCGGGCTCAAACTGGCGAAAGAACTAAACGTGGGAGACTTGACGGCATTCAGCGACTCCCAGCTGGTGGTAAACCAGGTCCAAGGAGATTTTGAAGCTAAAGAGCCATCCATGCAAAAGTATCTCCAAAAGGTGCGGGAACTCATATCTGCCCTGAATTCTTTCAACATTCAGTACATTCCCAGAACGGAAAACCTCAGGGCAGACCAGCTATCCAAGTTGGCAAGCTCCCGCATGAGCGAGCTTCCTAAGGGAACCACGCTCGAGTATCTTCAGACCCCCAGCACGGAGGAACCCGAGCCTACCATGTGCATCGGCTCCGAGCCAAGCTGGATCGACGGGCTCGTCTGCTACCTTCAGGACGGAACCCTACCTCATGACGAGATGGAGGCTCGCCGAATCAAGCGCCAGGCCCCCCGATATGTCCTATACGAGAACAGGCTCTATCGACGATCATTTACTTCCCCCCTTCTCAGATGCCTCCGCCCCTCCGAGGCGGACTATGCTCTCCGAGAGGTCCATGAAGGGATCTGCGGAAATCACCTGGGGGGCCGGGCCTTGGCCCATAAGATCCTGCGGCAGGGATATTACTGGCCCACACTCCAAAAAGACGCAACAGATTTCGTCCGCAAGTGCGATCGGTGCCAGCGAAACGCCAATATCCAGCGCCGACCTTCAGCTCTGCTGACCTCCATCATCGCCCCCTGGCCGTTTGCCCAATGGGGGATCGACATCCTGGGGCCCTTTCCCCTCGCCACCGGACAGAGAAAGTTCCTGGTCGTCTCCATCGACTATTTCACCAAATGGGTCGAGGCCGAACCTGTCGCCCGGATCACCGAGCAAAGGATGCGGGATTTCGTATGGAAGTCTATAATCTGCCGATTCGGACTACCCCGTATTCTTATATCTGATAATGGTCGACAATTTGACAATATTCATTTCAGGGAGTTTTGCTCTGAACTCGGCATTGATCATCGCTTCACCTCGGTTGCCCATCCCCAGACAAACGGGGAAACCGAGGTAACTAACCGAACTATTTTGCAGGGACTTAAAGCTAGGCTTGATCGGTCCAAAGGACAGTGGGTCGAGGACTTGTACAATGTCCTTTGGGCGTACCGGACCACGTTCCGACTACCCACGGGAGAGACCCCCTTCAACCTAGCATACGGCACTGAGGCCGTCATCCCGCTGGAGATCGGCCTGCCTTCTCCCAGAATGGAGCATTACGACCCCGACACCAATTCTTCCCAGCTAAGGAGCAACTTGGACCTTGTCGAAGAAACGAGAGAGGTCGCCCGGGTTCGCATGGCGAGATACCAACAGCGAACGGCCCAATACTACAACTCCAGAGTCAAGCCCAAGCTCTTCAAAGTAGGGGACCTCGTCCTCAGGAGAGTCGAGGCTTCTCAACCGACCGAGCAAGGAAAGCTCGCCCCAAATTGGGAAGGGCCGTATCAAATCGCCCGGGTACAACGACCAGGGGCGTACAAATTGAAGTCCCTGGAGGGGACTCTGATCCCACGAAGCTGGAACTCCGAGAATCTACGGATGTATTACCAATGAAACCCTAAGGGGTTCAAAACAATCAGGACAATGGACTCAGCTCCTTTTTCTGCAAAAATTTCTCTCACCTTGATAACTGTAATCCTCTTTTAATATTGGGTCGTCTGTGATCCTCAGATTCCCCGGCCAAAATCGGGATGCCTCGAGGCTCGACCGTAGAGTCCCAAACTCCCTCGACCTCGGGAAGGATCGCAAGACGACGAAACGTGGAATGGAGCAGGATTCCTCGACTAAGGCCGAGATGCCCCGAGTGTCGACAGTGCGTGCCCAGACCCCTCGACACTTCGGGAAGACGGGGTAGTACCTTCGCGGCCCCCCGTAGCGCCTCCTCAACTAAGGTCGGGATGCCCCGAGGGTCGACCGTAGAGAACCAGACTCCCTTGACCTCGGGAAGGCGCCGTGAGGGGTGGAAAGGGTGGCTCCACCTGGGGCGCCACGAAGTGGACCCCCAGGAGCGGTCGACGATCCCCGATCCCCGAAGCGAGCGATCCCTCGACTAAGGTCGAGATGCCCCGAGTGTCGACAGCGCGTACCCAGACCCCTCGACACTTCGGGAAGACGGGGAAGTACCTTCGCGGCCCCCCGTGGCGCTCATCACCAACAACGGGGTAGTACCTTCGCGGCCCCCCGTAGCGCCTCCTCGACTAAGGTCGGGATGCCCCGAAGGTCGACCGTAGAGAACCAGACTCCCTCGACCTCGGGAAGCGTCGCAGGTCGACAGTGCGTACCCAGACCCCTCGACCTGACGAACGATTCCTCGACCAAGGTCGGGATGCCCCGAGGGTCGACCGTAGAGAACCAGACTCCCTTGACCTCGGGAAGGCGCCGTGAGGGGTGGAAAGGGTGGCTCCACCTGGGGCGCCACGAAGTGGACCCCCAGGAGCGGTCGACGATCCCCGATCCTCGAAGCGAGCGATCCCTCGACTAAGGTCGAGACGCCCCGAGTGTCGACAGTGCGTGCCCAGACCCCTCGACACTTCGGGAAGACGGGGTAGTACCTTCGCGGCCCCCCGTGGCGCTCATCACCAACAACGGGGTAGTACCTTCGCGGTCCCCCGTAGCGCCCCCTCGACTAAGGTCGGGATACCCCGAGGATCGACCGTAGAGAACCAGACTCCCTCGACCTCGGGAAAGCATCGCAGGTCGGTAGAGCCGACCTGACGTATGATCCCTCGACTGAGGTCGGGATGCCCCGAGGGTCGACCGTAGAGAATCAGACTCCCTCGACTTCGGGAGGTACCACAGGTCAGCAAAGCGTCCGCGGACCCGCCGACCTGACACAAGACCCCTCGGCCAAAGTTGAGGTGCCCCGAGGTCCGACCACAGGGTCTCAAACTCCCTCGACCTCGCAAAGAGCTACAAATCAATAAAGCCTCCCCAAGCCCTCTCAACCTCGGCGGGTGCTGTCGGGTCCGTGAGAAGCCCGAGCCCCCTTAAAGTCAAAAATGACTCCGCAGGTCGACGAGGAAGGGAAGCAGCCTACTCCACCATGCGAAGCATAACTCTGAGAATGAAAGAGGTACATTCAACTGGACGCCCTCCTTGTCAAATTTTATTTACATATTGCTGAACGGAATCTTAATGTTGAAGCCTTATCTCGCCCCAAAGTCGGGCCTCTCTAACGGGTCGGCTTAGGATCGACCTCCTAATTACATTATGCATGCACCGTTCGTCAAGTCTCCGAAACTGGTACAGAGGATTTCATAAATTAGTGCCCGACTTGGCTCTTCGACGTAAACTCCTACGTCCGGCTAAAAAGTGGTCCCGGCCACGAATGCGCCAGCCAAACACGGGTACCAAGGCAATCTCTGGAAACCCCAGCCTTGCTCACCGAAGCCTCGGCAGAGTCCGAGAACAATAACTACGAAAACCTTCGGTAATAACCTGCCTATTGGCCCGCGCTCCCTCTGAGGAGTTTGGAGTTAAGTTCGGAGACCCGACTAAACTCCCCGATTAGCGGCACATACAGACCTAGTCCGGTCTTAGTTAAAGGGCTAAGGCCCGACCTCGACACCTTGGGACTTCCCTAAAGGCTAAACCGCGATCCGACCTGGGGGCGGCTGCGTCACCCTGTCCCCCGGCCCTGCGGTTTCAAGACGAAACCCGGGCTGGAAGAAGAAACGGGAGCGGATTGTCTCCAGTTCCTCCTCTGACATATTCGACCCAACTTCTTCGGGACCGAGACTCATTCTCACAGAAGAATGGAGTAAAAATTAAGAGCAGAAAATGGAAGTTGGCAAGGAGAAGAAAAGAGGAAACTCTAGAGAAAACAGGAAGAAAACCTACTGGACATTGCCAGAAATTGCTCCGAGCACCGCCGGCAAAATTCGGTTGAGGGAGAAAACAAGGGAAAAAAGACGACGAAAATGAGGGGAAGCCAAACAAGACCTTTAGGGCAGACTCGTGGGGTTTATATAGACCCCCCTGACGGCCCAGATCGATGGGGTCGGTTCCCATCCCCCGATCGGGCTGCGCCACGTGGCGACCTCTGAGGCCGAGGCACTGCATCCACTCCGGATCAATAAATCGAATACGAAATCAAAGTGTTGTCCCATCGGATCTCGGGGCCTCATTATGGGTCCACAGAACCCCATCGCCTCGAAGAATGAGCGGACGGCACCCCCGCTCCCCTCGTTTAATAAAATCTGGGACACGTGGAGCCCCGGTGTGGCCTCCACTCCTCCGAAATTATGACCCGGTAACACGAAATCGGAAGCGTCCGACCCCTGGTCATGCCGCGTGTCCGTTTTGAAACCCAAAATGGCACGCTCATTGATGAGCGGGAATTCTCGATTGTGGGGCCGAGGCGCCACCCCGTCGAACCCGAGGACCCTCATCCTGGGTCCGCCTCACAAACCAACCTCGGTAATCCAAGAGACACCGCCCCCGCTATAGTCGCCTCGAAAGACGTAGGGATATGGACCCCATCATTAATTCGCCGAACAAAGTAACCTCGAAACGCCCAAGGGCGCAGGTCCTACCACGAAAATTCCAAGAAACATGAGGGTGCGGACGAAGTTCGCCCCCCAACTTTAACGATGGACTTTACTTCCTACGTCCGAGCCCACAAGCCGCTCGAACTCGGAAGTCGGGGGGTAGTGTTGGGGGAATAAGGTTTTTCCCCCAAATGACACGAATGCCCCAAAGAAGCCGCACAATCGTCGACCCTGGAAGGCCGAAGTCGGCACCCGAACTCGGAACCTCCGACCTAAGAGAAACCCCAATGCCCGAGGCCTACTTTTGTCAGCCACCTACTACGGCTATACGTCTCCGAGGTCCGGCCAGAGACCGTACTATGACGCCCCTCCGGCATTTATTGCGCATGACCGCTGTGATCCTCCGGCACACTCCACAATAAATATGGATCTCCGGCTTACTCCACAATGAATGCAGATCTCCGGCTTACTCCACAATAAATATGGATCTCCGGCTTACTCCACAATGAATGCGGATCTCCGGCTTACTCCACAATAAATGCGGATCTCCGGCTTACTCCACAATAAATGTGGATCTCCGGCTCACTCAACAATTAATGCACGTGACTCCTATCATCTACGGACTCCCAGCTCTCCACGGCAAATAAGCCCAGCAGAGTCTAGTCAACTGTGATAAGTCTCTGATCTCGGCCATACCTCCGACACTGATGCAATAAATTCGCCTGGTAGCGTGCTAGTTCGGGTTGTACAACGCCCTCATCGCCGACATCAGTGCAATTATTCGCCTGACCAAGCGCCGACCTGAACGACATGCCGAGCCGTACTACGGCTTCGCCCCGTTACATCGCAGGTAAACCGACCCCCGGTCTATAAAAGGGGGTTGGAAAATCGATACTGGGGACACGCACCGTTTACCTCTACTCTACACGATTTGCCCCCTCCCTGACTTGAGCGTCGGAGGGCCGGCGCCGGGAGACCCGGCCACCGGCTCGTGTGCAGGCACCCAGACGGAGGACGCCGCCCACTGTCGGATCGTCGCCCAGCCGCGGGAATCAGCCGCTCCTTCTCGCCGATCGCCCCAGACGGAGGACGCCGCCCGTCGACGAACCACCGCCCCACCGTGAGTAACCACCTCCCGCTCCCTCTCCTCGACCGAAGATTGCCCCCGGGTCCAATTTCCAGCAACAGATCTTTTGAGGATGAAGATGGCAGCACCAAAATACTCCCCCTTTTCTTTTATTATAGAAAAATCTCTAACATGGTAATTACTAGATCTTTTATAATAATAAAATCAAGAACCATATGATCCTATGCAATACACCCAGCACAAAACACCAAACAGCAACCAATAAAAAAACAAAACAAATACTTTCTAAATTTGGTTTACTAACTCCTACACCTTCTAAGTGTTCATGGAGTTAGCAATAGGAGGATGGAGTTAGAGCAACCACTATATTATTAGAATGAAGTTAGAGCTAGATTTAGAGTTGGTCGCCCAAAATACAAGGTGGGCAGCAACATACCTTGTGGAGTTTTTATCACCACTTAATTCTCCGTACCTTTAAATTATTGTTCGGAAATGACTTGCAGAACTTATAAAAAATAATAATTAAAAAGAAATAAGGCGAAGATAAATGAGGATTCCGCCTCGGCTTGGTCCGGAGGATGTCGCAGTGATGGCGTTGTGCCCACGTCGGCACTCGCGACCGAGCCATCGTTCGAGGAGAAATCTTCTTGTCTTATACGGAGCACCGCCGGGGTACCAAAAGCGACTTGACAAGGAGAAATTTAGGCTCGGAATGCGAAGGCTGGCAGGCGGAAAACGCGTCGGAGGGATTGCTTTTCAATCACTAGGTCGATAGGCCCGATTGAGGAGCCCATGGACTATTTCCGATTCCTTTGGAAAAAAGGGCCGGCTAATTAGAACACTAGCAGAATTGAAGACTGGATCGCCTTTTATATTACTCGGCACTTCAGAAAGTTTTTTTTGGACTACTGCCACTGAGATTTCTTCTCTTTTGTATCATTTTATTGTTTTGATTTGACAGGCTGTACCCATATAAAAGATATATGAATGCCGTTTTCTACTAAAAATAACAGAGGGGCGATGCACGAAAGACGTTGATGTCGGGATTCCTTTGAGCAGGTCTTTGTTAAAATGGCTGCCTCCCTTGTCATAAAAAAAGGCCTTATAGATGATAACTAACATTTTAATTTTTAGGGTCATCTTATGCTTGAGAGGGATGCAGCTACAGTGATCGATTGGACACGGGAGGAGGGCTGTAAACTTTCTGCTCAGCGACATCCGATAGATGGTGGATGAGTGCAATGCCTTTTACGCCGTGCATGTGTAGCTGAAAGCGAACCGGGCTTCTGATTGGATCATCTCCTATACTGCTCAGCATTTCGGAAGATTCTCTGGACACACGATGGAGTTTCCCGGCCGATGTTTTTGGCTGCAGTTATGCTAGAGTAGTGTGGGTAGCCATTGTACCAAAAAAAAAATCATCTTATACCGAACAAGTTTGCAAGATATTGGGATGTCTATGATCATATAGAAGTTTGCTAGCCTACCATTTGCAAACTTTGTTATAGACTACTTGTTTTTAACTTTATCAGCTTCGGAAACATTGTAAGGTTCGCAAAACTTTGGTAAGACATTGGTAATGTATTAAAATTTTAAGAATCATAGACAAAGTAGTTACTGATTGAATTTGTATCTAATTTTTGCTACTAGCTAGCTTGCAACTACTTGGAGGATCAGAAAACATACAAAAGCAAGAATTCACAGCAAAATTTAAAAACTCATTTTTGTAAGTTATATAACCAACCTAATTTCCCTGCTCTAGAAGAGGAGTAGGGAAAAAATGGAAAATGTCTCCCTATACATCATCTACACGAATGATCATTGAGGAGAAGTAAACTTTCATCTCTATATACATGTTGCTTCCTTCTAAGCCCATTTAGCAAGAAGCGACATTAAGCCCGCTCCGATAAGTAAGGAGACATTTATCCCAAATTGTAGTTTTCCCTTGCTCTGCACCCTTGGATTCATAAAATCTTCAGCTAGAAGATCAACAAGAGACATGTAGATTAAAATTCCTGCAGCTGCTGAATTGAGAATGCCTTCAACAATTAGGGCAGTCGGACTATTCTCATTATAAACAGATGATATTCCAAAACCTATTACTATTCCAACAGGAGTGGTGAGGGAGAAGAAGAGTATCATTGTTGCCATTGACTTGACTTTGAATTTAGCCTGTAGTATAAAGTAATCTCTAATTAATTGCAAGTGGTAAAAAGTGAATGGTCATAAAAGACACTATAAGTGAACTTTTGAATATAATTAAATCATGGGGAGAACTGAATCACCTTTAGAGAATTTTGCAAAAACTGTTATTTTGCAGGCTATTTTCAGTACCAGATGGATTGTGCACCTATCGCACTTATTTTTATTTGTAGAAGATTCCAAATTCAAACCTTGGGATATGTTATTTTTCCAAGAGCTTGACTTAGGTGACGCAGTCATCATTTTTTGAAATTGTTACTGCTCATTCTCTAAAAGAAATAATACTAGAGCGAAAAGGAGAATGACCTCTAGGAACTACTACGAAAATACTCATAGTTATCAAGATAAATTAAAAGTTAAATGCATTCCTAACCAAGCATCAATAGTAACCATGTGGGAGGCTCATCTCCTTCATTACTTTTCCCAAAAATAAATAAATAAATAAATTATTGGTTTTTTTTA
The DNA here is from genome assembly GCF_009389715.1 of Phoenix dactylifera. Lineage (NCBI taxonomy): Eukaryota > Viridiplantae > Streptophyta > Magnoliopsida > Arecales > Arecaceae > Phoenix > Phoenix dactylifera. Next base: position 5,359,033 of record NC_052403.1, read on the forward strand.
TGAATACCCTTCTAAAAATTTAAATTTATGTAAATATTCTTTTAAAATTTTTATTTATTTCTATACCCTCATAAAACACTATTTTTGTACAAATGCCTTTAATATAATGGTTCTTCTAACACCGTTAATAAAAACCATATTTATTTTAATTAAAAATAAAAATTTTAATTACTTTTTTATTTTCCAACGCAATCATCTTATAAATATTTCTTTTTGCACATCTACCCATTAGGGGTATTTTAGTCATTTTAATTTGAAACGTTAATTTTTTAATAGTGTTAGATAGCATGGGTACATATACAGAAATAAGGATAAAAAAAGAGTAAAATAGCCAAATATGTGTTTGACGAGGGTATACATGCAAATATCAATTTGGAAGGATATTCATACAAAAATCGATATTTAGAAGGATGTTCATTCAAAAAATTCTAAATTACTAGCTAAACTAGATGCTACAAGCCAATCGAAAGCTCCAAAACTGTCTCAGAATATCAGACAACAATATTTTAGCCTTTTGTTTATATAATTTAACAATTTTATCTCACAAGCTTGGACTTGGTCACGATCTATGATCCATGTTATTTTATTCTCCAAAAACAATGCATGGTCTATGACCTATTAGACGTGCGCTGCTGTATTCACATCTTTTTAAGGGTCTCCATCGTACATAGATGCCACGTTTCATAAACAAAATGAGATCTATAGAAATCTTATATTTTTAGTATTTTTTAAAAAATAAGAAATTTTTATTTTTATTATTTATTTAAAAATAAAATATATTTTTTATCACTAGCATCAATACTACTCCTACTACCGCCACCACCACCATATTATCTGTCTCTACTCCCGCCATTTCTATTGCCTCTGCTTCCATTATCACTAGTTTAACCATCATTATCATGTTTATATTTTTAAAATAACTAAATATACTAATAATATTTATATTTTAAAAATTAAATATAAATAAAAATTTTTATTTTAAAAAAATAAAAAAAATAAAATGATGCTAAAGGTGTCTAAAGTTTTTTTTAAAATTTAAAATAGGAGCAAAACAATAAGAGTTCGCTACACATTTAACGGATCAATAAAATAGAATCTATATAAACTTAAACTCAACAAGAATTTCGATATTGTAATTTCCGTATGCTCATCTCTATTATCCTAAAGTATAATATTTAAAAACTAATCTTGCAATTTTATTTGAACTAATTTATTAGATATAAATTCAAAATAAATTATACCTGCACAATACATCCTCCAAGACCCATGCCTTCAAAGAATTGATGAAAGCTTAAAGCAACTATCAGTGATTTAATGATAGAAGGACTCTCTGATGCACCTAAAGAAATTCCAATTATGATTGAATGAACAACGATGCCCAATTCCAATACCTACACAATATTAAAAAAAATAAAATTATGATTTTCAGACTCAAGATCACATCCAATTTCATCACAATAAATAAAAGAACTTGCAAAATAAAAATTTAAAGAGAACGCCAAAAAAAAAAAAAGAAAAGAAAGGAAAAACCCTCATTTTTCATTACCCAAGAATTAATCTTTTTGAGAAAAATGACCTGAGAAATGACGCGATGGCGCACGAGCTTCTGGGACCCATCGTCCACCTCCAAGGCGGCGTGGCCACGAGCACGCGCATGGGTGGCGTGGACGTGGAGATGGTCTCCGGCGGGCCCACTCATCTCCACGTCCCCTTTGAGCTCATCGCCCTCCTCCCTCGCAGACCGTTTAAGGTAACCCATGGCTAGAGTATCCACCATCAACGTCCCGAGGGCGCCAAGCATGGCCACGAATCCGGCGAACGGAAAATTCCCCCACGGGTTCTCATCGAGACACGGCGAGGTCAGGTTGGCGAAAGCGTCGGGAAGAATGTGGATGAATCCCGTCGCCAGTATAACGCCGGCGGCGAATGCTTTGATCACGAAGAAGATATCGTTCTCGGGACGGAGAGATGGGATTGATTTGCTGAAGATCGGGAGGCAGATGCCGATGGCGCCGAAGACGAGGATGGAGAAGATGGACGCGATTTTGAGCGGCCGGGCTTTCGATTTGTCTTGACCTTCGTCGTCGGGGGAGCACTCGCAGTCGCCGGCGACGGTGAAAAGAGGCAAGAGGAGGAGGGAGAGGAGGAAGAGAAGGACCAGGGGTCTCATTTTGGGGGTGGAAGGAGAGGAGGGACGAGAAGTTAGAATGGGACGTGGAGCAAGGGAGTGTGATTTATGGGAGAGTCGAGGGTTTGTTTGGAAATGTCGCTGGGGAATGAGAGCATCTGCTATGAGTTTGGCCTTTTGGGAACGTTTGGCGGAGGACCGATGATGTTTTTGAGGGAATTGTATGTGTACCCGTCGTATTTTTAAATAGCACCCTCTTAGTTTTTATCACAGAATTGATTTACGATTTTGATGCATACACTCTCTTATTTTAACACGTATATTATTTTGAATGCGTTCAGCCAGTGCTGGAACTAGGTTGGTTTGTATCCATGTTTTGCTTGAACGAATAAGATTTTTTTTTTTTCCTCTTGAGAGTTTCCTCCAAAAAGACTAGTCTTGGTAGTACCCAAAATCTTTTTGGTGAATAAATGATGTAGGACTAAACATACACTTGCATGGATTCTCACATACTCCTCCATTTAAGCACCGATATCATCGCCAGGCTAAAGATCCAAATCCATTCAATTCTAATTACAAGCATCATAATTGACTTATGATCAGTCTCAATGAGCTCGTGCTATTGTGTCCTTTAATCCACATGGGTCATGGGTCGGATCCGCTATGATACTATTTATAACGACCCAATACCTCACCCAAAAGGACTAGTTGGAAGGTATTTATAGAATTTCTTAGTCATATAAAAGTATCCAATATTTCTCCGATGAATAACTAATGTGTGACTAAACACATATCCGCACGAGTCCTCATATTTACTCCTATTAGGTTATGCTCAATTTCCAATAATCCATAACTCATTTGAGAGATGATGTGCGGATGCGTTGAAGTTATCCACTCGTGAGCTAATGTTTATTTCTAAGGGAATTGATACGTGCACTACATTGGTCTTTTCACTAAAATTTGATACCAGCGGGTTAGCTCGAGTCTGGATCATATAACAAGTTGATGGTATGAGAGGTTCCTTTGGATGAAATTTTGTTGAGTTAATTTTGTCCTATTAGGTCAAGCCCCAATTTCAGAAAATCCATAGCTCACCTAATTGAAAATGGGGTATTAGTATTGGTTCATATCGAAACCGAGGGTCTCACATTAAGATATGTGCCTGGATTTAATTAGCTTGGGCATGAGAACGACTTTAGCGTTCTACCATTCTGACTCATTTGTATGGCTGCATTTAAGAATGCAAATGGGTTGGATTGACTCATAATCCAATTTGATCGATCTGCTTAGACTTGAATCAACCCATGTTAAAAGGCTCCTGGGGCTGAGTCGGGTTTTAAGATTGGACCCATTTTATTTTTTGAACTGGGTCTGGGTTTACTAAATTCGGACCCAACCCAACTCGATCCGATTTATTTGATATTTAAGAAAATTTTAGGTACTGTGTCTTTCTAAACCTATGTTATTTTTCTTTCTATTAACTGTAAGGTACCGTGCCTTGCTGTTTTTTTCTATACATATTCTTGTACATAATTTTTATCTTAATAATAATGCTGGGTGGTATCTTGCCTCCCTTATCCTTTTCTTTAAAAACAAAAAGAGAAAATAGATAAAATAAATAATTGGAAATTAAGTGCTAGAATGGAGGCAAAAATTCCTAATCTTGCTAGCTTATACCACCTAGACAAAGTAGATGTCCGGTATGCTAAATTCAATGATCAGGGTATTACTTGTTGATACGGTTTGTTCGAAAAAAAATATAGATTAATGATGTCAGGCTTACATAGAACTTATATATTTTTCTACAAGAATAGAATGTGAACACATGAAAGGATTATAGTGCAAGAGGCATAAATCTATCCGACAAAGATTCGAATTTTTTAGGTTGGAATTGGGTTATACATGGACCCTATCCAAATGACCTGTTGGGTAAAAAAATTTACTCGTGGATATGATCCGATCCAATCCGATCTTCTATTGGGTTGGATCTAGGTTCAAAACTAGAATTCAAACAAAGAACCAGGTTGGCTCGGAGTCACTCATGATCCGGTCCAACCCGATCTATTTGCATCCCTAGCTGCGTTACTTTCTCTCAGTATACATCAAAGAGTATTGAGGGAAAAGATGAGGGTGGCCATAGGAGGTTCAGTTTTCTCCGTGATTTGGGCTTGGTGGGTGTTGACATAACGTCGGCACGGAATGGTGGGTCGTTAGTCAATTCGATCGCATGGGCTAGCCTGTTCGGTGCTGCACGTAGAAAGAAAGGGGAGAACGTATTTAAACAGTGATTAGTTTAAATTATTCAAGCGGACTTGGGACTCAATCCAAAATTGTACACAAAATGGGTTCCAAGGGATCAAATTTGTCCAGCAAAATGTGGGTTATGCGTGGAACTGGATGTGACGGTATTGGTGCGATTAAAAGCTGCTCATGTATAACCAATCAAGAGCTAAGCATGGGACTAAACTAGGGTACAGAGTAGATGTGATAATTACCAATCCAGGTCGTGCATAGCAAATTGTTTTGAGTTCTAGTTGATATTGATTATACTCAAACTGACACGTACTTTGCTTAAAAACTGATCCAACTTAAAACTATCGGAGTTAGAACATTTGTATGGGTTGTATAGTTTTATCTAATTTTAGATAGATTTTTAAGTTACTATTATTTCTTTCTCCACTCGAATGTTGAGTTTTTCAATTATATCCGATAAATAATTATCTACAAAAAAAATATTTTTTTAGTGAACATCAGATCCATGGACAATTTGATCTCACGTAATTTTTCTCTCTTTTTTTCCTTTTCTTACCACTTTTTGGTGTTGTCTTATGGCTTGGTATGGATCTGATGGAGGTGGGTTTTATACAAAGCTTGATAACTGTTACTAGGAGCTCGAAACTTGGACATCATGCAGGTCTATGTTGATGTAGATTTTAAGGTTTGCAGTGCAGTAGAAACAGGGGTTTTCATTAGAGTGGAATACCATTTACACCAAAATTTGAGATACATGCAAGGAACATGATTTCAAGTTAGCAAACGAATCTTAAAAATTCAACATGAATGATATTTCTGTAGAATTTTGTATTGAGATGGATAAGTGAAGAAGAAGAATAGAGGATTGAACATAGCTTCATAGGCTGATGAACAGTAGCTGATATTAAGCTACAGTGATTGATACATTGAATGAAACCGTAACAACGAATAGTGGAACTTCTATATGATTCATTGAATTGAATACCATCACCCGGTTTGCCTTACAAGTATTTATAGAGGCAGAGGAACATTCTAGAGCTGCAGCTGGGAAGTTGTTAGCCTAGCTGAATTAGTTAGAACCAATCGGCTGTAACAGAATCAGTTACACAGTGCTGGCATGTAGTGGATCTGAGATTCCTTCTGAAATTCTGGAGAAGAACCGAGGCCCTCTAACAATTTCGTCGTACTAAAAATTGAATTTGTTTTCTGTTTCCTCTATTAAATAAATTCCATATGGGCCCTAAGTTTTATAAGGAGACCGACCCCAACTTTGTTTCAATCCTACTGTCTTAGATACTGAGTTTCTTTAATATGACCCCCTCCCCCCTCATTGTCTTAAATACTATTTCATGTTGGCCCTAATTATCTTCAATGCGGTCCCCTCTAGAATCTTTACGAATTTTTTTTTTTTTATAAGGACTCCATAGGGGATGGAGACCAAAAAATTTCTATCAATCCTAATGTCTTCTTTGTGACTAGATTCTCTTTGATTTACAATTATATTGGAGTTCCAATGCCCAAACCAAAGTCCTTTGTGCTCGAATTCGTAAGCAAAGAGAAAATTCTGCAAGAAGCCAACTTGCCTTGTCGGTAAAATTATTTTAATAGCAGTATCGAAGACTTATCTTTGAGACTGAATCTTACCGGGAGATGGCTACCCATTGCCTATATACAGGCTTACCATATACCTTAATAGAGCCTTTATTCATAATATAATATTCAAACTTTGGCTTAAATGGACAAATAACCTAAACAACCACTCTGTATCAAAACCTTGTGGGAGATTGGTCTGCTCGTGGAGGTCATCCCAATGTTACTTCCGGGATTTTTAAAAACATGATATTATAATGTCTCGACAAGAATTGAAGACCTAAATTTCTTTCAATCCTAACAACTTCTTGGTGACTGGATTCTCTTTGATTTACAATTGATAGGAGTTCCAATACCGAGACTAAAATCTTTTGCACTCAAATTCACAATCAAAGGAAAAAAATATCCTGCAACGCCTATCATACACTTAAAAAAAACAAAAAAAAGGAAAGAAAAAGCATTGTTCATCAAATTTACAAAATATTAGACACTTACTAGATTCATGGTGCAGTTTTCATTCAAACCTTGGCTTAAATGTATCTAGACATTACAGTGTGCATTCTCTATGCCAGAGCCCTGACCCATTCTGTGCTCATGGGAGATTTTGGCCTGCTTGTAATCATCAAGCCACCTTCCTGTGACCCTGTCTTGACCCATTCTCTCTCCATCTCTCTCATACATTGACTGACGTTTTGAATACCAGTATTGGGACATCCCTAAACCTCGGAAAGAGTGGCGCCGAGTGAAAGACGCCTGATGCCGGGATTAAATCGGTGGTTCGTGGTCCCGGTTCCCTACGTTGGTTCCCTGCCCCTTACTTTACGTCGAACAGGTTTTTCAGAGACGAATGGCATCTACAAACGACCCTTCCCGTTTAGATGGCAACTGTTTAGGGCACTCAATTAAGTACTCGTTCTAAAACTCGTGGTGCAACTGGAATGGATATAGATAATGGCAATATACAAGCTTTGATGATTGTGATGATGATGAAGAAAGGTGATCGATCATGAGAAAAATTAGTTGCATAAAAGGCTATAAGGTATATATTTACTTATTTAGTTTTTTAGTTAATTACTTTTTTAGGTTAAAAGATATTTAACTTTATAAAGAATAGTATTTTTGTTTGTTATTTGAATTATTGTTATAAATTTGGTTTGTTATGTTTTATGTCTTAGATCCATATTTTGTTTAATATAATGTGAAGTACTGCGATTTAATTTTATATTATTTATTTTATTTAATTTATATAGAAAAATAATTTTTGCAGTTTTATCTGCCCCACTTTGAGATGGATAGGAGGCGAGTATAGTAATGACCTACCCAATTCATGCATGCTCCATTGCCACCCTTATTTTTTTTGTAACACTTCCATGTAGGTAAAAGACTACTTTCTTGAAACATTTTTTTTTTCAAATATCTTCGAATAATCATCGATAAACGCCTTGCCCCACTCGTATTACATATTACACCATCAACTTCAGCCGAATGCTTTGCATCCTGAAGCTCTGAAAAGGCAATCCAGGAACTGGTATGAGCTAAGAAATTCCAACATGCGCCCACCAATATATGTAATGAAACGATACATAATATTGAATTGATAGAATGACAACAAAGTAGAGTATACTGATCATAACATACATATACAAAATTATTCAATAATCAAAATTTGGATCTACCGGTTAATAATTTCAACGTATATATCAATATAGTATGCCAACAATAGCAATTAATCTTATAATGATTTCATATAAGTATTTTATTATCATTGGATTAACAAGATTAGACTCTGTGGCATATCTGAAATTGTCTAACAAGGATTTTTAATTATCTTTACAAATTTGGACTAGCCATAGCCATGTTCTTTGACCGTCAAACTATAGTAGCATATTCCTAGATATGGTGAAGCTATCTAGTGTCATATTCTTAATAATGTTTGTTGCGGGGACGGACGCTTTGGCCGGAGCCTCACGCAACAGTTAGCCCACATTAAGCTAGCAGAGAAAGAGGACTGCGTTCCTCCCGAGGTATTGTCCGCTTTGGGCGCTCCGGCCCGCACGTCCAGCGCAGACGGGGGGAGACTGGTGCCCTCACGGTTTTGTCCCACAAAAGGGCCCTCGAGAGGAAAGAATTTCCACCCCCCCATTTTAAGGCACAGAACCTTTCCGCTACTAGCCGATGTGGGACTAAATTCGGGTGCACCCCCCCACAACATAGCCCCCCTAGCGGGAAGGTTCCTGTGGCGCCTCCCAGTCCTAAGGGGTAGTCTGCGGCAAGGGGCGCGGCCCTCCTTCTAGCGCCAATCTGTTGCGGGGACGGACGCTTTGGCCGGAGCCTCACGCAACAGTTAGCCCACATTAAGCTAGCAGAGAAAGAGGACTGCGTTCCTCCCGAGGTATTGTCCGCTTTGGGCGCTCCGGCCCGCGCGTCCAGCGCAGACGGGGGGAGACTGGTGCCCTCACGGTTTTGTCCCACAAAAGGACCCTCGAGAGGAAAGGATTTCCACCCCCCCATTTTAAGGCACAGAACCTTTCCGCTACTAGCCGATGTGGGACTAAATTCGGGTGCAACCCCCCCCCCCCCCCCCCCCCACACACAACAATGTTCATATTCATTGTTTTTTTTAGTAGAGAATAAACATTTTAATCATCATTAAATTTATGGAACCAAAAATATAAATGATGCACTACGTTTCTTTATCCTAATTATATTAACCAAAGTCAAAAAAAAAAAAAAAATCGTTTTTGGTTTCCGTCAACTGGTTTCAACTGCAGTAACTCACCCTGAAATCCACCGCCTTATAACGGGATTTGCTATTCTATTTTATCCCATCCGTCCTAAACACACAGCATGGCGTATGCGCTGTTCGCAACGAAACAGCAGACCCCCTCGCCCGCGTCCACGGCGCGGTCTCGGGTGAATTTATCGTCCGTCGCAGAAGAATCCTTTACCCTTCCGACCTCATCAAAAACTTTTCTTGAGCGAGGAAGGAAGAACGGAAAGGGCAATATAATTGTTAATCTCCATCCATTTGGAGAGAGGAAGGAGAAAAATGGATCAGATGATGAACAAGATGGGGACGTATTGGTTCAACAAGAAAGCCACCAAAGAGCTCTCCACCGTTGGAGGCGAGATCAACGTGAGCTTCTCTCCTTTTGCTTCTCTCTATATTTTGTCGATTTTCTTGTCATCAATATTGTAATATATATGGGATCCACATTTGCCAACTTAGACCCTGTTTGTATTTTGATTTGATTTTTTATGTTGATGACAAGGACTGGGATGGAAATTTCTCCTTGCTGGGATGGAAATTTCTTTTCAAAGAAGAGAAATTCTTGATTTTTTGATAAAAAAATTCTTGAAAATTTTTCCAATCTTTAAAAGACCGATTAAAGCGGACATTTTTTGAGAAAACAATTGATAAAGAAAATAAAGGGATGGTGCATGAAGGAAGTTGCACAAAAAAAAAAGGTAAAATTGAAAGATGCAAGGCTATGTAAACATGACCGGGCATTTTATTAATGTAAAAGCAAGCTGTAATAATCCTAGACCTCATCCTTGCCGGACGGCATTTTTTGGGTTCCTTAATTTTGTATAAGTACCTGAAATCTTCTCAATAAATAATCGATGTGAAACCAAACACATACCCATACGAATCCTCACACAAGTATGACACATTAAGACAAATGATAAATGTTGCTTATAAACACTTGCAACAACAGCCGCAGTTATATCCTTAATTTGCAATTTAATCATTTTTTCCTAAATTAAGTTGTGAACAAATTGCAGAGTAGTTCTCGATCCATTCGACCACTCAAGAATAATTTGTACAATCGCTTGGCCAAGAAAAAGAAAATTGAGAATTCTCGAATAACTTGCCAGCAGCTGGTAGCTTATAGAATTCTTGAATAGCTTAAACAACTTACAGAATACTATTACGATTTTTTAGCTGAATACCTTAGCCATTACTTGTCCAGAACGAAGGGGAACAAAAGGTCTTAGCCCTTCATTTGCTTATTGAATGTTATGATTTCAAAATGATGATAGTTTTGGTTGGCAATATTGCTTGCTACTCTTGCTCCAAAAAGAGTGCTTGCTTCTGTTATTATGATCACTTCTTGCTACTTGAAATATGCTTGTTGCATACTTCGGTCAACGAAACTGATGAATCTTTTCCATGATGCAATCAGTCAATTTCTAACAGCATCGAGGGGGGAACAAAATGGCTGGTGAATAAGATTAAAGGTACACTCCATAAATTCTCTTTCCCATCCATCAATTTCCCGTATTTTTAACATAAATTCCAATATGATACATATAGCTTTTTATCAGTTTCTGTTCCTAGATGGACCTCCACAATGTTGTGCTCAAGTGAGATAATCTCCATTGCGAGAACATGGCTGTTCACTAAACAAGGAACTAGAAAAAATGGGTGTTGCGTAGACCATACTAGTGTTTGTGCCTGTCCCTGATGAACCTAAGAACAGGTTTTACCAACTCATCCAAAGTATACCAATAGCTAAGAACAGAGTTTAGAATAAAACCAACAAGGAAATGCAGCCACCGAAAGATAACTGATCACACTTCCAACCAGAAAGCTTAGCTTTAATCCTATCCAAAATATCAAGTATTATCTCTTTTCATAAGCCTGGTCTTAGTAATCTTGACCCCCTAGCTAGTAATTACTAGGCAACCATTTTTCTTAAAACAATTAGGGAACCAACTAGGCAAAATTAAACTCGATTTACCATTATTTACCTTTTGTCCAGTCAACAAGAAGAACCTCATTCATAGCATTGCAGTCAGTAATAGAAGCCTTGTTGAGATGTGTTATCCATGTTTTCTTTCTCTTCAGTTGCCTTTCACCTTTGTGAAGAATAAAAAGGTCAGAAAAATATGAACCAAATATTATATGGTTCTCCTTTTAGTTCAGTGTTGCTGTTGAATAAATCCAGTATACTTGATGCAGAAAAACCTCATCTACCAAGCATTTAGTTTTCCCATATCCATTCTTTCTTTTATCTCACTAGAAAAAGGATCTCTTCAGGAAAGATGCAGAAACCGTTGCCGGATCTACTGCAGGAATATGATATGCCGATCGGCCTCTTCCCTAAGGATGCCACCAACTACGAGTTCAATGAAGAGACCAGGAAGATTACTGTATTTATACCCTCTGCATGTGAGGTCAGTTACAATGATTCCTCTGTCTTGCGGTTCTTCACCACTGTGACTGGGTATCTGGAGAAGGGAAAGCTGACCAATGTTGAAGGGATGAAGACAAAAGTGCTGATCTGGGTAAAAGTTACATGCATCATAACTGAGGGGTCAAAGCTCCATGTTACTGCTGGCATGAAGAAAACCAGGAGCAGGGATGCCTATGAGGTCCTTAGAGATGGCATCAGAATAGACAAATTTTAGTTTGATGTCAAGATAGCAAGTGATGCCTCTAAAATGTGCAATATGTTGGCCTGCAAGCCACAGGTTTCATGGCAGTGTAAGTCGAGTATGATGCTCTTCATGTTTAAATTCGCTTCGCAGGAAAAACAAAAAAAGAATTTCCTGTCTTCATGTAAGATCACTACCCTGAGTGTCAGTTTATGCTCCTATGTTATAAGAATTTTCTATAGCTAAATATATGGTTGTTGAAATTGGATGAGCAAAAAATAAAATTCCATCATGACATAGGTTGTCATTGCACTATTGCTTCTGCAGTAGCAGTACTCATGTAGGTGGGCACTTTATCTAGGACTATGAATGAGATATGATGTTGGCTACTGGGTAAGTTTCTATTTAGGAATAAAGCCCCTGAACACTAGGTCAAATCCGAGCCGATCCATTTTAAGCAGTGCCAAAATCATAGCCTAGGTCATGGTAATTAGACCAAGTTCGAAAAAGTCTTATATCTATCTTGCATCCATTCATGGTGCATAAAATTTGAGTTGTGCTCCCATCCAATTCTCAAAATAACCGGAGATTTCAGTTATTCACCCTCTATAGTTCATACAAGTGGGTCATCGATAGAGCAGATCCTATACGATAGATAGATGAACCAATCGATTGGTCAGTCTCCATTCGCTGATTATTGTTGGGAGCAACTAGCGTGGACTGGTGAATAATTTAACCCTAGCGATTACAAGAGCAAGAGAGGATTTGAACTTCAAAAATCCTAGTAGTTCACATATATCAAATGTCATGTTGCTTAGTGCAATATGTTATGTCTTGCAAATTTGCAATCATTTGGCTTAACTTTTACTGTAAAATCTTATTACTTAAGTGGGGAAAAAAAACACTAATATGATGGATGCGGATTCATGTATCAAAGAACCCAATACGTAAAACAAATGCCTTTTTCTTCATCAAGTTTGAAAAGATTTTAGAAGGGTTTAAACTCATCCAAATATTTACTTGAAAGCAGGTTCCCAGCAGTCGTCCCCAGAACCTTGAAAGATTGGATTGGGATCCCCGTGGACCTCTATGAGGGGAGAACAAAGCCAATTGATCTATTACCATCTCATACTATATTTGCAAATCTAGCCTTTTCACTTTGGCGAATCTATCATTTGAGAAGAGTAGATCCTTCAGAAATTTCGTAGATTGGACTGTCGCTTTTCCTATGGATAGAATCTGGACCAAAAAGTTCAAAAGTTGCAAGCATTAAACTTATTTTTACGAGGGGAAGAACTTTGACTACGTGCGTCGTCGTAATCTTTAGGGAACTCTTGACAGGTACAAAGCATGCGCCAGGAGAAAGAATCAAGGCTGGTTGCTGACGACTCGGTTTCGCGCACCGGGGTTGGCTCCTGGTAGGACGCACACAGAATCTCTTCTCAAGTAGTTTTCGTCATTTGGTGTCTATATATACACATTTTCTAGAGAGGCTTCCTCCCATCTCTCATCTTGACGACTGAAATAAAGAAACTGGCTTCAAAGCAAGCATCCGTCCCTCTAATTTCAAGTACTCTTAATTTGCTTTTAGGTAAAATGACTTCTTTTTTTATTTATTTTTTTACTTATTCCTTTAGTAAAAGAATGCCTTGTTTTCAGAATTCTGAAATCGTTTTCTTTATTCGCTTTCGTTTCAGTATTGATGGGTGAGTTGGGATCAAAAACACTAGTGACAGAGATCAAGTTCCATCTTTGCTGTAAAGCTTCTTGGCTTAGGGCAACAATAGAGAAGACTGCATGGTCAGGTAGAAAATATAGCAATCCTGGAATACCTGACCCTTTAGTCTCGTTTAACGCAACATCCTCGGCTTGTGAACTCAAGAGCAGCAAAGAAGATGGACGTGAGGATCTAAGGTTGTGGCGTCAATCCTGGAAAATCCGATAGTGGAAGATACCGATGATGACGTCCAAGGATGGTGATAGCGGCAGCAATCCTGGAGTACCTGACTGGAAAATTCTGTAATTAAGTTATCTTCCCTGCAATGAATTTTTTTCCCCTAAGGTTTTTTTTTTTTTTTGATCATCATTTGTATTGAACTTTGATCATTTTAACTAAAAGGCGTGCTCCTACTCTTTCTCATCAATCTTTCCATTTTTTTTATCTCCTTTGAAGTGCCGTGTTACTTCTGATTGTGAATATACATGCCATCTTTGTTTGTATGGTCTGAAAAAATGACTCAAGCATTTGTCCCTTAAATTGGTCATACGCCGACTCAAGGGAATCTACAGAGTTCGAAAGTCTGAGCTGCTGCCTTATTTTGAAAAGATGAAGCAACTCATGTCGCACTTCTCTTTCATAAAGTTATTCCGCATGCCTCGAAGACAAAAGACACAGGCTGATGCATTGGCTAACCTAGCAGCTACTCTCACGATCTCTTTTGGAAAGAAACTCAAAGTGGTCGTGGAACAAAGGCTCATTCTTCTACCGATACTCGAACTCCTACCAGAAAGAGTTTAGGTGAATGCAACGACTTGTGAAAAAGTGAAAATTACCCATTGGACTGTCCGTTTCATATTTAAAACACAGGAGATTACCGAAAGAACTTCACAAATGTATGGAGTTGAAAAGAAGAGTCATGCAATATGCGTACTTCAACGATACTCGGTACTGGAGATCATAACCCTCGAGTTAACTGCAATGATATATAGGTTGGTGACTTCCGTTCAATAGCATTTCGGAAGAACATGATATCCCTGTTTGACTGGCAATTGCTTTTTTGATCTGGCCATTGAATCCCTTTTCTCAAAAACAACAACAACAAGAAGAAGAAGACCAAGAAGCAAATCTGGCTACTGATTCGATCCCAATATATTGTTTACAACTACTATACCAAAACATAATTTAGACGCATGCGAAAGTGGAGATCCAGTATGCACGACAGTGTGTTGTATGGGCTGTGTAAGACACAGGCTAGATCGAGGGATCCATAGATTGGCCTGGCCCAATATACATATCTGATATCTCCTTGGTGGTGATTCAGGCAACAATGTAAAAGCCCATGGCAGAGGCCCAACTGTATGAAAAAAAGATTATATAAAATTCGAGATGTAAAAATTTTAGTTTGGACAAGGTTACGAATTATATGGTTCGTTTGGCTTGAAGTAGGAGCGAGTTACTGGCACACAAACTTAATTCAATCTCACTTAAAAATTAGATCCCAGTTTTCGAATGAAACTTAACCCAAAGTTATATTCATTTTTGTGCAGCGTCTTGGTCTAATCCACAACTATCACAACAACTAAGTTTAAGCCAAAGTTTGCTTAGCCATGGCCTAACTATTTTATGGTTATTTGCTTGACCTATATCATATGAATATAATTTATACTGCCAAAACTAACAAATATTTTATTTTTAGAGGCATTTTTGACATACACGTGTATAAGCGAAGGATATAATTTTCTTTCTGTCCACACGAACATAACATGCAATGTTGGATTAAGTATACGACTAGGAATCTTTCTCAGATTGTATGGTAAGATGGACACGTTACCAATAACAGCCACATGCATGCTTTTATGCTCCAATTAGATTGTTGACTTCGATTAAAAATTACCACATAAGTTTAGCAAGCAGTTCTAGTCTGCAACTCCTATAAATAAAATATAGTGTGGATACCAGCAGCAGTTAACCTGTTCTTAAGAACTGTGGTTTCATGTCAACGTCTCGGGAAAGAGATGAAGAATAAGGTCACAAAGAGGAGTGACATTTGAACCAACCAAGCCGTGTTTGGAGGCAATTTCCTCGAGCCCTCAAAAGAGTTACTGGATTTTCCTTCTTTTTTCTTACCATAGTTTCACTTTTCCCCATGTTTCTCAAATTTCGAGGCTGATAGATCTTTGTCTGCACTTATCACGAGCTAATCTATCCATCTAAGCCATAAAAAAACAAAAAACTTCTCATGGGCACTCACAGCAGCTCTACTCCATGAGGTCTTGGTAACATATTGTTTACTCACATTTCCTTGATGGAATGGTTTGAGAAGTTCCTTTTCAGATCAAATTTGAAGAAATCATCGACTCATCCTTGATTGGCATTACATTATCTGTGTATTTGATCTTAATCAGCAATCCTTATCCCATATATAATAGATTAGTTATGCAAACCAAGGTAACTATCATAGTTTGAGAATTTTTAAACCTGACAAAGACTCTCTTAATTTTGGAAATTCTTGTCAAGGACACTCTTGAGAAGAGGGGCTTGCAGCGAAACTCTGAAGGCTGATCACTAAGTTCCAAACAGTTCACAACAGTGAAGCTCTCATGAGGAGACAGAGAGGTCAGATGAGCTTGAGCAAGGAATGACTGAAAACAAAGGGAGGAATCTCCAAGTCAGGAATTACTTTTGTCTTTATTAGCTCAAACAACTAGATAGATATGGACAAGATGCGAGGGGCATTTAATTCTTAGGAGAAGGGTGGGTGGGGCTTGCACCTCCCTTATTATTTTTTTTCTCTGAAAAAAATAAAGAAAAAAAATGCGTAGGAGAAGGACAAAGGCAAACTAGGGTTTTCTATTTTTTGTTCAAGGGGACCTGCACGAGAGAGTGTTGTTTGTCTAAGAAGCAAAACATCAAACCCCAAATTACTCCATGTCTCACATGCTATGGTTGACCCACTAATCAAAACAATTACCTAAACTTCTTACAATATCACCTAAACCTCTTCCCCCACACCAACTTCATTGTGCTCATCACTGTCCATTGAAAAGTAAGCAACATCATTTTAACCTTCTATTACAACAAAAGGGATAGGAACATGTGTTCTCAAAAAAAAAAAAAAAAAAAAAAAAAAAAAAAAAAAAAAAAAAAAAAAAAAAAAAAAAAAAAAGGAGGAGGAGGAGGAGAGAAACAAGCCTATGTCCAAAAAGACTCTATCTTGAGAGGCTCTTGAACTACATTGCTAGAGGAGGCAAAGTTCATGAATTGGGGAAGGGTAGCAATGTTATTGTGCAGAAGGAAGGACTTGTCCTCAGTGTCCATCTGTTGACGAGACATGGAAGGCTCTTGCTGCATCTGGCTGCACAAAATCTCTGCATGAGCCACGGCGAGCTGCATCTGAAGCTGTGACACTTTGTTTTGGAGGAACGATATCGCCCCCACGCAGCCATAAACCGGGTCCCTCACCCTCGCATTAGCCTCGTACACTAGACTACTCACAGCATCAGCTCTCTGATGAACTGGAAGCTCCTATAGCAAGAACAATGCTTTATAATTGGCACATGATTTTGGTGAGAAATAAAAGATAACCTACCACAATGTGTTAATTAAATCTTTCGAAAAATAAGAATTCATATTGGTTTTCTCCACCTCCGGTGGAGTTTCTGAAAAGGCCGTAACTTTCATATACTGAAAAGTTGGTCAGACATCCAGGTCTTTTTTCCTTAGAAAAAAAGAACAAGTAATTCATGGGAGAAAGCTGGCTATTCTACTACCATCTTATTAGCATGATCACACTGCATTTGCACTCATTCATGGAGACAAATGGGATTAAACATCTTGCTGAGAGAGAGAGAGAGAGAGAGACCTGCAACATCTTGCTGACATTGCTAGCACCAAAGACCTTGTGAACGATGGCAAACTTGGGGGGATCATCAGAAGGGAAGTAGGGGGCGAAGATGCAGTCCTTGGAACACCGTCTCCGCAACAATTTGCAAGAAGCACAGGGCGAGCCGCCACCCATTTTTCCTATCAGTGATATCACGAGGACAGAAGAGAGTAGGAAAATGGAGTTGCCAATGATAAGATTGCTTCAATAAGGGTAGAAGTTGGAGGTAGATGGACTCATGGAGATGGATGACCATATTTATAAAGGGAGCTTGCAAGGGTAGGCAGATACAGTGATAACCAATCAAGTAATAAAAAACGCCTAAACGGCCGCCTCTCTATTTGAGAATTACAGTGTTGGCCAAGCAGTCATTAGTTTTTTTCTATATGTTAATTGATATAAACAAAATCTCATTCAGCCCAAATCATAAGTCAAGGTATCCTTGATCAAATTTAATACAATGTTCTTGTGGTAAATTATCGGTCGCAAGCGAGCTTCGTTTTGCTACGTATGTCATGTATAGGTTCTAATAACAGTACCTCTCTGTTCTAGCAAAATACCCTCAAGATGGATTTAAGTTTAGAAGTGGTAAACCACTAGTCGTAATCGAACTTTGTTTTGGATCTAGTACCTACATAGAAAACTTGTTCTTGCTCCACCCTGAGGACAGTGCCCTTGTTTATCTATGCCCCAATTTAAATCAAATACATTTTATAAATACTTTTAGATAATAAATATTTGCATCATTTACCTAAGTTTATATTTGAGGGGTGAAATTATGTTGAAACTTACTCTGCATCGATTGCAATAATTGCCAATGTAATGCTAAAGTGACATTGAACAAGAGGCTTTATCACCTGTTTTGTCTTGCACACGTTTTTCTTCTATAAAACAATCGATTCGAGCGAAGTTCATATATCCTATCTGCAAGTAATATTTTAATCAAAAAGATCGATCTAATTACATTTTAGAAATGTCATCTTCCATTTAATTATGCATAAACTGACATAATTGATTCCTCCAAATTAATCTCGCCACATGATCCAATCCAACCGATTCGAGCCATCTGGCCAGACAGACACCAATCACAAAACATAATCTACTTTTATTATTTTAAGTTGGTTTAACTTTATGGATGATCCTGTATAAATAAATCAAACTTCATGGGCATCATGTGCAGCGCACGAGCTTAACCTAGCATGGAGAAAGGAATCAATAGGTCCATAGCCCTTTTATTTCTTCCTCCTCTAAAGAGGGTGTTTTTGATATTGCAATAAATCAACCACACGGGGTAATATTTGTGTCATAAGTTGTGAGATACCGAGGCGGTGGAGCTCGAAAAAGAGTTCACACTAAGAAATATAGAGAGGAGAAGGTAAGTAGTAGTTGACCACCGCCGAGGCGCGTGAAAGGGATGGCTGCTCTTCTGTCAAGAGAGTGGCGACTATAGGCCTCATCGGTGTTTGGTTTGGTTTGTTTAAGCTCTCACGTTCCCCATCGACTCTCTCTCTTTAGAAGAACACCTTTCCCCTCTCTCACGAAGAGAGAGACCACGTGAATGGCCACAAACAAACTTTCACGTCGAGCTCCTCTCTCTCTCTCTCTCTCTCTCTCTCTCTCTCTCTCTCTCTCTCTCTCTCTCTCTCTCTCTCTCTCTTGACTTAGTTCTTTCTCTCTTTGTCCCTCTCAAAGAGAGGTGAAGTAAAGAAATGGTGTCATTGGCAGAATAATAAATGGTAATAAGATGCACAGTAGTTTCATTTTGGAACAGAAGAACAAGACAATGGAGGATTCAAAATTTTGGTCCTCTCTTACGCTCAGAATCAGCCCAAATAGCTCAACTCCAAGGGCCTCTCTCCTTAGTCCACCCTTCAAGCTCCTCAAATGTGCCAGCATGGAAGCTTGGTAATGATGGATTATGTAAGGATTCGTGAGTGAGTATGTTTAGCCTCACATCGATTATTCACTGGATAGATCTTAGGTGCTTATACAGGATCAAAAAAGCTAAATATTACCTTCCAACTAGCTTTTTTAGATGAGATCATGGGTTGTTACAAATGGTATTGGAGCAGACCTAACCTATAACATATGTGGACTAGAAAACACTGCAACATAGATCCATTAGGGTTGACCATAGGCCGATCGTGGTGTTTGTGATTAAATTTAAATGGAATTGAATCCTTAGCCTGACGGAGACATCAGAGCTTAAATGAGAAAGTATGTGAGAACCCATGCGGACGTGTGTTTAGTCCTACATCGGTTATTTGTCGAGAAAATCTTGGGTACTTATACAAAATTAAAAAATCCAAAAAATATCTTCCGGCTAGCCTTTTTGAGGGAGATCCCAGGTTATGACAAATGGTATTAGAGCGGACATAATCCATAACATATGTGGACTAGGGGCCATTGTAGCACAGATCTGTTAGGGCTGACCACGGGCCAACCATGGTACTTGTGATTAGATTTGAATAGATTTGAACCTTTAGCCCAACAAGAATGTCAAGGGCTTAGACCGGAGGAGTATGTAAGGACTCGTGCGGTCGTGTGGTTAATTCCACATCAGTTATTCGTTGGATAAATCTTAGACACTTATATAGGATCAAGGAACTCAAATAATATCTTTCGGCTAGTCTTTTTGGATGAGATCCTCGACTATAAAAGATTACATATAGGATTGAGTCTTTCTTGAGGTTCATTAATAATGGGGATGCCTTTTGTTGTTCTACAAGATAATTTGGCAAACGTATGTGCTAGAAAAGGCAAAGATCTTCATACGGTTCGCTGCTCTAGATGTTCTTTGTGTGGTACCCGATTTGAGACTGTCGCACCCATCTCTTCATCCGATACCCCTTCACTCAAGCAATCTAGGCACCCATTATCTCATGCCTTGACCTTAGGGAGCAGCTTCCTAATCTATACTTGTTGGACCTCTTGGAGGTGTAGGAAAATTCATAGAAGTATGAGAAAAGGATGGGATTAACTGTCATGTCTATTATAAACTCTTTGAAAACTAGGTCTGTGCATCTTCAATCCTTTACAAGGCTGTTCATTGCTTCAGCTGGTGGGAAAATGTACCAATTTCCCGTAGGATCTTCAATCCTTCACAAGGCTCCTCGTGAAACCTTGCAAGCATCATGCAGTTCTTCCAAGTCTAACTTGTTTTCCTATCTAGGGCAAGCAAAACTAACTTTTTTTTTAAAGCCGAATGGGTTGAAAAAGAGCTTAGCTTAGATAACTTAATTTTACCTGAATTGTGCTTTGGTGCATATTTAAATCTACATATTTTTCTTCCTTTTGACTCACAAAATGAGGTTCCCAATACACCCAAGGATTTCAGCATTTCTACCCCCGATTAGACTTAAACAAAAGCGGGATTGAGTGGTTATGCAAATGTACCATTTCATAGCATTCTTTATCCCCTTATATACAACCCCACTTGTATTCACATTTGTAAGCGGATCCTCTCTTTGTTTTCTGGCGTGCCGTTTCATAGATCCCAATCAATTAGAGATTGATTTCCCATCTTAATTAATGGTGGATTAAAACTTAATGTGTACAGGCCATTGCTTACAAAATACATTATATGAGAATGTATAAGGGCCTTTTAGGCTACGAGTTTAAGATCTTCCAGCTCAAATTCGACAATCAAATGGAGTGAAGCGAATTGCACTGGATAAGAACAACATAACAAAATATGCAAGCCAAGGCTACCTTGTAGTCGACCAATTATGCAATAAAAGGACAAAATTGTGGGCCTATTAATGAAATCTGACACTCAATTAAGACCTAGAGATTATAAAAATGCAACCCATTTCTAGGGAGATGAAGAATTGACCGTTGAAACAAATACTTTCATTACCCAAGTCATATGCTCGCCGTCCTTACATTTAATGTTCTCACATGACTCCCTTCACACGCTACTCTTCCTCTCTTCCCTTCCAAGGGAAACAACCCTCCTTTCCTAGTTGTCATGGTCTTAATCCTTGATCCTTGATTTAAAAAATTATTTCTATCTTTAATGTTGAAACCATGTGAGCATCTGTCCTTCAAAGCGCGTTCTTCCAATCCAAAGGACTAGCCACTAGGGTGAGAAGAAGGGAAGAGGAAAAAAAAAAACTATATGAGTTTGAATAAACTAGAAGGAAAACGGACGTCTTTAAAAATGAGAAGACAAGCGGCCTCCAATGCAAACACTGCGAACCTAGTGGTGAGTTCAACGTGATAAGAGAGAAGTGCAGGACCAGAACTCTTGAGTAGAGGCTTGAGATTGGTCATTTGCTACACATGGTTGAAGCCTATAGATGAGTTCAGCGTGATGTAACGTGGAATGGACGTAAGCGTCGGCACCGGCACACCAAGGCCCATAGAATGGACCAGACGCAGACCAAAAACCCTGACTCAGCCCGACCAGAATAGTTAAGAAGACCCCATGAAGCATGAGCCAAGCTGGATCTGACCCAAAAGGACCCCAGACGAGTAAGTTAGACACGACTCAGACACAACATCCTGAGGCTTGTTTCCCCTTTTCTGAACCCAACCTGACCAATCCTAACGTACAAAAAAACCCAAGCCAGATCTCACCATAAATGATCCAAGTCCACAGGCAACTATCTTTTGTAAAAAAAATTTATTACTTTTTTATATTTTTCTTTCTTGCAATTTTTTTATAAATAATTTATATAAATTTTTATTTTCTAATAAAGGCCGAGTGGCTTTGCCTCCCTCTTCATAAAAAATAAAAAAAAAACAAACAACGTGCATGGCTTATTTCTGCATCCAAATATTTTGTGGGCCATTGGAAACATTAGTTCATGGAATTACAGAGTAAGTAGCCATGAATCCAGATTCATTCAATCCAGGGGCAACGCTGATGGAACAGCTCTCTGTTTAGTTGAATCAAGAACGTGGAAAAGGTGCCGACACCGACATGTGACTTGGTTGAGTACCGAGACGGCTTAATGCCGGTGCCATGTTAAAGTTTGACTCGACAAATATGAACGTTTAATGTTCAAAATGTGCGCAAATGAGAGAGGTAATTTTATCTTTTACTTCTTGGGTTAGAGAAAATGAGAAAAAAAAAAAAGACGAGAGAACATAGGGACTGGGCTGAACTAATGGAATTAAAATATGACCATGAGCATCCGCCCAAGCAAAGCTCTAGTAGCAGGTTTTTTTTTTTTTTGTTAAAGTAGATATTTCATAGTATATGTATATGAATACATCTAATAAAGTCAGAAAATAGTAGTTTGTAGAGTGTTACGACTCCCAACTATCGCAGTAAAAGAAAGGGTATGCGGTGAAATGTCACCGCTTGTTTCCACATTGGCAAAAAGGCAAGTGAATCTCAAAGTGCCTGACTTTGATTGAGCTTTTGCATGTTCCTTCTCTTAATCCCTTGTCGGAACATCGAACTTGCAACATAACTTGTGTTGGCTGAGCACGAACTGCATTTTGGGTCTTCCTGAATGGCTTTCCTTTTCAAGTATTCAGCAGACTGTGTCTGAACTGTTTAGTCCCAAAACATTACGAAGCAATCTTTGCAGCAAAAAGTTTTCTTTGAGATGAAACAGAACTAAGGAAGTCATTTTGCGGCTAAAATTGTTTGAATTAAAGCAGTCATAAGAGACAGAAGCAAAATCATTACGTTTCGAATGCATGTCCTAAGTATCAGATCCATATAGGCCAATACTGTGTAACTATGATAGTAGGACACTGTGTCCTCATAAAATTTGGAAATAAATATTACATTGCACGCAAAGTCATCAAGAATGTGAGCGTGAAGAGGTCTTGTGCCTCTTTATTCGGGCATATCAAGAAGATTGTACCAAGCCAAAAAAAAAAAAAGAATCAATTCTCGAATCATTCAACATCCAATGTAATTTTGTTCGTCCGAACATAAGTAAATCCCCATAACATAACAGGATAGAAAACAACAAATGTGATTAGGGGCAACAGTCTAGTCGAGAGTGATCATAGATCCAATATTTAGTTGAATGACCCATCAACCAAATGGAAGTGAACATGGTATATGGAGAGGAATCATCAATAAATAACTCGATTCCATCAGTTTCTAAGGTCAGATGGTGAACGATAAATTTCCAATGTTCAACTAGTTATAGTTACATGATATGCAAGCTCCAAGTGCATAAAATTTGACTATAACATTTTTTTTTTAAAAAAAAGATTGTGAGTTTCTTGGCATTTAACGTGACAGGTATCCAACTTATCCTGAGAAAACATCTATTATGAGTAAAAATTACAGACCCAAGCCAAATCAGGTCGCTTATGGTTCATGTCAACCGAAGCAATTTGCCCCCTTCCATATATGGACTATAGACATACCAGCTGAACTCCTCCACAATTAAGATAAGATTTTCTTCTCACAAAACTGCTACCAATTTTATTTTATTGAGCCGCAATGGCCAAGGCTTAATAGGTTAGTCAATATTGATCCACCTTCCCGATCCATCTCATGCCACCTTCCATCACCATGGACTAAATCTAGGGTAGTTGGTGGTTAGTGAACAATAGGGGGTACACCAAAAAAAAAAACAACATGTGGACTTAGAGATCTAATTGTAGATCATAATCGCCCATTGTATCCAGATCAACAACTGAAAAAGTATTCTTCCCTTAAAAATTTCCCCTTGTTTGTTTGGGTTTGGTTTGTTCTTCATTGGGTGTTTGCAGTTTATCTACAGTTTTTTGATGCCAACCATTTTGAATCCATCATTCACTCCAAACGCTTCCCTCCCTCATAAAATATTCCTCTAGGACAGGCATATTGCTCTTCTTTCTTTCATTCGGATTGTATGCTTAAAAATTTTAAAGCCCTCAGGGTTTTTAGCTGATCACTAGCTCGGTCTATTTTTTCCAACATTTTGAGCATTAATTTTTTTTTCCTCCCTCGACCGCTACAATTTGTGAGTGATCAGAGCTGCATAGCTCCAACAAAGCTAATTTTTTGTCCAAACACTAGGCCCAGTTCACCACAGATAACATATAAGAAGCCTCGTACCATATGAAGGTCCAATGGGCCTAATTTGCCAAACCCAGTTTCATCTTTTCTAATTACAGGCCTCGACATGAAAGCACAATACGTGGGGCCAAGATAGATGGACACAGAGGACTAATGAGTTTGTAGTGCTGTTGTCATACGACCAACACCATCCAAGACTATTTTCCCCAGCTTAAAATGTACTTTCAGATGTTTTAAGCTACAACCATCAACAAATGAATTCAATTTGACACTTAATAATGCCCACATAAATTCCTCTATCATGTCCTCGATATTAATGCATCTGGTCAATTGTCATGTAAGCAATTTGAGTTGGTTACTCTCGTGTCCTGATTCTCTTAAAGCTATAGATGAATGTTATTTATTATTCCAGTATCAAGGTGAAGTCAACAGCACATTTTTCCTATGACATGATCAAAATATCCATAATTTAGAAACCGCATAATGAAATACCTCAAACATGTAAAAGCAGTAACATACTGTGCATGGACTTTTATCCGTTGCTACACAAGAAAAACATGCTAATGTAAGCGAATCTATTCCAGTTTTATCCACTAGTAATACATACCAGAATGTGAAGCAACTAATGCTGTGGCCATGTCTCTTAATTTTTTGATCTTGTTGACAGTCTGCTCCTCCATTGTGACAGTTACTTGATTGATATTATTGTTAGACTGAATGCACATAAGTGCACTTTCAAAACCCTGCAAGTTATGAAAAAGGAATAGCATAGCTGAAGGAGAAAATTGCAGATCTTGATTTACCAATGAAGTCTCCAAAATTCATAATAAGATTTTAGGCAATTTTATATCAAAACTTTGAAATGGTATGTACAGGGAAGCAATTATATGACGCTAATCTTTAGATACAAAGCTTCTTAACTAAGACCTAAAATGTCAATAGCACAATAGAAGTGACTAAAGACCTAAAATGGAAATGACTATGATGCGGGTTCTATATTAAACTAAAGCTGACTGAGGTGCAAGCTTCATGGCACACAAACCACTCTCTCAACAGACAAGTTCCACAACCGATACCGACATCAAGTCAGTCATCATGAACGGACCGTCATGACCTGCCTCACTTAAATCCATGAACAATTCTGATCCACAACATCTTGTCTAACCCAGATGTTTAACCTTACTGAACTAAGCCACTTGAATCTATTCCAAGCAAATAACAAATAGTGAAGATTAGTAGCATGAAAAGCCAGGTAAAATAACATTTATACCGGAGAACGTAATGATGCAATCCCAGGATACTCAGAAAGGTAAGCTTATGGCTTACCATGTCCCATCAAAGATATTCCACATTAGCTCCAATATTTCGCTCAAGTGTGTGAATTTGGAAAGCAACCCTGTATAATGCTTTGTCTATCACCATGTATGACGACCCATCAAGGTTAATTATTATTAGATATTTGACTGTATGTATCTGTCACTTCAGAATCCCACTCCAGTTATATGAAACATTTTCAACTTGAATTTGTCGGGAACTCACTCTCATTAAACTTACTCTGTGACTTCCCTGTCATAGAATACAAGCAAAATTCCATTGAGCCATCTAAATGAAGCTTCTCCATCCTGACAAATGCTGTTCTATCTCCAGCTGTACTTGTACTTCAATATATCAATCACCCAAACTACCAATAATATGGCTTTTCATGAATAAACTACACAAATCAAGTTGATTGTTATCTTGATGTTGGTTCTAGGTTACTCAAACTTTGTTGCTTCCTCGCCTTCTAATCTGCTCAGACAATGTTAGGCTTATTGATGAAGTTCGACACTAAAGCATTATTTTTCTCTTAACCAAATCTTGTATAGGATCCACCATGATAATCATGTCAAGCAAACATTCTGCATTACAAGTGGTACATTTCTTATGTTGTATCTTTTAGCTATCCAATGTGCATTGAAATCGAATCATATCTAACCATGCTCTCTACTACTGCTTTATATCTTTACCACATTTATCAATATTAGCAGTCTAATGAAGGAAATTTTGTATTTTATGTATTCAGTAAAGTTAATATTTGTTATGCAAAAACTGAACAAGGCCACCTGTGTATGACTTATCCTCTGATATAGGAGAGCGTAATTATGCATAAGGTGCATATTTAGATGGTTCTATGCTTATTGCCCTTATAATCTCCCAGCATTGCTAAAATTAACATGTTCAAAGTCCCGTTAAGATTATTGTTACACTATAAATTCTTGCTATACAACCCAAGCTGGGCCTATACATGGATTTACTGTCAAAATCTGTTTGCCCAATTACCACCCGCCTTCGATAAGAATTAGCAATCCTCTCAAGAAGCCCCAGTGAGAATATTACCTACCATAAAAACCCATGAATCCATTGTGTGCGCTTAATTCTTGTATTGCAATGTACAAAGTATTGTTTCAACATAGATATCAGTAATTTTAGAAATTCCTTGCATGCTAAACGACAAATGTAAAATCATGAACAATCAGTATACACCAACACCCAAAACAAACTTGTATGGAAGTTTCAATGAAAGCGAAATAGAATATATGTAACTAAATAATGGTTGTAGCAAACTGCAGAAAATCATAAGAGGAATGATTCACAAGTTGGAATGTATAGGTGCAAGTGAATAAAACTTGAATTTCAAAATGGTCATTGAAGTAAAATAGCTGCCATGGAATATTCATATACCTTGATAGCAATTGCATAAAATCCATTATCAAGTGAGTCCTTGGCAAAAGTTAGCCACTCCTCGTGCAATACTTGAAGGCCATGACTTTTAAGATATTTAGTCTCCCGTAGAACCAAGGCCTCATATTTCAAAGCCAAGCAACTCTAAGAAATCAAATATGCATATGTAAGATGATTGATAATACGAGATTACGTTCAAATTCTTAGGGAATGAATGACAGGTTGCTTAAACTTAAGTAGAAACAAAGGCGGTGCTTGATGATTAGAGTTGTAAATGCTCAAGAACTTCACATTAGATGTGAATCAATCAATTTACCTGCTCTAAGTTATTTCCTGCAGAAAATAGAAATATCCTCAGTTTAACTAGCATATGATGAACTTGAAAGATTAAATGTAGGCAATAAGATATCAAACGGGTCAGACCAAAAATTGAGACTTTATTGTAATTACATGAAGTCAATCCATGAAAAATTTGAGTAGGAGATATTGCAGTTTTTTTTTTTTTTTGCAGACCTTTAACGAGAAGAACGGCGACCATTAATTGACAGAATTAGGTTCAGATTACTAATTCATTTCAAAATATGCAGCAGATCACTAAATTATTCATAACATCCCTTAAAAGGCCAAGTGATGGCATCGATCCTTTCAATTATTCAATTGCCTCTTAACTTAAAAAACATCTCTGCCTTTGAAATTTCTTTATTTTTTAAAAAAAATGGGCAGCAAGCATTTTCATTGCAGTATTAGCTTTCTTGATTTAGCAAATAGCAAACTACTGAACACACATATCAGCAGAAGCACACCAATACATTTGCACATGTATTACATCTAGTAATATTCCTTTTTCTTAATCAACTTTTAGACCTTGATCTACTGCGTTGTTTCACCATTTATGCATTGATTGACTTTCCTAGTTGCCTCCTTTTAACGAGAAGAGATACATTCTTCATTACCTTTGTTTAATCCTGAAGTTTTATTCTCCCCCCATTCAAAACATCTTTAAATGGTAGTCTTTTTCACAGTTCATTTTAGAGTTCTCAACTTGCTCTTAAAGTACATATTCCTAACTCCTAGCGCATCATATGCACTCTAACTCTACCTATGAATGACTTAATGATCAATCTTGCAAGAGATTTTACAATCTTCATGGTTGCACTTTTCCCCTTAAATGAGGCAGATGATTTGCCACTAAAATCAATACAATGGAATGCAGAATGAAACAAAGACCCCTCACACATAAACTCGATGACTTCAGCCCAAGAGAAACATCACTTTGCTAGGACTAGATAATACAGAAAGAAGATAATCATACCTTCCATAACCCAAGATTTATCACTTCTAGCATCCCATGCTGATATTGTGATACCTGAAAGAAAGTTCCTGAGGAACTTTCACATGACCATCAAGAACAAAAGAAAACAATTGATAACAGTACAATTATTCAGCATTTTAAATGTTTACAACATAATCAAAGTTTCAGCAATTAGAACCAGGCCACATCGGAATACGCGGACATGCCAATGGTTATGTATCGCAATTTTAATTGTAGTAATATTTATAATTCTTCAAAATTTTAATGTATAAACTAGTAAAGTCAATTTTATCAATCAATTCTAATCAGACTCAGTAAATAACTAATTTTCCCTCATAATATATCAAATAGTAGTTATCCATTCAACTATGAGAAAGATATACTCTTCTACTTCTATACCATGTATTCATGTGTTGTTCTCCACCTTAATAGACTGATATCTGATCAAACAATATAATACTTGGTGCTAGAACTGCTACAGCGGATAAAGGACTCCCTATGAAAGCTCTTAGTTTAGTATCTTTTGTGCACATTCCAATTCAAAAGAGCTGGCTTGCTAGCCTTTCCATCAACTCACTCCATTTAAGTTCCATTCTGGATCAAACACTCCAATAACCATATTTTAAACGAAGGAAAGTCAGGCTCAAACGCTAGATTAGTAAATCAAATCAGAAGCTAAGATCAAAACTCACTTCCACATCCCCAACAAGGGCAAACGCCCGGACAAAGAATTCAACAACACAGAGCTTCTCGTCGGCCGTCTTCTGCGAGATTTCTCGCACCACTGACATGGCCTCGGATCTCAAGAGATCTCGCAGGGCCGATCTGGTAGCTAGAAGCGATCGAACATCTTTGGCGACCAGAACCGATTCCAGGATTCGGAGAGTTGCATCGCCGAATCTGATGGAGAAGCGAGAGATTGAGGCCAGGAGGCGAGATCGAAGGAGATAGGATGATGGGGATCTTTGGGAGATGGAAGAGAGTGGAAGAGGGACTTCGATTTGTACCTTCGGTTCTCGAGCTGGGAGCGGAAGAGGGAAATGCTCTCGGAGATCGCTTCGGACATTCGAACTGGGAAAGCGAAATGGCGGTTTGAGAGCGAAGTTTGACTTGCCGCTCCTGCCTTTCCGCATAAAATATCTACTTAATTATTGAAAACGATAGTTATTTTCTTTTGCAAAATAATATATATTTAAGAGTTTTCTAATTATTTTATCCAGTATCTAAGTCCAAAATAAGTGAAATACATTTTTTAAATATCAAATATATTTATTAATACCTAATATATATATATATATATATATATATATATCAAATATCTAATATATGTCGGTTTCAATTACTTGTATATTTATCTTTCAACTATCATCTATCTTGTATTTGGATGCAAGAATAAGATTATCCAAAAATCCTTAAATATAAACTATTTTTAAAAAAATAATATAATTTTTTCTGTAATTGATAATTAGGTTGATTTTTTATGCAAAATACAATACTTGATGCATATGTATAGAAGTATTGATACGCAAGGCACATATTAGGAATTTTAGTAAAAAATAGAAGAAAGCATTTTATAAACTACTACTACTACTACTATAATAATAATAATAATAATATTATTATTATTATTATTACTATTATTATTATTATTATTATTATTATTGTTGTTGTTGTTCCGACTTGGTTGTACAATAACATATTTCACTTTTCTTCTACAGACACATCCTTTCGTAATTATGTTTTCATATATGATCAAGCAAATTAAAAAAATAGATAGTTTGAAATGATATATAATATATATATATATTAAAATTGTTCTTGTGCATCACAACCAATGGGCTCATATTCAAAGATCAAATGCTCTTTCCTACATTGCACATATCCAGGACTACATTATAATTTCAATTATGCTTATATTAATATTGCGGTCTTGTACTTATGTAAAGATAGACTTAAACTACTTAAGATATGTATATATATGTCATCGTAAACTATATATTAAACCATATATAACCATAGCTTTCTAGAGGTTGTAAGAAAGCAAGCCCTTTGTATCCGTGCTTTTACTACAAAGAAAATGCAAATAGATTGTTAGCATTCTTTCTTCGTTTCTAGTATTGATACATCCAAAAAAGTTAAAAAACAATAAGTCTGGGAGCACTCTAGGCAACTCTGTCTTTAGAACCTATAAGCCTCCCAGAGTGATCAGCCACATACGAGGCCGTCCAATCCATAGCCTCATTAGTCTCTCTATAAGTATATTTGGTCTCGAAGGCCACATTGCCACTAACCATGATCCAGATGTCTCGAAGCAAGTGGTGGGACCCACCTACGCTGTTAGTGTCTTCTAGATCCAACCAATCATCATAGCTGAATCATCCTTAAGCATGACTACTCTAGCCAGATTACATTCAAAATGCAGCTTAACGTTTCTGTCAATAACAATAGGCTTCTAATCATATCTTTTGACTGGCTAATGTTAATTTATTTGCCAGATTTTGCCTCCTACCTGTGAGTGTAATACATTCACATTCACTTGTAGACTGCAGTGCTATTTTCCTATAGTTAATTGGTATCTACTAGCACAACAGAGTTTCACATGCTCAAATAAACAGAGAAAATTATACTTCCACATATGCTTCCACATGAACTGCCATCTGAGGTCTTGCAGTCCTTAATAGAAGGTTTACCCTGTATCCCTGTTCCTAATCCACAATATGCAGGTGCAGCTGCACATGGAAACGGTGGAAGCTTGAATGGCATTATGGTGCATCCAGCTCGAGATGTAGGAGAAGCTCTTATAGATTACATGGTAAACGCCCATTTTATAAATACACAGGTACTTTTGTTTATCGACGGGATTCACACATCTTTTATTCTTAAGACAATATATATAAGCAACATTATGAACTTAATTTATGTCAAAGAATCTCTCTTATTACAAATTTACTTCACTTTTCTTTGGATCTACTATCTTCAGCGTAGGATGTGCAACTCCATCTCGTTATCTTCCTTGGGAGAAAACAAACACAGCTTGCAGTCTGCAGAGAGGAGTGACGAAGTCTTGTATTTGTCTTCTCCACCAACTACAGGCATCAGTACGCCTCGCTTTACTGTATTCTCGTAGTCAGAACGGTATGTTCTTCCCAGAACTCCTTCGACTTGAGGTGAGAGCCCAAAGAATCTGAACTGCACCTCCAAATGTGCGTAGGAATCATTTGATGGTATCTGATAGTTGTGTATCTCATCATCTTCCTTGGTAATTGGAACCACATTGAGCATGGCCTCAGCAATCCCCTCAAGCATGACCATGATGCTGTTTCTGGTTCCTGTCCTCTCCAGAGTCAGCTCTTTATCTGGTGACTTCCAATCAGAGAGGTGTCCTTCTGGGACCAGCAAAGGCTTTCCATCGTAAGAGAACTTCAGGTGATCGACGTTGTTGCTCCATTGCTTCACATGAGCTGCCTCAACAGTGAAGCTGTGAGAACCATACATGAACCCAAGAGCTTGAATCCAAGTGAAGTCGCGGGTCCTTCCGGCAGGCCGAAGGCCAATGAAGCGAGCATTGATCTGGACGTTAGGGTCGGAGACTAGGTTGAAGTGCTCATCCTTTCTCCCATGAAAATAAAACACAGCACCATCAGCACCAATAAAGCGAGGGTCATGACATCCAGACCCTAGGCCTTGGCAGTTGGGCTTATGACCTGCAATATGATAGTGATCTTGCAATTAAATGCAGTTTTCACGTCCATCATTTAGAGTTCAAATTCTTAAATATTTGAATATCTACATTTTGAGAATATTAAGATGTAGTTTCAGATCGACGTGCTCTAAGACGTTGTTTCAACGTGGAGCATTGCATTATGATCCCACCAGATTTAATATATTATTAATATTGCACAAAAAAAAAAGGCTGATAGCTCCTTTTGCCTCCCCTTTACATAAAAAAAAATTATTATTGCAAAAAATTAAGAAACTAAAGGTAGAGTAAGATGGTGTTTTATAGACTACTAGCTCCATTATACCTGTGATCGACGAGTTGATTGAAACCTTAGACTTTAATAAAGTGAGTTACTCTTTCTGTTAGCTGAATTCAAAATGGACAATGGAGGGTTCAGAGAGCTCGTTAAAGAAGCCATGCTTACCTTGGCACACAGCCTCACATTTGGGAGAGTAGCAGTCCAGGGAACAAGCTCTGGCCTTCGGGTCTTTCGGTTTTGTGTATGGGCACTCCTTTGGGCATCTGATAACTTTACGATAGCATGGGCTCCATCGTTTGATACAAACTAGCTTGTTTTGGGCCATGGCTCCTCCCATTTCCGTCATTGCCACAAACAACAGCAGAAACATCGCCATCCATTTGCTCTCGCCGGACTGCATCTTTAACAAATTTTGAGAGATTAACTCGGCTGGTGGTTAAAAGGTTTGCTATTGTTGATATATTTATAAGGTTCAAATAATGTGGGTTTTCAAGAGTTTGGCTTCTCTTTGTTAGACTTATATTAGGCAGACTTCCAATTTAACATGAAGACCATGGATTCAACTGGTGGAAGACAGATGGTCTTTTCTTTGTTATCAGTGGAGTGTGGAACTTGGCCTCTGAAAGGAAGAGGACTTGGATGTTGAGGTTGGTTATTATTTCTCTATTCCCGTTAAGTGCAGACTCAATGGTTCATTCCAGTGGAATTTCTTCTAAGAGTTGCACACCTCTCAGTATTCAATTGCTTGTTTATTTTGGATCTTTGGCAGAAACCCAATAGCATAGAAAGGCTTTGCCCGATTGGGGTCAACAACCTTTCGGGACCTTGGTTTCAATTTTAAGGATTGGAATGGTAGGTTCATGGATATGCATTAGCCTGCCAGCTTTATCATATTAGGTGGGGTTCCAATGTTAGAGGTAGGAGTGGCAATTGGATGGGTCAGATCATATAAGAGTTGGATGGGATACAAAATAGATTAAAAATCTATCAATTAGAATCTGATCTGACCAATTCACCATTTATGGTTACCAGACAAATGTGGATTAAGATTTTTTTTCCCCACCAGATTAGAGACAATTCTTTCTGCTGGGGGAGTTGTGAAAAAGAAAATCCAGGTGGAACCAGCATGTTAAATTTTGACGAAGAAATGTCCATCCACAGATCACAAAAGTGAAGGGAAATGGTACGAATCAGATGGTGAGGACCAAAGCTGTAACAACGTCATTGCACGATTCCAATCACCAGGAAAAAAGGGGAAAAGAAAAAAGAAAATAAGAGTAAGCAAAACACTCGAGTTCAACTAGTCAAGCCATTCAATGGTACACTCAAATAGTTCCTCAAAACAAGTCGATTCTGCAAGTTCAGGTAATCTCACAAACAAATTGCCTTGCAAATAACTCAACCAACGGAAAACCAGTTGCTTCCCAATAACTTAGCTGTGCAATTTCATAAGTTGGACAAATGAATAAACCAAAAACCACTTCAGCTAAGCTCAACCGAAACCTGATAGATAGCAACTGCATGGTCATGAACACCATTTTCTCAATAAGCATGTTTTGTGATAATGGCTGGTGATAAAGGTGGGAAAAGAAAAGGTGAAATGGAAATAAATATACTCCTGACAAAATTAGAGGGAATAAAATCCTGATGCCATGAGGGCAGCAAAGCATTCAGCCAGCAAAAATTGCCCTTCAGATTTGGTGAACAGACGAGCACACCTGGCATGAGCGAAAGCAGAAGTCTCACATTTCGCATGCACGGTTAGTTTGGCTCACACTGCCACCGGAGAGAGGCATATCAGTTCACACAAATACGCAAGGCATCAGTATACCATCATATGAGGCAGGCAAAAGATGACAACCAACTCAGAAGAGCAGCGCTCACCTGTAATTTTCAAATATAACAATTTGGAGATTATTTCCACATGCCTCTATAAAGATTTACAGACACAGATCAATTTCATGGTGACAATCCATCAGTCCAAGGCCCATCCGACATCTTTAATTGCAGAAGAACTAGCTTTGCTATGATAATTAAACTACCTACCTTGGGCTCCTTTTGTTGAGTACAACTCATGTGAATATGATTAGAAAACAGCTTTGAGATGGCATTCTCAGTACACAAAATGTCTTTCAGTATGGACGGGAGCGCTGGCCTCCATGGTGGTACCTATCGGGTCCAGGACCCCGCCCATCATGGTAATTGTCTCGGCGCCTATCTCCACCACTGGAATATCCACCTCTCCCACCTCTGCTCCAAAAAAA
Organism: Phoenix dactylifera; assembly: GCF_009389715.1. Lineage (NCBI taxonomy): Eukaryota > Viridiplantae > Streptophyta > Magnoliopsida > Arecales > Arecaceae > Phoenix > Phoenix dactylifera. Next base: position 5,393,245 of record NC_052403.1, read on the forward strand.
GAAAAACATTGTTCTAACCTCGCTATCACAGGAAATTTCAGAAAATTTGCAGCTGAAAAAACAAGCAAAGGATCAGCTACCAGCAGTCACGACAATAACCTCCAGCAATGGATGATGACTGGGAGTGGACAATCAACACCCCAATATTCAGTTTGTTACTTTTGGACAAGAAGAAATAGAGGAAAGATGGAAATATGGACAACATGTTCCGATAAACACAGCTTAAATGAAGCAAAGTCCCCCATTGTGATCAGAGGAGAGTGTCAGCTTGGAACCCATGGGATTGAGGCCTTCAGAGTTGGTTTTATGGTAGAGATAGGAGTCCAAACTCCAAAACAACTACCCTCGTGGCCTTGAAAGAAGATTTTCTGATATACCAACAACAAAAAAAAGATTTTATGGGATCAGATTAAGAGTAGGTTTGAACAAAAAAGTCAGATCAGCTGTAGGAGCTTATTCAAAGTATAGGGGTTATTTGGGACTGAAAATAGTTGAGAAACATTGGCACTTTATATGGTGTTAGTATAGAATTAGGATATGGAAAACAGAACTCGATGCCCCTCCACAAAAGTTAGCTTCAAATCCACAAGCTACTAAATGTTTCAAATCCACCACAAATTCATACTAAAATGCTTTTTTCCTTTTTTTAAATTTTAACATCCAATGAACTGTTTTTTGGTACATTATGTGCCCACAATTACATGACCAAATCCTACTGTTCAGAGCTGTACACAAGACTCCTACTTCCTACTTATTTAAACAACAAAACCTTGCCCAATATGATTTGCCTTAAAACTCTAAGAACCATTATTAACAATATGATTTGAATTTTTTATTAGAAAAATAGTTAGCCCCAAATCCCTTTTCCTCTTAGTGGCTCAAACACCTAATTATGCATGAGCTGAACACCAGTATTCATGCTTATGCAACACCCTTATTGATGCTTAGTTAAATTTATTACACCATACAAGCTATAATTATCCCCCCAAAACCAACAAGATATGAGATCAATCTATGAACCAAAGCATCATAGCCATGTTAAGTTGAAGGATAGAATGGACCAATTCCTCTTATATACTTGGAAGTTGGAACAATGCGTGCGTGCACACTGAGTGAGAGTGAGTGAGAGAGAGAGAGTGAGTGAGAGAGAGAGAAATTGCATCGTAAAACCAACACCCTGAACAATGCAACGTACAGACAAGCAAATCACATACTTTATGGCAAAAGGGTAATTAACAATTTGTGTTCTTTAGTCAAAAATATACAAGATATTCAATGCAAATGAACATATAATATGTGCACACTTTCACTAAAATGTTCTGCCAAAAAAAGATATCACGAATCATGAAACAGTGCCATTTATTGCAAGAAAATTACTGCTTGTGCATGCTCCTACCATTTCAATGACCTTAGAGTACCAATGGCACATACACAAGACATACGCTCCAAACAAAGCACCCACCGAAGAATGAACACCTATCTAGCCAAAAATATTAATTGACTGGGGAGTGTAGGAAGTGAGAGCAAAGTAGGTACCCATGCCCATATGAAGGTGGAGCTCGAGGCGCAGTCTTCGCGGCCATTGTGACATTAATCTTGTAGCCTCTCATATCGTAGTCTGACAGTTTTGTTGCAGTGTCAAAATGGAAATTAACAGAATATAGGAATTCAGTAGAAACATATTACATGCTGAAACTTACCGTTATAGAATCCCCCTGCAGAATGTGCAGCAGAAGGATCTTCATAAGATAGCACAGCATCTCCTTTGCTGTTTCCAAATTCATCAGCATATATCCTAATATTCCATGGCCACTGGTCTTTGTAGCCTCGTTTTTGTTTGATCCTCCCAACCTAAAAAATAGGAAGCATCTGAACATTCAGGATCCCAGCTTGATACATAAAATAGTTCAATGAAAAGTCAAAAAAAAGAAGAAGATATAATTAGATAGAATAGATATTTTGCTTGGTACATTACGCATGTAAAACAGAAAAAGAAAAGCTATTAAGTTCTCATCCATAAATCATCTGTTATGTAAATTATGAACATATCTATGTGCAGGGAATTTAAAGATATAAACCTTGCTAATGTAAATGCAAAATATTATTCAAAAATAATTTCCTGGTTATTTTATTGCGATGACTAAATTAAAAACAAAGAAAACAGGCATATATGTAAGTCTAAACATATAAGATTCTTGTAATCCACACACATTTCCATTTTGGCTTTACATACTTAATTTTCATTAAAAAATTCCATTTAAATATCATAATAAGAGGAGAATCTTGTCGAAAGAGAAGAAATAGAAAATAAGGTATTATTCATAGGGAGAGTACAGATCTAGGAGAGAAGGTGGTTATGAGGTGGAAGACAAATGCAACCTTAAGCAAATGCATATCGAAGCAAGAGTGTGGAAACAACTACAATGGATAGACAGGCGGCAATGTTCTAGCATCATAGAAGTCGCTGAGCCTTTACATGCACCTACTACCTTCCAAGTCCCTCGGGACTCTTCTATCAGTTTACCAGAAGCCTAATCATGAGATTCTTACTTTGATGGGTGAAGTTTTTGTTATTCTCATAATCTATGTTCAATTACCCTTTTTCCATAACTTTATAGTGAAGTTTAATAGCCTAAAATAGTGCAATTTTGTACATCGTCAGTATTCTTATAAGTATCATAATACTTTTAATCATCTCATATTTTCTTGATTTCAAAATCATTAAATAAACTAGTGAGCCAAGTCAACCCCAATATCCTCCACGACTTTGCAAGCCGCAATAAGTAATGCCTTACACTTTTACATCTTCTCAAAGATACTTCAACCTTTGTTTTATAAGAGAACCTTGACAACTTCCCATTTCAGTCCCTTCCATAAAAGTTTCTCTAGTAAAATCTTCATTTAACAGTTTCCAGAAAACATCTCCTTCTTTAATTTCTTCATCTTTTACCAATACCTGTTAACCTTGCTTTTTATGCATCTAACAAGACTCAGAGTATCCAAAAGGGTCACAAACTATATAGGTCATATATGACTGAGTATAAGGTTCATTTCTTTGATACTGGGGCATCTTGAATGCTTTTGACAAGAGAAAATTGGATATTCGTCACTTTCAATTGACTTTGTTAGTAAATGGCAAGTATTTCTAGGTTGCTATGCAATCAATCCCTATGATGAATGGGTAGTGACTCGACATTAAAGCTAACAGTGTTGCAAGGCTCATAATTCTAGGTGATACAGAGGTCACATCACATAATACAGCAACAAATATGTGGATCATATAATTAGTGACTGCAGTAGAACCAATTGAAAAGTGCAAAAGTTGGATTTGTTGAAGAAAAAGCGGAGACAACCAAAATGGTCCGTGCATGTTTTTGAAGGTACAAGGAAGGCCTGGTAACAACTACAGTTTGTTGTTTAATGTAAGATGCCATTAGAAACAAATATTCACCTTAACCAAGATTTGTCGTCTCGGTTCCGGACCCCATACCGATGCCACACTAATACTGTGTCGGTATGGACGGAATTTTTTCAGCATGCCAAGTGTTGGTATGTCTCCCAAACCGGATACCAGTACTGAACCGCTATGGTACGCTCCGTAACGGTACACCCGGTACCATCCGGTTCAGGCCGGTACGGCGAACCATGACCTTAACCAAACTTTATACACACTATCAACAATAACGACCACTCATCTCAATGAAGCCCTTGTCTCATATTTTCAGATTTAATTTATCTTATTACATTTCACATTACTATTTAACTAATTAGAAAACAACTATTAGCAAAGAATATTTACAAAATAAGTACAGCAAAAGATCACCTCTTATTACTTGGACAAAAGTTTATGTTTACTCCATCTCCACTCCATGTCCTCCAAAAAGACAGTTACAAAAACTGTGGCCTGAACAATGATTTACTTTACTTCCAGTTGTTCAATAAGCAACAGTTTGCAGAAGACATGCAAAGTATGCATGTTTAATTGTCATGGAGTTTTCAATAATTCTTTTCAGGTTTGACAGGACAAGATATCACAAATGGCAAAATTATATTGTAAGCAAAAGAACGGATTCAAAGTACAATCATAACAAAAACAATCAACAGAGCACAATGCAACAAAATCCAAAAATGTAGATTCTCTATCATCTCACATGTTTGGTTCATGATAGATGGAAATATGTCGTTAACTGGCAAATATACATGGATTGGCATGTCTTGGTGCCAAACACATTCCAAAACCGTGAACTAATTCCAGAACCACTCCATTCATTGTATACAATTGAAAAATAAAAATTGTTGAATCCTTGTGTAGCCACTTGTCTAACTTCACTGCACTCCCCGTTTATAAACACATTCTAATTAAGGAAATAATGTTGCATACGAAATATTAATGAAGTTAATAAAATTAATATTTCAATTTTCATGCCTTAGATGATCAGCAAGTTAAAAACAAGTATCAAACAGCTTCATATACACACTGGATATAAATCCTTTGTGGCGAGATTATATTAAAAGCTTGTTTAGGTAATCCAGCAGGATTAGGGCTGAGTGCTGGATTTGTGGGCAGAAAAGTCCATTTGAGCATGGCCCATATCAACAAAACACCCCCCAGCCCTAATCCTATAGAAAGAAAAGGAAAAAAAAAGACATGGGCCATTTTTTTTCTTCCTATAGATCAACAAGCTAACAAGCTGGGATTAGGAAGGAACTTCAACGGACCCTTAGAAGATGCAGGGTGAACAGGCCAACAGGCACAATTTCTATAGGATATTCCGGCAAAAATATCCAAAAAGACACTAAGAAAATTGAAAATCCTATCCTCTTGACTCAAATGGTTTTGCCATCACTAGAAAATCCAATAAAATGGAGTAGAAAACATTGATAACGTAAAATTTTTAATTGCTGGTAAAATGCCTCTCTTCTATGCTCAGTTTTAATAAAATTAGCAAAGGGAATGTGCAATGAATATTTGAGAAAAATAATAAATACATATATCATTTTTAGCTTTTTTTTCCTATACATTGGGATTGTATGCAAATAGAAACAGGATGCACTCTCTCAGACTAACGCACTATCATGATGTCATCCTAACACATGCTTAGATGCTACTAATTATAATATAAAAGGATTGACACAAGCGAACAAGAGGATCAGTATTAAAAGAAAAGCAATATATATGTATGTACATATATATATATATATATATATATATATATATATATATATATATATATATATATATATATATATATATATATATATGTAAATACACGCACGCATACCTGCCCAATTCCTCCAAAAAGCTCCCTAAGCTCCTCAGTAGTGACATCAGGAGGCAAATTTGAGATGTAAATCCTTGAATTGTCACAGGAATTCCCACAATTTCCGTCGCACTGCTTAACTGGAAGAGGGGGCTCAACAGGAGCACCACGATGCCCACCACCCCCATAGCATGGAGGAGCACCACCATCACGGCCAGGGATTGGACGATCAGCATATCCGCCATCATAACCAACCGGTGGAACCCCACAACCAATGGAGGCATCACCTCCATATGGATTTGGAGGTGGGGCACAATAAGAAGGGGAATAAGAAGGAGACCCACCATAGCTAATGGGCGGCGGAACAGGCACCCCACCATAAGAGTTATTCTGGCCACACGAGTTTGGACCGGATGGGTAGTTTCCCATAGGGCCACCATATGAGGCCAGAGCTGGTGGGAGAATTTGAGCATAACCAGCGTCATCTCTATCTCTACCTTGACTACTACTGTAGGAACCACCTATGCGACCATGGTTAATACTCCTACCACCACGGTTCCTGTCGTAACCCCCGTCACCTCCCCTATAACCACCACCACCACCACCTCCTCTGCTGTAATATCCACCACCTCGATTATAACCACCACCACCTCCTCCTCCTCCTCCTCCTCCTCCTCCTCCTCCACTGTTAGGACTTGGAGCACCACATTTATTGCACTCGGTTCGTCGTGCAAAGTTCAGATTCCCACAGCTGGATCAAGATCTCGCCTTTAGTAAGAAACAAACCCTAAAGAAGGAAACCTTGAAGAAGGATAGCAAGAATAAAAAGGAAGAGCAGACATACCTAGGGTCAGGGCAAAGCCAATCCCCTTCTCGGCCTCCACTGCCGCCACGACCCCCACCTCGGTACCCGCCGCCTCCCCGATTTCCGCGGTCGCCGCCTTGATATCCACCACCGGCGTATCCAGTGCCCCCACCTAAATAGAACAAAGCGGAAAAGCCAAAACTCTAAACTAACCCAAATCCATAGAAAAACCAGATTAATGAGAAAAGGAATGAAAATTGAATCCACCGGCACCGGCACCGCCACCTCTGCCGCGTCCGCCGCCGCCGCCGCGCGGCGGGGCAGAGCGGTACGATCCCGACATGCCCCTGGGGTTTTGCCTCCTTTTCTTGAGAAACGAGATCGAGAAAGGGGAGAAACGGACGAGGACAAGAGTTGCCTCAGTTCTGTGGGCACTCTTCTTCGGGCGGAGAGCCAGTGGAGGCTGCTTCTCCTCCACCGCAGGAGGTTATATAGCATCCTGAGCTCGGGCCCTGCTCACGTCAGCACGCTGACGCCATATTATCTTACGGAAGCGCGATTAAGCTACCTACGATCGCCGAATCAGCGATCGCTGCTGAGATGATTTAAAATAACGATAGTTATTACAGTAATAAAAAAAAGATCAGCTAGTATAATGGATTATTTAGCGACATAGGAGCTGATTACCAAAAAAAAAAAAAAAAAATCCTACGGAGAAAAATACCTTGGTAACAAAACTCGTTGTAATAATAAAATCTACTAATGAATGGCTATTCAAAAGGCAATCCATCTTAAGTTGAGGACACCATCTTAATACTATAGTTTCTTTCTAAACCAGCAAACTTCATGAAAAAAATAATAAATAATAATTATTTCTTCTTTTTTTTCTTCGGCCAGGCTATCCTCTAGCTTTATGCCATTAATTAAAGACATAAACGATTTGCTGTTCTGTTGATGAGAAAGAATATATTTCATTTAATTTCTATATTTATGATCAGATCAAAGATTAAATATATTTGGCTTCTTTTTTTCCCCAAAAAATGATGCTTTCTCCTTTCACACCTTATCTCTACTTCTGGGGATGTTAATAATATACAGTAATAGAGGTTTATATTTACACATATTTTTTAAATAAAATATTAATTATGAAATTTTTTCAAATTTTTTTAAATTTTTTCTCTGAAATAAATTATCAGGCAGTATGACTTTTCTTTTTTATTATTGTCAACTATTGTTGTTGTTATAGTAGTAGTTATCATTAATTTTTATAATTGAATGACAGTTTTGATGAGAATCGATTCAAATAGAATAACGACGTTATTTTTCACGGAAAAAAGACGAAAGCCGTTGTTGAGGCAGCTAGCTCAGAAGGCTCAGAAGGCACTGCGACGGTCGCTGGGGGCTGCGAGAGGAACTACTTCCGACCTTTAGTCCCGTGGGACTGGGCTTATCTAACGGGCTAGATCGCTTCGATGTGATTTTGGGGCCGGAACAGGCCTGTCCCGTTTGCCTGTTAGCGGCCTGGCTCCATCAGCCCGCGAGATCCACCGCTTGCGCTTCCGTATCGCCTGGGAAATGGGCTCCGATGGCCTCGCCGACGACGGCCCTCGGCCGAAGGTCCTCCTGTCGAAGCCCAGCTTCTTTGTAGCCATGCGAGTCAATAGCGGATAGAGCCCTTTTTCATGTGGAGGAGATCACCTATGTGGCCACACCGCCATCCCTGGGTTGGGCGGAAAAATTTAGAGTTCCTCTTTTGCTCCGTTCAGGATCGTGCAGGTCTTTAGAGACCATCCTCATCCAACAGTCTACCAACATCCCATAGCAATTGGCTGGAACCTGCGTCAAGCCTTTGAACCCGGATCTACTCTATCATCGTGGCCGAGTCTCACTCGAGCAGAATGCGGTCCGTACCCAACACCTGCCTCGCATAAATGACTCCCTTCCATGCAGCCTTGAGTTTAGCACTAATTACAGATGTGTCGAAGATCCGTCGGGCTCCAACCGCTATCAGACGGGCATCATGGTCCCTAATAACGAAGCCCACACTTCTAGTGTACCTTTTTTCACCAACACTATCATCAAAATTTACTTTAAGAAAGCCAGAGATACTTATGTCTACAAGGAGGTGAATAGCATGGCTGACTGGGTGGCTTCATTCGTGTCTACCATTTTTTAGGTTTTACCTGGAAAGATTAGGTGTTGGTGCCTCACCCTTTATTTTTTATTTTTTTAATTATTATTATTATTATTATTATTTTGGCTGCATCCGTATCCGGCATGTGTGAATTGGCGTTGTAAATAAATGAAGGAATAAATAAATAAATAAATGAAGGATGGAGAATCCGAGCAAGGAAAAGGAGAAGATGATGCCTCCTTTGCCTCCCCCACGGCGCCAGATCCGCCCTCCTCCTCCAAGAAACGTACTATTAGGGTTATTTTCTTCGATTTTCCCTTCCCGTGTTTGGTTCTGGTTCCTATAAACCCTAATATAGTAGTTTGGAATCGGGAATCTGGTCACTGGTCCAACTCCTCAGCGAGAGGCAGGTAGACAAAATTTCTTGGCAATATACAGGAGAATAGACGAAACTTTCCAATGCTGTGTAGATGGAGAAGCGCATCCTGACTACTCGGACCTTTCTGAGATGGTACACGAGAGTTTGCTGCATGGTGATGCCAAGGTACTTGCAGTTGGTATTCAGTTTTTAGTATTTCGATTTTTTTCTCTCTATTATTGAAGGCTCTCAGTGGAGGGGATACTTTCAATGAACTTCTCAATGATATTATTCACAAAGGTGACGATGGCGGTAAGTATGCAAAGGGAATCAAAAGCCTAAAATTCAACAACTGGGTTTTTCTTGGTAACTTTGTGCCAAAGGGTAATTGAAGAATGAATGTGCAGGCAGAAGCTTTACAAAGCCACTCAAAACGTTCAAGGAAGCCCATGTCCATGAGGCAGCATGGAAAGTGCGGAACATTTGATCTGTCCAAGGAGTTTTATAAGTAAATGTTTGTTATATGGATAAGCTGCGCTCCTTTGCCCTAGTTTTGTTTGGCTTGCTGAGAAATATGAAATTTGCATATGCATATGGGTGTAAACTGTTCTATCAAATCCTCCTCCTTTTTTGATGCACCACATCTCCTTGCATATTTAAAGGATGATGACACCGTGTTTAATTATACGTACTTGTGTTGACATTGGCAAACAAATGCAGAAATCATAATAAATTAAACTTTCTTGGTTAAAATTTTGAAATGTGGCCAATATTATCTAAAATTCATGCAGTATGAAAACAGTGTTGAAAAGGGCGAAGGAAGTCAGGCCCCATAAGGAAAACTACATTCCTCAGAAACAACACAAAAAAGCAAGAAGGGGCTAGCTTCCGATAGTTTCCAATGCCTCATGTTTCTCAGACCAGCTTGACCTTATGAGAGGGTGAAAAAGATATTTATAGACTGAAAACAAGGAAGATAGTCATTAAAGGTTGTTGATGGTAGTTTGTCTATGAAGCGCAGTGAGGTTACGGTAAAATGCAGAGCTTTCTTTGGTGACTAGTTATGCTGCCAACTCCAAATTGATGTGATAAGTGTTGTCTCCAATGTTTTACCCCTAGTTGGAACCCTATAACCACATTATTTCATATGTTATAATCTGAACATAATCAAAGCACTTCCTTTATCTCCTTCACCTTTAGTTTATGAGCATCTTGTTGCATTAAAGTTTGTTTGAATATCCCGTGTATAAATCATATGTATCCTTTAAAATGCCACATCTACCAAGTTGTTAATCTTCAATTTAAACTCCTTGGATCACATGAGGTGAATCAGTATCACTTCTATTAGGAGGAAGTTATAGTCGTATTTAATCTGTGTCCATATTTAATACATATGGAGGTTTGACAACGTTTTCTCTCAGCATTATCCTTGGAATCTAGGGAAAGCCTTGCCATATTATATGCCCTTTTTGTCAAGAGATTGTCATGGGGTTTCACAACAAACCTCGTTGTTTCTCTTTAGTAGCTAGAAACTTCTATATGGGGTGAAGCACCTGCTTTTGAAAATATCTGGAATCTGGCTCCTGCACAGACTTCCGAAGTGCTTTTTTACTCATAATTTCCTGAGGACCTTGCTTGCTCATGCACCCTAATTCTGCTAGCAAAGTTCATGCCACATCAACTAATAGTCTGATAATAAAAGTAACAATATAATCAGGAGAATGTTCAGTACAACATCAGTCAGATGATACTTTAATAATGGTGGGCCAGATCATTTCTTGCGGGTTGAGAAACTGATATATGCTTCGAATTCCTCCTATGAGTACAGCTATACAAGTGCCCTCTCCATACTCAAAACGTGGATCCAAGTTGTGTAGCTAATATTATTCATACAGTGCCCTCTCCAGGGTCAAAACTGATATATGCTTTGAATTCCTTATATGAATTCCTAGGGTTGGCTGGACGACCTCTTGGATGATGAACGCTATTGACAATGTTGTCAGGTCAGAACACAAAAATTTTTTTGTTTAGTGATTTATTCATACAGTGACACTAATATTGTGATGCTTTGTGAGCGCATTGTGTCTTAGTGAATATATTTATTCAACAAGTCTTACTTCTAGAGCTGACTCAACTTTGATCTTTCCAGACTTGAACAGACTTTGTGAGATATTTAAATATCTCTACTCCTTTTTTTCTTCCGAAAATGCCTGATGAAATAATCAAAAGATTTCTAACTGGTGACCACCCCTTTTAATTGACAATCAGGATTGAAGATCTTTCTTTAGCTTTTGCAACCAAAATGGAAGCATGTTATATATTGGAAGTAGAAAATATTTTTTTCCATAACAGTGCATGGTTAGTTCCTTATCATCCTATTGCTTGTTGCTTTTGATTAGAGATGGGTAAAACCTAGAGTGTTAGATTTGGTGAGGTTTTAAGCAATTGTAGTAATTGAATTTACTATTGTATGGTCGGCATTTTTCATTTTTTAATGAAAGTTGCATGCATGCATGTGCATAAGGGAGAAATTCAATCAAAATTCAAAATATATAATTGTTAATAACTTAATTATGAAAATTCATCAAAAAATATGTTAGTTTGTTATTTGAGGTGTTTTTATATAGCGACCACACAGCCAGTCTCTGGTCACAACTCACAACGAAATATGGGAAACGAATTTGAAGACAAACAATTATGCAAATTATTGATTATAATAAGGCCTAAATTTCATGTTTTCATATAGTAACCATTAAACCATTCTAACGTCACTATATGAGTCGTAGGAAATAAAATTTAATGGTAGGCCCCTCTGGTTCATTAACTATATTAAAATTCAAATTTCGTATTTCCACATAGCGACCACACATAGTGAACACTAAACCATAATGGAGTCACTATATGAAAATGGGAAATGAACTTTGAGAGTAGGTCCCATGGTGGTTCTTAATTGTGTTAGGATCCAAATTTTGTATTTCCATATAGTGACCCCAGAATGCTTCTTTGATCACTATATGAAACATGGAAAATGAAATTTGATGATACATCCTCTGCAGTTCATTGATTATAATAAGGTCCAAATCTTGGGTTTCCATATAATAAATGACCAAAGAACCATTCTGGGGTTACTATTTGGAACACAAAAAATTAACTTTTATAGTAGGTTCCCTTTGTAGTTCATCGGCCATGTTAAGACCCAAATATCATGTTTTTATACAGGGACCACATAACCATTCTATAGTCAATATAGAATACATGAGAAATGAGATTTAATGATAGGTCCCTCTGTAATTCATTGATTATAATAAGAGTCAAATTTTGTGTTTCCATATAGTGACTACCCATTCGGGGATCATTATGTAAAACATGGAAAATGAAATTAATAACAAGTCCCTTTATGTTTCACTAATTATATTAAGACACAAGTAAAATGTTATGATGCAGTGGCCAAGGAACATTTTGTGGCCAATACATAAAACATAGGAAAGCTATTGGTTAAGATAAGTGACCAATTCTATGTTTCCATATAGCGATCATAAAACCATTCTATGGTCATTATAAGAAACATATAAAATGAAATTTAATCCTTTTATGGCTCATTAATTATATTATACCTATATTTCGTGTTTCCATTTAGTGATGACAAAGACATTCTATGGTCACTATATTAAAAATGGAAAATGAAATTTCATGGCCTTCTGTGATTCATTGATTGTATTAAGTCTCAATTTTTTTTAATGGTGACCATATAACCATTTTGTGGTTGCTATTATCAAAAATGGTAGTTGAATTTTGATAACAAGACCATATATACTTCATTGATTATAGTAAAGCCCAAATTTCTTGTTTCCATATAGCTACCATGAAACCATGTTTGGGGTCACTTTATGAAGCATGGGAATGAGATACTGCAATAGGCCCCTCTATGGCTTATATATTCAAGTCCATAAAACAGAGTGACTACTAGTTTCTTCTACAGGTGAAAGTAATGTGGACAACATTAATTTTCTGACATGAAATGGGGCATGGCAGGCTCGTTTGTAGTTTGTCTGGAACTTTGTGATAATATTCTCATCTTAAGGCATTCATGTTGGTTATGTTTTGCTTTTCTTTTTCTTTTGATACGTCATATTTTTAATCTATGTCCTACCTCCTATGGAAATGTACATTGATACCTCTATGTTTATGCCTGGTGGCTTATGAAACTAGGGGTTAAAAATATATAGTGTGCGTATATCTTAAATACTTCGGTCAGATGATGGGATGTCTAAAGCCTCGTGCTTTTAATATGTGTATTTTTTGTATCATTTAGCAATTAGCCGTTATTATGCTGTCTTTCTTTAACTTCAATTTTTGGAGACCAATAGCAGAAGTTCTTAGACGATAGCTTCTATCTATTGGATTTACAGTTGATCCAAAAGTGACTTCCATGTTCAGATTTCAAGCTGGCTGTTAGAAGATTACATTGTATGGAGCCAAATTTTCAAAATAATTGTTGGAGAAAACAAATCTCAGAAGCATCCTTACACATTTTGGCAAGATGAGATAGCAGGTTGTCAGTTCGGCTAATGGTATAACACTTCAGCTATTTTTATGAAGGGGATTCTGATATGAATATTGCATTATTTTTGTAAGCATGACTTTGTTGTGCTTGGCGTCGTTTTCCTCAGATACTAGAGCAGCTTCATCATGCAGCTCTACTTTTCTGTCCTGTGGTTGATAGAAGACCTGAATCTGAACCGGCTCTTGGGTCGCTTGGTTGCAATTCAGAGCTTCCATCCAAGATTTCCCTTGCTACCTTATATCTGCATCACAGCCTTCCTTGGTTCCTTAGGCTTGGTGAAAAATGGGATACATAATGCGGCTGGACCACTTTCAGATATAATTACTGGTATCTTTTGAATTAACAATGAATCTTTTGAATTTTGATCATCCTGCTCATTTATAACATTGGTTGCTGGGTTATGATGCATGGCATTTGGCTTACATGGAGTTGTTGGTGTTCTGCACTTTGTTGTTGATCCACCTGATCCAGCCCAAATGAACGGTAGAGCACCATGGAAATATGAGATCATTTTATTTTCCCTTGATTATCTCTGAAGAGTAGCGTCTGTTACATTATCTAGTACGGTAAGTAGAAAGTTCTGTGGTAGGTGTTTCTCACCTGTATGACTAGGGATTTTTGTCACACTATGAAAGTGTTTCTCATTACTCTTGTCGTGGGTATCTTTTGTCTTGATTCATGGCCTCTCTATCAAGTAATTCATGGCCTGAGCAGGCTCAGTCTACTTGAAGTAGTCTTCCAGCACCTGGTTTCTGGATGGTCTTCTTGGTTTGGGTGGACCTCAAGGGGTCACAGACCGGTGGTGCAGTGAAGGTGGATCAAGCTAGTAAACTTAATAGTAGCTATTTGAGATTTTTTATCTTTGAATTTTTTTGCATCCAGATTGGGGAGACTGAGCTTGCTCCGTTTATTTGATTTTTCTTTAAGATGCTTAGTAAATGTTTTATTTTAACTCTGAAAAAAAATCTATCTTAAGTAATGCTGTATTTTTTTTGAAAAAGATTCTTACAGAAGTAATGCTGTATTTTTTAATTTATTCTATCATTAATGTTCATGTTGTACAGAATACAATCACTATTTTCTTTTAAGTATAATGGTAACTCACACCAGACGTACATGAGTATATCAACGAAGGTCAAAAAAAAAAAAAAAAGTTGACGAAAAGAGAAAGAATTTTTCTCTTTTCTGAAGTAATAGGCGACTCATTCAGCAGCATTGCTTCAATACATTGTCAAAAAAATTTAGTGAGAGAATATGCGGTCACTAGTATTCTTCAAATCCTGCACCTTTCTCAAGATAGAGGGGTGTGAACTAGGTGAGCTATCAACGGTTAATGATTCTACAAACTTATAATTTAATCTTTGGCTACTAGCTTTATCATAAGAATCCTCATTTCATTATGAATATTATAATTTTGCAATTACTTGGAGCCGATATTATCGCTTTGCACGCCATATAATCATCAACTCAAACCATGAATTATCAATGTTTTTGAATAATGATGATCGGATTATGCCTCCAAATTATTTCGAATGCTAATTTAGCAATTTCCATGGAGATTTACAAACAAGTTTGCAGCTAGGATGTCTTCTTCTCGATTGGTAACTGACATGGCCTTGGAATGAGCAAACCTTATCCTAGATTGCGTTCTTTTTGGCGTGTGCGCCGTCCTGTTGTGCGTCGGGCACGTGAGTGGGTCGTCCTATCACCAATACGCCTGCGGACACAACCAGAGCTGCAAGCTGGCAGGGATTCCTGGGCTTTTCTGCCACTTTAAAGCTTTTGGCCACCAATTGAAATGCACAACATCTTTTTTTTTTTTTCTTCTTTTGAGGGATATAATGTCTATTATTTTCCATTATTTCCTATTGGACACTTATAGCATCAATAATAGTCATTTTTTTAATTTCAAACTTTTTTTTAAAAAAAAAGATAATATTATCATTTTTCTATTGCCGTCCGCTATTTTCCGTAATAGTATAGTTATACCATCATTATTTTATAGATTTTTTTACATAAATACGCTTCCAAATATTAAATCTTACATGAATACTCTTTCTTTCGTAAAATACTTTTTTTTGCTATTCTATTTTTTTATCGTTATTTTTTTTAATGATTTCAAATTAAAATAACTAAAATATTTTTAATAGATGGATATGCAAAAAAAAATTATAAGACGATCATAACAAAGGACAAAAAAATAATTTCAAAATTTTATTTTTAATTAATATAAAATGATTTTTATTAAAGGTATTAAAAAATCGTTATATTAAGAGCATTTCTGTACAGAAATAAATATAAATTTTTAAAAAAATATTTATACAAATTTAAATTTTTTAAAAAATATTCATGCCAAAAAAAAAAAAACTCCTACTCTATATCACTTTAATGTCAGCTATTGAAAATTATTTTTTTTGAAATAAATGGTGGTGGGGGCTGATATTCCCGGATGGGCCGGATCACGGGTTGTTTAAATCCTCGCTTTACGTGGATGCTCCAATATTTCCAAGACACGAATTCCAACGAAAAGGATAGCTTTCTAGAGTGTGCGGGTGATAGCTGATGAGGAAGAGAAAGTGGTGGTGGGCAAACAGCGAGTAGATATCGATCTTTTCGGCCTGGAGAGCGCGCGCGAGCCCTCCACGCGCATCGTTTTAAGGGGCGATCCCGACCGCCCATGTGTCATGCCACTCTGGACGCACCAACCTCTTTCCTTGTCTGTTTCTGAGGAACCCGAGAATCTCATCATGGAGAAAAACCATTCTTTTGCAATAAAGTAAAGTTATGATGTTGAAATTTTTGGATTCTTTTACTGTTCTAAGATCATAATCTTTGTAGAGTAATGATTAATTCTTAGAATAACATGTTCGGTAGGTCACCACGCATAGAATATATCAGATGTTACAAAGCCAGCTATGATCTAGAATGAGCCATTGCGTCTAATCTGTCATTTAATGGTCTCCTGCCACCTAGGGAAGGATGTGGGATGACGTCACCTTTTTTCCTTTCCTTTTCTTTCCTCCTAGTTTTTTTTTTTTCCAGTTAAAACGAGCATTTCACACATCACGGTACGAATACATTCAATAAAACCGAAAAACAAAAAATTCCGAAGTACTCCGGGCATCTCTCCCTCCCCAGTCTATAGGATGCCTTTTGAGTGGTTCGCTACATAAGCCGTCATCTAGTCTGCCGTCCCATTAGCTTCACGATATACATGTATAGCATGAAATGTAACGCTGTCTCTCACCATCATCCAAATATCGTGAAGTAGGGGATGAACTCCTTCGTTACTGCCCAAGCCCCTACGGACCCAGCCAATTATCGTGGCTGAATTACTCTATGGTAGAACTGAACTTGCCTGAAGCACCCGCCGCGCATAAAGCACGCCTATCCAAGTTGCCCCGACTCTGTCCCAGGAACCAAGATATCGAAAATCTGACAACCTTCTGCTGCCACCGTCCTAGAGTTCAGGCATCTGATGACAAATCCGACCTTGCCCCTCCTGCCTCCATCTGAGATTGAGTCATCAAAATTGATCTTGAGGAAATTCGGAATGGAGGCATGTCTCTTTTTTCCTCGTCGGATTAAAATTAAATAACCGACCAAACTTTTTTTGTTCCCATTATCCAGTATCTATTATCGATATTAAATGTCCTTTTAATCCGTATAAATGTTACATTATTACAATGGCTTGTATTATCTTGACCTGTTACTCTTGCATCAGGCTAAATCTCTTTGGAACAAAGCCGGAAATGCACTTAAACAATTGCTTAAAAAAAATATATTTCGACTAATATTATTAATGCATCTTAAAAGATAGCCACAAAATCTTCTAGCAATTTTATGTTGCAGTATTGTATAAATAACTCTAATTTAAGAAAAATCAACGGAGCACTTCAGCTCCTAAATTTTATTGAAGCAAAGCAATTTTTGAACTAATATTATTAATGCATCTTAAAAGGTGGCCATAAAATTTTCTTGCCAGTTATATGTTATAAATAACTCTAATTTAAGAGAAATCGATAGAGCAGTAATAAGAGCTCCTAATTTTTATCGGAGCAAAGCTATCTATAAAATCACAATCATCCACTCTTCCACTTATCTGTATATTGATGCCCGAATCCTTCGATTTTCCAAAAGATCTATTACACATGGACGCTTGAAGTTAAAAGTTTCTCCCGAAAGCCCTATCATGACATTTTGTCATCATTAATGTCTAATAAGAGTATTTTGTTGTAAAACCTGGGGTGTTTACTGAGAAATTGTTATATTTACTATTCTATAAGAGAATTTTTCTATATGTAACTAAAACATGCTTTTTTTTTTTTTTGTACAATATGTAATATAAACACTTCATACTTCTCAACTTTTTTCCACTAGGCTATATAGCATATGTATCATAGACCACATCCATCCAAGGATGCATAGCGCACTAACCATACCTTTCAAACTTCCAATTCCCACTTTCTTGAAATCATCTTTCCCAATTCTCCTTTTAATTTTTCCCCATACAAGCTTAATCAACTCTACCAATTCAATGAACGCCAATTGTTGGCAGACAGGAAAAGGTCGGAAACTTATCCCAGATTGTCCGCAAAAGCGATACAGCCGTGCGGAGAGCACGAGCTCTCCACACGCCAAATCCAACCCCTATCAATCCATGCCGTCCACGTGTCTCACATCCAGACCCCCAACAATCCGTTGGCTTCCCTTCCTCGCTCTATATCAACCCTCCCTCACCACGAGTTCTCCTCGCTCCCCTCCTCACATTCAATTCCCTCTCTTCTCTTTTCCATTCCTTCTCAAAACCATGCTTCTAGAGGCTTCTTCCTCTTTCTCCCTTCTCTTCTCCCCCTCGGAGGCCTCGCGGCCATCTCCGGCCGCCTTTGGCGGCTCCTCTGCTTCTCTGGGCTCTGTCTTGAGGTTTCCAAGGGGTAGGGGGAAGGATCGGTCGATTCTTGCCGTGGATGCTGCAGGGGCCGACAACCGGCCCGTCACCGGCGTCATCTTTGAGCCTTTTGAGGAGTTGAAGCATGAGATTTCGCTCGTGCCGACGGCTCCGGACCAGTCCGTCGCTCGCCAGAAGTACGCCGATGAGTGTGAGGCTGCCATCAACGAGCAGATCAAGTGCGTTCCCTTTTTTCCCCTTCGTTTTTTTTTTTTTTGTGTGTGGGTTGATTTATTGCTCTTTCTCTCGTGCTTCTTGATTAATTTATGTTCAAAACTCTGGCGTTTGCCCTTCTCTTTTGAGTAGTGGGAGCAAATCAAGGGTTTTTTTTCCTTAATTTTTGATGTTTTTGTGTTAGTTTGTTGATCTTTTAGAAATGCTCTTGATTAATCTACGTTAAATTGTCTGGATTTTGCCTTTCTCTTTTGAGCAGTGGGAGATCTCCTTGATTTTTGTCTCTCTTCTACGCTTCTTCTTCTTTCCTTTTATTTATTATTTTCTTGAAAATCCTTCAAAGAAAAAAAGGAGAAGAGGAGGGGGCAAAAAATAGTTTATTCGAACGTATCTGCACCTTATAATTATATGAAGTTAAATTTTCTTGGGTTCATCGTGATTCTCTTCAGAGTATATGGCCTTAGGGTTTATGTAAGGCTTCTATTACTCCCGTCTTCTTTTACATTTATATTTGGTGAGAGGACTCCAATCCTTAGGAGAAACAATGGTTCTTGTCAAAAATATCCATTTCTTGTATATTATTTCTTTTTGAGTGCTCGCATTCATTAGCATATTTCTCTAATTTTAGTATCATTTCAGTCTAATGATGGTTTTAGATCTCCTACTTGTCTACCTTTTCCATTTTCCATTAGTAATTCTGTCCACAAGAGTCAAAACCTTGAAATTTTCTCTAATCTTGGTTCTTGTTTTGGTGTTATAATTTCAGTGTCGAATACAATGTTTCCTATGTCTATCATGCCTTGTTTGCTTTCTTCGATCGGGATAATGTCGCACTAAAAGGCTTTGCCAAGTAAGTGATAGATAAATTCACACATGTTCCCATGTTCCTCTTTATTTGCCCTATGTTGGTATGATCTATATTTTTTTTTTATGTCACCCCCTATGCTAGATTTTTCAAGGAATCAAGCGAAGAGGAACGTGTACATGCAGAGAAACTGATGATATACCAGGTGTTTTCTTGTCTTCTGAATGTTTCCTTTTTTTATTTTCTTCTTTTGCAATCAAGTACTAGAATAGCAGAATGCTCCTAGGTTTTTTTTTTTTTAAATTTTGGTTTCTAATGGTTAAGATTGATTTTTATGTGGTCAGAACAAACGTGGAGGTAGAGTGAAGCTTCAATCCATTGTCACGCCCTTGACTGAGTTTGATCACCCTGAGAAAGGGGATGCTTTGCATGGTAAGTTCTTGTCTGCTACATTTATCAGTTTGTTTTCCATTTTATGCGTTTGTTATCTAGAAGTGGCAAAAATCTACTATATCAATGCACATTTTACGAGTTGTGACTTGATAATGTTCATGATAAAATAAACTATCTAAATTTGTTACGATCTAATCATCGGTATTCTATGAGTTCTAATATCATATTTTTGTGTTAAGAAAAAGAAGAGGAAGATCAGGAAAGGATTTTCTTTATTAGCTGCTAGCCCGTAAGAGGAATCAATGACAAAGAAAGATACCTACTGGCTACCAACCCATATTAGTAGGGGACAAGGCCTTTCATTTATGGTTATGGTCATATGATTTAGATATGTTTCTTGAACCTTTTGTTTGATTATGTGTTTTTACATGCATTATGGACTACCGTTAGAGATTTTTTCTTTTTTTCCAATCTAAGCTATTGGACATGTTGTGGTAGTTAATTAGGTTCTGGTAGTTAATCCTTTCTCCTGATATATTTGCTTAGCAAGTTGTGCTTATGAATGCATTTATACTTGCTTTCTTCATATGTTGCATCAAGCCCTGTAGCTCACATCGTTCTTATACATGTGATAATCTTGTTGCAGCAATGGAGTTGGCTTTGTCTCTTGAAAAGCTGACAAATGAGAAGCTTTTGAACTTGCATAGTGTAAGTCACCCTTATCCTTGCAACAAAACTTATTCAGTGAATGTTCAAGGACAGCATTGGTTCTGGATTTATTTTAATTAAATTTGATATTGGGTGAACAGGTGGCAGTGAAATGCAATGATCCCCAGATGGCGGACTTTGTTGAGAGTGAATTTCTTGGGGAGCAGGTGGAGCCTACCTTCGCTAGTTTCTGTTTGCCTTTTAGCTTTATGCAACTTTTCTTGCAATTCTGTGGAAATTTAGTGCAATGTGTAATTAGATTTCTCTAATACCTCCATCACTCTCAGCCATCCCTAACAGCCAATCACCCATTTTTTAAAAATTACTTTTAGAATAATCATTCTAAATATCAATGGCTTTTAGGTAGTTGGTAGCAGTCCACAGATGTCCACTTTTGGATGCATTAATTCTAATTATGGATTGTTGGTCTAGTCCATTCAGACTCATTGTATGGATCATATGGTCCTTTATGCATGAAATATATAGTGTGATTATATGGCGTAGATATTGCCTTATCTGAGTTTTTTTGTGATTTTACTCTGTAAGATTTAACTGTTTTTTTCTGTTTTCTTATCACGATTCAAGTGCAATGAGCTCGTAAATAATCAAAGTTATTTATTCACCTCTTTATCTAGGTGGAAGCCATCAAGAAGATCTCTGAATATGTTGCTCAGTTGAGAAGGGTTGGCAAAGGACATGGTAACACTAATTAAAACAATTGCTTTTGCTTTCAGATCTGGAGTTGCAAATTCTTGCTGTGGTTCTCATAGCTATGTTGAATTTTTTTTTCTAAATTTTTTTAATTTTATTCTTTGGCAGGTGTTTGGCATTTTGATCAGATGCTTCTCCATGAAGGAGATGATGCTGCATGAGGTCAAAGAAATGAAGTGGGTTTTGTTTGTTAGGTCCAGCCTGATGCTGTGTTTTTTTGAAGGTCTCCCTGCATTAAGATCAAGCTATAGATGCTACATCTGCTGTCCGCTTTAGAATTTTGTGTAGTGCTTTGAATAATATTGATGGCTAGCAGTCAGATTGTTTAGAAAGGAATTTCTTTTTGGGTGCTAAGTCTGCGTGCTATGGACTTTGGTTTAATGGACTTTGGTTTAATGATATGCTGGACTGGAATGTTTGAAGGAAATTGCAAATTTAATGCAAATGAGTTGACATAATATATTAATCTGTGAGCGCTGACAAATGTTGGCACTGGATTCCATTGCTGTCCACTGGCACTTCTCAAACTGGTGGATTCCATAGCTGTGCGCAAGTGTGTGAAGATAAGGTGGGGAAGGACTTAAATTCCATAGGGAATAAAAAAAAAAAGCTTACAGTTGAGGGTTTTTTTTTTTTCCTTCTACAGGATTTGAGCCAGTCTACTACAAAGCTATTTTAGAGTATTTATAAATATTGGTTTAGCTCAGCCTGTAGTTTTACTAGTTGTGTTGGCAAAATTCATGAATTCTATAGAATTTTTAATTCGATCATCCAAATAAGCTTTTAAAGTTCAGCTTAACTCACCATCATAGTCCCATAAAGAAACTACCTTCAGCTATTTTAACTTTATTTTTTTGGGAAATAAAGGCTTGAGCTTAAGTATACTATTTTAAGTTCATAAAAGCAATTATATCTAAGTCATTTTAGCTCTTTCTTCTTAAAACAAAAAAAAAATAAATTAAGCTTAAACTCCCTCTTATAAGCCCATAGGACAATTACTTAGAGTTAATCATGGGTTGAGCAAGGCAAAAAAATATTAAATTTTAAATAGGCTCATCTGAAGCTCCACTGAAAATGAATATAGTTTAATCTAAGGTCCGTTCATTGATGAGCTCTACAACTACTGTAAGCCATTTTTAGCTCGTAGTTATTTAAATTAGTTGGGGAAACAACTATCCTCAGCCATTTCATTAAAAAAATTAAGAACGGTGAGCTTAAAGAAACAATTTAGGTTTTTTTCCTTCGTCTTTTGGGGAAAAATAAAAAGAAAACCGAAAACGCCCACCGTGGGGCTCGAACCCACGACCACAAGGTTAAGAGCCTTGCGCTCTACCAACTGAGCTAGACGGGCAAATTGAACACACCGGCAAACTAGGTATGAATAAACGTTTTTGAAGGTGCGATGCCGACCTTCCCCATCGAATCGATGCGCCGTGTATGGCCGCGAACGAGACCAAAACCACGCGTAACCCGTTCCGCTTAAAACGTGCACCGGTTTGAGACCTATTATATTGGGTCAGCATCCACCCGGCTTCCGGGCGGTTCCATCCGTCCTGCCTTTATTCGCTTCTTGTTCCTCGGGGGCAAAAGGAAGTCCATGAGTCAGCGAATCGCTCTATAAGGCCCTCTCAGATCGATCTCTCAACTAATTATTTCCTCATCGCTTGCCGAGGCCTGAGAAGCAGGCATGGCCTTCGCCTTCTCCTCCATTCTCCTCGCACTTCTCCTCGCCCCCTCTCTCCTCGTCCGCCCGTCCGCCGGCGAATCGTTCGACGTCCGGCAGCACCTCTCCACCGTGTCCAGGTTCCCTTCTTCCTTCTCTCTCAGCCCGTTCTTTCATTCCTTTCTTGGAGGAACCTTTAGCCGATTTCGTGCTTTTTTCCCTGTTTCTTTTCCTCTGAAATTTCGTTACTGTTGATTTCATGTTCTGTGGTGTTCTTTCTTGGTTCTTGTTTTCTTGCCTCATTTTTGGCTTCTTGATGAAATTGCATGCCATTAGTTGGAAATCAAAGGGCTTCTTGAAACGAACACATCATGTTCCTTTAAATTTAAGCAAAGAGGAGTGCACTTGGGATTAATTTGTTGATTTTATCGCGGCCATGATCATCTTGATTTGGGTCTTCCTTTCTCTTTATTGATTTAGATCTTCCTATTTCTTGATGAATTTTATGTGGTGAGAGTTCGGTATCTTGTTCGTGAGAGATAGGGGGGAAGAGGTAACCCTAGTATTGAGATGACAGGTATCACAAGCAAGTGGTAAAGAAAGTGCTTGTAGAGTTGCCCCAAATCATCGGGTGCAAGGGCTCCAGATTGATCCTGAAGACTCATGGAAAGATAGGCACAGCAGTAAATAAGGTTGCGAACATAGCAACGTGAACTGTTCAACTTTCTTTCCTCGTTAATAGCAACGGGAACATAGCAGTAAATTTTATATGTTATTTTCTGCTCTTTCATACAAAGAAGACATTAATGAAAATTTCTTGCATATATGAACGGTCTCATTTCTTTGTGTTAATTGTTCAACTAATAGGGCTAGCAACATTAGAGATTCTGTTTGAAGACAATAAGAGAAAAGCATGATGGTGAACTATTTGAGATGGTTGGTCAAATTTTCTCTAGGAGGATAGCTCTCAAATTCAGGTTGAAGGGCTAGAAAAGAGGAAATAAGACCACACAAATCTTGGATGGAGGCAGTTGAAAGGGTTTTTAGACAATTTCCGTTATTGGAAACTTGAATGTTAGACAGCCAGACTGATGTCGAAGTAGGATCTAAAATGTCTAAGTAATTAGGGTTTGGCCCGTCATTTATGTTCATATCTTAAAAATTTTACATTTAGACATTAAGAAGGTACTATATGGTGAAGAACTAAATGCTTTAAAGTTAAGCCCCTGGAATTGGGAATTATTTTTCAAAAGCAGATAAGGGCAGTGTCTGTTAGATTGACAATTCTTGTCCTATTTAGGTTAATCTCTTTTGGTAAGATTATGGCATTATCATCTAATCAGAAAGCAAGATTGAGCATGCACAGAAGAAGGCTTAGAAGAACTTTCCATTAAATCTATGCCAGAAAAAGCTTCTTTAGTTATATCAAATTGAGCAATTCCAAAAATTAAGTTCTTAGTTAATAGCCCTTCTCACTAAACTTCTTTGTATGGTATTGCTATCCATTCATTAAAAATCACTGTACCTAGCCTAGATGTATTATTGATCATCAGGATAACCTGTATTTCTATTAATATGCAGATATGGTGCTGCAAAAGACCCCAACAATGCCAATTTTGTGCCTTCTGCTATACCAGATGGATGTAAAGCAGTCCACTTAAATCTCGTGGTAAATTGTTGTTGCGAAAACTAAACTGCTATTGATATTACATTTTCATTTACTTGATGACTTCTTGCTATTGATTACTTTGAGGTGGGATTTAGTGTAAAGTAAGGTTACTCCTTGTGACTTGGATATCATGGGTTCGAAACATGGAAATTACTCCCATGAAGCAGGGGTAAGGTTGTGTACATCTAACTATCCTCAGACCTTGCAGTGGGATGACCTTTTTTGATGACTTCTTGTTGAGGTATCTTTTCCAGTGATAAACATATCTTGGTAACTGATAAAAATCTCCCATAACTTTTGACAAAAGAACTATGAGTTCTTTTAGATTATTTATAGTCAAATTATCTTTCCTAGCTGGAGGCCATATGTTTGATTTCAGTTTAAAGGGGATTCTAGATTTCATGCAAGATAAGATTTCATCAGTGTTGCAGGCTGATGCATAATTGAGTGAATGTTTTCTCACCTCCTCCAAGAAGTTGTGAGGCTTGAGAGCCTTATTGAATATGTGATCATGAAGGTTCCTTTCAGTTGACCAAAAAAATCAAATCTGGAATATGTTTCAGATATAAGTACCTTGTGCTTATTTGAACACTAGGTCAGATTGCATGAACCAAACAGTAGACGTTATTTGGTTGTATTTGTCAGATATGGATGTTCCTTATCCTTCTTCTGCACTATGATAATGTCAGTGCATTGTAAATACACTTGCATCCTATGATTTAACAATTTTAAGCAATTGATTCCGTTTGTTATTTGACATTCCATTACTGGAATATGGACTTATCTCACCACTTCTGCAGTCCAACTTTGAGAATTCCTTAATGGTGACAACACATTAACTTTATTTGAAGAAACTTGTTTCGTGATTCATCTTGAGTCTTATAGTCCTTCCATTCAGCTAAGTGAGATCAGAGTCGTATGGACCATGATCGCATGTGTACAATTTAGTTATAGATTCCTAGGTGTAAATGATTGATGTTGCAAAATTTTATTATGCATTCCAGGGTAGAAGTAGATATATAGATAGGATTTTGATAAACATATGAATAAAAAGATATCACTCAGAAAGACTTAGAAAAAAAAGTTCGTGAATCTTTTGCAATGGTTTTCATCAACTATTAATAATATTTGTTAAGATGACTTAAAATATGAAGTGTTGATATATAGAATAAACATTAGATGGTAACGGTTAGTAGTTCCAGATTTTTTCCTCTAACTGTTAGACTTGTTTAATTTTAGTACAACTGTATTATACTTACTGTTGTCATGTACATATTCTATATGTTAAGATCTAAAGATTACTTCATGTAGTTTTTTTTTGAAGGAATGCTTGGTGAATCCCTAGCAGTGTCCAGTTAATGCATGTTATGGGCGGAGATTCTATTAGTTGCAGTTCTCGGAATTGTTTATAACATCGCAAACTTTCTGAGTTGTTTTTCTGGTAATTGTTTATCACAGTGGAAACTGATAGATTTCTTTATATGTCCACGTTCTTGATTTTCTTGAGTGTAGGTAAAGGGAGTCTGAAGGTTGAAAACCTCTTAAACTTTCCACATAATGCAATTTGCAGACTTATTGCTATTGTTGGACTACAGCTCATTTTGGATGGAGATCCTGAATATTAATTCCTCATTCTAGAAGTAAAATAAGCCATATTTTTGGAATCGTACTTGTTTTTGGAATTTATAACTTTCAATTAATCAATTGGTAGCCAAGTACCTAATAGAAAGGAGAACCGTGAGCTTCCAACTGGAGTATGTGGACATATATCACTTTTCATTTTTTTTTTTTAGATTAGTGTATGCCCCAATTTATTAAGGTTTCTCTTTGTCTCAACCAACTTCTATCTCAGCTAGTTAACTGTTTTCAATTTCCACTTTGTTGTTTGCTTCTTTTGTTGTATAGAAGAGATCTTTTTCTTTTACATGATGACAAAATTGAAATATTCTATTGGCATCACTTTCATGACAGGTTTTATATTGTTTATTTAAGTGCCTTTATCTCATGACTCCATGTTGAATTGGTAGTAAATGCTCACATGATAGGATTTGTATTTGTTTTTAGATGATTTCTTATTACAAATGAAAACTGTCAGTTTGATATGTCTATTTTCTTAATGGATGCTGTTATCTTTTAGTGTTGATTGTTTCTCTGTCTATGAGGAACCTGTTTGAAATTCCTTAAGTCCTCCATTAGATGTTGTTATCTTAAATGGAGCTGATGAATCCTTTTGATTTACTTCTCTCATCCCCATTTTATATAATAATTTATAGGGTTTTTTGCATGGATACCCTTCAAAATATCGGATTTTGCGTGAATACCCTTCCAAAATTGATATTTGCATGTATACCCTCGTAAAATACTTGTTTTGCTATTCTATCCGCTTTTATTCTTATTTTTGCATATATACCCATGCCATCTAACGCCGTTAAAAAATTAACGGTTTCAAATTAAAATGACTAAAATACCCTTAATGGGTAAGCGTGCAAATAGAAATTTTTATAAGGGTATACAAGCAAATAGTAACTTTACAAGGATATTCATACAATTTTCTATATTTAGAAGGGTATTTACGCAAAACAAATCCTAGTAGATGGAAAGAATTTAGATACATTAATTAATGTGATAGCCTTTATAATTCTATATTTATTAGGAAATGTATTTGGTTCTACGACCAAAGGCCTGTTTCTTTATCATGAATATAACAAAAATATACAATGGGATTTGCAAATTGGCTGCATCTAGATTTACCTCCTGCAATTGATCTGATGATGGGATTAATATCATAAGGGGAGTAAGGTTCAAGCGTGGAAGGATGGCAACAAGCATAGGTTCACAGAATCCAAAGGAACCTCGGCCTGTCAGGATTCTCTCTCTCGATCTATTACACTGTTGATACTTCTGGTGTCTCAGTAGCTGGTTTTTTTTTTTTTCCTTCTGTTTTTTTGTTTTTGTTTCTTGTAACTTTTGAAGGGAGAAAGTGAGGGAACACTGAACGAAATATGGGTCGTGTCAATTTTCTGCAATGGAATTGGATTTTGGAAGAAGGTCTGGGATTTTTTTTGTCCTCGTGAGAGGAGAGCTGGGAGACGACAAGTTCCCTCCAATCAGTCATAGATAAAAAATAGTGGGATATGAAATTTGGCTTGGTAAGTCATGGTTCATCTGTTCTGATGGAAGGTCAATTGCAAGTCTTTCAAGTCATGGGTCACAGACCAGGGAGGAAGGAGGAAGGAGATCGCGATCTCGCCGTCGCGAACGCCCGCGGGCGAACGCCAGCAATCGCGATCTCGCGAGCGCGATCTCCCGATCGCGTCGCCCGCGATCCCGTGGAGGGGGGGGAGGGAAGACGGGCGCCGGGGGGAAGCCGGGGGCGGGGGGGGAGGGGGTGATGTGGAAGCCGGGCGCGGGGAGTGGGGAAGACGGGCGCGAGGAGGGGGAAGTCGGGCGCGGTGAGTGCGGAAGACGGGCACGGTGGGGGGGGGGGGCGCGGGTTGGGGTTGTTGATGGTGGGGGAAGCCGGGCGCGGGGGGTTGGGGAAGACGGGGGGGGGGTGGGGGCAGACGGGCGCGGTGGGAGGAGGGGGATCCGGGCGCGGGGGGTAGGGGAGGGGGCAGACCGGCGTGGGGGGAGGAAGGGGAGCAAGGATAATAACGTCATTTCATATTTTAATTTTATTTTTAATTAATAAAAATATGATTTTTTTAACACCGTTAGAACAATCATTATATTAGGGATATTTGTACAATAACAGAGTTTTACGAGGGTATACATGCAAATACCAATTTTCAAAGGGTATTCACGCAAAATCTGATATTTAGAAGGGTATCTATGCAAAAAACCCTAATTTATACCATATTTAAATAGTTTATTGGTTATCTGAGTTTATGGCTTTTAGTTGATGAGATTCTGTTTTTGGTGCATAAAAGTAGGTCAACTTTTGGTTGTTACTGGGTTTCTATCTGCTTCAACCATAACAACAAGTCAGCAATATGATTGCCTTATTTTTTGAACATTTGTTTTACCTCTGTTATTGTATGTGCTTACTCTGATTCCTTTACCTTATTACACAAGGCTGAAATGTTTTCTATAGATATCACTTTCTTAACACTTTTTGAAACTGGTCATTGTTCATTTAACTTATTTTAATTACTGAAAGGATATTCTTTAGTGTTATGTCACAAGTGTATGTTGATTTTGACAATGCCTAATTTTAAATTAACTGTATGATGTAACTAAGCTACATAAATTCTGAATGTTTTTGTCACAGGCAAGGCATGGAACCCGCTCTCCGACTAAAAAACGCATCAAAGAGTTGGATCAGTTGGCTATTCGCTTGGATACTCTTCTGAATGATGCAAGGGAGTCACAAAAAGGTTCTTCCTTGGAGAAAATTCCAAAGTGGTTATCAGGATGGCAGTCCCCTTGGAAAGGAAGAGAGAAAGGTGGTGAGCTAATTAGCAAAGGGGAAGACGAATTATACCATCTTGGAATTAGAGTGAGGGAAATATTTCCAGCATTGTTTGATGAGGAATATCACCCTGATATTTTCACAATAAGGGCAACCCAGGTTAGTTTGATCTGACTCCTTTTTTTTTTCTTTTTAAATAACAACTAATCGATCAACAATCTTCCTACAGTCAAATATCTGTAAATACATTTTTATTCAAGCATGCCTGACTATGTCTCTTTGTATGTAGTGAATATTTTTCTCCTTACAATGACCATTTTGATTCATGTTGATAAGAATTTAATTTTCAGAAATGAAATAAAGTGAGGATCTTGTTGCATGCTTCACCGAAGAACCATGACCCATGATCATAGATTATTATTTGAAAGGTCATGTTTTGTAAGGCTAAAACTGTAACAATAGTTAACTCCATGCATCTGAAGTTCCTAACCAAAACTATGATGATAGTCGAATGTGTGCATGTTCCAACAAAGTTTTGTACCATCTTATGTCCAAATTTGGTTGAAGTTACAAAAGAATATCTTGTGCGTGTTTTGAGGGGACAGTATTTGATAAATTGTTAATTTCTCTCTATCAATTGATGATGTCTTAATGTGGTGTTGATAATTTTCATAGTTTTTATGCCATGGATAATACAGGTTCCTCGAGCTTCAGCTAGCGCTGTGGCATTTGGCATGGGGCTATTTTCTGGGAAAGGAAGCCTTGGACCAGGGCAGCATCGTGCTTTTTCTGTGCTAAGTGAGAGTCGTGCAAGTGACATATGTCTGCGTTTTTTTGACACTTGTCAAACTTACAAGGTATGGCAATTATATAATGTATCAACTGTGAATTTGATGACAATTCATTTTATATGGTCCAATTTAACCATCTATTATAGCAATAGCATCTGTCAGCTGACACGGTGACTGGAAGCAACATAATGTGACTAAATTTGGTTTACAATAAATCTGTCAGCAAATTGCTGCATTTGTGAGCATGCAAGAAATATAGTTAAGCTGATAATGGTGTCGAAGTTATCGAATGCTCAAGTTGTAGAAAGGTGCCAAGGTCTCTTGGAGCCTAGGCACAAGGTGCAAAGAGAGCTGCACTCCTTTACTAAGTGACATGCGAAAAAAAACACACACACATATGTAAATAATAATGAATGCATGATATTAAGCATATTCAACAGGAATTTAGGAGCAGTCAGGAGCCTGCTGTTGAAAAGCTCAAAGAACCGATTTTGGATGAAATTACCTCTTCATTAGTCACTCGTTTCCAGCTGAATTTCACAAGACGGGATGTTGCCTCCCTTTGGTTTCTTTGCAAGCAGGTAAAATTTAGTTGTTTGATTGATGCAAGGGCAGTTATGCTACCTTGAACCTCTTGTGTAACACTATTTGAGACTTTTCTTTTATTTATTTATTTTTTGTCTCACAAGAGCCAATTATTCTGTTAAAAATGCAGGAAGCATCCTTGTTGGAAATTACTGATCAAGCTTGTGCGCTGTTCAGTGCTTATGAGGTAATGCTTTTAATGCTTGTGGCATGTCAGTTGTTAGGTTCAAGAAGTTTCATGCTTTGCTTTTTAGCATGCATCATTCAGTGCTAGAATGCTTAAATTCTGCTTAATATTTCATATTCATCAATTAGGATAAAAAGCAGAATTAATATAATCCTTATGATGATGATATTTATGAATTAGTGCATCTAGCATCACTCTTGTCAAACATTTAGTTGAATATTCTGTGTTCCTTCTCTAATAACAAATTGACTTTAGAAAAGTGGAATGCTATATTGATGATGATAAAAAGCAGAATTAACATTGGATTTTCACTTATTTACATGGTCAGGTTTCTTTACTTGAGTGGACAGATGACTTGGAGGTATTTGTACTAAAAGGTTATGGTAAAGCCATTAATTATCGCATGGGAGTGCCATTACTCCAAGAAGTTGTTCAATCAATGGAGCAAGCAATCATGGCTAAAGAAGGTATTTTGAACCCATTGATGTTAATCTGTTTACTATCATGCTAGCCTGAGGCATATGCAATGCATTTGAGCCTCTCTTAGTTTTCTGCTGGGAGTAAAATTTTCTCTGCCAAATGCCACCAAGTATGGTCACTATAGAAAAATGAATATGGTGTGAACTATGGTATACCGTACCGTACCGGGCGTAGCGACTTTCGGTATGGCAAAAAATTTCGTACCATACCGTACCGATACTATGCTAGTGTGGCACCGGTATAGGGTTCGGTTGTGAACAAATTCTAGCATTGTTGTGCAATTAAAATTCTCTGAAAAATGTTGCTAGATTATGACATTGCATTGCTATCTAGGTGACTTTGCTCGTTATTTAGATGACATTGCTTGCTATCTAAAATTTTGAGATATTGCAGTATCAATTATCCATGTCTTTTGTTGTCAATTGAGCTACTATAACACATTTCTTGTACATGAATAAGGCTTTCTAATTGTAAATTTACAATGTGAATGATATGAGATGTATTGAATCTTCATTTCATAATTAGTGTTAAAACCATGCTTAAATTTTAAACACAACAATCAGATTTGAAGAATTTTTTAAACTAGAGCTACAATGCATTCACTTTCTAGAAGATTTGATTGTTAAAGAAGCTCTTGCTATTTACTAATTAACTCCACTTACTGTTTGGTCTTTAGAAGTCCCTCTTGTGTTGCTGAGAACTATCAAATTCTACCTCATACATTTTCTTCCACTAAACATATTCAAGTATGCTGCTGAATTTGAAGCTAGAAGTGTTCACATTCAAATTTTAAAAATAAGTACTTTTGTTTCTGAGTTAGTTCAGTTATTGCAACTACAACATGCTCAACACATGTGCCATCCCCATGTCCATTTTACTCTGTATATACATGGTACACTGGTGACAACTATATCCAAATATGCATTTTCAATAATCATATAAAACTATGCTTATTAAATGCAAAAACTGAAAGTCATGTTTCAATAAAGCTTGAAATTTGTGGTATGGATTTTCGACACAATCTATGTTTGTCGTCATTTGTGGCAATTGATGTACATGTGTACCTATATGCCTATGCACCTTTGTCTTAATTATGTTCACTGGATCATCTGTCTGTCCTCTTTCATTGATGAATTCATAATGTTGTACTGATTCTAGAGACCATGTTTTTAGTGGAGTGTGCTATCAAGGAGACTGCGAGGGTCACACTACAGCTCACATTTGGTTGCTTTTCTGGGTTACTTCTATAGTTAATCAATTAGGGCTTGTCTTGAATTTTGAAGTTTGATTGCCGCTCCCATACCCTAATCCACTCCCTATTTATACCACTAAAGCATGGCCTGGTTTTATAAGAATTTTTTGGCATATACACAGTCGTTTAACCTTTAACTGTTCATATATCTGAGTTTCCAGTAAGGCATCCTTGGATGCGTCTCCCAGCAATTCATTTGCTTTATGGTCAGGTTTGAGTCATAATGGGGCCTGACTATTTAAGCACACATGGAGGAGTAATTAGATCGAGTACTGACCCTCCTCTTCCCTATTGCGTCAGTTGTCCCTCTTTCCTATTGTGTCAGCAGTCTACGTTGTTAATTTTCATGCTGGACTATGCATCACATGCTAGATGTGGATATCCAACGACCAATCCCCTTTGTCATCAAATGCAGACCATAGTTGGCCCCAGCTAAGTTATTGCAAATGCATTGCCATGCACATGCCAAACACCAGTGGAGGACTTAAATATTCATATGCAAGATATTCCTAAGATATTATTATTGCTATGATATTTCTGAATGAGACGCAGATCTTAAACTGTAAATTTAAACTTCTATATTGATTAGTGACATCACTAAGCTTCCAGAAAACCGCACCCCTGCAACTTTCGAGAAGGCAAGGCTCCGCTTTGCACATGCTGAGACACTTGTACCCTTTACCTGTCTGCTCGGGCTCTTTCTTGAGGGATCTGGTGAGATTTTTAATCTGATGAGCACATTTAACATACAAGTATTCCTTTATGTGACTTATCATCCTTGTATATTTACAAAGCCCATCCTTTTAACCATATATTTACAAATATTTTTGGTTGGTTCTCAGAATTTGAGCAAATACAAAGAGAGCAACCCTTATGCCTGCCTCCGAAGCCTCCCCAGAAAAGAAATTGGAGGGGCAGTATTGTGGCACCTTTTTCTGGAAATAATATGTTGGCTTTGTACCAGTGTCCTGGTAATAATTCTAGTGGCGTCATGCTGTCTGGAGCTCACAGAAGCAAGTATTTTGTGCATGTTCTGCACAATGAAATCCCAACTCCCGTGCCAGTAAGTTTAACAAAGAAAATGCGGCATACTTTTTCCTGTTCTAATTATCCTTATTATAATGCAGCATCATTTACTGTTGAAAGGATAAATAAATAATGCAATGTTATATATTATAGATGCAAAATCATATGAAAGTTAGCTGATTTCAGAATGCAGAATGGTTGATACTAGGACTGAAAGCAGATGGGATTATGTTTGGGTTTAGCACAATCCGCAACAAATCCATATTTTTGAAGTGGGTCAAAAATATAAATCCATCTATTTCCATCTGGGTGGGATTAAATAAGGATTGAGATGTAACTTTTTTGACCCATCGGGTATTCCAAGTTGCATTGGGTCAAAAGTAACCCAAACATAAATTGTAAGAACATGTATAAGTCGGTTGTTGAACATCAATTGAAGAACATGTAGACATGATTAATTGTGCATAAGATATACTGAGAACCATAAATAATTTATCATTGTCATATTTTTTGCTGATAATCATCAACAATTCAAATTGATGATTAACTAGATAATGGTTTCACTGGAAGCAAATTAGTGTCTTGAATTCAGGTTCATTTGTGGGTCAGTTTCAAATATAAAAATAATTTATTTGTTATGGATAATAACTAAAATAATACAATGTAAGTTAATTATTCTTTTATTCATAAGTTGACCTTAAGTGAGCCAACCATGGGCAAGTCAAACCTAGCTCTACCTGAGCTCATTTACTAAGTGAGAAAGCTGAGTTTGAGCTGAATAGAAGCTGTTCTCAAACAGCTCACTTGTTCGTAAGCCCTATGTGTGTGGATGCATGTTTGCTTGTGTGTGTATCTGTGGACGTATAAATAGGGAACATTTTATAAATATATTAGAACATTTTTCTCAGCATCAGTTACTCTGCCATTGTTGCTTGCCCCACCTTCACACATTCCTTTAGCCTTATCGCATCTAACCATTCTGTCTATAATAGGGTGGTAGTGGCAGAAAAAAATCATTACTCTACTGAGCGTAATGGCCACTTTATATTCGCTACTTGATGTAGTGTGTTCAGTAGATTCTCTTATAGGAAATGAAGCTAGGAATGTGCTTTGGCTGTAGAACCTAATGAGGTAGTGTTATGTGGTGTGCGTTCACAAGCTTAACTGCAAGATCACACCACCTCTATGTTAACTTAATCTTCAAGCTGTTTTTCCGATTAAAAAGAATCTTCATGTTGTTTTACAATTAAATGTTTTACCCAAGGTCCGCCGTACCGGTACCGGTCGGCGTACCGGTAGCCGGCCGGACCGGTACGTACCGGCCGGTACGCTGTGGTTCTAAAAAAAATCGTAGGTTCGCACCGGTACGAGACCGGTACCGGCCGGTACGGGCCCGAACCAGCCGGTGCGGGTCCGTACCGGCCGGTTCGGATAAAAAACCGGAAAATACCGGTTTTTTTGTCGTTCCGGTACCGGTCTAGGACCGGACCGGTACGTACCGGCCTGTACGGGCCGGTACGGCATTCCATGGTTTTACCTTTTAAAACCCCTCCAAAGGTATAATGCATGCAGTCAGACAATTGATATGTATTACCCATTTCATAAAAAAACAGCCACTGCCCTATTCTGCACTACAATGAATCATCCCTCAAATCATGAGTTTTTGGCCTGATGTGCATTAGGTACCAAATATTTTGAGTTCACAGTGAGCAATTGTTGCGGGGTGATATAGCATGTAAAGGTATTCTTGCAACTTGACCGTGACTTAGTATTCGGATAATCTGCGGTCTAGCTTAACTCATTTGACGCACATGTTTATGAGAGGGGTGAGGGGGAGGGGGTTTGAAGGCTTAAAGGTTACTAGTATTGGAAGACTTCCAGAGAGAGTTGTTATTTTTTTTTCCTGTCACAGTGAAATGTGGTTTGTTTATGAATCCTAGTGTCAAGATGGACATTTATCAGAAAGATAAATTTACATCAGACATTGGACACGAGGAATTACAGTCACTGTAGAGGGCTAGCCATGATGTGGACTGATTAGCTGCTTTTTGGATTTCATGTGATCGATTGGTTGTTTGAGTATAAAACAGATATAACAATCATATTTACTAAACTAATTATCATTTTACTAACATTCGAAAAACACGCTTTGAAATATTATGTTACTTACCTCTTCTTGCTTCAAAATTCTACTTTAGATAGATAAGTCAGGTTCACCTATTTTAATATTATTAAAATATAATTAATTTTATCGTCATCTTACAAGCCAAGGAAAGTTAAAAATTAAAATACTACTAGGGATACGACCTCATGCCTCTAAGTCAGATTTGTCAAGTGGCAGTGCCTGGCTGCTCGGGGCGGTCCGGGCAAGAACTCAAGTGGTCGGGTTCAGACATGATTTAGGTGACTCAATAAAAATTAATAGTGGCCAAATTTTAAAAAGGTCTAGCTAGGGCTGAGGTAATGGGCCGGTCTACCATCCGGATACTAGGCGGTTCAGGGCCTTCACATTATGGTCAACTTGGATCCGAGCAACAAGGAAAGCAAGACTTACACTAGGATCCCTAAGCCTGTCTAAAGAGAGAGAGGGAGAAGAGAGAATCTCAGTTCGAATTCAATCAGGGGTCTAGGTTTGATTGTTAATTGCACAGGTGAACCTGGATCAATCATCATGTCTAGCCCATGGGTCAGGGAGAGAGAAGAGGATTTGGAAAACTAATCCATATCTAAATAAATAAATAAATAAATAAAAATAAAGAATTAGAAGAGGAAGAAGAAGATAGAATGGAGGGAAGAGAAGAGAAGAGGTAAGGGGTGGGTGCCGGCGATCCAACGACCAAGCTTGGAGGAACCGGTGGTGAAGGTGGCCTCAGCAACAGTGGTGAAGGCCTGCGGTGCAGTGGCACAACTGGTGGCAGAAAGATGCGGGGGTTCAAACGTGCACAAGAGGAGATAGAGGAAGGGAAAGAGTAGTATCCGAAGCTGCCCAAGTTGGCAGCAGCTCAGCCTAAAGAAACAATAGGAGGATGAGGTCTCATTGGTGAGTTGCAGTGGCGGTGGAGTTCGCGGTGGCGGCGGCTTCCGACGGAAGAGGTGGATCTCAGAACAACGGAAGCAGAGCAACCAAAAGTCTAAAGAGAGAAGAGAATTTGGGGCGGCGGACCTCAATTGTGGCGGCACATCGATCGCCAGAGGTGAGGAAGAAGGGAGGAGATCGGTGGT
The DNA here is from genome assembly GCF_009389715.1 of Phoenix dactylifera. Classification (NCBI taxonomy): domain Eukaryota; kingdom Viridiplantae; phylum Streptophyta; class Magnoliopsida; order Arecales; family Arecaceae; genus Phoenix; species Phoenix dactylifera. Next base: position 5,429,392 of record NC_052403.1, read on the forward strand.
GATCCGTCGCAGAGGATGAGGGGGATGTAAAAGAAGGTTTTCAGAAAGGCCAAACTTAGTCTAATGACCTTGAGTCTTCATTACATACTAGTTACCTTATTAGAAAATCCATTATGATTGCAACTCCAATATCAGAATCATGGTATCAATACTTTACCTCCTCAAACTTGCTTTTATGATTCAATACTTGTCATTTTCATAATTATGTTAGACCTTTGTTGTCTAAAGTCATCATTCCATATTTGTTTTGTGAATCGCCTTCATGACCATCTAATGATTTGACTCTAATTAAGGTTGGTCATTATTTTTGTGGGATCGGCACTCTACCATAATAAGTGTATTGAATCCATTTTATTTCAAGCTCTATTCCAGATACAATTGATGTTAACAAGTGATCTTATTGTGAGGAGTTAGCATTTAATTTATCCCAATTCGATCTGGAGTTGACCTGCATTCTAGATGATAACCTCAATCTCAGACTCTTTCTTAGTCACTTATTCGATGCTAATCTTGCTAGCCTATATCTTAATTTTAAATGTGATAATCAGCTTTTGATAATTATTCCAAATTTATCTATCACATTGATTTTGATCAAGAGGAGACGAGATCTTGGATTGTACGTTACTTAAGAGGCAAAACTCTAGCGCTAGCATAGAGGTGCTGAGTTGTGAAGCTTATTTGGAAAAAGTCCATGCTTTGACATAGAGATGCGCTTGAGTGTTGTAGTTGACCCAAGAGGTCGGATTGCTAGTTGACACTCGAGAGTGTTGCATGTGTTCAGATTGACAGAATGTCGAGCAAAGGTATGGAGGTGCATGATTGATGCGCATTTATATGTGTCCGAGTAGAGGACTGAGGAGGGTTGGTCTTAGTGTGTGGTATGCTAAGGCTCCATATGGGTGTTTGGATTAGGAAAACACTCATTCCATGATAAGTTCTCTTCTAGCTACCTTGAGTATGATGAGTTTTTGGGCTGAGCACCTATAACCTTGGAAGGTCAAAATTTGTCAAATTTCGAGGACGAAATTTTTTTAAGGAGGGAAGATGTGATAATCGGCTTAAACGGGCCTGTATTGGACGGTAGTCGGCAGACCCAACTGACTTCAATTTAAAATTCAAAAAAAAGGAAGAGGTTGGAATAGAGGATGCGATTGCGATCCTTTGCCCCATGCCTCTGCCGGATGAATAAGGCCATGGTAACCATGGCACCGGAGGCCGTTCGAACGGTCGCCAGCCGTTGGTCGCGCACAACCATCGCCGGGATCGTAGGCGGGTGCAACGACATCAAGCTTATGCTTTATGAAAACTTTCTTTTAAATCCCCCTCATCCCCTGCAACGGATCACCACTGAGCTCCCTCCATTCTTCCTCACCTCCGGCGACCGACGTTCCGCTACAATCGAGCTCTGCCGCCTCAAATTTTCTTCTTTTTCTTTAGATTTTTGGTTGCCTTGCTTTTCCTGTTCCGAGATCCACCTCTTTCTGTTGGAAGCCATTGATGCTATGAAGTCCGCCACCGCGAAGTCCCAGTGAGTCCTCATCCTCCCATTGTTTCTTTAGGCCAGCTTGAGATGCTATCGTTTCCCTTCTTTGGTATCCTCTTGTGCACGTTTGAATCCCCGTGTCTTTCCGCCACCGCGCCACAGGTTGTTGCCAAGGCTACATCCGTTGCTTGTTCCTGCAGGCTTGGCCGCTAGATCCCCAGCACCCACCCCCTACCTCTTCTCTTCTTTCTCTTCTGTTCCCTCTCTTCTGTTCCCTCCATTCTATCCGCTTCTTCCTCTTCTTATTCTTTATTTCTTTTCATTTTATTTATTTAGCTATGGATTAGTTTCTCGTATCTTCTTTTCTCTCTCCTGACTTATGGGTCATACATGATGATTGATCCAAATTGACCCGTGCCATTAACAACCAAACCAGACCTCTTATTGATCCAGATTGAGATTCTTTCTTCTCTCCATTTCTTTCTTTAGACAGGCTCAAGGATCCTAGTGTAAGCTTTGCTTTCCTTATTGCTCGGATCCAAGTTGACCCTAGTGTGGAGGCCTTGAACCGCCTCGGTATCCGGGTAGTAGACCGGCTCATTACCTCAGTCCCAACTGGATCTTTTTGAAATTTAGCCGCTATTGATTTTTATTGAGTCACCTAAATTATGTTTGAACTTGACCGGTTGAGTTCTCTTTGCTCGGACCACCTTGGGCAGTCGGGCACTGCCACTTAATCTACCTTAGGGGCATGAGGCCGTATCTCCAATAGGATTTTAATTTTTGACTTTCCTTGGTTTGTAAGATGATGATAAATTAATTATGTTTTAATAATATTAAAATAGGTAAACCTGATCCGCCTACATAAAGTAGGATGTTGAAGCAAGAAGAGGTAACTTAATGCTTAAAGTGTGTTTTTCGAATTTTGGTAAATTTTCCCCCCTCTTCTGCAATTTCCAAATAATCTTAAATGAACTACAATGGGCATTTAAGTTGACCATTGGGTCTAAATTCTAAATGGAGAATAACTCAGGTTTTATGTAATTCTGACTCTGTTTTTTCAAATCATTGTCATGTAGAATGCATCGGTGGAGGTACTCGTACTGGTGTGTTCTAAATGGATAAACTTGTACATGCTTGTTTTGTGCATATGTAATTAGTGTGGAGCACCTATTAAAGCATGCAAATTTGAGGGACGTTGCCCTTATACTGAGTGGAGAAGAAAGTCAGGTTACCTAGCAATTTGAATTTTATTTATTTATTTATTTTATTTTTGGGGGTGGGGGAGGGCAGGGATGGCTTAAGTATCACACTTTGATTTATTGTGCATTAAAAGCAATCTGGATAGGTATGGTTGCATGATTGCTTGTTACTAATTTGTTGTTTGTTTATAGCTACACTCACTACCGCAAGAATGGATAAAAAAATTCTAGAGAGCTTTTTTTTTCTGAAATTCTCTCATTTTTATTATTTCATTATTCTAAATCTCTTCTGAGTTTTATCTGCGCAGGGTTGTGGCAACATGGATTTTTGCCCATTTGAGGTTTTCAAGGTATGCCTTGGGGATTTACTTTCGAGACATGGATGCCAGAGTTTTTGTCCCCCACTTGAAGTAATGAACTTTTCATTATATGCAGGAAAGAGTTGTCAACCCCCATTTAAAGCATGACTTTCATTCGGTCTGCAATGTAAAGTTGGAATTGCCAGGAGCCAAGATAGAACAAATGAAGTCTTGTTCCCTGATTTGTAAGTTGTCAAATTTATTCCGTAAACTTTTCATTCCGAAAAGATCGAATACATACACCAAAATCCAGAAGACGGAATTGTGATCCCGCATTAATCATGATTGGTACTTGCCTTAGTAGTCCCTGGATAAAAGATTTTTTCTCACTTTCACGGAGACGATGCAATTGTGCAAAATCTGATGGTTCTCACAAGCGATCTGCTGGCTGTTACAGGACGCAGAGAGGCTATCTAGGAGCAGTAGTTTTTTTTGTTGGTCAAGTCCTGAGACACCTTTTCAATGTAACTCAGGATGTACGAATGATCCTAGTGCTGGGGAGTTCAATTTTTGTGTAATGAAGCTACAAACCTTTATGGTCCTCTCTACACTTGGATTCCCAGTTGGGTGCCATTAATGTGTACTGAGTGCATGCATTCTGACATGCAGCTAATTTTTATATTTTACTACTATTTTTTTCATATGTATTAAAAGCGATGGACTATGGGTTTTATGTTAATTTCTTAGAAAAAGGAGAAAACTTCAAATCAATGATATGCTATTTAAATTTAAGATTGAAATTATTGAACATGGCATATATTATAAAAATGTTTAGAAATCAAAATTCATGTATTTTGTTCGTTACTATCTTAGTTAACAAGAAATTAGAATATTTTGATAATTTGTATGCTAGTTATCAAGTAGGTATCAAAATGAACCGTTTTAGTAGTATCATACTATGTATTACTATGGTCTGATCATCAAAATCTAGTAAATTTAGATCAACTTATGTTTTAAGATATATAGATCAAGATTTATAAAGTTAATTTTTTTATTTATATTCTCTATTGTGTTTTTTACAATATTGGTACAACTGATACCTTGTGCTGACTATAAATTAGAGACAAGTAAAATCTTTAACCTAGTCATCAAATAGGTGTCAAAATAGAGAGTTTTAATTATGTTTTACAATAATTTAATAATGAAAAGTTCTAATTATGTTTTACAATAATTTAATAATCAAAGTTTAGTAAATTTAAGTGTATCCTTTTTTTTAAGATGTGTAGATTATAATTCATAAAATGGATTTTCAATTGTGTAATTGCTATTATTGATTTTTGCATCAGCTTGAAGTATATATTGGAGATTTATAACATATACAAATTTTTGTTTATAGGTAATTATTGTAGGGTAAATTATGTTAAATGGTTTGGATTTTTAATTTGGATGGTCCACTATTCATGTATAGTTCAACTTATAATATATACGTGTGTCTGTCTATCTGTATACAGATCAACACTTTTCCACTTGGCGTATTTTTAGAAAATTGTGTTATTATTATGTTACAGTGGGTGACCGTGATGATCTATACTGCTGTACTTATTAGCGAAGAGAGTGCTCTGTGCGCTAGATTGTGCAGCATGATGTTGCCACCCTTAGCTGAATTTTCATCAATAGTGCATGTGCCGAAGTTGATGTGTTACCCTTATCCAAGTCGTTTCTTGAATTTTGTTCTTATTGGCCACGAATTTTGTTCTTTTTGGCTACGAATTTTGTTTGTATGTTTTATTAACTATGGCTCTAGAGTCGCCACATTGGCTAATTCCTGTACTCCTGCTCTGCTCATGAATGGGGAGCAGGAGGAGGAGTTGGTTGAACTGTCGAGCACTAGGCGAATTATGTCACCCTCCCGGAGTCGCGAGTTATTTCCCTGAGTTACACATGGCGCATCGCGTACCGCTTACATTGATCTTATCCTACGACTGCTGTAGCGGGTTGGGAACCACTCGCACAAAGAGCTTGGGTCAAGAACCGCAAAGCAAGAGGAAGCAAGAAGAGAGACTGGAGATGTCGAGCGAAGGGAGGGTGTGCGTGACGGGTGGCAGCGGGTTCATCGGATCATGGGTGATCCGCCTCCTCCTCGAACGTGGCTACACGGTTCATGCCACCGTCAAAGATTTGAGTGCGGTTCCCCTCTCCCTTATCAGTCTCCTCGGATATGGAAAGGAAAAAATAGACACCATATATAAAATTTCTTTTTTCTGATTTGTAGATGACGAGGGCGAGACGAAGCACTTGCTAGGCCTCGACGGGGCCTCGCAGCGGCTCCGCCTCTTCCAGATTGATCTGCTTGACTACACCTCCATCCTGGCGGCAGTCCAAGGCACTACTGGCGTCTTCCACCTTGCTTCGCCCAACAGGCTCAGCCCCGTCCAAGATCCTCAGGCACCGAATTCACTGCTTATTCAATTTACCGATCTCAGTTTTCCCTCAGTTTTTTTTTTTTTTTTTTTGACAAAAAAAAAAAAAATCCCTGAAGCTAGCAAATGATACGAAAAGCGGTTTTATATGGAACGGTGCATATGAATTCTTTTGCAAAACCAGTAGTAAGGGGTGAGACCTTGTAGGCACCGGTTATGAAATAATAGCAGGATACGACCACGGAGCTTCTTGGCGATGAAACATGTATCTTGAAGTTTATACTATTTGTTTTCTTTTTCCCCTCTGACAATTTGACGGTGAGCAGAGGGAGCTGCTGGATCCCGCGGAGAAGGGGACACTCAACGTGCTCCGCGCGGCGCAGGAGAGCAGGGTGAGGCGAGTGGTCGTGACGTCGTCAATGGCAGCCATCTTCCCCAACCCGAGCTGGCCCGCCGGCATGGTCTACAATGAGGACTCGTGGACCGACGTCGACTATTGCAAGAAGCTCGAGGTAGAGTGAGTCCACTCGCTCGCAGTGATTCTGAAGCATATATAGCTTCTAGCATAATTTAATTGGCTTGCTTTGCTGCAGCTCTGGTATCCGGTTTCAAAAACTTTGGCGGAGCGAGCCGCCTGGGAGTTCGCCGCGAAAGAGAGGTTGGACGTGGTGGTGATCAATCCCGCGGTGGTATTGGGTCCCGTCCTTCCCCCTTCCATCAATGACTCCGTAGCCATTTTGCTCCACCTTCTCCAGGGTAACCATTTATTACTTGCCTCCATTTATTACTGACGAAGTAGTAGACGCTGGTGAGCTGAGCTACTCCACATCCATGCCATGTAGGTAGAGAAATGGAGTTAAACAACCTGTACATAGGATGTGTTGATGTGAGAGATGTGGCGCTAGCTCACATACTGTTATTTGAGAAGCCACTGGCGCAGGGACGGCATCCATGTGTGGAGGCCATAACCCGTTGGTGCGACTTTGTAGCTAAGGTCGCCGAGCTCTACCCAGAATTCAAAGTACCAAGGTGTGATAAGAACCTCAGATATTAAATACTGGACCTCTATAATTCAGCAACTCTATCATGCTCGATTCCCTATGTGCCTGCAGGCATTCGGAGGACAAACAACCTTGGCTGGTCAGGGCAGAGAGTCCATCAAAGAAGTTGATGGAACTGGGTCTTCATTTCAGATCCATGGAACAGATGATCAAGAATACTGTGGAAAGTTTGAAGGGCAAAGGCTACCTGTAGTGAGTGAACCACTTTATTGTTGGATATTTGGATGTTGTTTGTTAATAATCTCATGACTATTTGATTCGAGAAGACTAAAATCTGCAAGCATAGTTTATATTATATACCTTTTGTACTGGGTTTTTTGGCGACTCTGTGTTGGCGTCGTCTCAGCTTGTGAAGGCTGACTGTTTTATGGAAGTGCTTGCAAAATCTTCTTATGTACACTTCCGTTTCTCACTGTAGATTACAACTCTCTGATGCATATAATGTACGCAATTGTATCTTGGGAGACATGTTATGAAGTACTAAGAGAAGAATAGAACTCGCTGAAAAAAAAGTGAGGGAAAAAAAGAAATCCTAGCCACCAAGGTGGTAGCCTAGTGGTACTGGGCGGGGATTCTAACCTCGTGATCCCAAATTCGAGTGGCTGCAGCGATGATTAAAATGTGGCTTCGGCCACTGCTTGGACATGAGGTATAGGACCGTTCTTGGACCGTTAGTAGCCGGGGTGGTGCCAGATGTGACGTACTCACACTTGGGATTGGAGCCAGAGCCTAGAGGGGTAGTTGAGCTGGGCCATAGGAGTTTGTCTCATCCATCCAAACCATAAGATGTTGGCGTCTAGTGGTCATCTCTACTATATATTATTAAAACTCCAAGCCATACGCTATACTCTGTTTGCCGGCTGAACTGATCGACCAAGCTATTGAGTTTGGCTAGCCACTCTGAAATTTCCAAACAAGCACTTAAGCATCATCTCTGTCTTGGATACAATGAGATCTCTTGAATCGCTTCGTTACTTTTAAAAGCTCTTCTTGGTCCTAATTTTGGCATTTTTTCAGTTCGGCATCATAGTTTCTGTACAATGTGATGTGATCCGAAACATAATGGCATGGGATGCTTCGGTTTCTAAGACCATTAGTTGCGACTTTGGTAGTACAAGAAGTCAATGGGGAAGCACGCTTACGTAACAATCACGTGAAGGTGACAGGGTGCAAGGACGAAGCCTCCGTTGTTGCAAAATCTAGCAAGTTTGCTGTGGCTTGAAGACTGGCTGCCATGGATGTGTATCTTTGTCAATGGTGGAAGCATACAATATGGTGCATTCTATTGTTCTTTTTGAATCTCATGTGTGGGAGCCCGTCACACTACTGTTACCAATAAATCAAGTGAGGCCGGGTGATTATGCCATAAGAGTTGATATTAATATGATTTAATTTTTTTTTGTTATCTTTTTTTTTATTAATGATTATTTTTATTGGATTTTTTTTATTAATGATTATATCCTTCTAAATATGTGTAATTGGATAAATGCCCTTACAAAATTGCTATTTGCATGTATATCTATATAATTTTTTTTGCATGTATACATATAGGGTATTTCAGTTATTTTAATTTTAAATCATTTATTTTTTAACGGTGTTAGATGGTATGAATATATATATATATATATATATATATATATATATATATATATATATATATATATATATATAAAAGAAAGTAAAAAAAAAGGTATTCATGCAAAATAAGTGTTTTTTAATATTATACAAGCAAATAGCAATTCTACGAAAGTATTCATACAATTTTATATATTTTGGAGGGTATATATGCAAAAAAAATCCTATTTTTAAATATAGAAGCACATGCATGAGTATTTAGCCTAGGGTGTATGCATTCTAATCAAAATTCATCATTTCGATACCAGATTCCGTACCGGTGCCACACTAGCACAATATCGATATGGTACAATAGGGAGTTTTTTGGGCATATCGAGTATCGGCACCGCGTACCAGTATTGAAGTGATATATTACGGTACGCCTCGTACTGTTCGGTTCGGACCGATACGGCATAACTTGGTTCCAATATTAAAATCTTTGTGCTGTGTTCGTGTGCGCATGTGCAGGAAAAACATATGCAGGATATCATAATTATGATTCATTTTGTTAGATTCAGTATTATTTTTCTCTTCTCTTGTCTTGGTGGCATAGAGGAAAGAGAGGCGCCCTACGAACTGAAAAATGTAAAAAAAAAAAGGTATGTCTACCAAAAACAAGCATGTTATTTTGGTTCTAGATTTTCTAATTATCGATAACTTCACAGTCTTCCATCAAGTGCTCTTTTCCGTTAAACAACAACAACAACAACAATAATAATAATAAATATAACTCGCATCCATTTTTTATGCTCTTTTCAATCTTTCTGTGGATCAACTTAAACACTAGGTGACGTTCAGGGGACCAACAATAGAATCGAATATTTTCTCTCTCACAATTGTCATGACTCATGGCATGAAGGAATTGGTGCAATTCATGATATCAATAGGAGTGAGGATGTGCGCGCTTTATTAGTTATCTCTTGCTACATGGCAAGGAGTCGTGATATAAAAAATGTGCTACATTAAATAAATTATTAATCTCTCAGCGTCACAAGGCGGTCAAGCTGAGATATTTATAAGTATTGTTCCTACTGAATCCTGCTCAATTTCTTGTCCTACATGGTGGTTCGAGAATAATGCAAGTATTACATGGGACCCTGTCAATTATTGAGCATAGCGTATACATGAGAACAAGCATGGGGAATGGAGCAGTGCACTTCTCCAACTTTATTTTGATGACAAGCTTCATGACATATGGCACAAGCGAATTTTGGAGCTCTCCCAAATCGATGTGATACATGATGGAGCTGCAAGATAAACCACCAATCCCTACATGACATTGTGGCAATGGATAGGTTTTTCTGGGTCCCAAAGCATTTTTTGTGGAACTTGGCATCTCCTTCCTTCATGGCATGGCATGGCATGTCACGTCCACAGCAAAGCGCACTTTGGTGGGTGGGTGGGGTCGCTGCTCGGCGTTGCCGCCGGGTACAAGAGGGCCTCTGCGTTCTAAGGTGGCAAGATGTCAAAATAGTCAAATAGATCTCCCTGTCGGGGACCGAGTCGACACCGCGTCAAAGGAATCGGGCCCACCCTGACCTCATTCCCGTAATTCCCGCCCAGCCCTCGCCCTTGCTCCGTCCGGCTGCCGTACGATCGAATGGCGGAGATGCCGCCGGAGCCACGTTTGCCCTCCCGACGACGTCGCTTCCCTCTGAACCTGGTTTTGGTACGGGCTGCGGTTAAAGGTTACGTAGGATGCAGAGAGGAGGGCAAAAAAATGTATCAGGCTACGCATATAAACTGAGAGACAAATAATGTTGCTCTCAGATTAATTATCTTCTATGGAGTCCACTACTCTGAAGGTTTTATTTGAGCGAGCCATGGCCCACAAGTCAGTACTTATGGCCTTATGCAGTCTTCTATCTTAATATCTTAAGAGTAGGACAAACCTTAATATGTGAAGCAAAAATTCTTTAATAAGTGAGGATTGTCTTCTAAAGACTCGGAGACGAACTAAAATACCTTAATAAGTGAAGCAAAAAGTGAGCTCCATGAGGAGTCCAAATTCATATTGCAACATGAATTTGAGATTCTCCAGGCAGATAGTCTTATTTTTTTCCCAATTTTTTTCAACAATAAGATGATAGGAAAGTTATCCTCACGTAGCTGCCACTAGACCCTACCATTTTCAAAACATTCTTGAGGATGGGTTTAAACTGGTCCTTTCCTTCTAGGACCTCATGAAAATATAGAGCAACATGACTCAGTTATTAATTAACTAGCTTCAGCCTCTTGTATTAAAGCAACAGACAACCGAATGGAGATTTTCAACTTTTAAAGCAACACTGTGTTTGCGAATAAAGTAGCCTGCTTTAGATGTTGAATCGCAATCCTTCCGGACCTTTAGAAAGGTGGGAACAGATATTGTATACTACTTTCTCCCATCTCCACCTCTACCTCCACTTATGAAAGCAACCTCTCAGTTGCCTAACGAGTCCTCTTAGTTGCTAGTCTTAAAATCTCATTTCACACCATAAGACCATACTGCTTTTTTTTTTTGTTCCCTCCCTTATGGTAGAAGCAACACCATGCTTCTTAATAACCCAAATTAATAATTCGAATTAGCTTCAAGGCTCCTTTATTCTCAAAAAAAAAAAAAAAAGCTTCAAGCATTGGATAGATAATGTATTTTTACATAACAAAGAAAAAGAAGTAATTCATAATACATTGTTTTCTTCATCTCTTACCTCAATACTGTCATTATTTATAAGGTGGTCTCCTACGTGAGTACTTTCTTTCAGAAAGGCCAATAGAATCTTTTGTTAGCCCTCGCAGGAAATCGAACTGTTGCCTCTATAGTTCTCATTCAAGTGCTTCGTTCTTTGGACAAAAATATCTCCACCCACTTCACAAGATAAGGTTAAATCTTGAATGCCCCTACCTCTTTATGATCCGTATTTTACTTTTGCAAGTTCTTTTGAAATAAATGAAGTAGTTCTTTCTCTCTATCGCCCTCTTAACTCTTCTGAACCAAACTAGTTGTGATCTACTCAATTTTAAGAATACATTAAGAAAAAAGGAGGGGTGAGGAGAAATTGATTATTCACTTAACGGACAGGTGGTCTTAACCTCCCTTTCAATCGAAAAAAAAGAAGAAATTACTCACATAGCAAAGGAAAGTTAACAGCATAAAGCTGTCCTCTTTGATTTTTTTGTGTGTATTAATTCGTACCCTTCATATATGATACATCTGTTTTAACCAAAAAAAAAAAAAATTATCCCCTGAAAATGACAATGTTCAATTTCACCCTGAAAGTCTTTTAGTGACAACAAAATTAAACTTTCTCATTCATTTTCAAAACTTTCAAAAAACTAAGGCATTTTTTTTATAAGTATCACCTTCAACTGTTTCAAGTATATAGGAACTCTCTCCAATTATTATTAAGCAATTTTCTTGTTTACTTTCATTCAAAATCCTAAACCAGTCTTGATTATCATCAGTTATGCTCATATCTCTATTCTTTCACGTTAAGGAAGCAACTATCAAATTTTTCTGATTAATTTAACTGACTTTCAAATGATCTTAACCCCTTCCCCCAGATATTTATATGGTAGTTTAGAAACTTAATATTATCAGCCCCTTAAATAATTTATTTCCACCAAAATGTCAATCCACCAATACTTAAGCAAATTTACTCTTAACACTTCATCTTAGAGCTTGACGTTTTTAATTTTTATTCTATTTCACTTAAAAAAGGACTTGGGATTTAAGGGCTAAATTCCGATAATGATAAAGTACTATTTTTAAATTAATGACCATAATTTTCTCTCTTTTTTTGGATTTAATGCACGATGAAGGGAAGTTAACTTTCAGATGTTTACTTCTTTTTTTTTTTGAGGGATATAGTTAGAATAAGTGATATCATGTATGTAAATATTCCAATATCGATCGCATAATTATTCAAGTTATTCATATGTCAGACTCCGTAAAAAAGGAAGTTAGGCCAAGAGCTGCCCCCAAGGAGAAGGCCATGACAAATGGCATGTCACAAAACTAACTTACGGAGAGCATGTTGCAATTCATAATTTTCTTGCTTGTTTCTCTTCCTAATTCAGAATATAAGGGTTGAGACCACATCACATATAAAATAGCGAAGTGGAAGTGAAGCAAAAAAGGAAAAAATTAGGGTTTGAACTTATGTTCTCTAGATGGAGGGGGTGACCGGGATAAGTGATATGCGAAAAGCGATATGCCCAGTAGCTTCATCTTATGGTTCTGGTTCTAAAACTCTCTGTCTGCCCTTACTATTAGACTTAAGCTGACTTTCCCTTACAATTCGTACTAGCCTAACAATTCAGTTATAGAATACTATTAGCAGGCAACCTTTTGCGTTTGACTTCTTCTTTTCTTCTTCTTCTTCCTTTTTTTTTTTTTGTATTGGTTGGGGGGATATGATTTTCTCCCTTATTTTTGGAGTTTTTTGCATGCCAAAGTTTTGATAAGGTCCCTTGGAAGTATCCATTACAGCTTCTGCTGGTTCTGTGCGCCTCTTGAAATGTCTTGAGATATGTTCACCTGCCTTTTTATGTGAAATACCGTAATGCCACAATTCTTCAATGCTAATACCAAGTTCGTTGGTTCTTATTAATACCAAGTTCATTGGGATGGTCTTTAGTACTGCCATTTATCCCATGCAACATACTGATGATTTAGAGCATATATATAATAAGAATTAATCTGCAACCAAAATTTTCTAGTCGTGCAACATAAATCCTTGATCTTACTATCATCTATAATCTCCATCTTCCCTATATTTGGAGTCTCTAGATAAGATGCAGACATTATTAAAATTTCTCTTCAGATTGAACCTACCAACTCCAGTATTTATATGGTAGAAGTCTGATTAGTTCTCTTACCCTCCAAAAAACCGAAAATAAAGGTCTGGTTGCTTAGAGACATTCTCCTGTAAAATTATGAAATAATTAGTCCTCCTCTTCCTTTTTCTTTTTTTTTTAATTAGTTTTTTTTGGGGGGGGGGGGGGGGTAAGAATTATTCCACTTTATCTTATGGCTTCACAAATCTCAGGAATGAATCAGTCCCCCCTAAATTAATTAACCTGTTGCATAGTCTTTCTGTGTATTCCAAACCCTACATTTTAATATACACTATGAGAAAGTTTATCATGCTAATTAAGGTAAAGCTGCGCTTACCCGAGAAAAGATTAAGATGAAGCTGACCTGTGCTGGTCGTCTAGGCTTCAAATATTTGATTTTCTGCCCAAAGACCAAACTGTTCCCAGAAAATTAATGGATCACTTTTAAATTCAGGTATTGCATTGGGCACAATATTTTCTCAAAAAAAAAAAACACTATGCACACTACTATCTGTGAATTTCTTGAACCATTATTTAAGAAATGAAGCTGCTCTCTTAAGATTCTTAGCAATTCATCATGCACAATCATGATTTCAGCTTTAATTCTTCCTTTCTCTTGCTTTAATATTGAGGAAAATCGTATCTATATACCTTCTCTTAGCACCTATAATGACCTCCAAATAAGCATTCATTGCAACACAACTGAAATCAGGCATGATCTAGAAAAACGCATCACATGTATCTAGATGATGAACTAGTTATAAGATGCTTATACTTTAGCTACTGTAGTTGAATTTTCTTTTAAGGACAAGGGATTTAATTGGCTAGAGATTATTTCGGTGATATATATCTTTCCTCATATCATCAACTCAAATATATTTTAATTCCATCTTTCTTTTTGATCCAATCTAATTATATCAACTAATTTGAAATAAATATCTAGTTCACTTAACAGATCCTCCAATTAACTAATTTCTCTATCCATGCTCTTAGGAACACGAATTGCACTAGCATTTCTGTGCATAATAGTCTAGAAAAGGGCATCTTAAATTAGATTATTGATTGTTCACTTCAGATGCTTCAACATTTTTCTACAAGAATGATAATATTGTGGCTTTTACCAAACAACCTACAAGTTTAAACATGATGGGCATCAATAACCTAAACTCCTTCCTTGAGAAGCTAAACCTAAAATTCCTGACAACAAAGAGAACTTAACATTTTAATAAACTTTCTCGAGTTCAGACAAAGCATCCGTATATATTAACAGGCATCTCATCATCTGAAGAAAGTTGACATGTTCGCCAGCATGACCCCAGCATTCATTCCTTAAATTTTTGTGCAGCGGACACCTGAAAAAGAGCATCAATCCATCTTATACATTAATTTCTTAACTGGGAGGTTGGCGCATCATATGTATTACTTATAAAAAGAGATTTAAGAACGGTCCACAAACACTACCAGCCAAATATATATCCTTATAAAACGTCTGATCTTTTTACAAATCATCATCTCCTCAAGCATCTACAAATAACATTCAGGGGCCACCTTTCTTTAAGACCAGAAACTCAACAAGTATGATTAGGTTTTTGCTTTATTTCTCAAAAAGAGGGAAGTTCTCCTCTTTGCATGATTCTAATTGATGGCACTGATTCTTGCCGGTTAATATCACCCAATGGAGTAGGTGAAGGAGACCTGCCGAAATAGCCGATGCATTTATAAGTTCAAGATGTGCCACAAGAGAAGCCATGGCAAACTGGTTCTTTATATATATAAGCTAAGCTAAGAATGAAAATGCTCGATATCCCCTACATCAGCTATTGATAGCCACCAATATCAACAATTACTATCCTTTACAGAGAAGAAGACTATCTGAAATAAAATTTCAACTAAATCCAAACAACTTAATAAATCAAGCATAACAGCTAGCTAAAACACATCATATAAAGTTGATAGATTTGTTCAGTTGAGACAGCAGCATCATGATTGGTGTAGGGTCAAATTTATCTTCTAAACCTTCCAGAAGGAACAAAAATGAGGGTTTTTTTCCATCATTTGGGTTCAGATCTCAGATCCAAGAGATCCCACATCTGTTCTGCAAACATAGAAGCCCTCCCCTTGACTCCAAGGCCAATAAATCTGGGTGAAAAATGGGAACCATTAACGCGTATGTTGCCCAACATTTTATGTGAGCCTTGCAGTAAATTTTGAGTCCTTCGAATGTTCCAGATGACCCCACTCATAAGCCTCCCAAATGGCTACCTTATTTAAGCTTGCCCCTTGATGCCGGCACTGGCGAGGACCAATGCCATGTCCTAAATATGCTTGCATTCCGAAAACGCCCCTAGGTCAGCAGCTCTTGTCACCTAGCCTTAAATATAAGGTAAGTCTTGCCCTACACTGCTACACATGGCAAGAATTAAACCCTAACCAGGCCTGAGTAAAGATTGGTTCAGAATAAAGAAGTGAATGTTAGGTAATCCAATGGCAAGAGCTATCACTGAAGAAACAATACCGACACCAACGTAGTACATTCTTAGATTATATTTTCGGGCAGGAGCACCTGCCTAGATTATAATAAACTAATAAATTAAGAAAGAAAAACACCATATTATGAACCCAATCAATTGAAAAGACTGCAGATCATTATTAATATGAAGTGCTGTTAGATGCCTATTGTTAAATCTCATTAATGAATCGATAGAAACACAATCCTACTTAAACTAAGCAATCAGGTAGAAAAATTCTGGAGGAATCACCATGCCATTAAGTAATATAGCGAGTGAAGACTCGAATCATTTAAGTAATGCCTCAATAGATGCTCTTAAATCACCTTGCGTTGGTTTCTGATACACTAATCTTTTAGCAAAAAAGTTGCCAACCAGAGAGACATTAACACACCAAGGGAAGCAACGCGACATAAATAATTTGTTCTTGGAATCAGGTGAAGGCATTGGAGTTTGTTCTTAGCCGTACAATGATGGGAATGGGTTGCGCCAGGGTGGCGAGCAAGGAATGGCGGGGTACTTTAATTGGAGCTAAAATCATATGGGACACGCACAAAAAAAGAAATATGCACAATCTTTTTATTTTACTATATTTTTTTAGTACTCATTTAAAAAAATTAATATTAATATAGAATATATTTTTTATTAGCATATACTACATAATTAGATGATACACACGAAGAAAATTAAACATCTAGCAGGTTAATACATAACTTTAGGTTAATCGGTATAAAGTTTTTAAAATGTAATGTTCACCGGTACATAGTATATGACCAAGTGATGCACATTTAGCAAATTAAACAAAGTTAGAAAATTATTTACTGTATACTGATATTGATGAACATCATGTTCTGAAAACTGTGTATTGATTTATTTAAAGATGTGTTTTGGCTTACTATATGACTAATTTGCTTGATGTATATCATCTAGTTATATAGTATGTATTGATAAAAAGTATATTCTGAAAATTGTAAATCGATTTACCTAAAAGTGTATATTAAATCATTGCTGGATGTGTCTTGCAGTATGTATCAGAAGGTTGATGAGTGTAGATCATCCGGCTATGCAGTGTGTACTGGTGAATATAATGTTTTAAAAATTATGCATCATTTATTTGGAGATGTGTAATAGGTTATTAATGATTAATTGTTTAAATGTGTATCACTCGGTATTATATTGTATAATGATGAATATCATGAAAATTGTGCATTGATTTATCTAAAGATGTGTATTAACTTGGTAAATAATTAATTTGTTTGGTGTGTATCATTAGATTATGTAATGTGTACCGGCAAAAATATGTTCTGAGAAAGAAACGAAATGCTATGATTTTTTTTTCATAATGATAATCATAATCATAAGACTGTTGGCTTTGTTAGTAAAAAATAATATATATATATATATATATATATATATATATATATATATATATATATATATATATATATATATATATATATTGAGGCAGTCTCTCCGTATGATTTTTGTTTGATTTTTGTTTCATTAAATAAGAGTGGTGTCATGCATGTGGAGGCAAAAGCCTCACTAATATTTAAGTATATACTCCTTACAAGACAAGGGTCTACGTAATAATTTTGCCGGATGGCGGTTTGGACCCGACCGGACAGTGCGGTACTCGTCCCCTTCCTCTCACCAACTAAGAACAGCAACACTATACTCCTCACACCCCACATACCGAGAGTGCTTTAACTGAAAAAACATCCATTAAAAACCAAAATATTGGAACATCTTAAATCACCAGTTTCTGCACAGTAAGGGCTAAAGAGATCTGGAGGGGCCATGACAAGACAAAGAACTTAATTCATCCCCCTCAGCATGCGATGTTGTGGACCGAAGTTTACATGGTT
Source organism: Phoenix dactylifera (assembly GCF_009389715.1). Classification (NCBI taxonomy): domain Eukaryota; kingdom Viridiplantae; phylum Streptophyta; class Magnoliopsida; order Arecales; family Arecaceae; genus Phoenix; species Phoenix dactylifera. The sequence continues at coordinate 5,446,664 of NC_052403.1, forward strand.
TGACTGCCTGAGAAAGAGAAAAAGGGAGGTTTACTGCTATTCTCATGGTACGGGCTATTCCACAGGCTCACCATCACAAGAATCAGCAGGAAAGAAGAGTCGGAGATCAGAAATAGGCAAAATCCAGTTCAAAAATAGCAGAATAAAAAGGGAAAAGAAGAGGATAGAGAAACGGACGTACAATTTATTTTCCCGTAATAAAGTTAGTACAAAAGATAAGCCCTGGTACGAGTCACTTCATTAAGGTTGCCATAATCATAGATATTACCAAATAAGTTACAGTTGCAGGGCAAAAAGAAAAAAGCCACTGCTAGAGAGAGAGAGAGAGAGAGAGAGAGGAAGTAGAGCTTGTGCTCTCCCTTTGATGGCAAAGAAGGGCAGAGAGGTGGGAGGGGAAGGAGGGAAAAGAGCAAGAAGGACTAATGCTGCCGCGGTGGCAGACTGGGAGAGAGCTCAGAGTGGAAGAGAGGGCGAGGGGTGAGCCCAGAGGGTGGCGGGACGCACGTGCGGGAAAGGCCTCGCGGTCCAGAAGCTCGCAGGCCGATCCGCCCGGGGACCAGTGATTCGCTTGCATCGTGCGCCGCCGTCAGCGCAGTTAAGGAAAGAAAAAGCTGGACTCGGGTAAGGATTTGACCGTAGCTCCACAAGAAGTTTTAAAAGTTGGGCTTATGCGTCGAACCCCCTCCTGGAATGTGAACTCGTGGGCTTACGCTATCTTGGAAGGGGAAATTTGATCCCTTTTCTCAGGGAAATTTATTGGAAGATGATTGCATGTCTTGAGGTGTCATGAGATCGGATAGAGGAGCCTGAAGATGATGACTAGAATGTTTCTCTAGAAAAAAAAAGAATAATAATAGAGAAGATGGTGACTGAAGTAAGAGGACGGGATCAAGTTATAATGGGGAGTATACTGGTTGGAAGAAATTGGTAATGAAAACAGTTCATCTTAAAAGTGTTTGCTGAGAAAAAGGAAAGAGAAGCTGTTATAGGTTGTATAAGTTCTCTTCTGCGTAAATCACATCAACCACAAAGCAAAACTCAAGGCAAGAGGAAATCAAACTAATCATCAATTAAACTTACTATTCATTCTTGAAAGAAGAAAGAAGTCGAGAGATCAAAAGAGACAGATCTCAACTCTTCTCTTCTGGAAATCCTTCCTCACGCCTCGGCAGAAGGATAAAGAAGGAGGGAGGGAAGAGATAATCGCCAATAATATAACAAACTCCTATCTTACTGACCCACTTTATCATCAAATAATAGCAAAAAAAAAAGAAGAAAGAAACAAGAGCAAGAAATAGGAGAGTGACGAGGATCTATACTCAAGAAGAAGAAGAACCACCCGACGGAGCACCGGATCCCCCACCTCGCCCTGGACGAGTCCCAGCCGCAGCAGCAGCAGCAGCGGAAGAAGACTCTCCTCCTCCTCCTCCTCCTCCTCCTCCAGAAGACTGTCCGCTCCCGGCAGCCGAGGCTGGCGGCTGGCGCTTCCGCTTCTTCTTCTCGTAGGCGATGCCCCGGGCCTTGGACTGGCTCTCGCGGACCTCACGAAGGTAGATGCGGACGGCGCGGGCGGCGAAGGGGTTCGCCTCTGGCCTCCCGCCGCTCTCCTCGTAGGCTGCTCGCAGGCGGCCGATGAGGGCGTCCAGGGAGCCCCAGGCCTGCTTTAAAGGGCAGGCGCAGGGGCCCGGCGGGTTTGGGTGGCCGAAGAAGGCGCACCCGGCGTTGTGGACCTTGGTCTTCCCGAACTGGTCCAGGTACCGCAGGAACTCGATCACGTGGGCGCCGCTGCAGCGCGCCAGCGTCAGCGGCGGCTTGTGGTTCCGCAGGTACTGCAGGAACGTGTTCCAGTCCCGTCGCTTCTGTGACTCGTACCTGCTCGGCGGCGCCGGCGCCGGCGCCGGAGGGGGGTGATCCGTGTCACCCCTGGGGGAGGAGGAGCATCCCTCCCCCGCACCGGACCGCCCGGGGCCTGATTCCATGCACTTCCTCCTCCTCCTCCTCCTCCTCCTCCTTTGTTTTTCTTGGATATAGATCGCTCTTTTGCTTGCACTTCCTCTCTCCTCGATCTCGATCTCGATCTCGATCTCGATCTCGGGGGGAGGGATGAAAGAAGAGAAGAAGGAAGAAGGGTGGGTTGGATGGGAATGTAAAGGTGGAGGGCGACGGAAAGAGATTGACGGGAGGAGGGTGAGGGTTCACGTGGTGGCCCCCGGTTTAGGACGTGACTCGGATGAATGCTTGTGGGTGTGCTGCACTGTGAAGCGGAAAAAAAGTACACGAACTGGCTGTCAATGTGATACGGCTGGAGTTGAGATTCATGCTGTGGAAGCCTATGAACCCTAATTAGCCCCAATAAGTTGGATTAGCAAATCTAAATCTTCAAGTCCATGCACATCTAACCTAAACAAAAAAGTGGAACGTGCTGCAAAGACCTATGCAAAATAAGCAAATTAGATCATGCCAATGTCGCAAATATCTAGTTCATTTTATTTTTTTTTAAAGATTTAGAATGAGTTTTTGAATGACCCAAGAAACATGAGCACAAAAATTGATGAAGATATTTATATGTTTTATTTATCCAAAATTATATGCCTTTCTTCACTTTCACTTCCACTTCCACTTGATCTCTTCCTTGCATTACATCGTAGGAGGCTGTGAAAATAACTGCATTTAATATCTTATTTTAGCATACAACTTATACATGCACCAGTGTGTATATAATTAATGGTTGTATCCGTCAATTAAGTATATTTTTTTTTTGTATTAAGCAATAAATCTTTTTGAAGATTGTAACTTGTCATCTATGTATTGCTTAGAGATATTCTATATTATTTTGAATTCAACAACTCCTATGGATCTGTTATTGAGTTGTATCTTTTCATTTAATAGAGAGCGAAAAAAGTATTTTCATTCCTTGCAATTGAAAAATACCCATTTTAAACTAATAGACATACATACATCCATACATGCACACACGTACTATTGAACATATTGTTATGACAATATGTACTTAAAAGTATACAAACATGCATGCATGCAGGCATACACATACTGTCATATAATTGGATTTTTGATACTTAAAATAGGTGAGCATGTTTTAATAAATCCTCAAATAGACTTACTGAAATAGAGTTTGTCACGGATCTTTTAATTCATATGACTTCCATGCCTGTGACTAATCTGTAAAATAACAACCAGGACTATCTGGTCAATTCCGTCAAGCAACAAAGTCAGGCCATGAAGTTTGGCCAAACTAGTCTCTCTTTTTCTCTTTTTTACTTGTAGGCTGTAGCATATTTGAGCAGCTATTTAGAAGTACAACTGGGTGCCCCCTCCAGGGTTCAAAATGCCCCCACCAGGGTTCAAATACAGTTGGATAGCCATAGAAATGCAAAAGCTTCTCTTTAGCTCCGCGAGATAACCACGGTAATCTCTCTTTCATACATATAAATACTTCCTTGTAAATAGTTCTCTATTGATAAAGTTAGGGACAGCACCTTCCTTCCTTCATACTTTTTCGAAAAAAAAAAAAAAAAAGGTACAGTTTGAGGGCTTGCAGTTAAAAAGGGAAGCAAGTACCCTCCGTTTCATCTTCCTGCCCATTATCTCGTGGATGACCACGGGATCGGTCAAGGCCTATGTAAAACTTCGGAATGTAAGAATTTTTTTTAAAAAGAAAAGAAACAAAAGGGAGAAGTTTGCTCGAGAGGGGAGGTTTTCAGATCCTAAAAAAGTCCCATTATCTCATCAAAGACAGGATGCTGGCTTCTAGAATTGTGAAGGACGATTCTCTTGTTTCTGTCCTTCCAAATACTCCAGCCTTGATTAGAAGAAACCAAGCGGTATCAAATTGATCAAGACCGTAGTTCAATTGGAAAGAAGTTCCAAAAGGAAGAGGAGAAGGGGCAGAGAAGAATCAAATGATCAATTCAAGCGGCATCTACCTCATAATACAGTTAGATCCCGGATCCATGCCCAGCGCAAATATAGAACCTGCTCGAGTGGGCCCAATTGAGCTTCAATTACAGAAAGGTCAGAAATGTTAACTCCAACATGTCATATTAAAATGCGACCCAGTTAATTAACTAACTAACTAATTTGTTTGTTTGTTGGAGGAAGGGAGGAGGGGAGGGGGGATCAGCCCAAAAATACGGATTTTGGGTTCCAATTTCAACATTTAGAGATCAAACCAATTTAAGACATTTTGAGCTTGTGCATGCCTATGTTTGTTAATAAGTGATTAATAATTGACACCAATTTTATTATCCAAAAAAGATAAAAGTTTAAAATTAATACAATCTAATCATGATTTTCTAGCATTGTTCTATTAAAGTTACTTAGTTTTGCATTGTTAGCTATAGAAAACTTGAATGTGTGCATGCACAGATGTGTTCATGAATGTATGGCACAAGAAAAAATATTGCATGCACAGCCATGCTGGTGCACGCCACCAATTGACGCGGCGTACTATGGTGGACTAATCACTCTGATAAATAGTTTCTCTTGCACCAATGTTGTCGTGCACGCAATAATTTCTTGTGGCATAGGGGAGACCCTTCACCTTCCTTGTTTAATATGCTTTTAAGATCAGAATGATAGCCCACTAAGAGTTGCTAATGGTGGTTATATCGTACGATTTATGGAGTAATATATTATTATATAGCGTCATTTGGTACTGTATGGAATGATATTTCGCTTTCTCTTATTTTTCAATAGAAAATATGATGGCATGTAGAGCAAGCAGCTAATTGCAACTAGAAAATAATTTGTTCCGATCTTATAAAACTCAACAAGAAATATTAATCTCCATTATCTTAACCCAAACTTTTCCTACTTTACCTTTTTCTGAAATTTTGTAAATTATAGGTAACTCACCCTACTGTAATTGATTGTTTTCAATCATTGAAGGAATCGAGTAATCCAAGCTATGGCTAGAAAGCGAGGTTTCAGTCGGTTTGCTGATTTGCACCGCTCTCTGGCCTACTACGTTCTAGATAAAGGTTTTGGGTCAAAAACCAAATATGAACGCCCACCTGTATTTAAGAAAAAAATCAGATAATTATGTACGTGCGTGTGTGTGTGTGTGTGTGTGTGTGTGTGTTAGAGAGAGAGAGAGAGAGAATTTTAAATTACCCAATGTATTCTAGAGTTACAAAAGCCCTGATGACATGAAAATCAAAGAAGAAGAAGAAGCAATTAAAACAATCCTGTGCATAAAAATATGATATGGAACCAAGATCTTAAACTCAGGTGTCAATTTATCTAATCCTAAATTGATGAGAAAACAAACAAGTACATGCAAAGGAATAAGATTGAAAAATAAAAAAGTAATAGAAGTTGACTGTTAGATTGTCTGAAACTAAAAGATTTTGCTTAAAAATTGTAAACATTGACATCAAAAGGCACATAAACTAGCCAAGGAGCTATAGAACCTTCTAATCACTCGAAAGTTTTTTTTTTTTTAACATTTTACAACCAGATGGTCATGTGCTGCCACCAGGCTTTGAATCTTGGGAGGGGGCTGCTAACCAGGTTAATAGCTATTGGTATTATTTTAATGTTTTAGATCCTTACAAAGTGGAAAGTTATTATGGCTGCAATATGTTGCTTTTCTTGATGATCATTATCCTTTCTCAATTTATTTAAAAAGTAATTGGAGGATGCTAGAATTATGAATGTAATACTCTCTTAATATATAAAGAGACTATGCTCCTCTTTCAAGAAGAAAATATTTACTTTTTTCAGCTCCAAAATCAATAATAGATATCCAAATCAAAAATCCACATCATTGATCATAATTTATAATACTAAAATTACTTAGAAATAATATATATATATATATATATATATATATATATATATATATATATATATATATTAGTGGTCCCTAATACATGCATCAACTAGATACAAAAATAAATAGTTAAAATAATATGAGACCATATCTTGATATAATCTAAGCATTAAAATCAAGCAATTTTCAATTTATACATATATTAGGATAAGTCAATCATGGTCAATAAGATGAATTTTTAATTTAAATACTTTGTCACTTATTTTAACATGGTAGAAAATTGAAAACCATCCATTCTTGTATCTATATAATGCACAGGCTAGACAACGTAATATATATATATATATATATATATATTTAGTATTATAAATTATAATTCAGCAATGCAAATCTATGATTTGGATATTTCATTATTAATTTTGGAATCGAGATGAGTAGATATCCTCTTCACTTAGAGAGCAGTGTAACCAATTTTAGTATATTATGCCACTTGATATAACTCTTTCTATTTCTATTTTCTAGTATTTTTATCAAAAATTATGTAAAAAAAATGTTTCTTCAATCCAGCCGCTGAGCTTGCTCAGCTTAATTATAAAATAAGCCAAGCACTAGCTAGCCTTGAACCAACCAAGCTCCCAGGTTCTTTTAATTAACCCCTTGGACTCATTTGATATACAGAAATAGTTTTACCTCATTAAAATATATTTTTTGGAAAGCCGATCTCTGGATCTAAAAAATGATTTTAGCATATTTAATTCATCATAAAAAAGTGGCATAGAAAGCACATATTCTGAATTGACATATATTTGGTTGAGTATTACTTTTTTAGAAAAATTGTATAATATAACTTTTATGCCCTTAATAAATTGACTACAAAAGGAAAAAAAAGACATAAGCCATTAGGATTAAAGGTATTTCTAAAAAAAAGGATTTCACCTTGATTCTCAACCCACAGAAAAAAGGGTTTTCCATATTCCATATGGATTTCTAATTTTCATGAGAGACCGAAAAACTTATTTACATGCAAAGGTTATTTTCCATCTCTTTTATTTGAAACATCTAATCAAATATAAGTCTATGCTAATCACACTTTTTCTTCTCTTCCCGCAACCCAAATATAGAGGTGAAAGTAGACCGGATAATATTTATCCGAATTCATTTTCGTATCTAAGTCTATCTGAATATATATAAATAGAAATTCGAGTATCCTACTAGTATTCATAGCCGTATCCATATTTGCCAAAAAAAATAGATATGAACATGAATCGACAAGTATCCAATATCCATATCCAAATATCCTATTCTATTTGTAATTCTATATAATTTTTTGTAGCACTCATAATTTTTTTTAAGAAAAATATATAACCATATTAATATGCTATTAATTTGATTACCATCCACTTAGTAATATTTTTTGATTTTACTGTCATAAAGTTTAATTATCTGATTTATATTCGTGCTTATATTTATAGTTCTAGTATCTAATTTATATCCATATTTATTAAAAATAAATATAAATATAATTATTTTCATCCCATTAGTATTCATATCTATATTTATATTAATTAAAATAAAATAAGTATTCAGTCCTTTTGATAGATGGCCGTCCAGAGAGAGCGACAAGGGCCCTGAATGCGAGGTCCAAAGCCTGCCACTTGCACAGCTCGGACCTTGCCCTTCCCTGTTTTTTTTTTTTTCCGGGTACAACGGAGCCTGCCTTTAAAAGCACTTCTTTCACTGGCTACGGCCATCTCCTGGATGGCTCCATGCGATCAGTACAGTACAGGCATGTATTGTTCAAATAAAGCAGGTCGGAATGCATGCTCTGATTCCTTGAGGGGATTTTGACTCTTCGCTGGAGTTTGAGGATCATAAGGATCATATGTGGTGGACCCCATGCAAATATAGATGGAGGTACAAGTATGGACCAAATAGCACTTTGATCATCCTAGTGATGAAGCTGGTAGTTCCTAAGTTTGCAAATAATTTTGCAGAATAAACCGGTTCCTTGAATTGTTTTGACCAGATATTTAGAGATTTAATCTACTATAGTGTGAGAACTTGTGCGGATTTATGTTTAATCTCATATGGAATAATTATTTATCAGTGAGAATTTGGATATTTACACTACAAAAAACTTGTCCTTTTTGGCGTCTTCTAAAAGCCTATACCGATACTTATAAGCATCGGTAATTTTTCCGCCGATGCTTTCTAAAGCGTCATAAAAGCGTCAGCTAGGTGAGAGTGGAAAAAAAAATTTGCTGACGTTCTTGAATAGCGACGCTTTTTAGAGCCGACGTTTTTAAGCGTCGGGTAGTTAGCGACGTTTGAAAGCATCGGCTTTTAACCGCTATTTTTTTAATAACATAACGACGCTTTAAAGCGTCATTATAATTAGTTTTTTTAAAAAAAAATATTTAAAAAGATTTTTTTCTTTTAGCAAGCTTTAAAGGTCAGAGGTCATATTAGTCCTGTTCTCTTAGAACCACTGAACTCTGCAACAAGAATATTAGTCCCGTTCAAACCTTCCTCCATGAACAGTAGTCATGAGCATTTGGTGATTCCGTCTCAATATCTCATTTGGGTCTCAGTGCTTCTGCTTCCCATATAAATGATATAAGCCTGAGAAGTATAAAAAATGGTTCATTGCCAAATAAATTGCCAAATAAATGTCATATCTCAGAAAGAAGCGCAGCACTGGCGGGGGTCATTGTGGAAGGACGACGCCTCGGACTCCAACTTCTTTAGATCGGAGATGGATACCAGGGTTTCCGGCGGTGGAGCTTGAAGGCCCGTCAACGATCTTGAAGGGCCCTCTGACGACGGAGCGGAGGAGGAGGGGGTGGTTGAGGCGACTTATCTGCACCTCGCTGTACACCGCCATGAGACGGCCGGGCGACTGCCCCTTACCACCATTGGTGAGGACGGAGTTCGCAACCATCATCGATGGAGAGAGAAGGGGAGGGGTTAGGGATCGGGAGGCGAGCGACGGAGAGAGAAGGGCAGGGGGTTAGGGATTTGTAAGGAGGCGGTGGGGGGGGGGGAGGTTGCGACTTGAGGGGTTACTGGGTTAGGGATAGGAAGGCAACGACGGAGAGAGAAAGAGAGGATTAAGGATTTGTATAAGGGTGGGGCGGCTAGAGGAGTTGGGGATTGGGAGCGCATTCTGAAGAATCGTTTGGGGGGAATCGGCCTCTAACAATATTTTCTAAAGCGTCATTGGAGGAGGGGACCAAATCGGAATCGGCCTGGGGGAATCAACCTCCGACAACGTTTTCTACAGCATCATTTTCATTTTGGTTTCCGACGACGCTTCAGGTTCCCGCCGACACTTTACAGAAAGCGTTGGTATCTTCCGATGCTATTTAGAAGTGCCGGCAAATTTTGGCGCACTAGCCAAATTGTCGACGCTTCTCCCTAGCGTCGGCAGTTGAGTGTCGGAAATAACTATTTTTTCTGTAGTGTTATATAGGACTAAAAAACCTAAATAATATTTTTTAGCCTTTTTTTAGGTAAGATCCTAAATTGTAATAAATGGTCTTAGAGTAGGCCAGATCCGTGGCTCTTATGAATTAGAGGTCACAGTAGCATAGATTCATTACAGCTGAACATAGGTTGCTCATGGTGTTTTGATTGGATTTGATTGAATTTGGATTCTTAGTCTAGCAAACACAGCAATGCTTAAAATAAAGGATGTAAGAATTTGTGTATTAAGTCCCACATTAATTATTTATAGCTGGATCTTGGACACTTATATACAGCTAAGAAATCCAACTAATATCTTCTTTATTAACCTTTTTCTATGAGATTCTAGGTCCTAACAATATAATATTTTTACGTCATGTCATCATGTTGGATTATCTTACATTAATCCACAACATATGACAAGCCTAAAGAAGAAAGAGACCATAAGTAGACTGCTAATTTTTATGTTCAAGTTCGCTTGTGGTTAAGCCAGGCCTAGTAAAATATTTATCTTAATTTTCCTAAAACAATTTTACCTAATTTGCTGGTCTTGGAGGAGGGGGAAGGGGGGATCTGTTCAGAATGCTGAGGTTCAATGTTTGTTTAGATATTGAAGAACATCATCTTACCACAAGCTGTTCATCGCAATCAATAACTCCTGTCACCACCCCCCTCTCTTTTCTCTTCTTCTTCTTCTTCTTTTTGGCAAACCATCGAGATCAATAATCTTAGTATATATTTTTACCAAATTCTTTTTAAATAAGTCGACAAATTAAACTTACATTTCAAACTCTATGTGATTCTGTATTGTGATCGTCTAATAACTTGTTCTGGATCTGAAACTTGAGTACAAGCTAACCACAGATGTTATAATAATTAATTCTTCTTTAGTTACATGTCTAGGCCTTCCAATGCACTCTGGTTTATACTAAATTCAAAACACAGACATATATAATCCTCCACAGAACAAACCTGAACTACTAAAAGGACATTTTATAATTTGCTTTTGGATATTCTTCTAAGCGTAAGTTCTTTCATGTTGATGCTCCTTTTGTTATTATTTTAGTGGACCACATTGAGAAAAGATAGCTTCTCATAAAATAACAAGAAAATAATGGAAAAAGGAATAATTCAGTACCAGATGCATGTGACTTTAATATAGCTTCCTTATAATCATTGAGGTCAACTTGAGCTAGTTGCCCTGCTAGATGACAAGCATAGGATTAGGCAACTTCTTAGTTTTGTGGCAAGCCACAGTAGCCACAGAATGCTATCTATATTGCAGTTCACATGCATGGCTCCTTGTCCAACTTTAAAAAAAACTCACTGGAGTAAGTATTTTTCTAAAATAAAGATCCTCTTTTACCTGGTTAATATCCATATAAAGACATGGATTATCTTCAAAAAACATCAAGCTAGATGTACCTCTCGCATATATAACCTTCCACAACGCATGGGAGCTGTCCGAATCTTTCTCCATTTTGTGCCAAACAACTGTGTAAGAACTGTCATTGTCGCCATTGACCCAGCCTCTGGCATTACAAAGTTCTCCATTTGCGAGTCCTCCAATGCCAACACTGCTGCTATTGCTTACATAGATTCATCTATTCATCTAAATCCAAACAGACTTGAGTCTCTTCCATTTCGATTCCCTCATTCCCCTAGCCTCTCTCCTTCATTCTCTTCAAATCATACAAGCCAACACCCAGTATGCTGGGGTACTCAATTCTTCTCTCAGTCCATCCTCTTCAGAGCAACATCCCAACCACCAATGCCACCTTTCCCCTCGACTATTCTGAGGAACTCCTCAAACTACTCCACGTTACTTCCACTTTGTTGTGGGTTCAGGGATCACCATCACATCAAAAGTCGCAGTTCAATTCAGTCACCCTCACTCTAATTCTGCTCGCTATTCTGGTGCTGCTTTGAACTTCAGGTTTTTAATTTGTGTTTCAGAAGAAAAAGCATGTCCCCGATCCTATTACCTGCACCTTTCTTATCTGTTGTCACTTCAAACTACTGTTTCAGAAAGTATCTTTTTCCACAGGTCAAATGCAGGAAAACAAAATGATAACATTGCCAGGTTTTATGTACTGCAGTATGAAAGCTATCTTATAAATGCGTGGTACATTAGGACGTAAAAGGTTACGTAGGAAAACAAGTTGAGCTTTTTTGACAAATAATTATTGAATTTTTTTTTCTTTAAAGCAGAGATTTGGATATATACTTTGAAATTACACATTTTGACTGAGTTCCCCTTCCGAAGTTCATTAGCAGTCAAACACCTTCTAAACTTCTTGAGCAAATAATTACCTCGTCAGATACCCCAAAAAAAAAACTCTGCATAAAAGAATAAACTCTGAATTTTTGAAAGCGATGAATAAAACAACATTATATTGGAAGGAAAACCTCCAAAGGCTCACCAAAATACAGAAAATCCACTGACAGCATTAATATCTTTTTTGATGACTAGGGAGGCAACATGCGGCCCCGCCTTTATTAAACACAACATTAATATCACCGACAACCTTCAACAGTCTTGAACTCTAATGCAAGAGAATCATAAAAAGCTGGAAAAAAAAATCCATTTCTTAAGTGAAAAGCCCATTTTGAAGGCCATTGGTTGGTTAGCCAACTTAACACCATTTCATATAAAGCAATTAGCAAGAAGGAAGGAGGATAACACCGTTTCTACTTTGAAACTGCACATTTTTACTGGGTTCTCTTTCCGAAGTTCATTAGCAATCAACACCTTCTAAACTTCTTGAACAGATAAATACCTCGTCAAATACCCAAAACAACTCTGCATAAAAAAATAAACTCTCTGATCAAATTAATCTCTCTGATCAATAACTTATTGGACATGTACGCAATCCTAGTTGGTACAGGGACAGGCCACCCTAGTTTCCTGAATATGATGACTAGTAATAGTTTATAATTTTTAAGCATACAGCTAAACAGGGGTGCTAATTACATCGTTGGGTACTACACCTGAACAATTAAAATACAAAATTTGCTGAAAAGAAAGGGAAAATTTTATAATTCTGGTCCATATCTTTAATTGCTTTGTCTGCCAAAATTTGCTAGCCAGTCTGCAGCATGTTTCCCTAACAATGCATGTGTTAGATCTGAGTGAAGTGTTAGAGAATACCCAAAATATATGCATTTATAATCTAGATCATCCAAGGATTTGCTCAACCTTCTTATGAATAACATAAGAGGGAATCACATTTGATGCTGAATTGTGGTATATTAATTTTATAAGCCTTCTACAAGGGAAATTATATACCCCACACCACATGCAAGGCTGCAAATGGGTTGGGTTGACCCCGTGATCTTATCCGATCTGACCCGCTTAGACTCAATCGAGATCCGATTTAAGGATCCATATATGGGGCTGGGTCAGATTTCAAATTTGAACTCCTTTTCAAATTTGAACTCATTCTACATTTTGGATTGAGTTTGGATTTATAGAGTTTTGACCCTACCCGACCAATCTGATTGTTATATGGGTTTAATTTGGATCTTTTAACGTAATAATCCAGCTTGAAAAGTCCTAATTAGAGATTAGTCCCATATCATAGTGGTATTCATCATCAATTAATTGGTTTGAAATAAATGGTGTCACCATCCTGCCAATCCAAGCTTATTGATTTGATTTTATTCACATGACATTGAGATGTTGTGACAAACTATATAGCCGAGTGATATACTTGAATGAAAAAGTTTGATTTTTAGATTATAGATTGATACTGACTTAGCATTCTATTCTTGCTTTGCCTTCGGTCTATTAGATATATGTAAACATAATAATTCGTATAATCCATAGGGATGCTCCACTTTTTGAACTCTTTTCAATTATTTTCTGAGTCTTGTTGGAAAAAAATTATCATGCTAAATGTGTTGTAACATACTTCCCAAAAGAATGTGTTGGGATGATGTTAGAATTTTCTTTTGTCTAAATTTAACTTTTTCACTTTAGAACTCTATATATATGACTCTGATTTAACCTAAATCCGATCTGGATCCAAAATTTTTGGGTTGGGACAGGTTATACATGGACCAAACCCAACTCAAATAATCCGTTGGGTTAAAAATTTAAGCCGTGGACTCGATCCGTTCCTACATTTGGTAGGACCAATATTAAGACCCCGAACGAGGAATCGGGTCGGGTTGAGGTCACTCATGATCCGGCCCTACTTGTCCAATTTGCACCCCAGCCATATGGCCGTGCACCACACCAATCATCTCGTCTCTTTCTTGTGAGCTCCATTCATCATGTGCTTGTCTTGGTCCTTGGCCTATACACAGGAGATGAGGTGATTGGTGTGATGCACTATCATGCTGGTGCACATAGTGCATGATGTAGTTTCTCCTCCTGCAGGGTCTCTCCCAAGGCCTATGCCTCAGCAAACAAGGGACCTTTTAGTTGGTAAGGTCAGGTAACCTGCATGCATGCAAAAACTAGTTTAAGATCTAATCAAAAATCCAGTTCCTGCATGATCCATCTCTGCAAGGAAAGACCACATCCGTGTTAATTTTAGCCCATTGAGTTGGTTGGAGGAATCCATCGCACCCAGATAGGCACATTAAGGAAATGCTTCTTTATGTGCTGTTTCAGATACTCAGTAGTAACATAAGATGCTCCATGCACCACCATGTCTCCCCACCTGCAAACTAAAACATTTTTTATCTTCCAAATGACCCATAAAATATCAAGAAACGAAGCTAGAAGTTTATCCTACGCATCCATCAGTTCCAACCAGGTGGAGGAACGGGAATACGTTTCCTGCCAAACAACCACAAGCATGCAAGCGCTCATAGGACAAATGATTAATAAATTCAGAAAAAAATTATGCCAGAAAGGGCAAGCTGACGTAGAAAACTGATTGGTAGGCAATCTTTCCCCACAACAACATCCTCCTCACAAAAGTTCTCACCCTAGATGCCACTCTCATCTTCCACAGAGCTTCCCATCCATGCCAGAATTCATAATTTTTATTTATCTTAATTAGATAAATTTGTAAATAATATTTGAAGAATCCAATCTATGAGTGTGCTTCTTGTCTCCGTATGATCATTTGTCCATCCTACGGTCCTACCATATCTTGAAACAGTTGGTATACTGGTATGTTCTTGAGCCATAGCAATGCTCTCCTAAATTGCTAACAGAAAACGAAGCGTTTTACGATAACATATTTATAACATGCCTTCTCTACTGCAGCGTGTCTCAGGGTCAATCACTTATTGTAACATTACGCCTAATATTGAGATAATCCAGCCACCAGAGCAAGCTGGAGAACCGCACATCCAGCGACCTAAATCCTAAGCCACGGTAACCGCAAGAGCACTGAGGGCTGGCGAACGTCGAACTTGACCACGCCACCGGCGGCGTTCACCGTCCTTTAGATAGCAGGTATTCTCATCCCTATACTTGTACGACGATCTGGTACTTCCGCTCCCCCAGACCGGCGCCCCGTCGTGCATGAGCACCGACCCCTCCGCGTCCTGCCGGTCCGTCAGCGCGCTCGTGCTCACAGCCATGTTCTCGTTCAAGTTGAGGGTCTCCTGGAGCTGGTGGTGCAGCCTCGTCTTCTGAAACACCGCCCCGGCGATCGCACTCACGCTCGACGTCTGCACCTGGAGCGGCGCCTCCACGAAGAGCTGCACCCTCCCCACCGCTGGTTCCCCTTGGTCACCCCACCGTGGTCCTCTCCTTGTTGATCATCTCCACCTGTTTCACTGCCCCCCGGTTCTGGACCTCCACCTGGCTCTTGAACTTTACCTTCTGCCTCACCGTGGTGGGTGATGTTCCCCTTGACGAGCTCACCCACCCGAGAACCGGATCAGCCCCTCGGCGTCCACCTCCGACTGCCCGTCCTGGTTCCGCCACTCGGCAATGCCGGTTAATTTGGAGCGGTGGCGCGGAGTAGTCCAACAGCCCGGCTTCCACCACGTCGGACCACGCATCCACCCATAAATGGAGGTTTCCACTCAGGAGCCAGTAAGGTTGGCTGTCCCTCACCCGAACCCGATTTCATGCGGCTGCCCGTCTAGCAATAGCCCCAGGAATGGCGTTATATCGAGGGTCGTAGGATGGGATGTCGAAGGCGCCGATGGTAGCCACCGGGGACCAGAAGTAGGGGTTGATCGAGCCAGGGTATATTACGGCGAATGGAATGTGGCCGCCGACGAACTTTCCGTCGATGGTCGCGTATAACTGGCGGAAAGCGCCATTGGCTCGGGACATGCCGAGCTCTTCCCGGAATGAGGAGGATCGGAGCGGGTTTGTATACCAGAACTCGTCATCGGCGTGGTAGGAGCCGAAGATTTCGATCACGGCACGGTAGGTGTTTCTTGGAATGGCGACGGACGCCGCCGGTACGTGTGAGTCGTTGTTGACCTGGAACCAGAAGCCGCCGCCCCCGGCTCCGTGTCCACAAGAAATGGGGATGATGAGGTCGGCCGGCTCGCGGTAGAGGCCTTTGACGGTCGGGTGGGCGGTGCCAATGGCTTCCGGGCGGGCGACAGGGACGGCGCCACGGTAGAAGTGGAGGGAGACGTTGGCAGAGAAAACGCCGGGGACGGCGGCGTTGTTAGAGTTCTCCAGCATCATGGAGACGGTGCCGGCGTCGCCGAGGCGCATGAGGAGCGCGGAGTAGCGGATGATGTCCCTTGTGGAACCTTCCAGAAGGCGCCACCGGGGGAGGTGGGGAGGGGGGTGGTGGTGCGGATCACCTCCCCGCGTTTATCCAGACAGCAGTGACGCGGTCCTTCTGGACGTCGGAGACGGAGAGGGAGGATGACGCGGGTCAGGGGGCGGGGCACTCGTTGGGGCTGGGTGTAGTTGGCGGTGGCGGGAGGGGAGCCGATGGTGTCGGCGAAGTGCACGCTGGAGGACGAGAACGGAGCACTTGGGGGTGGTCTCTTTGGGGAGGGCCGGGGGAAGGGTTGGGTCCAAGAACTCCGGGCCGACGTTTGTGCTGGGGACCTGGTGCAGTTTGAATGAGGTGGGGAGAGATGATGCCGCTGTGAAATGAAGAGAAGTGGACGTAAAGAGGAAAATGAGTGGGAGAAGAAGGGAAGGGAAGTCGCTGAGGCTTGGATACATCTCTAATATTTGATTTGGATGTGGAATAATGAAGATGGCCTAGTGATAATAGTATACTAGTAGAAGAAAGGTGATACAGGAATAATTTCCTGCTGTGAGAGATTGCAGTCCTTCGGTTTGGGTATATATTGGCTACAATTGCACTGTTTTTGTGGTTTAGAATTTCGGATCGAAGGAAAGGGAAAGAAATGTGGAACATGTTTCTCTCTTTTTCTTTGCTTCTTGGTGGTTTGGCCTGCAATTTTACGGGCGCAAGAAAGCAGGGGAAGAGCAGAGGAGGAACTTTCATGGTGATTTCCGTTTTCTTCCGTCGACTTTCAGCCGTGAGCTCTTTTTCTACTTCGTACGAATTTGATTGACCGTGCAGGTAGAGGAATCCAAGAGCTTCGACTGCAGTGGGGGAACAGATATTTTTTTGTTGTCGCAGGTAAACAGAGAATGATCGATTTATAATTGAGTCTGATGAGTGATGAGGTCTATAAAGAGAACGGAAGCTCCCTTTCTATCTTTCAACTTCCAACCCTATCGCTCTTATGCATTCCGGATTTGAGGGTGCAAGTGATGGAGTCGATCATTTTATCATTTTGTTGAATTTTGTATAAAAATTCATTTAACTATTGATTCTGTAAGAAAATATTAATTTAATTTCTTGTACAATGATATGGTATAATCACTTCTTTGATGAATTTGTGTTGGCTGCTCAATATATATATATGTATATGTATGTATGGTATGTATGTATGTATGTATATGACTCACTTAGATTCAGTGGTATCTTTGGTGATGCCTAAACTTGTATCATAAAAGGTTAGGAGTGCATGGTTATTTCTCGCGAAATTAAAAATTAACTAGGTTATCTATTAATTAGATATTCCTCTTTATTCTTATGGGAAGATGAAATTGTTTCTTCCCCACCCTACATGAATGCCTAGCATATGCTGGTTGAAATATTAATTTGGCTATGGTCAAACAGGTCAATGCATGAAACATTTTCATATGGGTGGAAAATTAAATTCCATCAAAATTCAATAATAATAGGTGATATTCATCACAACAATATGGATCTGGACAACAATAACTTTTATGATGTCTAATTACTCTCTCAAAACAGAAAAGAACTTTATGATATTTACTAGATAAAGCTTTCAGCGAAACCTGCAAGATTGGCATGAATAGTGTTCTCTTGCCACACTTGAAATAGACTGCATTGATATACTATGCTGATTGAACCAAAATGTGGTTATTCTACTGGTTTGAAAATTTGTTTCTTGCAAATTACTGAATTGCTTTGATCTTGCAGATCTTAATCCCTTACCACCAACTAAATCATTGTTTGAAAGTGGCTGAGTAAGGTGTATATGGATAAACTTGCAGTTGTAGCTACTTTCTCCTTGAATGAATTGATATTATCTGACCATTTCATACAAAAAGATCCTGTAGTAACTCAAAATTATAACTGAAACATGATTCAATTCAGCTGGTGTGTTATATTCTCATTGCTCCCCTTGAATTGGCATTGCAAAATGTGCGGCATAATAAAGCTCTTCATCCAAAAATGCCTGCGGATAGGTGCCCTCCATGGCGCACCCTCAAATGCAAGTGCCAAATATCCTGGTGTCGCAACAAATATGCATGCAACTTTATATGATCAAAGATCTCCCTCAATAGGGAAGGAAATTATTGCATCACCATAAGTAAGTCTTCAGAAAGATGCATAAGAAAGGATTAAAGGACATAGCAAATCACACTTCTTATATTTATATTTAACCTTTGATTGTGCTTCACATCTCTTCACTTATTGGTTCATTCCTGACCTTATCTTGAATATGTTGATGCAATCCATTATGTGATTTACTCACATTTGTTCTTTGCATCAATTCTCTTGTCACTGAATCAATTTTTGGATCCACCAATCTAGATTTTTCTTTCTTATTTCATTTATGTTTCTTAGCTAATTTGTGCCCCCGTCATTAGAAAGTCTTTTCATATTTTTGAAGATCCAGGAGCCAGCCTTAGCGTACTGCAAAAGCATGAGCTATTCCTCCACTTCGGGCATGGAAGTGGTATGTCTCCTCACATTGCTTATTAGAAAAATTTCAACTGCTACGTTGGTGAATGCTATGAAACTCCTATTCCATGATGATGAGCATGTTTGATTCAAGGCAGTTTGAATTTCGAAACCATGTCAATAAGCTGATCTCTCTCGCTCTCTCTGTCTCTCTCTCTCTCTCTCTCACACACACAGCAAAACTATGGTCAGTAGTATGATCTCAGGCCATATCAATAGCCTCTGTTGCTGGAAATTAGACCCGGGGGCAATCTTCGGCTGAGAAGAGGGAGCGACTGTTAGTCCTCACGGCGGGCGGCGGGTCTGTCGGCGGGCGGCGTCCTCCGTCCGGGGCGGTCGGAGAGAAGGAACAGGCAGGTCCTCGCAGCGGGGCGGCGATCCGTTGGCTGGCGGCGTCCTCCGTCCGGGTGCCTGCACACGAAACCGGTGCCGGGTTCTCCGGCGCCGGCCCTCCGACGCTCAAGTCAGGGAGGGGGCAAATAGTGGGGAGAAGGAGATAAACAGTGATTTTTTGGGTGTATGAATGTTCCAATCCCCTCTTGAGAGGCCAAGGCTCCCTTTTATATGCGGGGGTCGGTTTACCTGTGATGTAACAGGGCGAGGCCGTAGTACGGCTTGGCATGTTGTTCAGGTCGGCGCTCGGTCAGGCGAATCATTGCACTGATGTCGGCGGTATGGCCGAGATCAGAGACTTATCATAGTCGACTAGACCCTGCTGGGTTGATTTGCCGTGGAGAGCTGGGGATCCGTAGATGTCAGGAGCCATGCGCATTTATTGTGGAGTAAGTCGGAGATCCGCATTTATTATGGAGTAAGCCGGAGAATCCGCATTAATGGTGGAGTAAGCCGGAGATCCGCATTTATTGTTGAGTGTGCCGGAAGATTACAGCGGCCATAACGCAATAAATGCCGGAGGGGTGTTAGAGTTCGGTCATCGGACATCGGGGTTTCTCTTAGGTCGGAGGTTTCGGGGTCGGTCGTCTTGTGGCCGGGCGTTCCGAGGTCCGACGCTGACTTCGGGCTGTCCGGGGTCGGAGGTTGTACGGCTTCTTAGGGGCATTTATGTCATTTGGGGGGAAACTTTATTCCCCCAACACTACCCCCCGACTTCCGAGTTCGAGCGGCTTGTGGGGCTCGGACGTGGGAAGTAAAGTCTGTCACTAAGGTTGGGGGGAAGGTCTCGCCCGCCCCTCGTGCTTTCCGGAGCTTTCATGGTGAGATGTGCGCCCTTTGGCCGCCTCGAGGCTGCTTTAATTCGGTGAGCTAATGATGGAGCTCGTATCATCATGCTTCTTGAATCGCCAGGATCATTTTACGGCGGATTAATGATGGGGGACCTCGAGCTCGTCGAGGCGGTGTCTCGATTCCGTAATCGACGTTTCTGGCTCATTAATGAGTGTGCCGTTACGGGGTTTGAAACGGACACGCGGCGCGACCCGAGGTCAGACGCTTTCGATTTCATGTTACTGGATCATAATTCCGAAGAAGTGGAGGCCTCATCGGGGCTCCACGTGTCCCAGATCTTATTAAACGAGGGGAGCGGGGGTTACGTCCGCTCGTTCCTCAAGACGATTTGATTCTGTGGACCCATGATGAGGCCCCGAGATCCGATGGGACAACGCTTCAATTTCGTATCCGATTTATTAAACCGGAGTGAATACGGTGCCTCGGCTTCCGAGGTCGACACGTGGCGCAACCCGGTCGGGGGGATGGGAACCGACCCCGTCGATCTGGGCCGTCAGGGGGGTCTATATAAACCCCACGAGTCTGCCCTAAAAGGTCTTGTTTGGCTGCCTCTTATTTTCGTCGTCTTTCCCCCCTGCTTCCTCCCTCAGCTGAATCTTGCTGGTGGTGCCCGGAGCGATTTCCGGCAATGTCCAGTAGGTTTTCTTCCTGTTTTCACTAGGGTTTTCTCTTTTCTCCTCCTCGTCAACTTCCATTTTCTACTCTTAATTTTTGCTCCACTCTTCCGTGAGAATGGGTTCCGGTCCCGAAGAGGTTGGGTCGAGTCCTGTCGGAAGAGGAGCTGGAGTTAATCCGCTTCCGTTTCTTCTTCCAGCCCGGGTTTCGCCTTGAAACCGCAGGGCCGGAAGACAGGGTGACGCAGCCGCCTCCAGGTCGGATCGCGGTTTACCGCGAGACACTTTGGGCGGGCCTGCATTTTCCCGCCCATGAGTTCGTGAGCAACTTGCTGGCCGAGTACCAGCTCGTCCCGGCGCAGTTGGCTCCGAACTCATGGAGGACCATAATCGGGTTTTTATCCCTGTGCCTCGGGCACGGGATTCCGATTTCGGTAGGCCTTTTTCGCCGGTGTTTTCTGTTAAAGAAAAACCCGGCGGACGTAGGGTGGTTATATTTCGCCTTTCGGGGCGGTATGTCACTCTTCCGGGGCGCCCCTTCCTCGATTCACGAGTGGAAGAGGAAGTTTTTCTTTCTGGCGTCTGCGGCGCCTTGGGGGTTCGAGCCAAGGTGGGGACACCCTCGGCTGAAGGCCCTCAACAAACTCTCCGAGCCCACGGGGAGGGAGCTGAGGACCCTGGACTCTTTGCGAGCCCTCGGGAGGGGCAACGACCTGACCGAGCTCCTGCGGGAGGACGCCCTGGCGAGCGTGGGTCTGAGCTCGGCGCGCCCCGAGGGTAAGGGCGGTTGCATTATTCTATTTATTTATTTCTTGTTCTCCGTCTTTACGGTCACTGGTCTGACTCTTAACAAAATTCTTGATTTCAGATATTCCACGCATGCCGACCAGCAACACATCACTTTTCTCTCGCCTGAGGAGGCGAGAGGCCGAGGCCGGGGGTGCTGCGCCCCAGCCTCGGAAGAGGGCGAGGACGGACGGCGCTTCTTCGTCGGCCGGGACGAGTGGCCCCGAGGCGGGGGCCCCTGCAGCCGACCCGAGGCGGGAGCGGGTTGTTGGTGATGCGGGCCCGTCGGCCCCTCCTTGCCCTACCCCCCTTGCCCAGCGGGGGGAGCCGTCCGTGGTCCGGCCGCAGCAGCCAGGACCCGGGCTTACCCGAGGCACCGAGGCGAGCGGCTCCGGGACCTCGGGTTCGATCGTGCTGAGCTCTTCCCGGGCTTTCCGAGAAGAGTCGGTCGAGCCGGATTCTTCTATTCCCGAGGGGCGCTCGGCCTTTCAAGATGCCGAGGTCGCACGCTCCATGTTGCGGCGTGCGGTGCTTCCAGCGGACCGGGCCGTGTTCCGGGGTATTTCGCTGGAGGAGGTCGTCGGCAGTGCTTACTGCAACACCGCCCGGGTAAGCTTCCTTCTTAATTTCCCCGAGTTTTTAGCGTACATATGTGCTTTTCAACTCACAATACCCTCGTTTCTTTTTTTTCAGCATATTCTCGAGCTCGACACCATGGCGTTCATCGCCCATGGGTATCGGGAAGAAGTTCAACAGCTCGGCCAGCAACTGGAGCCGGCCAAGAAAAGAGTCGCCGAGCTGGAGGCGGCGTTGGCCGCGGCCGAGGCTCGGTGGACAGCCACCGAGGCCGAGCGCCTTGCCATGGTGGGGGCGCTCGAGGAGGAGAAGGCGGCTCATGCCCTGACCAGGGCAACCATGCGCGGCACGGAGGCGCGCTTAGGGGAGGTCCAGGCCAGGGTCGCGGCCCTCGAGTATGAGGAGGGGGTCTTCCGCCTCTGACTCGGGCAACTTGAGGCCCGGGAGAGGAGGGCCCTCGAACGAGCCGAGCATGCTGTGGAACTCTTCAAAGAGTCGCAAGAGTTCTGCGACATGTTGGAGGAGGAGACGGTCGACGGTTTCCTTCGAGGCTTCGAGAACTTCCGGGAGCAGGTGCGCCGGTACTGCCCTCAGTACGACTTCTCGACGGTCCGTCCGAGGGAGGACCGGGGCTGGGGGTCTGACGTGCAAGCCCTTCCTGCCATCCTGACGTCCGAGGCGGGAATATACGAGCAGGACCCCGCCGAGCCTTCGACGGGGGTAGCCGAGGCGGACGGTGTCATGGAGGCGGCTCCAGCGGCCAAGATCGACGCTGTCCCGGAGGCGGCGCCTGAAGCTCCTGCTCCCGGCCCCGAGCCTGTTCCGGAGGAAGATCATGAGGTCATCAATGTGCCGGATGACCCCCCGGATGTGGCTCCCGCCGCTTAGGACTTAGCATATTTTTCTTTTTCTTTTTCATTGTATCCGGGGTCGGCCCTTGAGTGGCCGACTTCCAATTTTGTAATTGGCCTTCCGGCCCTTTGTTAATGAAGAAATGTTTTTGTCATTCTGTGTTCATCTTTCCCTCTGTTGTCGTGGATGAGGCTAGAACCTTAGCTAACCGCCTCGACGACCTCTAACTTCGTATTTTAATCTTTGGGCTGCTTAACGAAGCTGCCCTTTTCCCTGGCTATATCTTAGCTGCCCTTCTCGGATTCCAGTCGTCTCGACCAAAGGGAGCTCCGAGCTTAGGTTTCTAGAAAATTTCTCTAAGTCCTATAACTCGGATCTTAGAGTCGTGGGAGTTGCCACGTTTGGCCTTTAGGAAAATCTTAAGGCACCGAGGTCGGGCCTTAGCCCTTCAAGTGGGACCGGAATAGGTCTATTCGTGCCGCTATTCGGGGAGTTTAGTCGGGTTTCCGAACTCGACTCCGAACCTCTCATAGGGAGCGCGGGCTAATAAACAAGTTATTGCCGAAGGTTTTCATAGTTATCGTTCTCGGACCCTGCCGAGATTTCGGTGAACAAGGCTGGGATTCCCAAAGATTGCCTTGGTACCTGTGCTTGGCTGGTACATTCGTGGCCGCGACCACTTTCTCAGCTGGACGTCGGAGTTTACTTAGAAGAGCCGAGTTGGGCCCTACTTTATGAAGCCTTAGTACGGATTGTGGAGACTTGACGAACAGAGCAGGCATAATGAAGTTGGGAGGTCGGTCTTAAGCCGACCCAGCGAAGAAGCCCGGCTTTGGGGCAAAATAAGACTCCAACATTGGACGAGATCCCGCTCGGAATATGTAGATAAAATTTGACAAGGAGGGCGTCTAGTTGGGTGTACCTCTTGCATTCTCGGGGTCATGCTTCGCATGGTGGAGTAGGTCGCTTCCCTTCCTCGTCGACCTCCGGAGTCATTTTTGACTTGTAAAAGGGGCTCGGGCTTCCCATGGACCCGGCGACTCCTGCCGGAGTTGAGAGGATCTGGGGAGGCTCTGTTGATTTGTAGCCCTTTTTGAGGTCGAGGGGGCTTAAGACCCTATGGTCGGACCTCGGAGCGCCTCAACCATGGTCGAGGGATCTCACGTCAGGTCGGCGGGTTCGTGGACGCTTTGCTGACCTGTGATTCCTCCCGAGGTCGAGGGAGTCTGGTTCTCTACGGTCGACCCTCGGGGCATCCCGACCTTAGTCGAGGGATCGTTCGTCAGGTCGGCTGGTCTGGGCACGCTCTACCGACCGGCGACGCTTTCCGAGGTCGAGGGAGTCTGGTTCTCTACGGTCGACCCTCGGGGCATCCCGACCTTAGTCGAGGGATCGCTCGCTTCGGGGATCGGGGATCGTCGACCGCTCCCGGGGGTCCACTTTGTGGCGCCCCGGGTGGAGCCACCCTTTCCACCCCTCACGGCGCCTTCCCGAGGTCGAGGAAGTCTGGTTCTCTACGGTCGACCCTCGGGGCATCCCGACCTTAGTCGAGGGATCGTTCGTCAGGTCGGCTGGTCTGGGCACGCTCTACCGACCGGCGACGCTTCCCGAGGTCGAGGGAGTCTGGTTCTCTACGGTCGACCCTCGGGGCATCCCGACCTTAGTCGAGGGATCGCTCGCTTCGGGGATCGGGGATCGTCGACCGCTCCCGGGGGTCCACTTTGTGGCGCCCCGGGTGGAGCCACCCTTTCCACCCCTCACGGCGCCTTCCCGAGGTCGAGGGAGTCTGGTTCTCTACGGTCGACCCTCGGGGCATCCCGACCTTAGTCGAGGGATCGTTCGTCAGGTCGGCTGGTCTGGGCACGCTCTACCGACCGGCGACGCTTCCCGAGGTCGAGGGAGTCTGGTTCTCTACGGTCGACCCTCGGGGCATCCCGACCTTAGTCGAGGGATCGCTCGCTTCGGGGATCGGGGATCGTCGACCGCTCCCGGGGGTCCACTTTGTGGCGCCCCGGGTGGAGCCACCCTTTCCACCTCTCACGGCGCCTTCCCGAGGTCGAGGGAGTCTGGTTCTCTACGGTCGACCCTCGGGGCATCCCGACCTTAGTCGAAGAGGCGCTACGGGGGGCCGCGAAGGTACTACCCCGTTGTTGGTGTCGAGCGCCACGGGGGACTGCGAAGGTACTACCCCGTCTTTCCGAAGTGTCGAGGGGTCTGGGCACGCACTGTCGACACTCGGGACATCTCGACCTTAGTCGATGAATCTTGCACCAGTCGACGTTTCACCGTCCTGCGATTCTTTCCGAGGTCGAGGGAGTTTGGGACTCTACGGTCGAGCCTCGAGGCATCCCGATTTTGGCCGGGGAATCTGAGGATCACAGACGACCCTATATTAGAAGAGGATTACAGTCATCAAAATGAGAGAAATATTTGCAGAAAAAAGGAGCTGAGTCCATTATCCTGATTATCTTGAACCCCTTGGGGTTTCACTGGTAGTACATTCGTAAATTCTCGGAGTTCCAGCTTCGTGGGATCAGAGTCCCTTCCAGGGACTTCAATTTGTACGCCCCTGGCCGTTGTACCCGGGCGATTTGATACGGTCCTTCCCAGTTTGGGGCGAGCTTTCCTTGCTCGGTTGGTTGAGAAGCCTCGGCTTTCCTGAGGACGAGGTCCCCTACTTTGAAGAGCTTGGGCTTAACTCTGGAGTTGTAGTATTGGGCCGTTCGCTGTTGATATCTTGCCATGCGCACCCGGGCGACCTCTCTTGTCTCTTCGACGAGGTCCAAATTGCTCCTGAGCTGGGAGGAATTGGTATCGGGGTCGTAATGCTCCACCCTCGGAGCAGGCAAGCCGATCTCCAATGGGATGACGGCCTCAGTGCCGTATGCTAGGTTGAAGGGGGTCTCTCCCGTGGGCAGTCGGAACGTGGTCCGGTACGCCCAAAGGACATTGTACAAGTCCTCGACCCACTGTCCTTTGGACCGATCAAGCCTAGCTTTGAGTCCCTGCAAAATAGTTCGGTTAGTTACCTCAGTTTCCCCGTTTGTCTGGGGATGGGCAACCGAGGTGAAGCGATGATCAATGCCGAGCTCAGAGCAAAACTCCCTGAAATGAACATTGTCAAATTGTCGACCATTGTCAGATATAAGGATACGGGGTAGTCCGAATCGGCAGATTATAGACTTCCACACGAAGTCTCGCATCTTTTGCTCGGTGATCCGGGCAACAGGTTCGGCCTCGACCCATTTGGTGAAGTAGTCGATGGAGACGACCAGGAACTTTCTCTGT
Source organism: Phoenix dactylifera (assembly GCF_009389715.1). NCBI lineage: Eukaryota > Viridiplantae > Streptophyta > Magnoliopsida > Arecales > Arecaceae > Phoenix > Phoenix dactylifera. Next base: position 5,472,463 of record NC_052403.1, read on the forward strand.
TCGGTGGCCAGGGAAAAGGGCCCCAGGATGTCGATCCCCCATTGGGCAAACGGCCAGGGGGCGATGATGGAGGTCAGCAGAGCTGAAGGTCGGCGCTGGATATTGGCGTTTCGTTGGCACCGATCGCACTTGCGGACGAAATCTGTTGCGTCCTTCTGGAGTGTGGGCCAGTAGTATCCCTGCCGCAGGATCTTATGGGCCAAGGCTCGACCCCCCAGGTGATTTCCGCAGATCCCTTCATGGACCTCTCGGAGGGCGTAGTCCGCCTCGGAGGGGCGGAGGCATCTGAGAAGGGGAGAAGTAAATGATCGTCGATAGAGTTTATTCTCGTACAAGACATACCGGGGAGCCTGGCGCTTGATTCGGCGAGCCTCCGTCTCGTCATGAGGTAGAGTTCCGTCCTGAAGATAGCAGACGAGCCCGTCGATCCAGCTTGGCTCGGAGTCGATGCACATAGTGGGCTCGGGTTCCTCCGTGCTGGGGACCCGAAGATACTCGAGCGCTGTTCCCTTGGGAAGCTCGCTCATGCGGGAGGTGGCCAGTTTGGATAGCTGGTCTGCCCTGAGGTTTTTCGCTCTGGGAATATACTGAATATTGAAAGAATTCAGGGCAGATGTGAGTTCCCGCACCTTTTGGAGATACTTTTGCATGGATGGCTCTTTAGCTTCAAAATCTCCTTGGACCTGGTTCACCACCAGCTGGGAGTTGCTGAAGGCCGTCAGGTCTCCCACTTTTAGTTCTTTCGCCAGCTTGAGCCCGGCGATGAGAGCCTCATACTCGGCCTCATTGTTCGAGGCCGGGAACTCGAGGCGCAGAGCTTGCTCGGCCACCACTCCATCTGGACTGGTGAGGATAAGTCCGGCCCCGCTGCCCCCGGGGTCGAAGACCCATCCGAGTGCAGGACCCATGGCTGCTTCGGGGTCT